>NC_067400.1:361713863-362332613 GCF_016432865.1 Antechinus flavipes
ATCTTGCTTCCACTTGGATTATCCACATGACATTCTCCATGAAAATTTTGAATTTTTTTTTGTTGAACATAATTTCCCACTACGTACCTTTTATGGTTAATCCTACTTTTATGTCTCATGATGTCATGGAGATGCCTCTGGACTCTTAAAGGCTATAGTGAAATACAAGCTCTATAAGGCCCTCCAAGCTAAAAAAAAAAAAAAAAAAAAAAAAAAAAAAAAAAAAAAGCCTTTTACTACAGGCATGTACTTTTACTACAGGCATTTTATGGCAACAAAATATAGGTTTGTTATCTGAGGACTAACTTGTCTGAGTTAAAAGATACTCAATAAGATTGGCCAAGAGATTTTTATCTGCTGCAATTTACAAAGACTGTCTATTAGTTATTAGGAGGTACAGTGGAAAATGTTGGAAGCAGTATGGTGCTGGATAAGGTACTTAATCTCTCCCGACTCAGTTTTTTCATTTGTAAAATGAGAAAAATAAAAGTACCTATCTGTTTTGAGGATCAAATGAGATTAACAAACCTTTAAGGGTTAGCTATCATCATCATTATTGTTATGTTACTAGAGTAATTGTAATCTGTAGATGAAGAGAATAATTACACTTATAAAATCACGTATTCTTGACACACTGAAATAAGACCAGTTATCTCTCTGGTTGCCTCTCTCAAGGTTTTTTTATTTGTGAAAACACCCTGAGGAAGAGTCTTTTAGTTTTTGCTTAGTCTAATTATATGTTGAATTTTTTGTTTAGTTTGTTGACTGCCTTATTTATTTATTTATTTTTTTGGTAATCAATAAATAATGACCAAATGGGATATTGCATTCTTTATAATTCCCAATCAATTATGTATCTCTGAAGATGTGGTCTGTTATGGAGCGTAATCCCTAAAAGTTTACCCATTTTCACATTTTCATCAAAGATACTTATGATACATGCATAGACCAAAGTCATAGAATTTTTATAGAGATGATTAAAGTGGGTATATGGGTGAATGATTAATGATATCTTTTTGGTAGACTTTTATTTTGACTATTAAAACTATCCGATAACTTTTCTGTTTCTTTCCAATCTTTCCTTTTTGAAATTTGATCCCTGGGTGCTTTTAAAACTGTATTGCCTCCAGCATGGATTTCCTCACTATTTACTTAAAACCAGCTGCTCTTCCTGACTTCATCTCCATGAGAGCTATTTCACTTCTTCAAATAGTACTTCAGATAGTGAAATATTATAATTTAAATGTCATGATTCCAACTGTCATAGATAATGAGATCATTAAAGAAATTCCAGGAGATCTGTTCCATGTTATACTTATTTGTTATTCTCCTTCTTATTTCCCTACCTCAAAGATTTGTTGTGAGGATCAAATGAAATAATTGTAAAAGCTCTTAGCACAGTGCAGGCACATAGTAGACTCTATATAAAAGATTATTCTCTTTCCCCCCTCCCCCTTCCTTTCCCTTCATGTATAAATGCCTTTGGGAATCTGGCTTTGTTTGGTCTCACACCAAGATTTCTATAAGCTCTATTACCACCCATTGCTTTTTGCCATTTTGGGCAAGGATAATGCTATTTTATGAGATGTTGATATAGTCTTCTGTCCTTCTCCACAGTGTTTTGCAAATGAGCTAGTAGTCTAAACTGGTGTTGCCCTTGGCTACAAAGTCTTTCTGGAGGACAAGGAAAGGAAAAGCTTTATAGTTGAGTCAGTTTCTGAATTCTAATAACTTCTTTGTTGTCGTGATTGTTTTTTTGTAAAGATCAGACTTTTATAAGAAACGGAGATAGTGTTTATTTTTGTCCATTTTCCACTTTCAGTCATTCAAATAAATCGAAATGGAGTTCTTGTTATTACATGCAGCCTCTTCTTATCCCCTTCATCTTTTCTTCTAATGTGATGTTAATTTTGACCTTTGCTCTAACCAGTTGAAGATATGACTGAATACAGACAGCTGATTCTGAAATGAATCCTACATTGATAATCAGTCATTTCCTGTCTACTAAGATGTAGCCAATTTTTGTGTGTGCAGCGTTGGTTAGTGAACATCATGGTATCAGTCGGAGACCTTTGAATCATCAGGAAGCTTTGATCTTCTCTATTTCTTAATCTTAAACCATATTTTCCAACGTGCTTTGTTGTCCTACCCCGTGTCTGCTTTTGTATTCAAGTCATCAAGTTTTCATTAACTTAGATTGGAAGTTCTTATTAAGATTTCTGAAATATTCCTCTACAACTGATGTTGATCCACTAAGTGCTTCTATATTTGTGGTCATCTTTCCTTATTGTTACTGTGCATGAATCCTGCAAAAAACTTATTAAATGTTCTGTGAAACAATATTTTTTTCACTTGTGTGCATGATGAAGTCAACTATTAACTCCTTTATTCACCTAAGGAGAGTCTCTGAGCTAACCTATTTGGCTGAAATAGGTTTTTTTTTTTTTTTTTTAAATATATACATCTTCTGGTTTCATATGTAGTATAAGTGTGGGTATGGTTTCTCCAGAAGAAAAACAATTCATAGCTTAGTGGACAGAAATGTTGGCAAGATGTTGAAAAATTATATGATTCTTAGTATTTTCTGAGCCCCCCCCCCCACTCCCTCACTTTTGTCAAACCATTGATGTTTAAACACACAGGATTGAGGACCTTAGAAACTTGAAATAACTAGTAGAGAAAGAGAAAGAACATGAAAAACAAAGGAGTATAGAGAACAGATCTGAGTTTCAAATCCAGACTCAGATACATATTAGCTGTGTGATTCTGGACAAGTCACTTAATCCTGTTTGCCTTAGTTTCCTTGTCTGTAAAATCATCTGGAGAAGGAAATTGCAAACCACTTCATTATCTTTGCCAAGAAAATCCCAAAATGGGATCTCAAAGAGTAGGACATGACTAATTGATGCAATAAAATAGAAGAAGTCTCTAGGAGTTTATTAAAGTTAGCTAGAATGGGTTCTCAGCCCATTGTTAAATTTTCAGTATTTCTACCTTCAGAATATGCAAATACTACAAATCAGGACTTGTTTTTATTATTTGTTGATTATCTAGACAACAAAATCAATAGAAAATTTAACATAGTAGGCTAAATTTAAAAAAAAAAACATATCCTATAACAAGGGCTTTTTCTGGAGAGCCAGTTGTCAAACATTTACCAGCATACCCCTGCATGGGCTTTTTGAAACAGAGTTACAGATCATAGATTTTGAACTAGAGCACAGGATTATAGATTTTAAATTGAAATGTATCTCGGAGGCCATTTAGTTCAACCCATTCATTTTACAGATAAGAAAATGAGTCACAGGGATTTTTTTTTTTTTAAGTAATTTTAAAAATGATTTATCCAATTCACACAGAGGAAGAATTCAACTTGGGTCTTCTGTCTTTAAATTCACGGTTCCCTTTCTAGTTGTGAGCTGTCCTTCAAGACCAATGCTTTATCTGTCAAGATCCTATTAAGGCCCCCTAAGAAATAACTATAGGGAACATGAAAAAAACAGAGAAAGGAGACCATATTCTCTTGGTCTTTCCACCAAAGTTACTGACTGGCTGAGTTTCCAATCTGCATCTGATCTCCTGGGGTTAATGTTGCTTGGTTTTGTATCATGCTGTTTGACTGCTCAGCTAGCCAGTGATAGGGGATCCATAGGAGTACAGCTGAGTCAACACAAGAAGGTTCCAACCTTCAACTGAGTGTTATTGCTCAGGAGACACTATAACACTGAATTCTCAGAAGTTGCTGAGAGTCTCCATATTGAAATTGGAATGTAAAGCAGTAGAAAAGCTGACTTCCAATTGAGACTCAACTGGACTTTCCAATTGAGACTCAACTGGACTTTCCAAATGAAGCAGTATCCCTGAGCCACAGAGTCATAAAGCTTTTACTGGTTGGCTTTGTATCTCAATTTTCCCATTTGCAAAATAAAAATCGAAATATCCGTAATATCTATTTCATGAAATTGTTGTGAGGGCAAAATGAAATAATGCATATAAAATGTTTTGTGTACTCCAAAGTGCTATAAAATGCCAATTATTAACATGAACATGAACAATTCATTTAATTTCTCTGTAACTCAATTTTCTCATATAAAATAGAAATAGAAGTATCTGTGATACCAATTTCATGAGGTTGTTGTGAGGTCAAAATGAAATAATGCATATAAAATACTTTGTGTACTCCAAAGTGCTATAACATGTCAATTATTTTAAAATTTTTTTAAAATTAAAATTAATATTTAAAAATTTTTTTTAAAATTAAATTTATTTTCAAAGTATATACATGGATAATTTTCTTTTTTTTTTCTTTTTTGCTGAGGCAATTGGGGTTAAGTGACTTGCTCAGGGTCACACAGCTAGGAAGTACTAAGTGTCTGACATCAAATTTGAACTCAGGTCTTCCTGACTTTAGAGCTGGTGCCCTATCCACTGTACAACCTAGCTGTCCCTACATGGAAAATTTTCAACATTGTGTTCCAAATTTTTTCTCTCCTTTCCCCTTACTCCCAATATATATATTAAACATGTATACTTCTTCTATACATATTTCCACAAATATGCTGCACAAGAAAAATCAGATCAAAAAGGAAAAAAATGAAAAAGAAAATAGCAAAAAGAGTGAAAGTACGTGTGATCCACACTCAGTTCCCACAGTCCTCTCTTTGGGTATATAGATAGCTCTTTCATCACAGGAATATGTCATTTATGAATATGGACAAATCATTTAATTTCTCTGTACCTCAGTTTTCCCATCTGTAAAATAGCAATAGCAATATCTGTGATACCAATTTCATAAGGTTGTTGTGAAATCAAAATGAAATAATGCATATAAAATACTTTGCATATTCCAAAGTGCCATAATATGCCAATTATAGTTAGCTGAATATTAAGCCCTACCAGAGCCATTTTTTGTTGTTCATTTGTTTAACATTTCATGATCTCATTTCTGATTTTTTTAGCAAAGATACTGGAGTAGCCTACCATTTTCTTCTCCATGTTATTTTCTAGATGAAGAACTGAGACAGAGTTAAATGATTAACCCAGGATCACACAGCTGATGTGACTGAGGTCAGATTTGAACTTAAGAAAATGAGTCATTTTGACTTCAGACCTAGTGCTTTATTCATTGCACTACTTAGCTGTCCTACATATACAGATATGTATACCTATAGGCAAAATAAATACAAGGTAATTTTGTGTGTGTGTGTGTGTGTGTGTGTGTCCAGCATATATGTTGGAGGTACCGAAGCAGGAAAGGTCTCATGTAGAAAGTAGTCCCTGGACTATTTGAGCCATTTGAAAGAAATGACAAATTCTTAGAGGTGGAGAAGAGGAAGGAATACATTCCAGGTGTGGGAGAGACCCTATGCAAAGCCATAGAGATAGGAGATGGAGAGTGAGATACAACAACAACCAAAAAAAACCAAACCCAAACAAGCAAAAATCCAAACAAATGATTATATAAACAATGTATAAAGAGCAGTACACTGGGGTAGGCTGAATCTAGGCTGTGAAGGATTTTAAATGCCAAACAAAAGAATTTGTATTTGATCCTAAGACTATCAGAGGAAGCTACTCAAGTTTACAAAAAGGAAGAGGACAGGAATGGGTTTGGGCTTTGGGGAAATCATGGAGGCATATTGGAGGAAGAGATTGGAGAGGAGAAAGGATTGAGGATGGATTTAGGGGACTGCAGAAATGTGACTGATTCATACAATTCTCTCTGTAGCCTTCGGCAGATATCTGAGTGCTTTTGTGGTTCAGTTTTGCCATCCATGGCATGGAAATAATAACACTACTCTAGCCTACCTCACAAGGGTGCTGTGAGGATAAAATGAGCTAATGTGTGTATACAACTAGTTAAAGCAAAGAGGGATATCTATAATGTCAAGATATTAGGAGAAACCCTGCTTTCTAGAGCTCAAGTCCAGCAAGCAAGCTATGCTCTAAGCTTGGCAAAACAGCAGCTCTTTGCTCAGCCTCTGAGTGATCCCAGCCACAGCAAAATCCCAGAATTGTTTCATGTAATTATTGTATTGCTTTGACCAGCACCAGGTGTTCTCTGAGCTTGGACAAGCACCTGCTGTATCCGCGTTTTTGCTGTGAATCAAACTTGTCACATTGTTGCTGTTACCCCTCATTATCGGGGCTACAGCTCACTACGCAGCCATCGGTGTAACTAGTAAGATTTGGCCACGCTAAAGCAGATTCCCCCCACCAGGGATGGGGTTTCGGTGCGTGAGTCCTTGCTTGCAAGCTGTTGCCCTCAAATTTGAAATTAAACTTCTGTTTGATTATTCTGTTCTGTGCAAGGCATTCATGGGTTAGAAGCTGGTTTGGTCGTGTTGACAATAACAATGGAGAGTGTTAGTTTTGTCATTTTCAAAGGATGTTAAATTTTGCAAAGGGCAGCTGGATAGTTCAGTGGATAGTGCACTGGGCTTGGAATCAGGAAGATTCATCTTCCTGAGTTCAAATGTGGTCTCAGACACTGACCAGCTGTGTGACCCTGGTCAAGGCACTTCATCCGTTTGCCTCAATTCCTCCTCTGTAAAATAAGCTGGAGAAGGAAATGGCAAACTGCTCCAGTATTTTTGTAAAAAAAAACAAAAACAAAAACAAAAAACCCCAATAAACGACTGAAACTGGGCTTTGCAAGTTCATCAGCCTTCACTAGTTGGACTTAAGGACTGAGGGATATAGGAGCTATAGGGCATCAGTTTCATGAAGCTATGGCTTTGTTCTATCAGTCCCTCTCTTAAGATGGTTTAGAAATGTGAAGAATCTAAGTAGTTCTTACTTGTCTGCTAGTTAGGGGTAAGGAGATTTCCTTTATCCCTTCAGGGCCAACCTAGTATTTGGCTGGGGAAGCAGCCATTCAGGAAGTTTGGAGGGTACAAAGGCAAAAAATATCTGGAGCCCATACCAGGTCCCTCCCTGGGGCAGAAGGGGAGAATAGAGCCCCATTATTTAAAATGTGAATAACCATTGAATTCTCTGGTTTATCCTTTTTGGCTAATTCCCCTGGAAGGGACCCGAAAGTACTGTTATAATAAGATATCCCTACATGAGTTAGATTGAATTTTATAGGCCCAGAGGAGGCTGTGACATGTTCAAAGTCACCACATGTAAGAAGGATATCCATTTTTATCCTCTTCTGTTTACTGACTTCAATGAAAGTTCTCAGTTTCAATCACATTGCCTCACATTTCACCATTTCATGTTTGCCTGCCTTGTTGTTCCAGGATAGCTTTAAAAAGAACTAATTGATTTTGACTGAATTAGATTCACCAGGCAGAGATGACTTCTAAAGTTCAATATTGGAGTTAGTTGGTCATCTCAAAACAAAATAGCTCAAAAATTTTCAAATGATCTTTTTAGCTGATGGATTTCAGTACAATTTGGTAGATGGGCAAAAGCTATTTCATTGTATCAGACTGATAGTTCACAGATAGATTACCTGAGTTAGTAAGAACAGCCAGACCTTTGTCCTTTTGCTAGAGAGATGGGAACTACAAATTCAGAATGTTGTATACATTATCAAATAAGGACATTATGTAGTTTGGATTTGTTGGACTGTTTTTCTTTATAATGTATGTGGGGTAGAAGGAAGATTATGCTAGAGATGCAAATAAGAACATGGATGTTATACATTTTATAAACCTTAAAGTACTATGTGAAAGAGAGAAAGAATAGGAAATAGATATGCATTAAATACCTATTATTTCCCAAGGTTACAAATATTATCTCATTCAACCCTCACAACAACCATGTGAGATAGATACTGTTATTACTTTCATTTCACAGTTGAAGAAACTGAGGCAGAGAGAAGTTAAGCGACTTCCTCAGTGTCACACAGCTAGTAAGTGTCAGAGGTTGGATTTGAACTCCAGCCCTAACACTTTGTTCATTGATCCACCTTACTGACTATTGAGTTATCTATCTTCCAGTTGTTTTTATTATTGGCCTCCAGTATGGTGATGACTTTATTCCCTGAACTTTCTAATACGTTCCTACTGAGCTCAAGCAACATTTTTAGAACAGGAGAGAGATGTGCTCATAAATGTTTAATAATTAGACTCAGGTTGGAAGGGAATATATGAATACGCTTTTAAGTTTCACATGAATTATTAACATTTTCTTAAATCAAGACAGTCAACAAACCCATAAATCAGCTCCTGATTTTCAACATTTTTGAAGTATAAATGTTCATACAGAAAATTTTGCTCTCTAAGGAAAACTGATTAGAACTGCCTCTAGATTTTTGTTGTTGAGTTGTTTCAGTCCTGTCTAACTTTTCATGACCCCATTTAGGATTTTCTTGCCAAAGATACTGGCATGATCTGCCATCTCCTTCCTCAGATCATTTTACAGATGAGGAAACTGAGGAAACAGTTTTAGTGACTTGCCTAGAGTCACATAACTCAAATGAGTTTTCCTGATTCCAAACTCAATGCTTGGTTATTCTTTAGGAAGGGACCCAATAAGAGCCAAGGATGTTATTTGCTTTTGTACCTCTAAACTTCCTGAATAGCTGCTTACCAGACAAATCCCTAGACTGTTCCTGGAGAGATAAAGAAAACCTATTTATCCCTAAACTACCAAACAAGTAAGAACCACTTATTTTACATTTACAATAACTGTGCTGTCAAAACAACAACAATAATAAAAAAAGCTTTATTATTTATTTATTTTTATTATTTAAAGAATAATAGATGTATCATGTTTTACCCATCATTTGCACTCATACACTTCTTTTTGCACAGCTCTTGAGTACCCTAATAGCTATATCTATATAATTTTTTTTTTTTTTTATTTTGGAAACTAGATCTTTCTCACTTGTCCAGGTTGGATGATTCCATGAGTAGCATAGGAACTTTGACTTAATCTGTTTCAACCTGGACTGCTTCACTACTTTTTAGGTAGTCAATTGCTTTCCTATTTCTAGAGGCTCACTACATTGGTGTGAGACCTCATCTCGGGACCCTGGAGCCCAAGGGTAGCCTCAGCTTCCCCAGTCAATAGCAAGGATTACAGGCATGTACTAGCACGCCTGGCCAACCCCAACTTCACTTTTTACAGACTGACAAGGACCATTATTGTTCTGGGTTTGAATGAGAGAAGCTTTGAATGAGGATAGTTCAGAATGATGCTAAACTAAACCCAGAAGGTCCCTGCTCACTGACAACTTGATAAATGATTTATCTACCAAATAACATCTGCCATTGTCCTACTCACTCCTTTAAAGAAATATCCTCAGGCAGAAAGTAGGCTAATAAAGCTGGACCCCAGATTCAATTCCACCTTAGTTTTTTTTTTTTTAATACTTAAAAAAATTAGCAGGATAGGGCACTGTCGGGCTGGGAGGCCAAACAGAGCGCAGGTGGTATTCTGTGCAGAGGAGGGGAGGTTTCCCTTGGATGCTCTCACTGCTTCAAGGAACAGATGGAGTGAGGAGCATTGACTACATCAGCATTTCTGCTGAGACATTTAGGATGCCTGAGAGTAGGAAGGGAGCTGAATATATCATGATGTGGTAGTTTGAAACTAGCATGTACTTGGGTATGAAGAGACATGGTATTGTACTTGGGGAATGAATGCTGGAAAGAGATTGGTTGAATTTGACATAAATTTGATAATGGAAGGATCTTTAGAAGCTTTCAGGTCTAATCTCTTCACTTATAGAGTAAATTGGAGATTATAAAGGTTAAGCACTCAGGTCAAACAAATAGCAAAATATTAAATTATTAAAATTGTATATAAGTCATTCATATAAGAAATAACTTAATTTTGTTTCTAAATTGAAGACACACATAACGAACTGCTAGTAACACAAGATAACAACTATTATATGGAAATCCATTAATCTGAGGGAAAGACATGGTGGACGATGATTAAAGGAGAAAGTCAGTGCAGTGGTTGGACCATATTCCAATTCATTTGGAGGAATTGGATGATAAGTTTATGATTCAGACAGAATTATGATTGTGAAATTCAATTATTTGAAAGTCTCTCTGCTGAAAACAGACTAGCTGCTAATTTCTTGCCTTGCCTTGCTGATAATTTCATTTTTCAGAAGATGGAAGAAGCAATGAAGTTTATTGCTGTTTATTCTGAATCTGAGTATGACTAATAGTGAAGACCTGATAGGTGAGGTGGAAAATGCTAGGACTCTTTTGGAGACAGTGACCATGACACCTTTGAATTTGTAATTATTAAGGAAAGGAATATGAACCATAATCTGCTGTTTACTTCGGGGTCCTTAAACTACGGCCCACGGGCCAGATGCAGCAGCTGAGGACATTTACCCCCCTCACCCAGGGCTATGAAGTTTCTTTATTTAAAGGCCCACAAAACAAAGTTTTTGTTTTTACTATAGTCTGGCCCTCCAACAGTCTGAGGGACAGTGAACTGGCCCCCTATTTAAAAAGTTTGAGGACCCCTGCGAGAGGAATAGCTATCAAAGTTTTCAGAAACTGAAAAGATTAAGGATTCTATGGTTTGGGAAATTGATTTAAAGAAAATGGTAGGTTCTCAAGAATAAACTAAATTTGTATAGAAGAAAATGGGATGATGCTTAAAAGAAATCTCCAAGGTTGAATAAAATGCTCATTAATTAATTTGGCTTTGAAAAAACAGGTACTTGAAGATATCTACAAAAGAGTGGTAAGGTCCTGTAAGAATAATGTCAATGAAGATAAGGCTCAATTTAAATTGAGCCTGGAAATAAATACTAAGGGAAACACAAAAACCTTTTACAGAAATCAATTTTGAAGAAGTCAAGGAAGAGATAGGACTTTTTCTAGCGATGGAAGGAAAGATGATAGTAGTAAGAAGATATGGAATTACTCAACAATCTTTGAGAATAATTTGAGGATAGATTAGAAAAAAAAGAAAAACAGTTAATTGAAGCTAAAGATAAATGAAGGAAAAGGTAGTAGGAGGGCATCTAACTACCCCTATGAATTTGTCATCAGGAATGAATAAATTATTGAAAGACCTTGAATATGTGCTTGTTTAATTGCTATGGGTAATATCTGAATAAAATGAGTTTATTTGTATTTTTTAAAAGGAAGAGTGAGATATCTTAAACTATAGGTCAGTAAGCTTGATTTTGATTTTTGACAAAATTAAAGAGATTATTCATGAGCATTTTCAAAAGGGAGACAGTAATTATAGTGAACATCATGGGTTTATTAAGAACAAGTTATGCATGCTGTGAAATTATAATGACCAATCTTGGCCCCAAAGAAGGAATATCAAAATGCATCTCCTTTCCTTCTTTGCAGAGATAAGGGACTGTGTAATACTGCATATATAATATTGGAGTTGTATAATATGTTGATTAGTTTTTCTGCGACTTTTTTCTTTTCTTTTTTCTTCTTTGTTATGAGGAATAGATCTCTGATGGGGATATCCTGAGAAATGAAGAAAATGTAAAAACAAAAGATACCTATTTAAATTTAAATTAAAAATAAAATAGACTCTCCCAATATAGAATAAGTCATGCCAAACTAAGGTTATTTCCTTCTTTTGTTAGGGGCATTAGATTAATAGATCAGGGGAATACTATAGACATAGCACATCTGGATTCATTGAGGCATATGACAGTCCATCATGATTTCCTTATAGACAAGATAGAGAGTTGTGGACCAGATGACAGTATATTAGGTGAACTCAGGACAGGTTGACTGAGTAGATCCAATGAGTATTGATTAATTGATCTATGTTTTAACTTGGACAGAGGCTTCTGGTGAAATGTCACATAGAGCTCTATTCTTAGTCCAGGGTCATGTCCTGCTGGGATAATGGATTCATAATTTGGATATAAATGGAACTATATGAGTTCTTTGGTCCTTATCAGTTCTAAGATGTAATAATTCCAGGGTCTCAAAAAGAAAAGAGAATGTATTTAGGAGGATAGCCTGCTCAACAGTGCCAATAACTCCTATGATCAAGAAAGATGAGAAATAAACTCAGTTCATTTAGCACAGGACTTGACACATAGTAGGTACTTTGAAGGCTTGTTGATTGACTTGATGTTATAATAAGAAAGTCTTGGAAGCCAGAAAAATTTAGATGACCACTTGCTTGGTAGACTAATTCTTGTTCAAATATGATTTGGCTTGGATGGCCTCTAGTCCCTTCCAATGTTGACATTTCTGTGAATATGTGATTATATGGTGTGATGAAATCAGTGGGTGGTTAGAAAGTGAAAGCATTGAGTATAGACTACATTTTCAAGAGGTTTGGTCGTTAGTGAGAAAAGAGAAATTGCATAATAATTTAATAGAGGTAAATGGATTAAAGCAATCTGTTTAGAATTGGGGAAAGCTGAGTGTGCTAATAGACAAATGGAACTGAACCAGTAATTAGGGGGATTGAAGATGCATGAGAAAAAAAGAGAATGATTGATCTTGGAACAAAAGTCTGGAAAGTGAAGGAAAGAATAATAATGATAACAAATTGAATTTATTTAGTTCTTTAAAGTTTACATAACCCTTTCCTCACATCAGGTCTCTGAAGTAAGTGGAGGCAAATTGTATTATGCCCAATTCATAAAAGAAGTTGATACTCATAGGAGTTAAATAATTTACTTAGGGTTAGCATTGGTTGAAGATTAATAAATCGGGATTAAGAGGGAGAGAGAGAGAGAGAGAGAGAGAGAGAGAGAGAGAGAGAGAGAGAGAGAGAGAGAGAGAGAGAGAGAGAGAGAGAAGGAGAGAGAGAGAGAGGAGAGAGAGAGAAATCTAAAGAGAGAGACAGAAAGAGACACAGAAAAAATATATATATATTTTGGATTTGAGGATAGTGGCTAGTGAATCACTGATTGAGTGTGGATTCAAGTGAAGTCAGAGTAAAGAGGGAAAATAGGCAAAAGATCAAGGGATGGAGGTCACCATAAGAATGAAAAAAGGCCAGGAAAATGCATTTGGAGAGCAGAATTTCAAAGTCCAGGAGGCATGTTTCCATGTGATAGGGAATTAGAATGAGCACTGGATTTTGTGAATGGACTTTCTGATTTCCATTTCTAAAACTGACCCTACCTGTGTGATCTTGGCCAAGTCACTGCACCTTTCTAGCCTTGATTTATGATTCTAGGAGCCTAGGACCATGCCTCTTTGTTGATGAAGTAGGATTGAAAGGCAGTTTGATGAGTAGGAGGAGGCTGAGAAACTGTGAGGTCAGGATGTTAAATAAATCATTAATAGGAACATTGACCTTCATGATGATGGTGTCAGTGGATGTGCTAGAGAAAAAGACTATGTCCAAGTGTCCAGGTCATGGAGGATGTTGGAAGAATGCTGGGAGCTTGGTAAATGGCAGCAAGAAGGATGGTATTAGGGCGGATTATTTTAAAGATTACTTGTTTAATGGCTGGACATCAGGGTGGCTTCCAGTACTCTCAGGTGCGTTATTGAACTAGGTAGTTTTGTTCCTAAGAGAGGGGACACGATTGAATCAGCGGCTTCCTTCTGTCTCTCTACTTCTCTGAGGAAAGTCACTGGCCCTGGGTGGCAGGATCTTTTTCAGGTACGGCCTCTACAAAGAGGAGTCGAGTCGGGTAAAATAGAGATAAAACCATTCTGTTGGTTTACCGGTCACCATCCAATCAGGTTTCCTAGAGGGAAGTATGAGAGGGAATCAAACTTCCAGAACCCGCTTTCTGGGGAAACACATAAATATGGGCAATCATTAAAACCCAGTTTATTTAGTACTTACAAAGCATCTTTCTCCCAACACCCCCGTGAGGGAGAGCTCGCACAAGTATTATCACTCCATTTTCAAACGAGGAATCGGAGACCTGGTGCACCAGGAAGTAAAGAGCCCGGACTGGAATCCGAGTCTTGTGAGCCAGAAGCCTTAGGGCCGTCTCACTCTCTCTCAGGACAGCGGCTCCGTCCCAGCTGCTTACACGCTGGCCAGAGAGGCCCGGCCTTGTCTTTAGACTGTTCCTGCGGGGCTGACATACACGGGGAGCACACTGTCTCGCTTCAGCAGCAACGTTCAACTACTGGCAACTCTTGTTTAAACAGCCGGGTTGTAACAGCTGGGGCCGGCTCAGCCGAGTGTGAGCGCAATGGGAAAGCCGCTGCGGTGGATGCTCCAAGGGGCAGGTGCCAGTCTCTGAATGTGCAATCATGCAAATCTGAGCACCCGGCATGACATGAATTGAATGCTTGGGTGTTCAGTTTCAATAAACACAAATGTCTATTGCTAGAGCAACCCGGTCTGTGGTCATCAACTCATCAATTCAAATGAGCATCCCGGACTATCAGTGAGGGAATTCAAATAAACCCGAGTCCCAGGGAAGCGGCTCTCCTGCCCCAGGCTATCGACACCTGGGGAGGTTTTTCTCCGGGAAACATCGAGGAATGACTCATGCGGGGCCTAACCGAGGTGCAGGGAGGGTGTGTCTTGACACCTCGGATTTTTTTTTTTTTTTTTTTTTGGCCAAGAGGCAGTGAGAGGTGAAATTAGGGCCTCTTCAGTTGGTTGCTTTGACAACCGAGGGACCAAACCTTGGGAGTTAATAGAAGAGGATAATTCCTTTTCCCACCTCCAAATAGCCTGAGACCGAATGACACTGAATGTTGATGTAATCAGGAGAAGTGAAAGGGATGATCTAAGCTTTGAAAAGAGACAGTTTGAGTGTAGACAAGTCATCTGTCCAGATTCATCCAGATTCAGCCCAAAATGAAAAGCTGCATTTGTGGTGGTCTCTGCACTGAATAGACCTTGGCTACAGGAATAATTAATTCATTTTAAAGACTTTAGCTTAAAAGGCCAAGGTCTCCCACTGCATCCCGGGCCAGCTCCAGTCGTCCTGATCTCTATCTGGCCACTTAACCCAGATGGCTCTGGAGGGGAAAGTGAGGCAGGTGATTTTGCACAGACATAAAAGGACAGCCCAAATATCGTGACCAAGGTCACTTAAATCCAAGTCACTTGCATTTCATGGTCTCACCTCCCTGATGTCATGGTCCTCTATATCTTTCCAGGGCAACTATATTTCATTATAAACTCCTTATTAAGATTTCTGATACCAGTCAGTTATTCTTTCTACTTAACTACTTCAGTTAATATCCTCATCTTTTTTTTTTTAGTAGGGAATTTATTGTGTAGAAGAGTACATAATCAGAAATAGGTTTTTTTTTTTTTTTTAATCCTCATGCCTTTTAACCTGGACTATTATAACAGTCAGTTAAATTGGGTTCTGTGCTTCTAGTCTGCTCCATTTTCAATTGATCCTCCAGATAGCACCAGATAATCCTAAAGCACAAACCTGATTTGTCATTTTTCTGCTCAAGAAATTGCAGTGGTTCCCCAAGACCTCTGGGATAAAATAAACCTCCTATGCTTTGTTATTTAGTTGTTAAGTCGTGTATGACTCTTGACCTGGTAGATCATACATGCCAACCATGTCCATAGGGTTTTCTTGGCAAACTGGAGTGATTTGCTATTTCTTTCTCCTGGGGAATTAAAACAAACAGGTTAAGTGATTTGCCCAAGTCACACAGTATGTATTTGAGGTCACATTTGAATTCAGACCTTTCTAACTCCATTTTGATGCTCTATCCATTGCACCACCTAGCTGCCCTTCAAAAAAGCTTTAGCTCCAGCCTATTTTCTAGACCTCTTCAAATGATTCTTCTTCATTCCTGCCAAACTGATTTCCTAGCTATTTTCCATAGTCCATGGATAATCTACAGTCTGATCATTAAATTTTCAGTGTAAAATTTACATCTTGGAAATCAACAAATGAGCACTTGATTTATTGTTTTGTAGATTGTCTAGACAACGATAGAGAATGATTAAAATGATAAATGCTAAAATGATGGAGAAAATGTTAATAATTCAGATTACATTTAAAAGTGTGTCTTCCATGCATTCCTCCCCTCTTCGAAATCAATTGTGAAACACTTGCCAGCACACCTTGATCACAATATTTGGTCTTTAATTTCTTTCCTTTTATGTCTGCTGCCCCTATATCTGTGGAATATACCACTCCCTCCTTGTCTCTATCTTTTGGCATCCCAAACTTCCTTCAAGGATAAGTTCAATTGCCTCCTGTTACAGAAAAGCATTCCTGATTACTATGGTTGCTAATTTTCTCTTCATCCTGAAATTACTTTTTATTTATATAGTTGTGTGCATCTTTTATCACTCTCTAGTAGAATGTAAGCTCTTTGAGAGCAGAAATTATTTTATCCTTGTTTCCTCGGTGCCTAGTGCCGCGCACTGAAAGGTAAGTGATGTAGTAGATAGAGTGTTAGACCTGGAGTCTGGAAAACCTTTATTCAAATCCAGCCTCAAATACTTAATAGCTGTGTAACCTGGGACTAATCATTTTACCTCCATCTGTCTCAATTTCCTCAATTGTAAAATGTGAATAATAATAGCACCTCCATTGGAGGATTATTGTGAAGGCCAAAGGAGATAACATTTATGAACTCTCAACAGAATCTCTGACCCCTAATAGGTGCTTAATAAATATTGGCCCAATGAATATGAATGAACTAGTTTTCTCAGGGCCTGACCAGATTGGGAGTTTATAGATTGGAGAAATCAAAGGTCAAACTTTGGAGTTCAGTGAAACGGAGGCCTATCTCCTCATTTAGATTTGTATATAATTCTTGGGGGTACTCTTTAAAAGGCAGGAGACCAGTGTAGCTGCTATGCTAACACCATTCACCAAAAGGGGAGGATTCTCAAATATGTCAACTGGAAAATATTTTCATTTTAATGTAAGTTTTGTGTTCTGTATACATGTTTCTTTCTTTCTTTCTCTCTCTCTTCCTTTCTCTCTCCTTCCTTCCTTCCTTCCTTCCTTCCTTCCTTCCTTCCTTCCTTCCTTCCTTCCTTCCTTCCTTCCTTCCTTCCTTTCTTCCTTCCTTCCTTCTTTCTTTCCTTCTTTCCTTCCTTCCTTCCTTCCTCTTTCCATCCCTCCCTCTCTTCATCCCTATCTAAAATAGTGTTTGAGTAACATTAATGGTAAATATCTGGGGTATCCATTTTTGGGGAGACCAGGGCAGTCAGGCAATGATGCCAGAGATAATTTTTCTACGGATGGTCATTCTCTAAGAGCAAGGAAGAGTGCATAAGGTGAAATGACTTGAATCCTAAGCATCTTCCATTTGTGTCCTGTTGGGCCTATGCCTTGGGGGAAAAGCTGAGCTGAGGATGAATTTTCACATCAGTTTCAGAATACTGTTACAGAGGAGAATGAAGAAGAATCTGCCACAGTCCATTGCCCCTGGCTGCCAAATAGCTTCCTTTGGTTCATATAAAGCTTAACCCTGAGATCAGGCAACTGCTGGGAACTGGTGGAGTGTGGGATTAGGCCAGGGTGAGGATGGAGAGGGAGCGTGGAAGAGAGTGCTATTATGGCTGGTTTTTGAGTTAGCTGTGTCCCAAATACCCAGACAATGACAAACTTGAGGGAGAGAACATGAAAGGCACTTATCTAAGAAAAATACCTTTTTAAGAGAGTCCACCTGTAGCATGTATTTATGAAAACTTTAGGTGAAATTTAGGTAAATGAAATTTCTGTCTGTTTCAACTGAAACAAGGAGAAGACAGATACACTGAATTAGATGGAAAACAATTATACAGAGCTTAGAAATGTCTCAGGAAGTGGCTTTCTACTGGGTGAACTGAAGTGGGATATGGGAGGAAATTGAAATTTGGTTCTTATCTTCCTGATAGCTTTCTAGTTGCTTAAACATCACAGTTTTTCCATAAGGCATTAAATGGGCTGTAATAGAATACTAGGCCTAGGGTCAAGAAAGCTCATTTTCTTGAGTTCAAATCTGTCTTAGATATCTACTAGCTATGTGATCCTGGCAAGTCACTTCATCCTGTTTGCCTTAGTTTACTCATCTGTAAGAGGACTTAGAGAAGGAAATAGCAAACCACTATAGTATTTTCTCCAAGAAAAACCCAAATGGGATTGCAAAAAGTTAGACACAGCAGAAATGAATAAGTAACAACAATACAGACACTAAGGATCCACAGATCTGAAGTTGAGTTAGTTGCTATTTATAAATATCTCTTTGAGATAAATCATATCTTGAATATATAGGGTTTTTTTTTTTCACAACAAGCCAAGTCTTTCCTCCCCATAACTTATACAATTAAAAGATGGTATAATTCCCAATGTCTGTGCTCTCTACAAGACACCAGTATTCCTCTCTATTTATCCAAATCCCAGAGATTTTATGGTATTTAGAACTGGAAAGAACCTTAGCGATCAATGAATTCAATCTCTTTGTTTTAGAAGTGGGTTAACTGAGACCCAAAGCTATTAGGTAACAGCATCATGGAGTGAAAAGCCATCTGTCTGTATTTGGAGTCAGGTGAGACATGGATTTGATGTCTGCCTTTAATACTTAACAGCTGTGTGACCGTGGGCTAGGCTAAGATCTCAGGCCATAGGAGACCTCCAGAGACTCCCAACCTTATGCCTAGAGTTTGGGAGACTGGGAGAGATTAGACAGAAGAACTCAGGCAAAAGTTGAGTATTTTATACATCAATGTAAATATTACATTGAATACCAAAAGATCCAGGAACTCGTCTGCCAAGTTTGACACAAAATTGAGTGCATGTTCCACATCACAATACCCTTCTTGATGTGCCTTATCTCCTAATGTGTACTACTGAACTGTAGCACAAATGAATTAAATCTATACCTTGTTCTTTTAATAGAAGCAAAGAACTGGAAACTAAGAGGGTGCCCATTAAATGGGCAGTGACTGGACAAATTATGCTATGTGAAAATAACAGAATTCTACTATGCCAGAAGAAATGATGAAAGGTATGGATTCAGAGCAGAGTTGTGCATGTAAATGTTTAACAACCAGCTCTAGAAAGAGAAATACACATGAAACACTTTTTTTTTTTTGGTGCTGAGGCAGTTGGGATTAAGTGACTTGCCCAGGGTCACACAGCTAGGAAGTGTTAAGTGTCTGAGGCTAGATTTTAACTCGGGTCCTCCTGACTTCAGGGCTGGTGCTCTATCCACTGCACTACCTAGCTGCCCCCTTAACACACTTTTAACTATTTCTGAATCATTAACATTTTCTCCTTCAGTTTCTTAAATCTAGAAATCAACAATTAGTAAATTAATCCTTGATTTGTAACATTTGTTTATTTCTGAGGTATAAATACTTATACTGAAAATTTAACAGTTGACTGCTGACCCCAGCATACCCCCTGAAAAACCTGGAAAGAATTCTATGAACTGATTCAGAATGAAGTGAATAGAACTAGAAAAACAATTTATGTGATAACATTATTATAAAGAAAAATAACTTTGAAATATTTAAGATGTCAACTCAATTCAGCACTGAAGCAAAGCTCCAGACAAACAATGTTGAAGAATGCTGCCCACCTTCTGAGAGGGGATGGATATGAGATGCAGAATGATGTTTAAATTTTCAGTACACAGCCAGACAAGGGATTTGTTTTGCTTAACTGTGCATATTTGTTACAAGAATTCTGTTTTTCTTTTAAGTTGGGGGTATGTGGGAAGGAAAGAAAATAAATGTTTTTTAATTGAAAAATAAACTTAACTTAAAAAACAAACAAACAAACACCCTCTCCATACTTGTCCTACACCCTTGACTTCCTACTGCCCTTTTTTTTCCTGTGGCTTTTTTACATCCTATCAGTCCTCACTCCCCAGAGTTTAAGTGCCTTTGGAGGAACAACTAACAATCAATTAGCAAGTATTTATTAAGTCTTTACTATGCACCAGACAGCATGCTAGGCACCAGGGATATAAAGACAAGCCAATTCGTCAATGAATTTACATTCTATTGAGATGAAACAACATGTACACAATAGAGTAAATATAAAACGTTTTTTAAAAGTAGACATAAAATAATTTCTGGAGCCAAGTGGGGGAGGAGGGCACTAGCAGTTTGTGAGATCAGAATATTTAATACATGGGAGGTCTTGGAAGAAGTTGATAATTCTATTGAGGTAGAGTTGAAGAAGGATAGCATTCTATAGATGGAGGCTAGCTTGTATAAGGGCAGAGAGAAAGAAGGAATGTCTCATATGGAGAACAGACAAGGAGAATAGTTTGACTAGAATGCTGAGCCTGTGAAAGATAGAAATTGTAATAAATGTATAACATTATTTGCTTTAATTTTTCTAGCTGATAAGCAATTTGAAAAGAAGTTCCAATTAATGCAAGAACTTCATAAGGGAATTTTCAAAGTATTTTTAAAAAGAATGTCTTTGGTATTTTGTTTCAAAATATTTCTATTTAAAAAACTGATTACTTTGCCTCCTACGAATGATTTCTCTTTAGATCTTGAGGAAGATTTAATTAACATCTTCAGAAATGATTTACTATGGTCTTGGAGAGCTCTCTTCTGATCTAGGTCTAATTAAAGCTAAAAAACAATTTACAGAGAAGTGGAGCTTAAATTGTCAGGAAAAAGATCTATTTTAAAAAATTCTTTTCAGATGGACAATTGAATTCTGCAGTATCTGTATGCTTAGGTTAAAATACTGAGTTTACCGTTATCTTTGCAAATAAATCAATCCCTTTAAAATTTTCTGTTGACTTAAAAATTAATTTTATATTTCATTAGCATTTATACTGTGTAATGATTAAGGGAATTGAAAGGTGCCATGAAAGCATGAATATCTCTTTCTGTTGGTTGGTAACTGTAAAAAGCATATGTGGACAGGTTAGTAGGTGTATGTAAACATGATGTGTGATGTCTCTTACCTCCATGTTGAAGACTTTCTATTCAAGTAATTCAGTGTTAAGATCTGTTCATGAGAGCAATAGCATATAGGGAAGAAAGCTGACTTCTAAATCAGCCAAATCTGGGTTCAAGTCTTATGATGTCACATATTTGAACCATGGGATTCTGAGCAAGTGATTTAGTCTCTTAAAGTCTAAAAATCTAAGGTAAGACAAGATTTTGTAGAGGGAGTTTCCTGACTTGAATTCTTTACACCAAGAAAATCATATGCTGGACAATTTTAAAAAATCCATAAGGAAGTAATTTATCTTGTTCATCAACTTAACTTTTTAAGTTTGTGGGTTTTAAGAAGTCAGGATATTTCACTGAATATCAAGGTTTTGGAGCCAAGGGTCTCATTTTAAGATGAAGAAACTGAGAGCTAGACATGTAAAATGTAAGAAATGAGGGCTAGTTCCAACTAGCAAGTGACAGTGTTCGGAATATGTTCTCTCATCCAAGTTTTTTCACTCCAACTCTGGTGCAGCCTCTACTAGTAAATATTTTGCTGATCAGTCAAATTTGTTTCTGACTGTCCTTGGACCAATGGTTAGGAAATATTGCTTTTCAAACACTCCGCTATCCTAGGGAATATGGAACATACAGGGAAACAATAGTGAGGGTGACCCAAGGTTTGGATTAGAGCAAAGCCACACTGTATTTATGTTACTTTAGCATTTGGATCTTGGTCTGGTGAATCTTGGGTTCTTCCTAGATTAACTGATTTAATGGCACCATGGATAGTCTTTAAAACATACACAGATAATCCCTAGATTTAATAGTATCAAACGTTCAAAGGGGAGGATCAGAACCTTGAATAGATTCCTATGTGTCCTTTAGAGGCAAAGAATAGAATAAAGCCCAGGAAACTGCTCTGACTGAGGAAAAGCTGGTTTAACGACTCTTCAACAATGACTCTTGTTTTAAACCCTGTTACCTAACTCAGGTGCCAACATTTTGCCCACCACATTCTAATTCAGCTCACAAGTGGCCAGTTGTTCTGAGGAAGAATGGAATTGCTGAATGCTGGCATTGGATCACTGAAGAGGTAGTTCAAAGGCAGATCCAAAGAAGTTGCACTGATTTAACCGGTTAAGTGCCAGATTATTCTTAACATTGTTTTGTATTCTTTTTTTTTTTTTTTAAACACGCTATACCATGGGAACCTACCCAGATAGTACAGTGAGAACAGGGTATGATAGTAATAATGAGCTTATTATAACAAACCTGTGGGCAATGATGGGGTGTAAGGGAGGGGACATCAATCTTTCCCCAAGAAATTGCTAGTACTTTTCTCCCATTGTTAGATACTCCATCTCCATTAACTATTTAACATGTGGGAGCTTTTACAAGGGATACTTTCTTTGAAGATAGAAAACAAACAAAATATAAATATTTCTCCCAATACCTCTGAGACATACTACATAGTTTACCTTATGCCATCTTGGTCTTTTATGGGCAGGAGAGAGGACTCAAAACTGTTCTTAGGTAACAAGGCCCACCAAGTTCTTGGCCAAAGATAGCATCTCTATGGTGACTTCTCACCTGAGCTTCTCCTGGTCCCAGTCCCAAGGTCATTCTGGAAGGTCACTCTTTCTCCTCAGAATGTTGATGTTTTCTCCTCAGGATGCTAAAATCTAGGCTCTGAAATGGCAGGACACTGAGGCTCCCTCTAAACATGAGAAACTCACATGGTTTTGGAGATTCCACTTCCTTCACTAAGAATGGAGAGGAATAAATGCAGAGGACAATGACAAAGACCTTTTCAAAAGGCCATAGGGCCCTGGAGAAGAGAAGAACTTCTGGTCTTCCTCCTCACAGCATGGTCTCTTATTGTACTACATGAGCAAAAAAGTCATTGAGATCCCCTAAAAGTGAAAAGGCAAGGGATTGACAACACTTCCATGGTCAAAGAGCCCCATCTGCATGTGGTTAGATGACCGGAACCATTTATAGAAAGTCTACTTGGACGCCATGGTCTCTCCTAGGCAGTTTAGCTTCCTAACATCCCCACACGGAAAGGTTGCATCCCAGCAAATTGATGGGATCCATACAGGTGTTACATGTTAAATTAGGGAGTTGGACTCTATGACCTTTAAGATCCCCTTTGGTTCTAAATTTACAAGCCCACGAAATTTAGGGGTGAAAAACTTAGGGAACTGAGGAGGCAAAATCCCATAGAAGCTGGTGATAAAATCCTAATCTAGTCTGACTTCAGCAAAATTTCTGGGGGTAGGATTTAGGACAATTTGTATCAGTTCATTTCAATTTTATTGAGTGTTAATGATGCTTAGGTGGTACAGTAGTTAGAAAACCTCATCTTCCTGACTTCAAATCTGACCCTAGGCACTTACTATGTAATCCTGGACAAGTCACTTAATTCTGTTGGACTGTTTCCTTATCTGTAAATGAGGTTGAGAAGGAAATGGCAAAGCACTTCAATAACTTTGCCAAGAAAAACCCAAATGGGATCGTGAAGATTTGCATATGACTGAACAAGAACAACAAAATACAATGCTTATACTGGGCTAAAAAGGGGGACATTGCTAAGATATTACTAAGTACATAACAGGATTGTTACAAAATCTGTTCCCAGGGTTTCTACCAAATGGAAAGAAGTTCTGTTGCCGGTTGTTAAGATAACTTTTCTTTTACTGAATAGGAAATTATCTTGTCTGATTTAGGGGAACTTTCCACTGCGCTCCTGGGAATTCCAGGTAGACTGTTCTGTTTTTCTTTCAAAAAATGAACCCCCTGGGATGAAAAACCTTTCTTTTCTTTTCCTTTCCTTCTGCTAGTCCCCTTCCCCATGGTGTCCATCACACAAAACCAACATCAAACCAAGTGCAAAAAGAACTTCATGATGGTGTGTATTTGTGTGTGTGTGTGTGTGTGTGTGTGTGTGTGTGTGTGTGTGTGTTGCGGAGTTAGGGTGAGGGGGACACAATCTCCCAGTAAGAACTAGATGCTGAATATTAGGTTACACGCTTGCAGCAACAGGTCCTTGATTGACCTTGCCAGAGACTGAATGCACATTGATTTGTTCCCGGATTTTCCCACACTTCAAATGGGCCCCTTCCTGTATCCAGCATTTACTTCTTTAGAACTCTGTCCTTTATGTCAGTATAGCTTTACTTCCACTTCCTGCCTAAGGAAGAGCTGATTTCTCCTTCGTTTCCCTTGAGGATGGAATGTGCTTTCCTGCCTGACCTCCAGAGCTACTTCTCCAATATAGATTGAAACTAAGTTGTTGGCAGCCACTTATGCTACCACCAATCAATCCATCAATCAACAGGTCCCTATTATATGCCAGCCACTGTGCTACGTGCAGGGGATACACAGACAAAAATGAGAGAGTCCTGCCCTGTAGTCCATTGGTGAGGGTTGTGAATGAGTATGTTCAAATATTGTTATCTAGAATATTTGCAAAAAGAATACAAGGGAGTTTTGGGAGGGAGACACTGCCCAGAGCCATAACCAGGATTTCTGGAGCATGGGTTAGGGGATGAGTGCAGCCTGTCTCCCACAGAGCCCATGGCTCTGGGTGCAAGTACTGAGGCAATCATCTAGCCTCCCAAGACTTGTACTCAGCAACTTTAAAGCACCGAGTGGCTTTGGAATAAGGTATGTAAACATGTGCAATTTCTACTGGTATTCTTCTATCCCTCAGTCTGCTGCACTTCTCTCTTCCCATTGACATGACAATAGGAATCATTACATTCCTGCTACTTTTCCCAACAGATCTTCAGAAATAGGAGTTTTGAAAGCTCAGACCCTTCGGTACCATCAAAGTACACATGTCTGAGGCTGATCTCATATTTCAAAGAGGGCCAAAGTGGATCAAAGAGAAAGGGACCTTGTAAAGCATCATTTTCTCATCAGTTTTTGCCTGAACAGGTAAATTCAATTCAACCTGAGGAGAATTTGAAAAGCCCATAAAGTGCCATAGAAAGTGCTCAATAGATGATGGTTGATTAAAGAAGGGACATGGGATGATTTAACTATAAATTGTTGTTTGTCTTTTGTTCTCAGAGAGCATCATGTTCTGAGAGATGATCATACCAGGGAGGAGATGCTGTGACACACAAGTGAGCTGGATTTAAGGGGGGGAGGGCTTACTTTCTCCTTTGGAGCCATTTAGGTCCAGTGGTAAGATATAGATCAGGATGATTAGCAATGGCCCCAGATGCAGTGGGAGACCTTGGCCTTTTTAAGCTAAGGCTTTTAACAGGTCCCAGTTTGACTAAGACAATGCCCACTCAGTGATTAAGTCTAAGTAAGAAAAGAGGCAAAGATTGACCTCTTTTGCCTAGTTAATTGAAGGAGAAAACCTGGCCCAAAGAGAAACAATCACTATTTACATTCACTCTGAGCTAACCTGGGGCCTAGCAAGGACCAAATGGGCCAGTCTATAAGAGCCAGAGTGATTTTGGTTTAAAGCATGGACTTTAAGGAAGAAATCTAGTCAGTAAATCCCAAGATATCTTGCTAGGTTTCAGCAATCAAAATTTGCATTCCTTTGGACAAAGCACCTGCTGGTAAGAGTGTGATTTACCCTATCTGGACAGAGATAATAGAAAAAGAAAAGGAATGGAAAGGGAAGGAGAGGGAAAGTTATGGTCAGGAACCCCCCTCCCCCTCTACTTCTACAGATAAGAGCTTTGTGTAGAGATGTGGATCTAGGGAAAATGGGCCCCAGGAAAGGGGCAGGAAAATTGAGAGTGGCAATATTGCATAGTCTGTAAGAGAGGACCTCAGGTGGTGGAATGATGGCTAGAAGACTCCAGAAAGTATATAGAGGAAAAGAAGGGGAAGAAGGAGAAAGAAGAGAGGCAGAAGAAGGCAGCAGTACTATGTACAGCACTATGCTAGCTATTGTAGAGGGAACCAAAAAAATACGAGACCTGTTCACTAAATTACAAAGAGTATTATTATCTTGTTTGAGAAATAAAAATTATACATCTCAGTGTAATAGGAGTAGTGACAGACTAGAAATTAGGACACTTGGGTTTGAATTCTGACTGCTTTTCTTAACTGTGTGTTAGACAATAAGGTCACTTTATTTCTCCAAGTCTCAGTTTCCTCATCTGTAAAATGGGGATAATAATATGTACTTTATTTACCTTACATGTTCTTTGTAAGGTATACTTTGAAAAGCTTAAAGTGATATACATGTAGCTGTTTTTAATATGAAACAATCAGCTACACTGTGAGGTACAGGTCATAGGTGATATCTGAGTTCTGAAGAGGAGAAGCCATCAGTCTGTGCTGTAATGGTCAAAAGTTTCATGGAAGAGATGGTATGAAGATTTGGATTAACATAGGAGAGAGGAGCATAAACAAAGGGATAGAGACAGGAGGACCACATGAATGTAAGAGGGAAAGGGACTGTGAGGAGCCCAGTCAAACTGAAACAGAGTGGGTTTGATTGGGTACAGTGATTGGATTTTCCAAACCAAAAATCCAGATGAGCGAGCTAATAAAAAGAGTCCGTTTTATGGTGTTTTGATGGAAGCATACTTCCTTTTCTGGAAAATACAAGTTTCCTGGAAAATTTAGAAGTGTGTTAACTTCCTGTTGGGAAGAAATGGAAAATAAGATAGAGTAGATAAGGTTATGGGGCCCCATTAGCTAAGCAGATCAGTTTGGGCTCCATGAGGTAGGGTGGGTCTGGGTTTTGCATTGTCCATTCTCATGAGGGGAGTGAAATGTTACTGGCAGGGATTTAGTTGTATTCAGAACTGAATTGTTGAAATGTATACTAACCACTCTTTTTGTTAACTTTTCAAGCATTTTCGTATCCTTTCCCTTCCTCTCAGCATTTTCTTTAGTGGAAAAGAACCTAATGTCTCCCTGGAGAAGAGTAAAGTTCCAGGTCATTAAGACTTCACAGATCAGAGATTTGAGAGCTGAAAGAGACCTTAGAGACTGTCAACTCTCATCTTCCTCCTTTGCCTTTGTACAAGCTGCACTCCATGTCTAGAATGCTTTCCTTAACTTGGTCTCTTAGAGTCATTATTTTCTTTTACCTCTCCTTTTCAAGGTTCAGCTCTAGGGCCACTTTCAAATAGAGACCTTGCTTGATTTTCCTGAGTTGCTAATGCTATTTTTCCTCACTCTCCACACAATTTTTTGTTGTTGTTCAGTTTTGTCTAACTCTTCATGACCCCATTTAGGTTTTTTTTTTTTTTTTTTTTTTTTTTTTTTTTGACAAAAATACTGGTGTGATTTGCCATTTCCTTCTCTAGTGAATTAAGGTAAAGAGGTTAAGTCACACATCTTCTGTGTGTTTGATTCTGAATTTGAACTCATTTCTTCCTGGCTCCAGGTCCAGAAACTATCTACTGCACCAGCTTTATGCCTTTTCCCAGCCTCCACACAAAATTACTTTATTTTGTAACTTTTTTTGAAATAACTTAACCATGTATATGCCTTTTTCTCCAGTGCAATGCAAACCTCTTTAGGGAAGGGAGTGTTTGGTTTCTATTTTTACATTCTTAATGGTTGCCTACTAGCCTAGTGCCTGGCATATAGTAAGCCCTTAATAAATGCTTGTTGAATTGTGAATTGAATATTCTGTAGCAGTAGTAGCAGTAGTAGTCATAGTAGTCATAGTAGTAGTAGTAGTAGTAGTAGTAGTAGTAGTAGTAGTAGTATAGTAGTAGTAGTAGTAGTAGTAGTAGTAGTAGTAGTAGTAGTAGAGATGATACTAGAGATAAAACAATAGATATAAATAGAGATAAAACAATCTACTACTCTGTTATTTTAGTCAGAAACATCTTCTTTTAGGAAGCAGGACACAATTTGGACTCCTAAGTAATGGGAGCTCCCTATCCTTGTTCATTACCCAAGATTCCAGTAAGTATTTGAACTGGTCCTGCAAAACTATCTCTGCCCTCATTTAAAATGTGCTGCTTCTTAAACATAGCACCATAGATTTCTTTAAAGGGTGATAAACTCTGGGATACCAGGGCCATATAAATAAAAAGATCTGGGCTTAAAAGGAGATCTGGTTTTACCTTGAGGGTAGATACCATATTTTGTCTCATTTTTGCACTGAAGGTTCAGTGAATTGTACATAATAGATGCTTAATAAGTGTTTGTTGGAAATTCTCCATACTACCTGTGTTATCTTGGCTAAGTCATTTAACTTCTCTGATCTGCTAATTCTTCAGATATGAAGTGAGGAGGTTTAATTATCTTTGAGATCTCTTCTAGCTTTAGTAGGTAGGCAGCTTGGTGGCTTAGTGGATTGAGCACCGGGGCTAGAGGCAGGAAGACCTGAATCCATATCCAGTTTTAGACACTTGCTATCTAAATGAACTTGGGAAAATCAATTAATTAATTTGTTTGATTTACTTTCCTCAACTATAAATGAGGATATAGGACTGCTGGGTGGTTGGTAGATGGAGCACTCTGCTAGGAGTCAAGAAGACTCACTTCCTGGGTTCAGATCTGACCTCAGAGGCTTGCTAGCTGTGTAATCCTCAGCAAATCACTTCACCTCATTGGCCTGAGTTTCCCCTTCTGCAAAATGAGCTAGGAAAGGAAATGGCAAAGCACTCCAGTATCTTTGCCAAGAAAACCCCTAATGGTGAAAGGTTCTGATACAGGCCTCATTTCCAAATGTAAAGAATTGACTCTAATTTATAAGAAATCAAGCCATTCTCCAATTAACAAATGGTCAAAGCATATAAACAGACAATTCTCCGACAAAGAAATTAAAACTATTTCTAGCCATATGAAAAGATGCTCCAAGTCATTATTAATCAGAGAAATGCAAATTAAGACAACTCTGAGATACCACTACACACCTGTCAGACTGGCTTGAATGACAGGGAAAGATAATGTGGAATGTTGGAGGGGATGTGGGAAAATAGAGACACTGATACATTGTTGGTGGAATTGTGAATGGATCCAACCATTCTGGAGAGTGATTTGGAATTATGTTCAAAAAGTTATCAAACTGTGCATACCCTTTGATCCAGCAGTGTTTCTACTGGGCTTATACCCCAAAGAGGTACTAAAGAAGGGAAAGGAACCCACATGTGCTAGAATGTTTGTGGCAGGTCTCTTTGTAGTGGCCAGAAACTGGAAACTGAGTGGATGCCCATCAACTGGAGAATGGCTGAATAAATTGTGGTATATGAATGTTATAGAATATTATGGTTCTGTAAGAAATGACCAACAGGACGATTTCAGAAAGGCCTGGAGAGACTTACATGAACTGATGCTGAGTGAAATGAACAGGACCAGGAGGTCATTATTAACTTCAACAACAATACTATATGATGATCAATTCTGATGGACCTGGCCATCTTCAGCAATGAGATGAACCAAATCAGTTCCAATGGAGCAGTAATGAACTGAAGCAGCTACACCCAGTGAAAGAACTCTGGGAGATGACTATTAACCACTACATAGAATTTCCAATCCCTCTATTTTTGCCCGCCTGCATTTTTGATTTCCTTCACAGGCTAATTGTACACTATTTCAGAGTCCGATTCTTTCTATACAGCAAAATAACTGTATAGACATGTATACATATATTGTATAAGTTAAAATAACATTTAACATGTATTGATCAACCTGCCATCTAGGGGAGGGGGTGGGGGGAAGGAGGGGAAAAGTTGGAACAAAAGGTTTTGCATTTGTCAATGCTGAAAAATTACCCATGCAAATAATCTTGTAAATAAAAAGTTATAATAATAATAATAAAATAAAGAAAACCCTTAATGGGGTCACAAAGAGAAGGTCGTTACTAAAATGAGTGAACAACAACAAAAATCAGGATGATGATAGCACCTACCTCCCAGTTGCTGTCAAGATAAATGAGAGAATATTTGTAAATCCAGGTGCCTGGCACATACTAAGTACTTGAAAAATACTTGTTACTTTCCCCCTAGTCTGTGTTTCTTTCTGAAGATAGTCTGGCAAATCTGGTCTCAAACACTTACTAGTAATCCTGGGCAAGTCACTTAACCCTATTTGCTTCACTTTTGCTCATCTATAAAATGAGCTAGAGAAGGAAATGGCAGGCCATTCCAGTATTTTTTTCCAAGAAAACCCCAAATGGAGTCATAAAGAGTCAGACATGACTGAAATGAACAAACAAAAACAGCATCATAAGAACTAGGAGGAATCGAGTCCAGTCCTCTATTTTATAGAAAAGAAATAGAGGAGTCAAACTCAGACCTAACTATAATTAATAATGATAATAATTGCTTATACATTCTAACTCATCTTCCTGACTCCATACCTGGTGAATTGGAGAAGGAAATGTAGACATCATTGAGACCAGTTAGAAAGTTGATTTAATTGTTTAGCTGGAGAGAGATGGAAGGATTCAGGGCAAGATAAAATTTAAATAATTATAAGAAAAACCGATTAGTTCAGAATTCTACCAACCTTTTAAGGCTAAGCCAAATACTATCTTCTCCATGTAGTTATCAATGACATCCTTTATCCCTTCTGATTTCATTGCACCTTGTGCTTTTTTGAGTCATTAGTCAAATTCCAATGTGTAGTATTATCTTATCACCCTTCAAACTTCTTAAGCTTCTTGAGGGGAGTACCTGGGTCTCTGTGTCTCCCCTATTATAGGGCATAGTGTCTTCCATAGATCCATGTTGAGTGAATAAATTTACTAATGCCCATGCTCTTTGGAATGTAAACTTCTACCCTAACCAAGAATCCAGATGAAATCTTATCAGAAAGCAGAAAGGACTTAAGGATCTTCCAAGATCTCTTTTGGTTGCTAGAGTCTGTAATGGTTTATCATTACACAGCTGACCTGATTCTCTGAGGTACCCTGAGTAACATTATCCTGGAAGGTTGATGAGTGGATTAATTATTTTTATTTATAAGTGATGCCAAAAGTGAAAAAAAAGTAGAGGTGCCAATCTGCTTTGATAGAGGGAATTTTCTCATAGTAAATTTCCTATAACAATGAAATTACAAGTCAGTTCCAAAAACAAATCGCAAATGTTTTTCATTGTTTCTGACACCACAGAAAGCCAGACTTGGATGGGACCCCTTTAGACATAATTTACTCTAATTTCTAGCTGGAAATGACTCCCCTTTGACCAAATGGTCCCAAAGAGGAGGATGGAGTGGCTAACTTGGAGATCAAACCCAGTAACTTAAGGTTATTAGCATCCTCCCCTAACCAGCTGAGCTAACTGGCCTTGCCATAAGAGGCTTGTCATTATTGTTATTTCAAATACTATATTACTACTAACAATAGCCGGGGCTTCTATAACACCGGGTTTAACCAGCCTTCTATCTTTTGTTCTGGTTCGGAGAGCAATTATCCCCCCAACTGTTAGAATCATCCATTTTCCTATCTTTGGCTGTCATCAGTTCTGCACCTTCTACGGGAGCCTCATAACAACCTAAAAGCCTCAGAGCAAATACAGATTATGGCTATCTGGAGTGTCTCCATTATCTAAGGAACTACTTACTGCTCTTAGGACAGAACAAAATAGATAAGCTTGTGAAACAAACCAAAAAGGAATAAGGGAGGGAGGAGAGTGGAATGAGGGGAAAACTTCTTAATTGTTTTATCGGCATTCAATTCTGTTCAATTCAATGTATATTTATGGAGGGTTACTCTATGCAAGGGGATGTGCTAGACTGAGGGAAATCCAGAGGATGACAGTGGCTTTTAGAAGTTTATAATTTAGTTAGGGGTTAAGTCTAGAGTTAGGAAGCAGGAAATTCATATCCTTTCCAAATAAACAATACAAAGTAAATTATGAGAGTATCTAGGAAAATAGAAACCAAAGACTCTGAGGGAGACCATGTTAAAGTTTCAAAAGGAGGTAGTTTCCCATATATACCATATAACAGCCTTCTTTGTGATAATAATGATCTGGAAACATAATAGATTTCCATGGATTGAGGAACTAAGGTACATGATCATAATGGAATGTTACCATGCTAGAAGAAATGAAGAATGTATTGAATACAAAAAAGCATGGTAAGATCTACATGAACTAATGCAGAGTGAAGTAAACAGAGTCAAGAATACAGTATGAATGATGGTCACTACCATATAAACACAAAGAACAATTATTACAAAACAATTCAAAAGGAATATTACATAGAGACAAGGAACAAACAGAATCCCAAAGAAAAGATTTGAGAAGACACCAGCTCCCCTTTGTACAGGTGGAAATTTCCCTAGGTGTGAAATATTGAATATATTTTCAGATTTTAAAAATTGTATTGATAAATCTTGTTTGTTTTTTCTCTCTCCTCTTTCTTTCTTTCTTTGTTTCTTTCTTTCTTCTCCTCATTTCATTCTTCCTTCCTTCCTTCTTTTCTTCCTTCCTTTCCCCCTTCCTTCCTTCCTTTCCCCCTTCTTCCTTTCCCTCTTCCTTCCTTCCTTCCTTCCTTCCTTCCTTCCTTCCTTCCTTCCTTCCTTCCTTCCTTCCTTCCTTCCTTCCTTCCTTCTTTCCTTCCTTCCTTCCTCCCTCTCTCCCTTCCTCCTTCTATCTCTCCTTTCTTCCTTCCTTTTTTCTCCATCTTTTATTTCTTTCTTGTTTATCTTTGTTTTATGGGATAACTCTGAGAGAAGTACATGATGTGGATACATGGGGAAATTCAGAGTTGCAAAAACAAGAGATATCAATAAACTTTTATTTAAAAGAGTAGTGAAGTGGAGATGTGTTTGAGTAAACAGCTATGGCACAGTGTATAGAGCACCAGGTATGGAGTCAGGAAGATGAGTTAGAATGTATAAGCAATTATTATCATTATCAATTATGGTTAGGTCTGAGTTTGACTCCTATTTCTTTTCTATAAAAGGGGACCAGACTCGATTCCTCCTAGAGCTTATGATGCCGTTTTTGTTTGTTCATTTCAGTCATGTCTGACTCTTTATGACTCCATTTGGGGTTTTCTTGGAAAAAATACTGGAATGGCCTGCCATTTTCTTCTCTAGCTCATTTTATAGATGAGCAAAAGTGAAGCAAATAGGGTTAAGTGACTTGCCCAGGATCACACTGCTAGTAAGTGTTTGAGACCAGATTTGAACTCAGGAAGAAGCATCTTCTTGACTCTAGGCTCAGTGCTCTATGCACTATAGAGCCACCTAGCTACCTTTATGATGCTAGAGGAGAACATTATTTAAATAATCAATTGAAGTCAAATACTGCATAGCACAAAAATATAGAGGGTTAAATTGGGAACTTTTCCAGTTTCATTAGTGGTGACAAATCTAATGTCATTGTACTGTACAGCACCTATGATAGAAGTTAGTAATAACATTTCTGTTTATTGTTAGATACACAATAAGCAGCATTTTCATAGCACACATATCAGCTCACAGCCTTCTAAGGTTGATACTCTAGTATCATTTCCCCCACTTTATAGAGTTAAGAAAACAGCCAAGGCTAAACAACTAATTAGTGGTTTTACCACCAGAAGGGGAAGGGAGGAGTGGGAGGAGAATAAGCATTTATTTATCACCAAGTATGTTCCAGGTACTGTGCTAAGCACTTTAAAAATATTATCTTTTGTTTCTTAACAACCACTTTGTGTGAGGTATGTAATTATCCCTATTTTATAGTTGAGGAAATGAGGCAGAGATTTTGTTTTAGTGATTTATCTGGTGTCAGCCAGTAAATGTTTGAGGCTGGTTATGAACTCAATTCTTCAGGCTCAGTACTCTATCCACTGAGCTGCCACCATCTACCTCAATACAAAATGTTAGAACCAGAATTCAAAGCTGGTTCTTTTTATTTTCAAAACATATGCAAGAATAATTTTTCAACAATGACCCTTGCAAAACCTTGTGTTCTAATTTCCCCTCCTTCCCCCACTCCCTCACTTAGATGGCAAGTAATCTAATATATGTTAAATATGTTAAAATATATGTTAAGTCTAACATATATACATATTTATACAATTATCTTGCTGCACAAGAAAAATCAGATAAAAAAAAGAAAAAAAATGAAAAACAACAAAAAGAGTGAAAATGCTATGTTGTGATCCACACACTAATTCACTATGTTTTCCATTATACCATGGGGCCTCTAACATCAAGTAAGCACCAAGAGTCCTTTTTAGGAGCTTAAGAGCACAATATTTGCTCATCTTTTCAATGGTCAGTCAGTCAGTCAGTCAATAAACATTTTCAGTATATCTAGTAAAGCTGGGGACAATGCTTCAGAATATAGTAGAAAGTATATAAGACCTTTGTGATTTGAAGTAGTTTACTTTCTGATCGTGTTTCCACATGAAAAAAATGAAGGGATTATAAGCAGTAAGGGTCCCTTAACTATTTCTATACATCTATGGCTGGAGTGATCGGGGAAATAGACCTAAAGCAGTGCCCTAAAAACGAATATTTCAACTGGCAGAGATACAGGAAGAGTTCATTTCAGCTATAGGAAACAATGAGAATTAGAAAATACAGATTTATTTGGGGATCCAGTAAAGAATATATTTTAGTGGCATGTAGGCCAGATGGAGACTTGGATGAGATAAGACTGGAAAAGAAGTCACACAGAACAGGACCTTGAATGCCAGACTAAAGAATTTAGCTTTTCAGGATGATTTCAGAAAGGTCTGGAGAGACTTAACATGAACTGATGCCGAGTGAAATGAGTAGGACCAAGAGATCATTATACATGGCAACAACAATACTATATGAGGATACATTCTGATGGATGTGGCTCTTTTCTTTTCTTTTTTTTTAAATTTAATTTTATTTAATAATAACTTTATATTGACAGAATCCATGCCAGGATAATTTTTTACAACATTATCCCTTGCACTCGCTTCTGTTTCGATTTTTCCCTTCCCTCTCTCCACCCCCTCCCCTAGATGGCAAGCAGTCCTATATATGTTAGATGTGTTGCAGTATATACTAGATACAAAATATGTTTGCAGAACCGAACAGTTCTCTTGTTGCACAGGTTGCAAATAAAAAGAAGATAAAAATAACCCGGGAAGAAAATCAAAAATGCAAATAGTTCATATTTGTTTCCCAGTGTTCTTTCTTTGGGTGTAGCTGCTTCTGCCCATCATTTATCCATTGAAACTCAGTTAGGTCTCTTTGTCAAAGAAATCCACTTCCATCAGAATACATCCTCATATAGTCTTGTTGTCGAAGTGTATAATGATCTGGTTCTGCTCATTTCACTTAGCATCAGTTCATGTAAGTCTCTCCAAGCCTCTCTGTATTCATCCTGCTGGTCATTTCTTACAGAGCAATAATATTCCATAACATTCATATACCACAATTTACCCAGCCATTCTCTAACTGATGGGCATCCATTCATTTTCCAGTTTTAGCCACTACAAACAGGGCTGCCACAAACATTTTGGCACATACAGGTCCCTTTCCCTTCTTTAGTATTTCTTTGGGATATAAGCCCAGAAATAACACTGCTGGATCAAAGTGTATGCACAATTTGATAATTTTTTGGGCATAATTCCAGATTGCTCTCTAGAATGGTTGGATTTGTTCACAACTCCACCAACAATGCATCAGTGTCACAGTTTTCCCGCATCCCCTCCAACATTCATCATTATTTTTTCCTGTCATCTTAGCCAATCTGCCAGGTGTGTAGTGGTATCTCAGAGTTGTCTTAATTTGCATTTCTCTGATCGATAGTGATTTGGAACACTCTTTCATATGAGTGGTAATAGTTTCAATTTCATCATCTGAAAATTGTCTGTTCATATCCTTTGACCAATTATCAATTGGAGAATGGCTTGATTTCTTATAAATTTGAGTCAGTTCTCTATATATTTTGGAAATGAGGCCTTTATCAGAACCTTTAACTGTGAAGATGTTTTCCCAGTTTGTTGCTTCCCTTCTAATCTTGTTTGCATTAGTTCTGTTTGTACAAAGGCTTTTTAATTTGATGTAATCAAAATTTTCTATTTTGTGATCAGTAATGGTCTCTAGTTCATCTTTGGTCACAAATTTCTTTCTTCTCCACAAGTCTGAGAGATAAACTATCCTATGTTCCTCTAATTTATTTATAATCTCGTTCTTTATGCCTAAATCATGGACCCATTTTGATCTTATCTTGGTATATGGTGTGAAGTGTGGGTCCATGTGGATGTGGCTCTTTTCAACAATGAGATGAACCAAATCAATTCATTTGTTCAATAATGAAGAGAACCAGCTGCACCCAGTGAAAGAATACTGGGAAATGAGTGTGAACCATTACATAGCATTTCTACTCCCTTTGTTTTTGTCTACTTGCATTTTTGATTTCCTTCTCAGGTTATTTTTACCTTCTTTCTAAATCCGATTTTTCTTGTGCAGCAAAATAACTGTATGGATATATATATATATATATATATATATATATATATATATATATATATATATACATATATTGGATTTAACATGTACTTTAACATATTTAGCATGTATTAGACTACCTGCCATCTAGGGGAGGGGGTGGGGGGAAGGAGAGGAAAAGTTGTAACAGAAGGTTTTGCAAGAGCCAATGCTGAAAAATTATCCATGCTTATGTCTTGTAAATAAAAAGCTATAATAAAAAAATAAATAAATAAAAAGAAAAAAAAGAGTTTAGCTTTTCAGGATGATTTCAGAAAGGCTTGGAGAGATTTACGGGAACATGCTAAGTGAAATGAGCAGAACCAGGAGATTGTTATACAGGGCAGCAACAAGACTATATGATGATCAATTCTGATGAACATTGCTGTCTTCAACAATGAGACGATTCAGACCAATTCCAATGATCTTGTGATGAAGAGAGCCATTTACATCTAGAGAAAAGGCTGTGGAACTGTGTGGATCACAACATAGCATTTTCACTCTTTTTGTTGTTTGCCTGCATTTTGTTTTCTTTTTCATTTTATTTTTTGATCTGATTTTTCTTGTGCAGCAAGATAATTGTATAAATATGTATGTATATTAGATTTAACATATATTTTAACATATTTAACATATATTAGATTACTTGCCATCTAAGTGAGGGAGTGGGGGGAAGGAGGGGAAATTGGAACACAAGGTTTTGCAAGGGTAATTGTTGAAAAATTATTCTTGCATATGTTTTGAAAATAAAAAGCTTCAATAAAAAAAGAGTTTAGCTTTTCTTCCACAGCCAGTGGTGAACCATTAATGATTTTGGAGCTGGGGAGGCATATGATCATAATTATACATTAGAAAGACTAATGTAATAGTGGTTCAGGTTCCAAAAGGAAAGATTAAAGCCTGGCAGACTAAATAAGAAGCTTTTTCAATAGTCTTGAGATACGATAAGGAAAGTGAACTAGAATGGTGTCAGGGACAATCATGCTAATAATTATAATAGCTAACCCTCATATTGAACTTTTCTTTTTTGTCCTCCCAAAATCTCAAGAGGTAGTTGGGATGGGCATTATTAGTCTTGTGTCATTAATCTGAAGCTTGGAGAGGCTATAGTCATAAGAACCTTCTACTTGAAGGCAGAATACTTATATTATAATCTGGTTTTGTTACTAGTCACTTTGTATATTTGAGTATTCTTGGGCAAGTCTCTGGGCCTATTTTCCTCATCTATAAAATGAGAAAGAATTAGACTAATATGAGTGCTAAAACCCCTTTCAATTCTCTGGTCTCTGATTTTGATCTAATACTTTTTGGACTATTAGATTAAAAAAACCTTTTTTTTTTTTTTTTTTTGGCTTAGATTGTTTAGGAGTGAGATAGTATTCTCACTGTTGACTTTTTTTTATCCATATAACTATAATTATATATTTTTAACATACCAAAATTAACTGATGGTCTGTCATGACCCTCTTCCTTCAGTGAAATCTTAGCAGAAAGAGCACTTGGCTCTGTAGTCAGAGGGTGCAGGTTCAGCTTCCCGTTATTGTTAATTATTTTGTTGTTACAGTTATGTCTGACTTTTTGTGACCCCACTTAGTGTTTTCTTGGCAAAGCTACTGGTTGTAGTTTGCCATTTCCTTTTCCAGTTTATTTTACAGGTGGGAAAATTGAGGCAAATAAAGCAAGTGACTTGCCCAGACTCACATACCTACTAAGTGTCTGAAGCCAGATTTGAACTGAGAGATGAGTCTTCCTGCTTTCAGGATGAGCACTCTATTCCCTCTGTTACCTAGATGCCCTAATGAACTGGTCTTCTGTTTTCCCCTATGTGAATAAAATGAGGGAATTTCATGATGTGGTTTGTAGGGTCTCTTCTAGCTCTAATATTCTATTCTAAATTTATTCTACATTTCTAATATTCTATTTATAGATACCTTATCCACTTTCAAATTATCTCTGAGGCTTATCAGGATGCCCTGAATTAACAATAAGTAGCCCACTTCTTGGTTTGCTCCATGGAGTTTAGCTTCTTGTTTGGCCTGACCTAACCTATTGATCCTGGTGGAGCAGATGGTATTGTTCTTGCAGGGGTCCTAGGGTTATGGAGTCATTTAACCTTAAGAGACATCCCCTGGACTTTCTGGATTTTTCATTTTGTAGGGGGGGGGTCTTTCTTGAAGTGGATTTCTATCAGTGTTGTTGGCATGTAAACACAGCCCTACTAGAGAAAACAGTGATAAGGAGAGGCCCACAGTAAACAGACAGCAGACCAGTTAGTTGACTAAAGAAGGGCTTTGAAGTGAAGGGAAGTAAATCAATGCCCTTTATTAGTTATTCTACTTCAACTGGTCCAGGCAGAGATGAAGGAACCTGTATCTTACTTCCCTTCCCCCTACACAAACTCTTTCCTCTTAAGGGATAGGGATAAAAGAAAAAGAGTCTACACCAATGCAGAACACTGTCACTTTAATTACCCACTAATGAATTCTGTGTCCCTGTTACAATGACATTAGGAAGGTTAAGATTAATCAATTGAAATCCAGGCAACTTTTATTTTTAGTTAGCAGTGGCTAGGCAGACAGAAAAATGCTTTAGGAACCAAAAGACTCTTTGAATTCTCAGCATGAGACTTATAGAGATCTCAGGTCTACATCTTTTGTCGGTGAAATAGTCATCCTTCAAGGACCAGCTTGGGTTACTTTCTTCAGTTATCTTTTTCTGATTCTCTAACCAGATTCCTCTTACCTCTGAATTCTTTTAGCTGTTAAACTGAAAAACAAAGATACCAATAAATGCCCTTGTTGTTTTCTAAAGTGATTGTAATGCTCACAAAAAACTTGAGAAAATAGTGAAAACATGATATAAATCTCAAGAGTTATTATTATCATTATTTCAAGACTCATGCAGCCATCATTCAACAAACATTTATTAATTGCCTGCTATGTGCCAAGTATTAATGAGATAGTCCTTTTTCCTGCAAGAGCTCACATCCCATCAAGACAGGGTTTCTTAAACTATGGTCTGTAAACTTGGATGGAGAAAAAATTCTTTCAATATAATTTTATTTCCTTTGTAATCAAGTGTATTTTATTTTATGCATTTTAAATGCATAAAATTTATTTTTTGATATGGACATTAAAAAGTTCACAAGCTTTACCAGATTGCCAAAGGGGTGTGTAGCTCAAAAAAAGATTTAAAAACACCTGTCCTAGGGGAAGACAACATGTTCACAAAGAAAAAAGAGATTCTATTAAAAAAAATACATAGTGATGAGGGGGTATTAATTACTGAGGGGGTAAAGAAAGTCTTCTTGTAGGAGGCAGCTTGAGCTGAGGTTACAAGATGTCATATTCAGAAGGGATTGCAGAAACTATTTAATTTAACCATTTTGTTTTGACAATTGAAGTAATTGAGGCTTAGAGAAATTGTGACCTGTATGAGATCAGAGCCAGAATTTATGTAAATCCTCGGATTTTGACTCTTACCAAGTTGCTTAGAAGAAGGAGAATATTGCAGAAGGATTCAATGGGGAAATTTTGAGTTGTAACCTGAATTTCTAGGAGGAAGAATCAAAGAGAACTTCCATGACAACAACAGCAATGATAGAAACAGTATTTTCTTCCTAATTTCCCAAGTGATGTTGAAATATCCCCAGCTAAGCACTCTGACAACAGCATGATAAAATGATAGAAACAAAACGTTGCAACCATCAAGAACAGAACTATCTTGGAAGATAATTACCTGCTTCTTTTAATCTGTGCTGGGGCTCCAGTGTCTTCAAATCATTAAACAAATATTTCAGAAGAACAAGCCTCAAGGTTGGGGTTTTGGATTTTTTTTTTTTGTTCATGCAAAAATAGCCTTCTCTCAATCAATATGGATAATGGCTCCCTTGTATTTTTCTCCAGGGGGTTCCCATTTTCTCTACTTTATCATCTCCCTCTTCGGCCCAAGTGATCAGCTTTCCTAATTGTTTCTCTGGGAAACCCAATGCATATCTCAATCTCTTTGCTAAATACACCCAACAGTGGCTCTGGGGATAATCAATAACTCCCATGCCTGATGGTTCTTTTTATTTTTGATTTTTTTCATAAAAGGAAATTAAATTGATTCGGGGATAACACCATTTGTCAGGGTGACGCCATTCTTAATTAATTTATTGGGTCTTTGTTCCCCACCGTGTCTGTGTGGGCGTTTTCTTATTAAAAATGTGCAGCTTGGAGCATCTCTTGTGCTGTTTGCATTTCCCATTAGTTTTAAAAATGAGATCTGGTGCTTGGTCTGAGGCTTTCCTTCAGCTGAGCTCATGTCCCTTCTAACACTTATTATTAATCTCTGTGCAATTAAAACTTGGTTCCTATGTCACAACTGTTTTCTCTCGGCACCCCTCCCCCCTTCTTCACCCTTCCCCACCCCCCTCCCTCAGTTGAAATAACTTTAGCTTGGATTGCTGAAGCAGTGGGACAAGTAACAGAAAGGTTCAGCCCAGGATTCTATCAATCTGTCAGATCAGGCTGAGAGGGAGTGGTAGAGGTCTTCCCCTCCCCCCTTACAGCTGAGCCCCAGCAGGAGCAAAATGACATCTCCAAGGTCACTCACTCGATGTTTGTTTATTTTTCCCCCTGGTTTCTAGGGTTCAGTGGGGACAATAATCAGATTGTTTCCTGTAGGCGTCCTGTGGCCTCTCATCAATTTGGCCGATGCTGACACCTTCTCAGGTCTATGTTTTGACACTCGGCATGTGGTTGGGAACCCAGTGATGTCCTAGAAAACATTTGTTTGAAGAGGTGGGGGCCGGATCCTCCTCATTTATAATGTGAGAGGCCTGGCAGAACTCTAATTCATAAGATCTTTTGATTTCCTTTTCTTTTTTTTTTTCCACGAGGAGCCAGAGAAGCAGTTTCAAATCCTCGAGACTTCATGCCCCAGTGCTGGACAGCAGCCCCTCAGCTTCTTCCTACAGCCTTTGCGCAGGGATCCATCCGTTCCTCTCTCGGCAGAGCTGGCTACTCACCTCCTTCCCTTTTACTGAAATTTGAAATCCGCTGCGAAGCGTGCTACAGGGTAGTAAATGATCCCAGGAACTCTGCTTTGCAAGGTTGCTCAGCACCTGGCTGTTAATGAGGCGGGGACCACACTTTTTCTTTTAGAATGTTAATCCCTGCATTTCCTGGAAAGCAATTTCAAAACCTTGTTTGTAGTCCAGAGGGAAATCGTGGAGGCCTGTTCCGAGCCCTGTTCTGTTCTTTGGTGGTTTAAAAATATTGTTTAGCAAAAAGATATTCGTGGAGTTTGAAAATGAGCAGATCGTTGCAGACTTTCTCTCACTGCCTAGGGCAGTTTGGGGCCACAGCTCTCTGTGGTTGTCCTATTTCACAAGTAGAATGTAGTGCCACAGTTCACTTCCTTTCCTCAAACAGGTCATCCTCATTCTCTGGTGGGTCACGATTACTTTTTAATATCCACTCAGGGCACACACTGAACATCCCCTCTCAAACCCTAAAGCAGAAATGCTTGGCAGATTCAGGAAGAATTCAGTCTCTTGGGGCTGAAGCAAACTTAATACAGTAATAAAAATTTTATATGGTGTCTTTACCAGTGTTATTTAATTAAGTCTCAAGTTACTGTGTGTTAGGAGAGCCCTGAGGTACAGCTGGGTGACAGATGGGGATACAGAAGAAGAATGGGAAAGGAATGTTTTGGTATTGTCCTGCATTTCCGTGGTGTAGCTTGGGGTACTTTGGCTCTTTCTGATTTTAGAATCAGAAGTATTTCGAGCTGTAATAAGCCTCTCATTTTGCAGAAGAAATTGAGGTCTAGATAGAAGGTGACTTGCTTACGGTGCTTTCATATTTCATTCACCTGTCTTCATATGTATATTACAGCACCTCTCACGTTGGATTAATGATGGATGAAAGAAAAAGCAGTAATGACTATTAAGTGCTAGTGTTAGCTGGAAAAGAAAATGAACGACATACCACAATAAAGTTAGTATTAATGCTAACCTTGTACTAAGTACATGAATGCAAGTGAATATAGTCCCTGCCTTCAAGGAGCTTACACAATAGGGGAACACAACACAGTTGTTTAGGGAACTGGTGTCTAAGGAGGAATATTAGGGTTGAGAGGTGGTATGTGGAGCCAAAAGGGATAGAAATATCTGTGCTAGAGGAGTGATAACTTTGATTTAATTTTGACTCTGGATCTGGAAGGAAGGGGTGAAATTTAGTGGCACAGTGCCTGGTGAGAAATATTAAAGGCCACATGTTAGGATTATCAGACTTGTGATTTCATTGGTGAAGGGAATTTCTAGGTGAGAAAACTGTTTCTATTAGTGATGATGGACATTTTCCCAACAATTTACAGTGTTATGGAGTTGCCCAGAGTATCAAGAAGTTAAGTGACTTGCTCAGGATCACAAAGTCTGTATTCAATTAAAGTTCTCTATCCACTACAGGATGCTGCCTTGGTCATGTATGTAATAAGTTCTTAATAAGTTTGTTGAATTAAATTAAATTCATATAATTAATCTTATTAGGGATTGTCTTTCCTATACAGAGATATCTCCACTAACCTGCTACCTTATGATAGATACTACAAACAATTCTTTTGTCATCTGGTCAGGTTTATGTTGATACATTCATGTTTTCCTGTTTAGAACATTGTGATCAGCAGCATCCATTGAAAAGAAACCTGGCTAGGATTAAGGGTAATATGTGAGGAAGGAACAGGATAGCCATGTTCTGAATTGAGCCATGCTCTAGTTACTACAGAAGCAGGTGCTTTAAGAAAACCCAATTTAGAAAACAGATGAGGGGGTGATTATGTGTCTTTTCCAAGAGTTCCTTTCAACTGTGAGCTTTCTCTCATGCATTTAAATATTTTGTTTACAGATCACATCAGCTCTGGGCTTGGAGAAATCATCTGATTCCAGTGAAATTTGGATAATAATTCTTATTTCTCTAGTATACAATTTACAAAGCATTTGCTCCTGAACTATCCTTGTGCAAGTAGTTTTCCAGTTTTTTTTTTTTTTTCAGATGAGGAAACTGAACCTGAGAGTGGTGACAAGAATATATAGCTAATAAAGTGGTAGAACTTCCTCATTGAGGATAGAACTATCTTATCTTTACATTAAAGTCCAGACAAGCTATATATGCATCCCAAATCACAAGGGAATAACTATTGATGATTTTGAATATTCATTTTATAACTTGTGTAACTTTATTTGCCACAAAACCACAGAAGGATGGACAGCAAATTACCTGGCATTAAAAATACTTGCATTTCTGTTGGTAGGGTCCTAAACTTATCCAACCATTATGTAGAACAATTTGGAATTACGCCCAAAGGGCAATCGAACTATGAATAGACTTTGATCCAGCAATACCATTACTAGATCTGTAAACCAAAGAAATCATTAAAAAGGGAAAAGGACCTACATGTACAGAAATATTTGTTGCAGCTCATTTTCTGTGGTGAGGAAGAATTGGAAATTGAGAGAACTCCCATCAATTGGGCAATGGTCAAGTAAATTGTGGTATGTGGATATAATAGGATTGTGCTATAGGAAATGATGAGCAGGTGGATTTCAAAAAATCCTGGAAAGACTTACACGAACTGATGCTGAGTGAAGTGAGAACTAGGAGAACATTGTAGACAATAGCAGTAGTATTGTACAATGATCTGTTATGATAGTTCTTTTTAGCAATGTAGTGATCCAAGACAATTCCAAAAAACTCATAATGGAAAAATTGAAACATTATTTTCACTTTCTTTATTGTATCTCTGTATGTATTACTTTTGTTCTGGTTCTTCTTTCACAACATGTTCATGACTAATTTGGAAATATGTTTAATGTGATTGCACATGTATATCCTTTATCAAATTACTTGTGTCTTGGGGAGGAGGAAAGGAAGGGAAGGAGGTAGAAAAAAAAGTGAAACCCAAAATCTTATAAAAATGAATGTTGAAAACTATCTTTACATGTAATTGGAAAAAGTAAACACTATTTACATTAAAAAAAAAGTATATATATTTGCAGCCTGAGAACACTATAGAAATGTCAGCTGTTATTAAAGTAATTCAATGAAAAAAATTTTCATTTATAAAAAGTTATATTCATGAGTGTCCCATATTGATAGATACATAGATAAATCATTTATTGAATGTTAAGTACCAAGCATAATGCTAAACTCTGGGGTTACAAATATAATTAAATAAGACAATCTCTCTCCTCAAAGAATTTATCTTCTAATAGAGGGGACAGTCTTGAGGAGGGAGAAAATTCCAAGACTGAGTCCCAGCCAGTGAAAATCCCTGGAGTTGGGAGTAGAGTATCTGATTCCAGGTACAGCAAGGAAGGCAGGTGTGACATGGATCAGAGTCTTGGGGAGGGAGAGAGTGTAAGGTCTAAGAAAACTTTAAGGTACTGGGGGAAGGACTTTAAAAGCTGAACAGAAGAGTTTATATTTAATCTTATAGGAGATAGTGTATCATTGCAGTTTATTTGAAAGGTAGTGCCATGTTCAGACCTGCACTTAGGGAAGATCACTTTGACAGCTGAGTGGAGGCTAGATTGGCGTGGGGAGACCATTGCAGTAATCTTGAGTGTGAGCTGATGAGAGTATACACCAGAATGGTGGCAGTATCCCAGGACAGAAAAGGGGCTTTGTGAGGAATGTTACAAAGGTATTCATTCAGCCAATATTATGAATGATGAGGATGGACAAGAATATTTAAGTCAGGGTTCCTCTCTTCAAGAAGCTTACAACTTGCTTTTCTTTGAGCCCATCATTATGTACATAGAACACCACTAATTTGTCAAAAATGGAAATTTTAATCTAAGTTTAATAGAAGATTTTAACAGAAGATTTCAATATGACTTGAATATAACATTACTATGAAATTGGCAGCTAGGTAAGTGCAGTAGATAGAGCTGAGTAGAGTCAAGAAGACTCATTTTCCTGAGTTTAAGTCTGACTTCAGACACTTAGTATCTATGTGACTCTGGGCAAGTCATTTAACCCTGTTTGCCTCAGTTGCTTCATCTGAAAAAATGAGCTGGACAAGGAAATGGCAAACCAAAAAAATACTCAGAAAATTCCAAATGAATGTCTCAGAGAGTCAGATTTGATCGAAAAACAACTAAACAACAGTATAAGATTTAAAGGGAACTCAGAGGACAGCCAATCCATATATATATATATATATATATATATATATATATATATATATATATATATATATAATATATATATATATACTTAATAGAAAGGGAGTTTAAACACAGAAGTAAGTGACACCCAATGTCACGTAGGCAAGAAGTTGGAGAGTTGGATTGATGGGAACTCTGGTCCTCTAAGAGTCCCTCCCAGGCTTCTCTTGACTCTTTTTAAAAGAGCTCACATTTATATAGGCTTTTAATCTTTCCAAAGCCCATTCCCTATAACAACCTGGTGAGGCAGAGAGAAGTGTTCTCATTTTTTTCAGTGGAGGGAATTAAAGCCCTGTGAGATTCTGTTTGCCAGGTCCTCCAGCTCTGACAGATTAGTCAGGATTCACACCCAGGTCTTCCCACACCAAATCCCCTTCCCTTTCCACAACACTGAACACATTTCCTCTCATTCTGTGCCTTACAAGTAGAAATCCAGATTTGCCTTAAGCTTCATCTTTCCCATGTTCTTTAATATCTTGGTTTTGTATGACTGTGTAGTGCTTGGAGGAGCAAGTCTTTGAATAAGACTGAGAATAATGAGGCTACAAACGAGGAAGACCCAGAGAATAATTATGTGCCATAGACTGCTGATCTCTGTTTTCTTTGGAATCCCACACATAAAAGAACAGTTCTCTCTAATAGGCACAGGAGAGCCAAGACCATATAAGGCATTAGAAGCATAGAAATAGAAAAGGCCAAAGTGTATATTCCCCAAAGTCTTTTTATTATTACACTGGTGGTGGGAGACAAGGATATAGAGATTGTGTTATAGAATTTCTGTGGGAGAGACTAAAATGGACAGAGAATATATTACTTCATGTACACAAAGGGATTAGGAATTGACCCAGATACTGTGTGCTTCTAATTTATGTGAAAGAATTGTTCCTGAAATTGATATAAACATTGAGTATTTATAAATACAGTTTTGTAATCTGAATTCTGTCATTGATTTAAAGTATTGAGATATGTAAATCACTGTATAGTAAGTGGGAGATAACTGCTAGATAGATATGTCACTGCCTGTGGCTGCCTATCCACCTTGGAGAAATCTCTGCTCTAAGGCTCCCTTATCTTGATGGTGAATCCATGGCCCAGACTGCCATTTCAGGAGGTGTCCCAGCCACTGCATCTTGCTCCCAACTCTCTCTAGATTTTTAATTCGTCTTTACCTTCTTACCAGCTTTTTCTTTCTCTCCACCTCAGCATCCCCTTTTTGTGTTTTCTTCTATCATTAGAAGGTGAATTCCTAAATGACAGCAACTCTACTGTTTGCTAGCATTTGTATCCCTTGCATTTAAATACTTAAATATTCTTTCAGTCTCTCTCTACCCATCTTTCCCTTCTTTCTCTCTCCCTTCCTTCTCCCCCTTTCGTTCTTTCTCTCTCTCTCCCACCCTCCCTCCCTCTCCCTTCTGTGTCTCTATTTCCATCTGGATGTTTTGCTTCACCACTCTCTTGTGTTTCCCTCCACCCTTTTTTCTCTCTTGGTCTTTGTTTCCGTTCCCTTCTTTCTCTCTTTCTTTCCTTTCCTCTCCTTCTCTTGTCTCTCCCTCTCTCACTCCCTCCCACTCTTTATCTGTCTCTGTCTCTGTCTCTCTGTCTCTTTCAATCTGCCCCCCTCCCTTCTTCCCTCCTTCTCCCTTCCCCCCTCTTCCTCCCTCTGTCTGGCTGTCAATTTCCTTTCCCTCCCTTTTTCTTCCTCCCACTCTTCTCTTTTCTCTTCCTCTCTGCTTTCCCTTCTCTTTTCCTCTCTCTGTCTTTTCTCCTTCCCCTTTTCTGTCATTCTTCTGTTTTTTTCTCTCAATCTCTCTGTTCTTTCTGTTTCTGTCTGTCTCTGTCTCTGTCTCTTTCTTAGTCTCTGTATCTCTTGCTCTATCTCTCTTCTGTATGCCTTCCTCCCTCTTTCTTTCTTTCTCCCTCCCACCCACCTTTACCCCCTCCCCACCTGTATGTCTCTCTCCTTCCCCCTTTCTCTCTCTCTTTCTTCCTTCCCTCTTATTTTGTCTTTGTTTGGCTGCTTTGCTTTCCCCTTTTCTCTGTGTGTCTTCCTCCATCTTTTTTTCTCTAATTCTCCATCTCCTTTACCTCCTTTATCTTTTTGTCCCCATCCCTCCATTCTCTTTCTCCCTCCCGCCCTCCTTCTCCTTTCTCTCTCTCTGTCTCTGTCTCTCTCTATCTCTCTTTCTCTGTCTCTCTCCCTCTGTTGGTCCACTTCCTCCCTCTCCCTCCCCCCATCTCTCTGTCTCTGTCTCTCTTTCTTTCTCTATCTCTGTCCGTCTGTCTCTCTCACATAATACCATTCTGTCCACCTCACAGGGTTGGTGTGAAAAATGCACTTTTAAAATAGTAAAGGACTGCATATATGAGATCTATTAATAATAGAAGGTGAATTTGTGATATTGATAAAGCTATAGTGCTTTTGTCTTCAGTTAGATATCATTATATCATGGCATAACCATTGTCTGGGCAAAGATCCTTGTTTCTTCCTCCTACCAATTTTTTCCCCTGTTCATTCTTACTAGGTTGGTTCTGACACATAATTGTATCTTGAGTATCTTTATAAAGATATATTCAGGATCCTCTAATGGCATATTTGGTGGGTTATTTAATAAGCATCTGGGTGCAGAGGCAAGAAGAATGAAGCAGAGAAAATAAAATGAAACAGCTGAAGTGAACAAATCTTGGAAATGGCATCCCAGCCCAAATAAGTTACGTGGGGAAGGCTAAATTATGTTGCTGTCAGCAGAAATGAAATACAGACTTAGGGAAAATAAGGGAAGTAGCAAGTTTGGTCAGGATGAGATGTGTTGTGCTTGTTTAAATTTTAATGAAAATCCAAATTAGCATCCCAGGAAAGCATCAAGTTCTTTGTTCCAGGGAACAGCTGGTCAGATGTGTTTCATAAAACCCAATACATATAACTTTATTTTGCATTGAGATTTCTTCCCTCCCACATCACTCCCCTTCTCTCCCTTTTTTCTTTTCTCCTCCTCTCCCCCCTCTCCTCCCCATGGGGATTGAAGCCTAACGGGCTTTGTTGCAGGGTTTTAAGCCTGGCCTGGTTAAATAGTGATGAGAGGCAGAGCTGGAAAGAAGAGAGCCTTGAGAAGACATCTTCTAAAGTCTGCCGTTAGACCTCAGTGATCAAAGTGGAATTTCCGGGTCCTTTAAAGTCATGGATGAGACAGAAAAGGGTTAAAGTTCAGACACAGAACATCCCTATAGTAGAAGAGAATTTTTCACTGGCAATTTAAAGCGTGCAAGCAAAGATCACTGTCTTCATTACAATATACACACAACAGGCAATCACTGTCTCCATTACCATATCCACACTAAACTGAAGAATTTGGGAATGATAGTGATATAGACACTAAAAGAGAAATAAAAGAGAAGAAAGGGATTGGAGCTGACAAGAGAGAGAGAAAGGATGGGGGGAGTAGAATGGAAGGGAGGGAGCATGGCCTCGTGATAGTATGTGTTTGTTGAATGAGAAAAGCCAATGAAGGAAAATGGAAAACAAAATTCTAGTTTTATGAAGAATAAGCTAAGATGAAAAGGGACCCTGGAAACAGGAAAGTTGGGTGGTTATGATGTTTGGAAAAGAGCAAAATGGTAATAAAGCAGAGCAGTAAGTTGGAGCGTAGTTCAATGCTGAGATACTAGTGTGAAAAGAGGCCAAATGCTTTGCTTTCTTTGCTTGGGACAGATTAAAAGAAATGTTTTGATCCTGAGTTGGGAACTCCTTATGCCTGAAGTTCATTGTACAGAAGCCTGTCCATCATTAAGCTTCTGAGGTTAAAAAAAGAAAATCATTATTGTAAAGGGACCGGGGGGGGGGGGCATGAATACATTTGGGTTTCCCCCATAAGCATATAATCAAAAGATGATAATTGGAGGTCTGATTAATGATCCTCTTTATATCAATGACTGGCAGACACATGATGGATCTTCAGGAATGGTACCATGTGTCTTCATTATTTTTTTCTTTTGGGCTTTGTGATTTATTCTCTTATGCTCTAAGGAGACAGGTTGGGATAAGAGGGGGAAAAAAGCCTTGATTTTCATCCTGCCCATAAAACAATATTCGCTAGAAAGTTTGCCCACTGCTCAGAGCTCCTTTGATGTTTCCAGGTAGACTTGGGGAATGTGTCATAAAAATTCATTTTTAAACACTCTGCAGAGAGCTCTGTGCTAATCATTTGGTTGTTTTCTAGCCATTTGGACTCACCTCTACTGAATGATGTTGAATTAATCAGGCGAAACAGCATCCAGCTCTCTCCTGAGCATATCTTATCAGGATGCAGTGAGCCTGGGGGTTTATGGGCATAGAGTATTCTGGGTCGTGATTAGGTGGGATTTTGGTCTCCTCTGGCTTCTCCCTGTTTTTTTTTTTTTAAATATTTTTTTCTTTTGTCTCCCTCCTCATGTTTTAAAATGTTAGAGCCTGCTGTTTAAAACTTTTTTTAAATTAAAGATTTTTATTTTCAAAACATATGCACAGATAGTTTTCAACAGTCATTTTTGCAAAGCCTTGAGCTCCATTTTTTTCTTCCTCTCTTCTCCCTCTCCCTCCCCTAGGCAGCAAGTAACCCCAAAAAATGTTAAACATGAGTGATTCTTCTATACCTATTTCCATATTGATTATACTGCACAGGAAAAATCAGATCAAAAAGGAAAAAAAAATGAGAAAGAAAACAAAATGCAAGCAAATAACAACAAAAAGTGAAAATACTAAATTGTTATACATACTTAGAGCCAGTTTTGAGAAAGAAAATTCAAAACATCAAGAAATAGCTCTGATTGCAGATGGCCCTTGGATTTTTGCCTTTCAGTGTAAAAGGATGGTCTGAAGGGATGCAAAGTCTTTGTTTCCCGAATAACACTCTTCAGTATGTGATATTTTATTCAAGTCGGAAACTGAAAATAACCAGGTCTGTTTTAACTATTTTCACTCTTTAGCTTTATTATTAATATTTTTGATCAGAGTGATATAAAATAATGGGCGACCGAGGGATTATCTTGAATAATTCTCTTCCAGGGCTGATATTAGTAATTCTGTAAAGCAGACAAAGCCTCATCCTATCCTTTGTTCTCCTCAGTGGTATTCTTTTCCATGCCTCTTCAGATGGTTAGTATAGAAATTTGTTTTCAATTAAGCTCAACATACATTTTAAAATCAGCTAATGTGTATAAAACATTGCACTAGATACTAATAATACAAAACAAAAAAATTGGTCTCTGCCCTCAAGGAGCTTATATTCTACTAAAATTGGAAAGGGATTAAGAGAACCCTATACTATTTAAAAAAAAAAAAGCAATGAAGCCTTATAAGTATATGGAATGAAAGGATAGGAAAGAGGCAAAACAAAGAAATTTGTGGTTATTCTGAAAAGAGAACATAATCTATGTTTTAAATAACAATCACATAAATGCTAGAACTTCTGCAAGATAGATGAAGGAACAACTCTAAGTCTAGCTCCCTTTCCTCACTTTGAAACAACAAGAAATGTGCCAAGTAAAATAGAAGAAGAAACAAAAAGAAGGCAATGAAAAATTCCTACAAGAAAAACTATAGAAAAGTCATCAGAAGAAATGAACAAATAAACAAACAAAGCCCCAGTACAATGATGAGATGTTATAGAATAAAAGAAAGTCAGAGGGAGACCAGCCAAGATTTCAAAGTAGCAAAAATATGTACAGCTTGAGCTCTCCCAGACAACTGCTCTATGAAGATCTAGAAAATGAATTGGACTGAGTCCTGACTAGAAAATGGAAAAAAAAATCACACCAGGTCATTTTTCCAGTCCATGTCAGCATGAGGAGACAGAAATCTGTGAACATAGGGGATGGCTTCTAGCCAGGACTGGAATACACAGAGCCTGGGAACTGAACAACAGCCTGCCTGAGTTTTGCTCTAGGGCCAGAAGATGCCCCCGAGTGAGCACAGAAGGGCTGGACCTTGTGCAGGGAGTAAGAACAGGTGTCAGTTCTGTTGCTCATTACCCAGTGTTGGGTCAAAGATCCAGTGCAGGAATATGATGAGGAATTGCACTGAGATTTGGTGGTCCAGGGCAGAAAACAGATTGTGTACTAAGTAAGGAGCAATGGGTGGCTTGATGCTGGGAGTGGATGGATCTCAGATCTAACCTCCAACCCAATCTATTGCCCAGAATGAAATAACCAGGGCAGAAATCAGAAACCAAATGGGAACTTGTGGTTCTGTTCTAAACTTGTAGAACTTTCCAGCTGGCTGATGGAGGCTGAATCTGTTGCAATTTATTGGAACTTCAGTGAAGAAAGACCCATGGTTGTGTTACTCAGACCCAAATCTATGTTAGGAAACACATTTTACCAGAACATCAGCATTTGTACTCAACCCTTTGTCAGACCACTATGGGCGTATTGAAAGCTTGTAGGTTCTCGGTCTGAGCTGTTCTTGAAGGATCAGGTTAATACATCCATATACATGCTAGAGAAAGCAATAGTAGAACCCAGGAGGATATAAGCATGCCCCAGACATTCCTTATAGAAGCCCTAACACAAAATCAAAACTTAGGAAGTAAAACTAGAAGAATGAGCAAACAGAAAAAAAATCCCACCACAAAGAACTTATGTTGATGGAACTTTTATGTCCATAGGCAGCACAAGACAAAAGAAAAGAGAAATTTTGAGAAAGAAATAATACAATAATAATAATGACTAAATCCTCAGAAATGAGAATGGCGTTATTGTAAAGGACACTCAAAGTTGTGGAGAAACTTAATAAAATAATTAAAAGAAGATATAAGAGAGAAATTATGAACAAATAAGAGAACACATGGTTTAGAACAGAAGGTAGAAAGTTTTTCTCTCCATCTTGATCTATAAAAACTTTTTTTTTCAGGATATGTTCTGATAAACTTATTCTCACTAAGATGTAAATGACTTTATTGGTTACTTTTAAGAATTTTTTTCAAAAAACAAAGATTCTTAAATTAATCCTAAAATGAAACAATTGGAAAAATTTCAGGCATCAGTAAAGAGGGGGAGATTTTTTTCCTTCTTTTTTTTTTTTTTTGTGTGTGTGTCAGGGGTGGGGAAGAGAATGTTTTTTTTTTTTTTTTTTGTCATCCTTAAAATCATACCATGTCAGCAATCACCAGCTATGGAGAGTGGACTCCTTTCCTTCTTAAAGAATAAGAAGCTTGATTCTTTTTCCCCATTAAAAGCCATTCAGGGTCATATAACCTCTACAAAGCAGACCAGGCTGATTCCCACGAATGCCAGGCTAGTAGGCAAAGTTTCCAGGGACAACAGACCAATGTTGCTTCCTTCACCTCAATTCTACAAGTGCAGAAATTGCAGGCTATACCACAGGTCAATGCCAGGGTATCCTTTCAGGCAGTCCCATTCTGGAGGGAGGTCAGTGCAGACAAAATTTTTTAGCAATGAATTCTAATGACATTCTAAAATATTTTGATTTGAGGCATAGCAGCATTTAGGAATACTTGTATGTATACAGTCTCTGTTTGTTATATGTTATTCTACCTTAGTGGGGTTTCACAAGTGTAATTCAAAACCACTTCCTTGACTCTTGAGGATTGAAAGAAATTTTTCCATTTGGATCTGTGATCCATTCCTTGATTACAGCTTGAAACTACTCCCGTTAAAATCACTTGAATTTAGACTTGGCAGATGTTCTTGAAATTTGCTTTCTTGAATTATTTGTGTCTTCATAGTACATATGAAATAAACTTTGCTTAACTCTTCCATGATAAACCCTTTGCCCTCTATCCAAATCTAATGCTCAGATTTTTCATCTTTAAAAAAGAATCCAGTTCCTTTAGTCAATAAACATCTCTAGTAAACCCTTGGTAGAGAAGATATATGCAACATTAGAACTTTTCTTCTTGTTCTTGTTCTTCATTTAAAACAATGTTTTATCAATGCTTCTAAAAAATAGTCATTGTCTTCCCACCCAGTGAACTTTTCTTTATAACAAAGAAATACAATTAAGGAAAGTCAACTATGTCTGGGATTATTAGCAAAATTCTGCATCCAAAGTCCCCAAGAAAAAGAGGGAGATCTATTTCCTTTTCTTTTTTCAGAGTAAAGAATTGTTCATTACAATTGTGTAGGATTCAGTTTCATTTTAGTATTCTTTTCATTTACATGTGTATGATTTTTCTGGTTCTGTTTTCTTCACTCTGCATCAGTTCATACAAGTCTTCTCAAGCATCTCTTCTTATGGCCTTTTTTCAGATTCAGTGTGCACAAATCAACTTAACCAAAAAATATTGCATGCCAGTGGATCTCCTATGCAAGAAAACAACATAAAATAAAATGAGAGAAAGGAAAATAATTTCTTTCTTTATTCATGAGTTCTTTAAAATATGCAAGTAGTCTGGGAATTTTGGGTAGTATCGAAGGAGGTGGGTTAATCTTTGTTCTGTAGGTAGCACGAATTGAAATCACCTTTCACATCCCACAGATGCTTTTTGGCCTCCATCACTTGAGGCAGTGGTATTGAAATATCCCTACCTGCAAGTATTCCCAATTAATCAACAGATATTTACTGAGTTCAGACTGTGTATGCAACACTACTCCTTATGCTATGGGGGAGACAACATTGTTTTTTTTAAGTGATGCTAGCAATAAATAAATTATTTATTGGGGACAAAGAGGAACAAAGAGTTTCTAATCACTTTTGATTAGAAAAGTTTTATAGAGGAGAAGGGATTTAACTTAGATCTTGCAAATGGATAGAATTTCTGGGGTGGGGAGAGAGAAAGAGATAGAGAGAGACAAAGATAGAGAGACAGAGAGAGAAAGAGAGAGAGACAGAGAAAGAGAGAGAGAAAGAAGTCTATGGAGCTTTAAAAACAAAACAAAAAGGTAAGTGTGTGTTTGTGTGTGTGTAGAAGGTAATCACTGATATGCATTTAGCTTTGATCCTTCAAAGTTTCTTTTTTCACATATTATCTCATTAGGGACTCACTATACCCTTGTAAGATAGGCACTGAAAGCATTTTTATCCCATTTTTACAGATAACAAATTTGAGACTCAGAGTGGTTAAATGACTTGTACAGCTCAAGGTTCAGAGGCAGGATTTGAACTCAGTTCTTCCCAACTAGGTCTCGGAGCAATTAGATATGTTATATTATTTCAATAGGGAAAAAAACAGTAGAGAGAATAGTGTTTTTGGAGTACAACCTGACTGTAGGGGAGTAATGTAAATCAGATTGAATACATAGGGGAATAATAATATTAATTATAAAAATAGTGAATTATATAGTACTTACAATTTACCAGACACTGGGCTAAGCATGTTACATTTAATCCTCATAACAATTCTGTGAGGAAGGTACTTTCATTATCTTCATTTTATAGATGGGGAAACTGAGGCTGAGAAAAAATAATCAACTTGTCCAGATTGACATGGCTAGTGTCTGAGTCAAGATTAGAACTCAGATCTTTTTGACTCCACATCCTTCATCTTCTATGATCTTCGGCATTCTAGGGACAGATTGTAGAAGACTATAAAAGTTTGAGCTTATGTGGTAGCTGAGTAAGTGTAGTGCATAATGTGCTGGACTTGGTGAAAAGAAAACCTGGATTCAAATCTTGCCACAGCTATTGTATAACCCAGGGAAAAGTCCCTTAAAGTTTCAAATCTTAGAATGAGGGAGTTTGACTCAGTGACTTTCAAATCCTTTCCATCTCTTATTTTCTGATGCTATGATTAAGTAAAATCTCCCAGGCCCTTAGTTCTTTCATTTTTGGTATAAGATACTAAGACTGATTATATAATATGGACTGATAAAATAAAATAAAAATCCATCACACCCTAAAATAATGTTAAGGCTGTAAGCTGTTCTGCAGAGGGAAGATATTGGCCACTGAAAAACTTCATGCAGACATAAGAAAGTGGGCCTCGAGTCCCCACGGGGATTTGCTAAATATCTGGGGAGTCTTTTATGTCAACAGATTGCTTAAACCAGAATTTTTGTTCGTTATCCCCACAAAAACCCAGAAAGGAAGATTAGTTTGTTTATCCTGTTTTGCAGAAGATGAACATAGATATAAACACAGTGAAATTTTGTTACAACATTCCATCCGTTAGTGTTTTACCACAGATATCAGCCTGAGCTCCCTAGGTCCCCAAAGGAGGTGTTTGTGGGTGGCAGAAAATAGGTTACCCTAGAACCAGGAAGGCAGAGATGCTCTCAGGAGGAGGCAGCCTAAGCGGGGTGACTTGAAAGACCTCTCAAGGGTTTTCTTGCTTACTCAGTATAGTACCTTCCTTCTCTTATATTCTAGATATTTAATATTGTCTCACCCCTTTCTAGATATTTAACCCTTAGAGATTAATTCCTTTGGGTATTAAGACTTCAGCTTTCAGCAAGCTCCTGAGGAAATGAGGCTATAGGATAAGCTCTGGGTTGGGAGGTTTTGACTTTTTTATGTCATGGACTCCTTTGTCAGACCAGGAACATCTGTGAACCCCTTCTCTGAATAATGTTTTTTAAAATGTACAAAGGAAACCAATTGTGTTGGGATATAGTTATGAAAATATTAAAAAGCTAACAAACTAAAATAGAAGCCTCATTTTACATATGGGGAAATCGAGACCTAGAGACTTGCCCTGAGTTGTACAGGTAGTAAGTATGTGGGTTGGCAGTTGAAGCCGATTTTTCTGATTGCACTACAGCATGATGCTGCTCGATTATTATTTTTTTGATGGTTATTTGTGATTTCACTGATATAGGGGGCTCCCAGTGAGGAACTTCCTTGACCCAAACTGATTGCCACCTTTTCTCACACTTATAGTCCTAGAGAGATGATGGAGCACTGAGATGATAATTGACTTTTCCAGAGTCACACAGCCAGAATGCATGAGACTGGGATTTGACTTCATCTTTCTGACTCTCCATCTAGTTGCTCTCCACCCATTGCACCTTGCTGGGGAGAGAATGGCTAAGCCCTTGGAATTCCAGAAAGAAGCAGTCATTCAAGCACTATCATAACTCACCCTCTGTCTTGCATCCTTGTGTTCATCATTTGCTGGGTTCACATTTGAAGTACTTTGGGGCCTGTTTGTCTATTTGCCTGGTGAAGTCACCCACCGTGTATCAGCACATAAAGGGAATAAGCCTTTATATAATGCCTACTGTGTACCACTACTGTGCTAAGCATTTTTATTATATGATATCATTTGATCCTTATGGAAATCTCATGAGTTGGTGCTATAATCATCCTCTTTGTACCATTAAAGAAACTGAGATAGAGATTAAATGACTTGCCCAGGATCACATAGCTAGTAAGTATCTGAGGCTGGATTTGACTCAGAACTCTTTCCATTGTATCACCAGATTTCTCTGAGAGGAGAAAAAACCAGAGTAGAATTTGAAGGTGGAAGAGGGTACAGGGTATTCTAGAGGGTGAGAAGCTGGCCTGAGGGTTTCTACTGAGACATGATTATTAAGAACTCTTGGTCCTTTTACCTAGAGCTTTTGAGGTATATTTGAGACATCGAAGAGTAAGGAAAGTGGTTGATATATAGAGATAGTCTGCCTCAATCTAAGAGGGAAGCCTGTGTTGTCCCAAGGTCAATGGGCATGTCAATCTGAGAACTAAATGTCCGAGTTGCCTCCTCACCCCTGGGTGTGCTCTCACAGTTGGATCATGGCTGACAGAATTTCCAGGACTCTCAGGTGCACAGCCACTGACTTTGGAGGACAATAGGGGGAAGGTATTTGCTTTCTCTTTGCACATATGCCTCCAGGTTACTGGCATTATCTTCAAAATGGAGATATCAGGACCTTGGGTTCCTGCCCAGCTAAGATTTTTGTGTACTCTTAGGATACTATTGAAAACCTGGCTTTGGTGAGAATGGCAGGCCATAGTGAAAAATAGTGTTGTCAGAGCACATGGTATTGAAAACAGGTTTCGACACTCCCTACTTGTCTGGCTTTGGTTGATTTACTTCCTTTCTCTGAGCCTCAGTTTCCCTGACTGTAAAATGGGAAGATTAGACTGGATGTCATTAAAGATCTCTTCTGGTTCTTGATCCATGATCCTCCTAAGGAGCTAAGATGGGAATAATTGCATTTTTCTTCTAAAATTAGAAGAGTGTTATCTGGTCAGTGGTACCCTGATAATAGGTACCATTGGAACACATTGATACATCTTACTGGTTATAATTTCTGCCTTTTGGATTTCCTTGGCTGCTGAGACAATTTAGAATATTTGTACCTCTTTATCACTTCTGGCATCTTTCCCTACCCTTGTGAGTATATCACTTCTCTTCTGGACTACCATAATTGTCTCTTAACTGATCTCCATTCTAGCAGTCCTTTCCCTCCCCAATCCTTTTTCTACACAGTTGCCAAAATAATCTCTCTAAGGCACAGGTCTGCCTATATCACTCTTTTGCTTAAGACTTTCAGTAACTCCCAGGTGCCTTGAAGATCAGATATAAACTCCTTAGCCTGTTTCCCATCTTCATGTTTATCTCTCTTATCTTCTGGCCAAAATTGGACTACAAGGCATTCCCTTTACTTGGTATTCAATCTCCTACCTCTTAACATTTTTACAGCATTCCTTTATATATAGAATTCACTTCTTCTTTATTACCCCTTCTCATAATCTTGTTTTCCTTCAAAGCTCAGCTTTACGGCACCTTGTTTAGGATATTTTCCATGATCTCTGAAGTTGATTGTGTCCCCCTTTTACAATTGAGGAAACTGAGGCAAATAGAAATTAAGTAATTTGTCCAGGATAACATAATCACTAAGTGTTTGGGACTGAATTTTAACTCATCTTCTTGGCTCTAGGCCCAGTTCTCTACCTTTCTTCTCTACTTAATCATTTACATGTCATATTCTCCCAAAAGAATATAAATTCTGGATTGCTCATTGAATCATTTATTTATTTTTATTTATGTGCTGTGTTCATAATGGGCACTTAAATACTTTTCTAAATTGAACTGAATTGGTACTGGATCAAAAAATTATTATCTTTGAAAACTTTAGGGTTCAAATAATGCTATCCCTGAAATAAGCCACTGTAGAATTGAAAATGATCTCAGAGATAACTTAGTCCTACCATTACCTGAACAGTATCTTCTTTGCCCTCCTTGTGTGAGTTATGGACTACTAGGCATTCTCTTTATTCAGTATTCTATATCTTACATCTTAACATTTTTGCATCATTGTCCTATATCCAAAATTCACCCCTTCTTTATTACTCCTGACAATCCTCATTTGTGGTATGTTGGTACAGTATAAAGAAATTATTTACTGTCCTTCACTGTGTTTCCTTTTCCTATTGCAGCTCCTGCCCTTTCTAGACCCCTACCTGCCTTCTCTTTTGCCATTCATGTGATACATGTGATACAAAGCAACCATGCTGACTGATTCCATATAAATTTATGTTATCTAGTCTTGACTTTGCTTTTCCTGTGACAAGGCAATCCTTTAATTCTTCCATAACTGACTCTTCATCTGACTCCCCAGTGAAGTTGTTCCAAACTTTTTATTCTTACCTGTACTTTTCCATACCACTCCTTTCTCAAACCTTTCAGCTGAGGACTTATATTTACTGAGAAAAGGACTATTAACCTTGAGTGGCTATCTTTCCTATTCTACATCTCAAACCCCCTCAACATCATCCCTCTTTTTCTCTCCCTTTCTCTGGCCACTAATGGACAGATGGTACTTATCGGTGTGAAGGTCAGCCCCTTTATCTATATCTTTGATCCGATCTTTTCCGATTTCTTTTCAGCATATTGCTCTTTGCTCTCCCAACCATCTATCATCCTTTCTCACTGATTTTCAACTTTTTATCTACTCTCCCTCACCACTATCTCAAACATATTCAATCTCCTCCATCTTTAAAAATCTCTCTCTTGGACCTACCTCAGGGTAAAGTGAACATCCTGTATCTCTCCTGTCTCTCACAGATAAAACTTGTAAGGGGAAAAAGTCTAGAAAAGCTGCATCCAATCTCTTTTCTATCACTTACTTCTCAACCCCATTGTAGTCTGACTCCTGACTTCATTATTCAACTGATACTACTCTCTTCAATCTTCTCACCACGGTACCTAAGGGCTTTTTATTTAATTTTTATTCTTCTTGATCTCTCTACCCTACTTGACACAGTTGATCACTCTCTTCTCCTGGCTATTCTGCCTTTTCTAACTTTTTGTGATAGTGTTCTCTGACTTCTCCTCTCTCCTCTCTGGTAACTCCATCTCAGGTTTCTTTGCTAGTTCATTATTCATGTTCTGCCCTGCTAACTAGTAGGACTCCAAGGCTCTGTACTGGGCCCTCTTCTGTCTTGACAAACTCTTCCTCTCAGTGACCTTATCAGCTCCCAGATGACTAACAGGTCTATAAATCCAATCTTTGTCTCTCTTTCAAACTCCAGTTCCCAATCAGCAACTGCCTACGGGACATTTTGAATTGGATGTTTTATAGGTTTCACCAATTCTATATGTCCAAAACATTGTTTACTCCCAAACTCATCCCTCTTCTTTCCCTTTTTCTATTGAGGATACCACCATTTTTTCAGTCACCAAGATTTGGACTCATTCTGGTCTCTGGCTGCTTTTGCTCAACCCACATATCCAGTTAATTGTTTTCTTCTTGAATTTACCTCCCCAATAAGTTTCTGCATTAACTCCCTTCTCTACCACAGTCCTCATTTTTCTTGCTGGGATTATTTCATAGGCTACAAATTGATCTCCCAGCTTCTAGTTTCTTCCTTCTCCAAACTATAGTCCACACATAGGTCTGAGATTTCGTTAATTTATAGATATTTACAGTTGAAAAGGACCTTAGAGATCACACAATCCTCATTTTTCAGGAGAGGAAATTTAGGTTCAGAAAGATGATAACTTGACCCAAGTACAAACAGGTAATTTATGATAGTCGTGCCAATCTGAGAATTACACCCAGAGATGGGTTAAAGTGACTTGTACAAGGTCACACAGTTCCTTAATAGCAGAGCTGGCATTAAAGGTCTAGAGAAGATTAGAATTTCCAAGCATATGAGACTTAAATTATATAGTCGATTATATAGTCAAAAGGGAACCAGAAGAGGGTTGAGAACTTTTATTTTGGTAGGCTAAATTCTAGGGTTTATGTAGGATTATCTGGCTTTAATGGCATTTTCAGCCCAGAGACATAACTTGTGAGAATAGATTCATTTTTTCTGATAAGGTCTTTTTTCTTTCTTTCTTTCTTTCTTTCTTTCTTTCTTTCTTTCTTTCTTTCTTTTCTTTCTTTCTTTCTTTCTTTCTTTCTTCTTTCTTCTTTCTTTCTTTCTTTCTTTCTTTCTTTCTTTCTTTCTTTCTTTCTTTCTTTCTTTCTTTTTCTCTCTCTCTCTTTCTCTCTCTCTCTCTCTCTCTCTCTTTCTCTCTCTCTCTCTCTCTCCCCCCCCCCCCAACCCAGTCACTATAGTTTTTATCATCTACATTATAACTGATATAGCAGATTGCCAAACATATCTCAGACAAATATCTGTATTGTTTGTGGTGTGATTGGGACTTCCTGTCTTCCAATTTAGTTTTCTGTCTTGCTTCTTGCTGTCTGGGTCATTTGAAATTACATCTGGAGCTTCCTGTTTTGTAAGCCACTGACACCAGTCATCCGACTTTAGAAACCAGAAGGGTCAAGTTCTGCCCCCAAATCAGAGGCTTTAGTCGCTTGTTTTGTTAGAATAAATGAGATTTGCGTAGAGAGAGAGCTGTCAGGTGCCTTGCTGATTTTCTCAGAAGCAGACACTTCCCTATTTACAGATTTTTGTTTTTTTTGACCCATCTTTGTCTTCTTCAGAAAAGAGAAAAATGAAAACCAAAACAATTCAAGGACACCTCTCTCTGAACTGAAATGCTCCATTTCAAATGGGGGTCTCATTCCTTCTGCCAGGATGCTTTGTACATCAAAGTCTTTGTTCTATATGTCAAAGCTACCCCCCTCTCCATGTCCTTTCAGTCTTTTTCTGGCTCACTGCTCTCTCTTTCTATCACTTTGGAAGTAGTCTGCTCTAGTGAAAATAATCCCTGGTTTGTACAGCATGATTAGTATTACATGACCTTTTGTGAGGGTCAGCATGAAAAGCTGCTGTTTACCGATTTATTAAGTCTGCCAAAGGAAGAGGAAAGTTGTAACCATAAAACCTGGCCTCCATTTCACTTTCTTCTCTTTAGGCCAGACAGGTAGTAAATAAAACCTTAAGGTTTGTAAGCTTGTGGTCAGGAAACTCTAGTGTATTGAAGAGTGCATTTAGATTCGAAGTCAAAAGAAGGTAGGGTCGGATCCTATTTCAGGACCTTGGGATCATATTGCTGAAAGGGAATTCAGAAGCCATTGCTATCTAATCCAATGCCTTTATTTTATTTTATTTTTAGTTTTTTCTTAATAGTGTTTTATTTTTCCAAATACATAAAAAGATAGTTTTCAAAATTAATTTTTGTAAGACTTTGTGTTCTAAAATTTTCTCAATCTGATACAAATTAAACATGTCAGTGCCATGATTTTAAAGAGGAGGAAACTGAGTCCTAGGGAATGAGTGACTTGTTCAAGTTCAGACCAGTAGTGACAGAGATGGGATGTGACCCTTGATTTCTTCTCTAAAACAGCTTTTTGTCCACATGCGTTCTCCCTGTACCAGCTGTATAACACTGGGACAAGTCACTTGCCTTGGATAATAAGAGAGCTTACCTCATTAAATTGTTGTGAGAACCAAGTGAGATAATGCATACAAAGAATATTAAAACTTTAAGTAATAAATATATCACAACATAATAAAAGCTTACATTTATTACTTTAAGATTTTAATATTCTTTGCATACATTATCTCACCTGGTTTTCAGATTTAAGGATGAAGATGTTCATTCCTGGCCTCTTTATATTGTAGGATTATTCTGAGCATTTATTTTTGTGTAATATTTGATTTTTTCCAATTACATGTAAAAATAATTTTTAATATTCTTAAAATTTTTTTTTGAGTTTTAAATTCTCTCCCCTCCTTCTTCCTTCCCCTCTGCTCTTTCCAAGATATGATGCAATTTAATATAGGTCATATATGTGCAATCAGAACATTTATTTTTTATAAGATAAATAAGTATAGAGAAAGAGAATATTTCTAAGAAAATGAAAAATATAGGTTTAAAACCCTGAAAACTTTTGGGAGAAACTCTACAAAACCATCCAAAGTAGTACTCTAGATTTGGCCCACTGCTCCTTCTGCTTAGGAAGTTCCTGCTAAATGAGGGATGGGACTGAGAATGAAAGTCAAGAACAATTGGAAAATCACTTATCGGTATGTTTAGTTGGCATCTCCTGTGGCCTCAGCCAAACTTCACAAAGGCACCACTCCCATGGGGTAGGAAAACATCCGATCCTTTCTTTTTCCCAGGGACTTGGGTCTGTTGCTGGAAGAAAGCCATGTCTGGCTGAAACTAGGCAGACACAAAATTTTCTCTCACTCTACCTTCATGTTAGTCTGTGTGGAACTTTGTGGGTGTGGAAGAAAAATGTTGGCCTTCTGCCCTAGTGTTGGCTGAAATAAGCTGTAAAACTTCCTATGTCATTGGATACTGCAAGTTAACCTTCTATCTTTATCTGGGCTGATGAGAGAGTGGTGAGGGGTAAGTGAACACCATTCACATAAACATATACATATATATATATATATATATAATATATATATATATATATATATATATATATGTGTGTGTGTGTGTGTGTGTATATATATATATACATATATATATATATATACACATGAAACATATACAAACCTATACTTACAAACACGTATATACTTTATTTCATTTCTGTGTGCATTCCAATCAATGGCATTCACAACCCAACAACTGGCTGAACAAGATGGCCACTGAGGGCTCTTTTAATTCTTAAATTCTGTGGTTGTTTAATTCAATATTTATTAAATACCTGCTGGATTACTATGAGCAAGTCTCAATCTCTGAGTGCCTAAGATTATTCAGAAAAACTATAAATTATTCAAGAGTTGCCAAGCCCCATAGACGGACTGTTTCTATACCACAAAATTGGACCCCCTCTCTCCTTCCCCCTCCTTGTGAATGACTGGGCTTGGATAAAGAGGAGAAAATGCTGCTGTCCCTGTGCTCAAGGAGGTATACTTTTGACTGAGGGGACACACCTTGTGCACAGATGACTAAAGATAAAATATATGCAAAGTAATTTAAAGAGGCCATAACAACTGTTATTGTGCAGACGTGTCCAACATCTTTGGTCTTTGTGACCTCATTTGGTTTTGGTTTTTGGCAAAGATACTGAAGTAGTTTGCCTTTTCCTTCTCCATCTCATTGTACAGATGAGGAAACTGAGGCAAACAGTTAAATGACTTGCCTAAGGTCACACAGCTAGTATGTATCTGAGGCAAGATTTGCACTCAGGTCTTCCTGACTCCAGATTTAGGGCTCTCTATCCACTGTATCATCTGTATCATGCCTATTACAACTGTGAGATTCAGAAAGATCTTGGGGAGAAGGATCAGGAATTATCAAATTGTACAATATCAATGATGGAAGTGATCTTAGGGAACATTTTGTAAAATCTCCTGGTTTTATAAATGATGAAATGGTTTGCTCAAGATCTCATAGTTAATAATAGAAGAAGCTAAATTTGAGAAGAAGCAATCATGCTATGTCCTTCCACTGTAGCACATACATACCATGTACCCTCTAAGCTCTCATTCTGGAGAATTTCTTCTTTCCACAACTTCTTTGTGAGACAACTCTTTAATGTACAGAAAGCTTTTCTATGATTCTGTCTCCTCTCTCTCAACCTCAGCCCATTGTGTCCAGCTTTGTATCTCTCTCCTCTGTCTCAGCCTCTCCTCTCCTTTGTTTCCTCCATCGCTCCCTATCTTCCTCCAACTCTCCCTACCTTTTTCTTTCTGTCTTTCTGTCTCTATCTCTTCCTCTCTTCCCCTCTCTCTTACTCCCTCTTCTTCTCTCTCTGTCTATTTCTGTATTTCTCTGTTTTTCCTTTCCAGATAGTTTAGTCTGTCTAGTAATATCTTGGGGCCAATCAGCAGTTGGGTTTTCTGTCATCTTTCATTCTTAATAATTGTCTCACTATTCTCACAAAAATATAATATGACTATGAATCACAAAATATCAAAATCTTAGATTAAAAATTGCAAATAACCCAAAAGGGTAACAGGAAGATGCAAGTGGTTGCAAGTGGGTTGCATCATGTTATAGCAATGATTTAAGAAATGGCATAAAAGACATTGTAGAGGCCATATTTGTGAATATATTTATATATGTATATACATCTCCTATCTATGTATCTATCTAGTTATCTACGTATATTTGTCAATGTAGAAGAGTCCTAAACAAAAGTGAATTTAAAACCTTTTCCAAATTAATATATTTCAAGACATGGACAAAAATATCACCAACTTTATGTTACATTAATTATGAATCTTATCTGAGAGAGTGTGATGTAATGAACAGAGACCTAGATTTGGAGGTTGTACCCATTAAGTCATAGGCAGGTTGGAGATTATACTGGCATAATTGTGACTGAGATGATGTAATGTGGGTATAATTAGCATCTGAAGTTTTCAATATTAGGTCTGTTCCCATGTGATAGAAACCTTGGAGGTGGGGAAGAACAGTGAGGAGGAGAGGAGAAAGGCAGTACATCTTTAGAAGCCTGAATTGAGGAAGTGGGTGTGGAAAGTTACAGAATTCAGTGGAAAGAGTGCTAAATTTAGAATCATAGGAACCTGTGTGATGTTGGTTGAAACATTTAACATATCTGAACTTCATTTTCTGTAAAATGAGGGGGTTGAACTAGTGGACTTCTGAGGTTCCTCCCAACTTTAAACCTACAATTACATTTTCCTCTATATTTAAAAATGACAATGAAAGAATATTATAACATATCTATATATGATAATATCCATGGAAAACAATTCATCTGACTGGTTTCTCTTTCATACATACTAGGCTAATGAAATTGGGTGAGCTTAATACTTTTTCTTTCTTTTCAATGAACAATAAGGTAACATTAAAATTCAAAGGCATTTCAAGAATCTGCTAAGTGAAGGGCAGCATGGAACATTATTATAAAATAACAATTTGTATTTCTATGGCACTTTAACTGTTCCAAAGCACTTTCATAATGTTCACAATCACCACATGAGGGAGGTAAGAGAGTTAGACGATAGAGATAGAGAAATGAACCATCAATCTGTGGTAGCATTTAATTGTGTGGCAGATGAAATACTATATATAGTTTTGCCATGCTTAAATCACTATATAAATGTAAACTATCATCATTATCATCTTCATCATCATCATCACTGATGAATAAAAACAACTTGAAATCTAAAAGGAAAGAAAATTAACCAGCTATAATAATAGCAATAGATAAGAAACTCACTTGAAAAAAAGTTAAGAAAATCCTCTCATGTGCACAAAGTGCAGGACACGGAGATGGTAATTGTCAGTTATACCAGTTAAATAATTAGCAGATGTGGGATCCTCTTTTGGTCTCACAGGGTGTTGGTCATCTGAAGCTTCATGCTTCAAGCTATTATCTTCTCTACTTGATCACACTTCCAATTCATGGTCTACTTGAGCCACCTGCCTACAGTGTCTATGCCAGTACCTGCCTTATGTCTTTGTACCTTTGGAGGATAAAGAGAGAATTCTTCATCCTGGTGCTATAGAATTTTAGGAATGAGAAGAGATCTTCCATAGTGTTGTCATTTCTTTGTCCTTTACTTTCAAGCTTTGCATGAACTCCTTGAGGAGTTACTTTGATGACACATGCACTTCTTCCTATTCTCAAAGTCTTCTGAGAGATGTAGTACACAGGAAGAGTAAGTTATCTACCCAGATATAGTCTTCTATGGGACACTGGTCCCTCACATAGCAAATATTTATTAAAAGTATATAATAAAAAAAATTTAAAAAAGTATATAATATTCATTAGGTAACATGCTAGGTTCTAGAGGTCCTCACTATCATCATCAAGGGCTTATTTTCTAATGGTATGTGTGTGTGTGTATGTCTGATAAAACACATGGATTTTAATAATGCAAAGTATATACAGAATAGCATGAAGTAAGAGGAAGAGAATAATATATCTAATAGGAGCAGAAAAGGCCTCATGTATGATGTAGCACTGGATAATGTGTGGGATTCTAAGAAGCAATAGTGAGGAAAGACCATGTTCCAGAAAAGAACATGTTACACCTAAGTAAAAAGAACAGTGAATAGTTAGTTGAATGAGATAATCCAATTAATTAATTATTGATTAATATTAATTATTAATTAATAGGTTTTTAAAAAATCTATCAGGCTTTAAGGTTTACGAAATGCTTTATGTCTGTTTTCTATGATCTTTGAAAGAATTGTAGCTGTAGCAAGTATAATGTCCACATACCAATGTTTATTAAATTATATATTCTCTGCACTGAACATAGATTCAGAAGTGACTTTAGAGGACAACTTTTAGTCCAATGTTTATGGATAAGTGTTATCCAAAATGAGAAGACATGGGAGTTACAATCTGTCAGTGGAATGAATATCCACATGGATGGGAGAACAGAGTCATTAAAAGTATCAGGTATGTCATTGGTTGGGATTTCTGTATACAATAATCACAGTGTTGGAATTCATGGCTATACTGGTGCAGAGGAATGAGGAAGCATCATGGTGATCATCATGAAGTCCTGGAAGATTGCTGTTTTGAGAAAGAAGTTAATTCAGACAAACTGTCACATCATTATTTGTTGCCTAAGAAATAGTCAGTAATCCAACAAGCAGTTATTAAGCTTTTCCTTTGCATAAGGCACTGTGCTTGGGGCTTGAGATACAAAGACAATGACAAAATAGCCCCTACCTTAAGAACCTTATGTTAGTTCCAAACACCCCTGTTCTCTTTGACTTCAAGTTAAATTTTTGAGCTCCAACTTCCTAGTTTATACTATTTCCCACTTACCTTCTATCTTGCCCATCAGCTTTGGTTTTTTCAAGGAATTTTGACTTGGTGCAGTGTGACTTAGCCTCTGGTTTACTCTCAGATCAAAGTGTGAAGTACATCCACTCTTCAGGAGGGATCTCCCTCTGAAAATCAGTGATTTAATTAGTGATTTAGCATTTAATCCATGGGCTCTGGGTTATTTTACTCTGCCTTCCACCCTAAGGAGGAGGTTCAATGATCAGGCCTTTGTAATCTATCTTTCTTCAGGTGGATCAATATCTGAAATTCATACTATAAATCTTAAAACATTTTCACCTCATTGGCTACTTATTCCTCAAGGTCAGCTAGGGTTAAATCCTTAGATTTTGTGGATTCTTAGTTTTCTTTGACATGGAATAATTTGATATGGATTTAGAGTTAGGAAGAAGGGATTTAAATTTCATCTCAAGCACTTAATTAGTAGCTGTGTGACTGGGCAAGGTCTTTTACTGCCCTAAGCCTTAGTTTCCTCATTTGTAAAATGTAGATAAGGGCAGCTACCCCCTCCCCCTGAGTTTCTTGTGAAGATAAAATGAGTTAATATGTAAAGTGTAAGTTTATAAAGCATTTTACAAAGCTATAACTTTGGTTTTTTTTTTTTAATTTAATTTTATTTAATAATAACTTTACATTGACAGAATCCATGCCAGGGTAATTTTTTACAACATTATCCCTTGCACTCACTTATGTTTCGATTTTTCCCCTCCCTCCCTCCACCCCCTCCCCAAGATGGCAAGCAGTCCTATATATGTTAGATATGTTAAAGCTATAACTTTGAGCTAGCTGTTATCAGTTGGTGGCCAGAAACACAATGTTAGAGCACGTTTGATGCTCCTTTTAAAATCTCAGCCCATTTCCAGTTCATTTCCACTATGGTAGTCTCTGTGTTCTGCTCCAGTCATTGTCTGCCCTTTGAACTTGTAGAAGAGGGGGTGGTTCAGACAGTGTGTTCCCAGACAGCTCTGACTTAATCTGTGGCCTGTGGATTTTACTTAGACATGTCTCCACTCGCCTCCAAACAGCCCAGGGGGGTCACCCCAACCACAGGAGGTTATGTCCCACATCCTCTACCAAGATCCCCTTGCCTCCTCATACACTCCAAGCAGATGGTATTAATAAACCAGGTGATTCCCCAACCACTGTCTAATACCTTTTGCCTTTCCAATTGGGCCTCTTACCATTGATCTTATATGGATCTGCTGCTTATCAAAGCAGTGCCCTCATGTGTGAGTGGCTCTGAGAAGTTTGCTGACCAAGGAGTACATTTTCTCCTAGAGGATCTTCATTTTTTCTCCTTTATTATAAAGATAATAATATTTCTATGGAAAATATCTTTTTCAGTTTTCTTCACAGTAACCCAATGAAGAAAGTGATTAAATTATTATTATGATCATTTTTCATGTCAGAAACTACCATGATATGAAAGACCCAGGGACCCTTTGGGATATTTTTCTACCTTCTTGGTCTGCAGGCCTTCCTGAGGAAACCTGGACAGATGCTCTACACTGCAACCAAATACTCATTCGCAAGTATGTAATTCATGATATTATAGAATAAAACTTCATTAAAAGGAGAAAAACAAAATACAAATCTTACAAGTAATTTATTAGTCCTAAAGAAATATATAATTTTTTGGAGAGGACAAGTAAGAGCTGTTTTGTTGGAGACCCTCTCCTTGACAAATCCTGTGTTAGTGGATCCTTCCAATTGGAGGGAGGGTTGAGTAGGTGATATCAATCATTCAGTAAGCATTTATGATGCATCTACTACATGCCAGGCATTTTATTAAGCACTGGAGCCACAAGCTCCTGTTTTCAAGGATGATGAGAGAGGAGAGCATTGCTGGAATAGGGGCTGGTCCACAGAGTCTGGAGATGGATGAACAGCAAGTAATCTTGCAGGGTGGGCCAAAGAGTATAAGGAGTAATGTTTGAGAAGATTAGAAAGATTGGAAAAGGGCAGGCCATAAAGGGTTTTAAATGCAAAATTGAAGGTTTTATATATGATTCTAGAGGTAATAATAAGGCAGGTAGGTGCACATTGGCCTGGAGTCAGGAAAATCTGAATTTAATCTGCCCTCAGATACTTACTAGTTGTATGATTCTGGGCATGAAACTTAACCTGGTTTGTCTCAGTTTTCTCATCTGTAAGATGGTCTGGAGAAGGAAAAGGCAAACCACTCCAGTGTCTTTGCCAAGAAAACACCAAACAGGGTCAGAAAGAATGAGATATGACTGAAATGACTGAACAACAACAAAAAGAGAAAAGAATAGAAAACTGCTGGAATTCATTGAACAGGAAGGTTATATGGTCAGACCCACACTGTAGGAAAATAATTTTATCACTGGATGGAGGATGGAATAAAGTAGGTAAAGGCCTGAGGAAAGGAGAAGATTTAGGAGGTGTTTGCCATAATCCAGGTTAGAAGTGATGAGGTTTCCAAATAATTTGGTGACTGAGTTTGGAGAAAGGGACTTAAATGATAGATGTAGTAATGTTTGGCCTTCATTCTCAAAGAGAATCATGACATCAAGAAGATGATGCCATAGATAGAAATGACAAGATTTGGGAATGAGGTATTCCTGACTCTAAGGATATTAGTGAGTTTACCTCCTGGGTACCACATACCTTCTAAGGGGTTCTAGGCTCAGAGAAGATATATGCACATACCCTTGAGTACCATGTTGCTCTCTCAAAGTGATGGATTTCCCTCTATTTACCCTCCAAGAGAACTACTATATACATTGCTCATCAGGTATATTTTTCATGCTGTGAACATATTCCTACTTCTTAGATGCATGTGTGTCTCTATGTAACATATTTTGTATGTATGGGGAGGAGACAATTAAAAAGTACTTTTAATTTTCTCTTGAATTAGGCCTCAATAGGTGGTATAAGTCTTCTTTCCTTCTACTTGGGAGAAGCTTTTGAAACGGGGAGAGTGAAGAAGGAAATAAGAAACAGGAAATCTTTCACCCTGGAGAGAACCAAGTTTATTAATATAACAAGAATGAGCTGAGTACTTCAGCAAGACTGAGCATCTTGCACTATTAGGTGCTGTGGGGAAATGGAAGCAGTATAATACATGGCCCTTGCCCCAGAGGAACTCCAGAGCTATTTATGGAGCAGGCATTAGCATGAAAAAATTAGGACATGATATTAAACTGTGCTTTGTAAACTAATTGGGACGCAGTATGGGCGAGGAGAAAGAGTTCTAGTGTCTAGAATCATAGAAGCTTTATTGTAGTCTGATACTACCATGTGACCTTAAGTAGGGCTTTTAACCTTTCAGAGACTCAGTTTCCCCATCTGTAAAATGAAGGGGTTGGATTAGACAGCCTTGAAAGTTTCTTTTAACTCAACTGAGTCAGTGGTCTCAAGCTCAAGTGATAAATTTAGGTTTATCTCAATAATCCATTGTACTTACTTAATATAAATCTATATTTAAATATAAATGCAAAGATTTATATTGTATTTATAAATACAAAGATTTATATTATATTTATAAATCTTTTTTATAACTACACAACACAGTAAAATTGGCCTTTGATATTGTTTGACATTCTTTCTAACTCTAACCTTATTGACTCATCACCTTGTGGTATAGTCATTGGATTGCTGAGCTAGGAGTCAGAAAGACCTGAATTCAAATTTACCTGATACTCTTGTTAACAGTGGAGCCCTTTCTATAGCTCAGTTTCTTTTCTGTAACCCAGGGTTGATAATGGCAGTTATCTCCTAAGGCTGTCTTGAGAATTGAATGTGCTTCATAAAACTTTAAATACCATATGCCAGCTATTATTATTATTACCTCATTTCCTATAGCAGCTGTTGTCATTCTTTTCAGCCTCTTCTCATCACCAATATTGCTCTCCCTTTACATATTTATAGAGAACCTGACCTACCTTCACTAAGACAATCAAGAGCATTTGAAAATTCCTTCAGCCTTCTCTTTTCCATTCCTTGAAACTTTTTGGCATCTCTGCCCTTTCTAACAGGCAGTGGAATATTGCCAGTGGTGTGCTGGAGCCAGTTCAAACCCAACATATTGTTAAATTTTTGTTAAATTTTCAATGGAAGCAATTGTTACCTTGGAAATCAGAAAAAACCCCACAAATTAGGATTTGATTCATTGTCGTGTTGCTTGTCTAAACTTAAGAAAATGTCTATAATGTAGATTCAACTTCAGAGTGAGCAATTGGGTAGTATAGCAGATAGAGTTCTGGGTATGGAGTCAGGAAGACTCATCTTCCTGAGTTCAAATCTGGCATTAGACACTTAATAGCTGTGTGACCCTAGATTAGTCAGTTAACTCTGTTGGTCTTAGTTGCTCATCTGTAAAATGGGCTAGAGAAGGAAATGGCAAACAACTCCATTATCTTTTCCAAGAAAACCCCAAAAGGAGTCACAAAGAGTTGTACATGATTGAAATAGACAGAAAAGAAAAATTTCAAAGTGTGTTATGAACATTCCTCCCCCTGCCCCCAAGCTTCCTCTGGAGGATGGTTATTAAACAATTATTAGTATAACTCTGGGTATAGTGACACAGTGGATCAGTGCAACTGGAATCAGACCAGAGTTCCAATCCTGGTTCTGTGGCTTACAATCAGTGTCTCCTTAGGTCATTTAATTTGTCATTTAATGTGTGTGCTCATATGTAAAATGAACGTGTTGGACTTGATCTCTATGGACTCTGCCAGCTCTAATCCCTGTCCTGTTAATATTAAGTACTGGCCTCTGCTCATAGAAGTTGTTCATTCATTGTGGTCATGTCTGACTGTGTTCCCATCTAGTTTTGGTTGTTTTGGGGAAGAGTGAAAGCTACTGGAGGGATTTGCCATTTTCTTCTCCAACTCATTTTTTTACATGAGGAAACTGAGGCAGAGTTAAGTGACTTGCCCAGAATCACGCATCTGTTAAGTATCTGAGGCTGGATTTGAACCCAAGGAGATGAGTTTTTCTAACTCTATCCACTGTATTTCCTAGCTTCTTAATTTTTTTTTCTGACTAAGGCTCTACCTGTACTTTTATCCTCTTTCTCTTCTGATTGTTCTAGAACCTTGTTCCAGCAGCCATTCTATGCCATTCATGCGTTTTCAAATTTCCCTTTACTGTTGGATCCTTTCAGTTGGCCTACAAATATTCATGAGTTGCCTTGATAATGGAAAAAAAAAGACTCTTGAGCCTTCTATTCCATTCAGCTACTATCCCATCTCATTTCTTCATTTCATTGCCTTACTTCTTTTTAAAATTTAATTTTAACTTTTTTTACATTTAATTTTTAATTTTTTCCTCAATTACATATAAGCAATTAAAAATATTTTCTTTTTTAAAATTTTGAATTCCATGTCCTCTCCTACCCTTTCTTCTCCTTCCCCATTCCTTGAGAAGCCAAGAGATTTGATATAGATTAAACTTGCAGTCATACAAAACATTTCCGTGTTAACCATATTGCAAAAGAAAATATGGATCAAAAAACCCAAGAGTATTAAACAAAGTTTAAAAAGTGTGCTTCTATCTTCATTCAGACTCCATCAGTTCTTTCTCTCGTGATAGACAGCATTTTTCATCATAAGTCCTTTAGAATTGTCTTGGATCATTGTATTGCTTAGAATAGCCTTTGTTTGCAGTTGATCATGGTACAATTTTGTTGTGATGGAGTCAAGTCTTCTTCCAGTTTTGTTCATTTTAATTTATATTACTTAATGTAAGTCTTTTCAGGTTTTTCTTAAAATATCCTGATCATCATTTCTCGCACTACTATACTTCTTGAAAATGTTGTTTAAACCCAGATCTCTTCCTTCTGTCTCCTCACTCCCTTGAAGTTGAGTTTCCTGATGAACTGAAAACTCTTTGAGAATTTATTATGGAATGAGAACATTATGGAATTATGTCTTATATGAGAACTGACATGGAATGACAACTTATAAGAATTATATTTTATATAATTTTTGTATCTCCCCAGGATCTAGCAAAATCCTTTACACACAGTCTTTTGTCTTTCAGAAAGAGTTGGTAATTTCCATTGGATTTGAAATAAAGAGACAAAAAGACATAGGATATAATTTGGGATTCTGTGGTTTTGAGATCCCTAATAATGACTGTAAAATATTAGCATCAATAATAACTTTCATTTCTATAGCTTTTAGGACTAAAAGTCTTTTCCTTACAACAATCTTGTGAACTAAATCATATACTTACACACAAATGCAAACATATATGTATGTATGTATATATACACACACATCTATATATGTTTTATCACCAGTTTTCAGAGGAAACTAAGGTTTAGAAAAGGGAAATGATTTGTTACCAGTTATATAATTAGCAAGTGTCAAATATGGAATTTAAGCTACAGTCTCCTGACTTCATATACATATATACATGTATGTGTGTATACATACATGCAGATAAAATATATATGTAAATAAAGTGGAGGTATTAACTATGTGTGGTGTTCACCTGAGCAAACACTCATTTTCACCTCTAACTACTATTGGTTTTTCTATATGTTCCTAGTTAAGATTCTCTTTGGGTTCAAAACAGTCTAGGGTATGGATATTTCAGAGATTAATGAATAATGCAGAAATTCTTTCTTTAATCAACTGGTCTTCCAAATTAGTCTGAACTGATAAAACTGTCCCTTTTTGATTATCTTCCCTTTTTCTCAGTTTCAATCCAAGTCCTTAGGCTTGGACATAAATGGCCATACACTTTAATAAATAACTTCAAATAGCATAGCAATGGAAATAAACATTTAAAAGAAGAGGTGGCTTTTGCAGGTATTTGCAGGTTCTGATCCAGCTGATAGTATTTTTTTCACTGCTACTCTTTCTCTTCTAGTCAGTGGGGCAGCAGGAAATAAAGTAGTCAGGTATAATCAGATACTTCAAGGGAAATTGGGTTTTTCCCTAAGCAGAGGAGAAGGTAGTTTTTGTAGTCTGTATGTCTGCTCACTTGTGTCTCTTCTTACCTTTCTACATGCTCCATCATATCTGCAGGTCTTAGCAATTTTTCCTTGCCCTACTTTCTGTCCCAGGGACAACAGTCAATCATCCAGTTCTCTGCCTCTTAATCAAAAGAAGCAGAAGGGAACAGAATGGCTCAGTCCTCTCTCTCTACTTTTTTATATGACTTTCTTGTGTCTACACTGAGTCACTTCTTGGAAGACGCTTTCTCTAAGATTAAAAGCCCTGGAAACTTGGGGACTGTGAATAATGCCTGTGTTCTAGCATTCCCCACCTACCAAATTTCCATTTTAAACCCAAAGAGAATGTTCTGTGTTCCTAGAGTGGTCCTGGAGGGGAGGGGAGAAGAGGGATAGATAGAGGAGTTATATTCCTTATCTGACTCAAAATTTTGACATTCTGGGACAGATACATGGAGAAAAAGAAAAACTCCATAAAAGAAGAACTAGAATTTTATAGAGAGAAACAAAATAAGCAAAGTCAGAGCTATGAAAATACATGGTGTATGGCTCCCAGTTGCTATTAGGATCAGTTTATTTGTACTGTATGTCCCTCATAGGTAGAATGCACCCTCTTTTCACTTCTCCATAGAATCCCTTTTCTTCTCCAAAGACATTGCTCAGTCACTGCATTCTTTCTCACTTAAAGTGAGACTTCTCACATTTTTATTAATATCTTTGTTTAATATCACTAGAATTCCTCCACATATTATTTCCCCTCTTCCTCTCAGAGAACCATTCCACATAACAAATAATATTTTAATTTTTTTCTTAACAATATTTTATTTTTCCAAATACATGTAAAGGTAGTTTTCAGCATTCATTTTTGTAAGATTTCATGTTCCAAATTTTTTCTCTCTTCCTCTCTTACCTCTCCCCCTCAAGACAACAAACCATCTGATATATATGTTATACATGTATAATACTTTTAAACATTTTTCCATACAAATAATATCTTATCAATATTTTAATATTAATTTATTTACATAAATGATAATATTTAAATATATAATATTAATTTAATGTTAAAATATTAATATCTTATTAATATTTAAAAACACATGCAAAGATTGTTTTCAATATTCACTCTTGCAAAATCTTGTGTTCCAAATTTTTCTCCCTCTCTTACCCTCTCCCCTAGATAGCAAGTAACCCAATATAAGTTAAACACATGCAAATCTTCTAAACACCAAATCATATTGTTAAAGAAAAATAAAAGAAAAAAGATAAAAAATAGTTCAGCAAAACCCTTTCCCTTCCAGAGAGCTATCTCATATAAATATTTTTTAAAGGAAAAAAAGAAAAAGAGAGCAAGTAAAAAAAAAAAAAGGATCAAGGAAACCAATCAATACATTGAAAACATTTAAAAATATAGACTATATTTCAAACCTTTGAACATCCCACCTCTAAAAGGGAAATGGGATGCATTTATCTTCTCCTATTTCTCCTTTGGGAGCATTTGTCCTTTGTAATTTTGCAACATTCATCTTTGATTTTTTGTGGTGATTTTTATTTACATCATTGAACTCGTTGTATATATTATTTTCTTGGCTCTGCTTACTTCACTCTGCATCAATTCATGTAACTCTTTTTATACTTTTCTGTAGTCACTACAATTGTCATTTTTTTTTACAGCATTGCATTCTGTGTCCTCACTTGTTTAGCATTCTGCAACCAACAGATATCTACTTTGTTTCTAAGACTTTACTACCACAAAAATGGTTCTATAAATATTTTGGTTCATATGAGGACTTTCTTTTTGTTAACCTCATTGGTAGATAGGCCTAGAAGCTCAATCACCACTTCCTCCACAAAACTTTTTTGGTTCCTTCCAAATTGCTTGTACTCTCCCTCCTTAACAAGTTCTGTTTATCTGCCTTTTGTTTATTAATTTAGTTTTATTAAAATCTACTTTTATTATCTTTATCTTTTATATTTATTTGTTCTAGTGTATTTGTTATGATATATTTATATTTACAAATGTTGTCTCTGAACATAAGATTCTTGATGATAAAGTCTTTTGTTGTTGTTTTTTAATCTTTATATTCTAGTACTTAAGTCTGGCACTTAGGTACTTAATAAATGTTTATAGATGACTGATTACAGAACAGAAGAGATCATCCTGAAGTAGAGAGTTGCTAGAGAGCAATATGAGGAACCTTCAGATTAGATGTTTAGAGGAATTGAGAGATTTCTGAAGATTGAATGCAGGAAGACAATACAGAGACTGCACCAAATGTTTTCATATACAGGATATCCCAAAAAGTCTTAATGCAGTTTTAAACTTTAATAGCTTAAAGTAGGGATATCAAATTCAAATAGGGACTACTAAACTATTCATAAGAATCTCTGTAGGCCTCATATTGACAATTTTAAAATGCAGCATTATGTTTTATTATATTTTTATTTACTTTGTTAAGTATTTCTCAATGACATTTTTATCCAGTTTGGGTCTCATTTGGCATGTTGTGTACTGGCTGGCAAATTTTACATCTCTAGTTTAAAGCTATTGCCTTACAATACACCAATGACATAGAAAAGGAGAATATTGTTATTTTCTTTTTTAGGTCATATCTATATTTTAAATCTAGAGCTGGAAGGGACCTGAGAGATCATTTAATCCAACCCACTTATTTTACCAAGTAGGGTAAATCCTTCCTCAGACACTTAGTAGAGACTTTGGGGAAGTTGCTCAATTTTTTTGTGCCTTATATCTAATTGGATATAATTCAATAAATATTTATCAAGCACCTAGTAGATGCCAGGCACTATAGTAAGCACCAGAAATATAAAAACAAAACAAAACAGGTCTTGTCTCTGAGGAGCTTCTAATTTAATGGAAGAAACAATATGCAAACAAAAATAAAACTATATGCAGGAGAAATAGGAAATAATTATGAAAGGGAAAGCACTGGAAATTAGAGGTGTTAGCGAAGGTTTCCAATAAAAAGTAGGATTTTAGTTGGATCCTTAAAAAAACCAGGGAATTTGGAGTTGAGAAGGGAGAATATTCCAGGTGTGGGAGATAGCCAGAGAAAAGGCTGAGCTGAGAGAGGAGATGTCTTGTTTGTGGAATAGCCAGTATGCCAGAGTCACTGGATCAAAGAATATGTGTTAGGGAGCAAGGTATAAGAAGACTAGAAGACTGGAAAGGTAGGAGAGGGCTAGGTATGAAGGGCTTTGAGTGCTAAACAGAGAATTTTTTATTTGTTCCTGGAAGCAAGAGGAAGCCACTGGAGTTCGTGAAGTGGGAAGAGTGGCAGGAATGGGGATGTGATCAGACTTGCATTTTAGGAAAATCACTTTAATGGCCAAATGAAGGATGGATTGGAGTAGGGAGAAACTTGGAGCACAAGACTTACTAGCAAGTAGTAATCAAGGCATGAAATGATAAGGGCTTATGCCAATCTATGGCATTAGTAATGGTATCCGTGTTCTTTCATTGAGAAGGATTCCAGAGTTTTTGCCTTTATTTGTGTATGCCTAGTGCTTAGTCTGGTAGCTAGTATATGCTTAATAAGTGCTTATTGATTGATTGGTCTCCCTGAAGGAATTCAACCTTGAATGCTTAACAAACATTCACACATGTCCTCTCTGAACCAAGCTGGCAATTAAACATGATATGTCCATTCAGAATATCAACTTCTATTTCATTCTGATATTAAAATATATGTCTTTATATCTTTATATTTATATGCACACATATAAATATCCAAAGTAAATTTCTGTGGGCAAGAGTAGCTGAAGATGTTAGTAACTAATCAGAGTTACTATGAGTCTTTTTATGACTGGATGTTAAAATGATGCTCTTAGAGGCAGAATGTTGTAACAAAGTGTCCAACCTGGTAGTATGCAGGTAAATATTTAACAAGAACGTTCCCCAGGAAAGAAAGTATAGTTGATGAACATTTAAATTTAATCTTAATTATTAATATACTCTCCATTAATTTCTTAAATCTAAACAGTGAAATAAATTGAGCTCTGATTTATTGCATTTGCAAAGATTTCTGAAGTACAAATTTTCCAAAGTAAAAATTTAAAAATCAGTTTTTGTGAACTGACTCTAGCATAACCCCTTGTTGGTCTTGTACCTAGGAAGGCTGTGTTCAAATCACAACCTCTCTGAAACACTGTTTCCTTAGCTGTATCATTTAGAAGGTAATACCAGAAATGACAAATTTCAAATGAGATAATGTAGGTTGAGGAACAAGTTAGAGAAGGCTATAAAGACCAATGCTCTGCATTTGGGTAAAGAGAATAAACTCAGAAATTGGTAGCGTTGGAGTCCCTCCTTTAGAGGGCAGATGTAAATTTTTGCAGGACTCTACCTATGAACCATTAAGCAGCTTCTATCCATTATTCAGGGAGTTCCTTTGGGAGGGTCAAAGACCAGTTCTCCGCATTTGGGTAAAGAGAGTAAACTCAGAAATTGGTAGCGTTGGAGTCCCCCCTTGGAGGGCAGATGTAAATTTTTTGCAGGACTCTACCTATGAACCATTAAGCAGCTTCTATCCATTATTCAGGGAGTTCCCTTGGGAGGGTCAAAGGGGATTTCTCTGAGAGACAGTTATGTGTCTCTGTTTTCAGTACAGATCTTGTCAAATTCAACATGTCAAGTGCACAAGCCTTGATAGCCTGACAGAGCCCCTGGGAGTGAATGAAAGACAGATGACCTTGAGGAGACACAGCTTAATGTGGGACTATCAAGAAAAGGGACATAAGACAAGAGAATTTCCTTGATTAGAATACAGTGGTGGCAGCTGCACTGTCTGTCAGTTCATAGTCTCTGCCTGGTTGGAAGGTTTGAGAGAACTAGAGATGTTCAATTATACATCTTACTGTTTCATTTGGACTTAGTTGCTCATACCACTTAATTGTGGTATATGTCTTTGCTTGTCCTTGGGAGACAATGAATGTGTGATTGGGAGGCATTAATTTAGATGGGCCTCAGTTTTCTCACCTGCAAAATAAGAGGTATTGGACTCAAACCAAAGTTCTTAACTTGGGATTCATGGAGCCTCAAGGGAATCTGTAAGTAGGTTTCACAGGTGTAGACTGGGATAGGAAAATTCACATCTTTATTTTATTAACTTTTAATTGAAATCTAATATTTCTTTCAGTTATTAATGTGGGTAACAAACATTATTCTGAGAAGGCATTCTTAGACTTCAACAAAGGGACCCATGAGCTTAAGTGAAGGAAGAGAAATTTTAAGCCAGTTTTAACAACCCCTAACTTAGATAATTTTTAAGATACCTTCTGGGTGGAATGTTCTAGGAATAAATTTTCCATTCTAATTCCTTTCTACTCTGCTTCTAACTCTGGGGTTACTATACTCTTTGCAAAGATTTCAAAGTATTATGCAGAATTCCAATGCTGCTGACTCTCCTGGGATCAAACAGGAGATGTTCAGTGGAAGGATGGTCAAAGGAAAGCAGATGACTCAGAGATAGGTTAGAACTAGGACAAGAAGAGTTACAGTTTTAGGACAGGTGGATTTCTGGCCAAATCAGGAAGCTTGGATTGAAGCTTTAGCAAAATATGTAGGTCTAGTCTTGTTTATTGGGTCAAGCTGCCTTGAGAAGTGATGTGGTGGATCCTGGTTCAGTTCTCTTTATTAATGTTCATTAATTGGTATTATAGGTAAGGTTTTCATCAGTTGATCTATTATGATCTATCTAAGTATTTCTTTTTGGTGGTTGCCACTGCTTTTCAGATCTATTTATCCCCTGAAATTTCAGCTGGTGACCCTCTTGTGGACCCTTCTTCATGATCTTCAGATCCTGTATAACCTTTTAGATATTGTGAGTGAGAAATGCTCTTGGAGCTGCAGCTGAAGTAGTTCATCATTTCTCCACAGCACTGCTGCCTATCATAAATTGGGTCTAACAATCTGAAAAAGCTGGTGCCTGTAATGTTGGATTGGATGCCATTCTGACCCTTGCAAAAGACAGAATCTACTGTTGGGATGAGGATCACATATCCTATACATACAGCATACAATACATTCCCTCCCACTTCTCTGTGAAATCCCCACCAGCAATTAATTCCTCCCCTCCAAATCACTGAGTAATATGGGTAAGTTGATCTTTCTGGGACTTGATTCCACAGAAACATAGTTTTTCAGAATTTTAAGGGACTCCACAGGTCATCTAGTTCCACCTCCCAGAAAAGGAATCTCCTACAATTTAGACTGCTCAATGAACTCTAATGAGCGGAAAACCCCTATAGTTTCATCTATTACATGAAGAATGTAGAAATAGATAACTTCTTAAATTAAGAAAATATATATAGCTTTTGTTTTTACCTTACTCACCTTTCCCAACCTTTTTACAGCTATAAAATGCATATGATCTATATCCCTTCTATCTGTTCTGACGGTATGAGCTTTAAGATTCTGGTCACATATCCATTTTGAATTTATTGTGTTATATGGCATAAGATGTTGCTTTAAACCTAATTTCTGTCACATTGCATTCCCATTTTCCCCAAAACCCTTCTCAAATAGGGAGTTTGTTCCTATTTTCTGGTTCATTTGAATTCCAGATTATTGAATTAAATTACTTCTAATTCTTCCATGTCACTCTATTACATTGATCTTCTTTTCTATTATTCAACCAGTATCAAAAGTAATAGGACAGTTAGGTGTGCAGTGTCAGTGCTGGCCCTGGAGTCAGAATGAATCATTTTCCTGAGTTCAAATGTGGCCTTGGACACTTACTAATTGTGTGACCCCTGGGCAAGGCACTTAATCCCATTTGCCTCAGTTTCTCATTCATAAAATGAGTAAAAGAAGAAAATGGCAAACCACTCCAATCTTTTTGCCAAGAAAACTTAAAATGGGTTAAGGAAGAGTCAGATAGGACTGGACAATAGCCCAAACCACTAGTTTTGATGATTAGTGCTTTTATATAGTTTAGGGTTCAGAAATAATTTTCTTCCTTCTTTCTTACTTTTATCATTATTTCCCTTAATATTCTAGATTTAAAATAGATGATTTCTCACTTTCATTCTAGCTTTAACATTAATGATTCTTATTCTCCTGTCAACAATTCTTTCATTCATCTGTCTACAGACTCTTAGTCAATGTCTGATTTAGCATAGTATACTGGAAAAAGCCCTGGCACTTGACTCAGGGAACCTGAATTCAAATTCTGTTTCTATTGTTTATTACCTTTATCACTTTGGGTAATTCAATTACAGACATCATATTCTTCATTTGTAAAATGAGTGGCTTTTCTAGTTCTATATTCCTGTGAACTTTCTCTCTCTCTCTCTCTCTTTCTCTCTCTCTCTCTCTCTCTCTCTCTCTCTCTCTCTCTCTCTCTCTCTCCTCTCTCTCTCTCTCCTTCTCTCTCCCTCTCATCTCTGTCTCTGTCTCTCTTTCTCTTTTTCTCTCATCTCTTTCTTTGTCCCTTTCTCTCTGTCTCTCTCCCTATCATTTCTCCTCCCCCCCTCCCTTCCTCCCTCTTTCCACCCCAACTCACCTCTTTCCAAGATAGGAAAACAAATGCAGGATGCTATCCATACTTGAAACTTACATTTTAAGGGTGGCACTCCACCCTATTAGGATTAACTCCAAATACTAGTCTCAGAAGAGTCCCAGCTTAATCACTGGGATCTTACTGGGATCTTAATTAGGTAAAGATCAAACTGGGAGCTTAATTAGGTAAAGGTACTTGATTCTTGGGTGACCTTACAGACCATTCTTGTTTACCCAGTGAGTTCTAGTGCCTTTGTGTTGCCAGATGCAAGGGGCTTCCAGATACTTACTGCTTTGTGACAATTAACACCTTGACTTCTCAATTTTCCTTTTGTTGCTGGTTCATAATCATCAAAATCATTATTGCTACAGACTTTCCAACTCAGAATAGACTGCTTCATCTACCAAGCTGTGTAGTGGATTCCTGGGTGGGCCCCAGCCAGGAGATATAACACAACACCTACTAGATGCTGCACACCACACATACTCTTTTCACTTATAAATTAGCTTTATTGACATTGTGCCATTAAGCATGTTGCCAATTTGCTTCAAAAAATCATGTAGAATATTCCAAAGAGAAATATAAGAAAAAAATTCCTTTTTTTAGTATCATGGCTACTTTTTACTCTAACATTTGTTTTACTGAAAATTGTCCATAAGTGATTTATCTATTACACATCATTTCATAGACTATATTGACTGGCAAACTGAGAAAACATGAGTGTGGCTAAAAGGAGAGAGAACAAGCACTAGAGTCAGAGAAAATGGTTTATATCTCAGTTCTAGGTCTAGTAGAGGATTGGATCACACTACCTGTAAGATCTGGAGAAAGATACTTCATCTTAATGGACCCCACTTTGCTTATCTGTAAATTGAAGAAGTTGAATGAGGTGGCTTCCAAGTTTTCTTCTAATTTTAATTCTGGAGGGTACCTCTGGTCCCTGCTTTATTCTGCCAACTCTTTATTCTGTATATTGACCCAGGTGATGAAACATCTGTGCTTTCGTTTTGACAAACTCACAAACACTTTTAAGTTTAAAAGGTTGATTTTATCTAAGATCCCTAAGACTAAGGGGAGTAAAACCAAACAATAAGGTTACAGGTAAATAAATGTATGGAATTACAAATCAGGAAGTGCTTTACTAAATCTGGGTTTTTGATTTGGCCAAGACATGCAAAGGGTATCAAACTCCTTGCCTCAAGATGGATTTAATTGGCACTTTGAGCAAATCCTGCTCTAATTCCTGGGAAGTAGGAAGGCACTTACTGTCCAGGGAACCTGGGTTTCAGAGTACTCTATTCTTCATCTTCTTCAACTATCCCTCTAGATTTCTATGAACCCAGAACCCTATTGCTCTGACTCTGAACTCTCTCTGTCCAGTTTAGTTTGTTTGAATCATATTAATTAGCCAGTTATTAGGGTTAGTTCTATACTTAAATGAAGTTAGATTTCACCTCCAGCTTTATGATAGCATCTGAGTGGCCAGGTGATTTTGCTGCTAGTACCTCCTCTTCCTATCCTTTTAAATTGATATTTATTTTGTGCATGTGTAAACTAACACATATAAACATATATGTATATGTGACTGAGGGGAATAGGGCTTCTACATTATGACACCACACATACATACATATATACATGTGTATACACACATGCATATTCATAAGCTAGCTTCTTCCTTTGTTTCCAATCTTCTTATATTTTATGTCCCAATATATACTCTTTGAACCAGTGGCACTGGCCTCTTCACTGTTCCATGAACAAGACATTTTATCTCATGCTACAGACATTTTCTCTGTCTCCATGCTTGGAATGTTCTCTTTCTTTTGCTCTAACTACTGTCCTCTCTGGCTTCCTTTAAGTAATCCTATCTTCTACAGGAAGCCTTTCCCAGCAGAGCCTTTCCTAGGTTAATGATTTTCTGTTTATACAATATATAGTTTGCTTTGTAGGCATATATTTTATTATGTCTTCCCTATTATATGGGAAGTTCCTTGAGGGCAGGGATTGCCTTTTGTCTTTTTGTATCTAGCACAGCATATGGAACATAAAAAATGCTTAACAAAAATTTATTAATTATATCTCCGCCCCGCTCCCCCCCCCCCAAGAGTAGGAACTGTTTGACCTCTGTCTTTGTATATCCCGCACCTAGCATGATGCCTGGAATATAGTAGGTCCTTAATAAATGCTTGTCGAAGATTGCTTGCTGATGGATGACAGATAATTACTTGGAGCTTTTTAGCACTTCACCAGATCTCCTACTAGAATAGACCTAGATAACCAAAAAATTCTCTTCTTTTTGGTCCATATAGTGAGTTCCATCTTCTTCTCTGAGGAATATCTTTTAAATCTCAGTTCATTTATTGAGAGTAGAAATGACTTACATACTCTGAATCAAATTCATCTGCTGTGCCCACTTACCCAAATTTTCTTAAATAATGCAGGTGCCTTCAGGGGAGTTTTCCTAATTTTTCTTATTTATATTCTCATAATGCCTTATATTTTAATCATGCAGTAAAGTCATAATTTTCTGCATGTGGGTCATTGTCTCTACCAACAACATTGAATTAGACAAGTAATGATTTGCATGGAAAAATTCTAAATCTGAATTTTTCAGACCTTATCCTTTAGCAATGAAATCATTCTACCTTATACTCTTAACCTTCATTGAACAAATTGGAATTACTCCTGAATATATCACAAAGGATTAAAATTACTTTCTTAGAACACCTGCTAATTCCCAGCAAAGCCAGCACAATTCCAGTGGCCTCTAAGGGCTCTTATTTATTATAAAGAGGCTTCTCCCCTCCCCACCTTCATTTGTTATCACTGCCATTTTATCCTTTTAGTGCTCTTCGGGGAGCAATTAATTATACCTGAATAGAAGCATGAGTCATAAGAAAGAACCAGATTGACACAGATCAGGTTTCTCAGTGTGTATGTATGTAGGGATTTGTAGCATGACCTCATCAGGGAAAAAAGCATGGGTCCAAAGTGCTAGGATTCCAGATACAATCTGTCTCCAAAGCAGATATAAGGACTATGAGCTTTTCTAGATTCCATATGAAAAGGTACAAGGAGAAAAGAAAGATTTGGTTTCTAGAGAAAATAACTGCAAGTTGAAGTTTCAGTCTCCCTCCTTTAAAAATAGATTTACACTTAAAGAAACATACCTAAGACTCAAGAAGGGACAGTCCAATGCAGAAAGTCATTGTTTTCTATAGTTCTAGGTTGATGAAATAACCATGGGTTTGCTCATGCTAGAATGAAAAAAGTCAACTAGGAAGTCAAAAAGATTCAGGTTCAAATTCTTCCTCAGACACTATCTCTTGTGCCTGAGAAAGGTCATTTAACCAACCTGTGCCTCAGTTTTATTATTTGCAAAACAAATTACTGGGATTGGATTTGATGGCCTCCAAGGTCTTCCAGTTTTAGGTATCTGATCCTAAATGTTTAAAGAGTTATATGCAAATTATATTTTCAAATTAAGATGATGCTATTGATAGCAACCTCTTTATTTTAGTTGGGAGAAAAATCTCTTTGAAAGACTAGCAATAGTCTGATCAGGTAGTATCTAGACATTCCAATTTGCAGATGAAAACGTGCTGATTACAACAAAGGCCTGGATATTATAAATCCTCTTCAAAGAAATTGTCCTCACAAATGATATGGAAAAAATCTCTTGGATAAAAAAAAATGCCTATTGTGTGGACATGAAATTGGATGTCTTTTCTATCGCTTTAGATGGCAAGACCTAGATACACCATAACCTCTATCTAGAATAAGTATTGCAGATAGGCAGTGAGATGGGCCAAGTGTTGAAGAAGAGAAAGAGAACAGACTGAATTGCATTTGGGAAGTTGTACAGTGCTTTAAGTAACTGAAAACTCGTTCCTCACAGAAGCCAATTTTTTCCTAGCAATGTGAGCCTGATGATGCTGAATGATGACAAATCTTGGGTTGCCATATTTTCCAAAGAACCATAGTCAGAGGTTATCCAGAGGACAATGGAATTGTGCACATGTTGAAATATGTCTTTAATCATGAGAGAAGTGGCACATATAATTCTAAACTATATGATATAAAAAGAGATGAACTAGTTCTGTAAAGAGAACAAGAAGTAATAGACAGCCTGGGGCTTTAATGGTATCCATGAAATGTAAAAATTGACATAGAGAAAGTGCTCCAGCTTATTAGGTAGCTCCTCTTTGAAGGATTGATTGAAGGCCATGGACAAGCATTGCACTGGATGAGAAGTTATGGAATGGTCAGGATTTGTACAATGGGAGAGGATACTTAAATCAATGAGATCACATACCTATCAATGCACAGACAATCATTTCCATGTGTAGAAGGGAAGGTTGAACATGTAATATATATATATATGTATACAGACCTATCTAAATGTGGTTCAATGGGAGGTGTGAATATCTGGAATTTCATCTTTCCTTCTCCAAGGAAGATTTTGATTTTTGCCTGGAGGGGAGCCAGAGTTGGGGGTCACAAGCCTAGCTTCTCTGATGTCCTCAGAGAAAAGAGTTACTGGAATTCTCTTTGTTTTTCTAAATATTTGCTTTATTGTTTAGTCATTTCAGTGGTGTCTGACTGTTCATTGTAGCCCATTTCTTGGCAAAGATACTGGAGTCATTTGGCCTTTCCCCCAGGAGCTCATTTTAAGGATGAGGAAATTTAGGTAAATGGGGTTAAGTGACACACAGCTTTCAAGTGTCTGAGGCTGGATTTGAACTAAATTCTTCCTGACTCCAGATCTTAGACTCTATCCATTATATCACCTAGATACCCCCAAATATTGCTAGTCTAGGGGAAATTATTTTTAGGTTCAAGGTGGGTCTTCCTTAAAGAGGAAAAGGTGAAGCTTCTATCTCTTGGTACATTCCTAGTAAATTCTAATTATAGAAAAAATTATCACAAATATTGAATAGTGAGGAAAAGCCTCCCAGTTAATCCAAGTGGATAAGAGACAGAAATCAAAGAAGTTATGGAGAATAGAATATATCAAATTATCTGAGGAATGAAAGAACTTTTCCACTGGAAGTAAGATAGAAATATTAGCTTAACCAAGAGACATTTTAATCTTGTATATTGGGAGACTCTATGAAGTCTCTAGGGAGATAATCTGGAAATCAGGAACATTTTTGGGGGGGTTATCTTTATCCTACAAATGTCTACTTTTCATTTCCAAAGTCTTTCTAGAGTCTCTTTCCCTCTAAATTTCTCCCTGAGAAAGATCTGGAGCCACATGTGTCTTTGAAATAAATAAGAAAAAGGAATTTTAAGCTCTTATACAAACTCTGCCCTATACTTAGGCATTTCATATACAATAATCATCCTCTTTACCAAAGGGAAAAATTTTATGAAAATGTACCAGGTTTGAATTTCCAGTTACATGTGTAAACACTGTCTTTGGCTGCTTTCTGAAGTTACCTCAGAACAATCGCTCCTTGATGTTATTTCTCCAGTGTGTGAATACAGCTCTTTCTGCCCTGCTGAAATAGGTTGACTTGGAGAGCTTAAGGTTCATGCTTGTGATTGCTTCACATTTCTTCCCAATGTGATTTATGATTCAATAACTGGCTGCCTCATTATAGAAGTCATCATGAGTGAATATCTTTTTCTCTTTGGGTCCCTAACTACATGAATCTGGAATGTGCTTTTCTTTGTATGTGACAATAATCTATAGAAGGAATATATGCTTTAAGGATAATAGATTTAGGGTTACAAGGGCCTTTAGAGGCACTTAATAGGTGCTATTTTCTCTTTCTGCTTTGCTGCTTCATTAAAGTATAGTTATTCCCTTAAGCTATCTTAATAGCCTTCTCTTTGCACTCTGTCCATTGGCAATCTTCATTAAGTCATATGGCTATTGTTGTTCAGTCATGTCCTACTTTTTGTGACTCCATTTGGGGCTTTCTTTTTTTTTTTTTTTCATTTGAGGTTTTTTTGGCAGAGATGATGAAATTGTTTGATATTTCCTTCTGAAGCTCATTTTACAGACAAGAAAACTGAGGCAATAGGAATTAAAGTGATTTGCTCAGAGTTACACAGCTAGTAAGTGTCTGAGGCCAGACTTAATTCAGTAAGACAAATCTTTCTGACTTCAGGCCCTGGTCTCTATCCATTCTATCACCTACCTGTCTTATTACCTTTTGCAGATTATTCCTAAATCAATATGTCCAGTTGCAATGTCTTCCTGAACTCCTTTCCTGAATTTCCAACTGCCTACATGGCATCTTTACATGAATGTTTCAGTTCCATTTCAAACTCATCATGTCCAAAACTGAACTCCCTGTCTCCTTCCATCATCCCCCCACAAGTATCTCCTCTTCCCTATTTTTATTGATGATATCACCATCTTCCCAGAAAGGGAGATGACAAATCATCTTGGTCTATTTTCTTCTTCAACCCCTGCAAGTCAATTGCCAAGTCATGTCCATTCTGCTTCTGTGATATTCCTCGTGTCTCTTCTTCTCCATTTACACAATCACTACCTAGCTCAGACTTTCATTTAATCTCTTGTGAACTTCTACTCACCTCCTATTCATCCTTTCATGCCTTCCAAAATAACCTTCCAAATGTACATGTCATTCTCTTGTTTAAAAATCTTCAGTAACTTCCCATTGCCCATGGGTTAGGTTACAAACTCCTTAGCCTGACATTTAAGATCCTTCATTATCTGGTTGTAACCTACCTTCCCAGCTTTATTTCACTCCATCTCCCTTCATGGACTCTGTGCTTCATGGTCTTTCCTTTTTGTAAATGGAAAAGAAAGGAAATGTCTTTTCTTTTTCCTTTCTCCTCTCTTTACTGTGCATAAATGTGGGCTAATCATCACCCCCTAGAATGCACTCTTTCCCATTAATAATTTCTTTCTTCTTTCAAGGTCCAGCTCAGGGCATCCACTATGAAACCTTTTTTGATTGGTCTCAATTTTTAAAAAGATTCTTCTAGAAATCACATTTCTTATGTTTTTTTTTTTTTGGCCTAGAACTTTCTTCTGTACATGTGTTCTATTTTATATATTTTTTGAGGCAATTTGGGTTAAATGACTTGGTCAGGGTCATACAGCTAGTAAGTGTTGAATGTCTGAGGTTGAATCTGAATTTAGGTCATCCTGACTCCAGGGCTATGTTCTACCTTTTGTCATACTTATTTTCTACATATATTATTCTCCTTCTACTAACTGGATTATAAGCAACATGAAGGTAAGAACTGTGTTGTTTATATCCTCAGACCCTAGCATGGAGTCATCACTTAATAAATATTTATTGAATTGAATTGAAATGAATTCTTTAGCTTGGTCTCCTTTGGGACAAAAGGAAAATGTTTGTGATTTGGCAAACCAGGGTCAAGGATATAATCTTTGGCCTCAGAAGAGAGATTGAATCAAACTACCAGGCCCATTGAATCTGTGACCCTGCTCACATTAGCACTGTTCCAACAGCTGAGCTCCCAGCCCAGATCAAAGATAATACATAAATGGCAGAGGTATCTATGAGGGTTGATCATAGTCTTATTTCCTATGGATTGGCATTTCATGCATTTTTGTTTTTAAACAAACAAAAAATAGTTCCCTATTTGTGAGTTAGTTCATTTAAGGCCAGTCCCAAATTTGTGCTAACATCAGCTAAGACAATGAAACTAGGGAACTGGTAGGTTTTTTTTTTTTTTTTTTAATAATAATAGCTTTTTATTTTTCAAATTACATGCAAAGATAGTTTCAACACTCACACTTGCAAAACCTTGTATTCCAAATTTTTCTCCCTCTTTTTCCTCCTTCCCCATCTAATAGACAGTAAGTGATCCAATATAGGTTAAACATGTATGATTCTTCTAAACAAATTTCCACATTTATCATGCTGTATAAGAAAAATATAATCAAAAGGGAAAAAATAAGAAAGAAAAAAACAAGCAACAAACAGGAACAATAACAAAAAATGTGAAAATATCTATGTTGTGATCCACATTCAGATCTCATAATTCTCTCACTGGATGCAGATGGCCCCATCAATAGACTGTTGAAATTGTCCTGAATTACCTCACTGTTGAAGAGAGCCATGCCCATCACAGTTGATCATTACATAACCTTGTTGTTGCTGTGTACAATGTTCTCTTAGTTCTACTAAGTTCACTTAGCAACTCATAATGTTTTAAAGGAATCAGCAGGAAATATAAGAAGCATCCAGGGATGGATTAAAAAAAAAAGACAGATAGATTAAGAATATGGGTAAGAAGCAGAGGTAATTGAAGGAAGTGGGGACCTGACTTGAAAAGGGCATTTATTTTATTTTTTTAAAGTCCAAACTTCTTTACTGATTTAGCTTTAGATCCATGTGATACAGGACTTCTAAAGAATTCCCAATCTGATAATTCAAAACTATTTCTTTTTAAAAAATAGTATTTTATTTTTTCAAACACATGCCAAGATTTATTTCAACATTTATCTTTGCAAAATTTTGTGTTCCAAATTTCTCCCTCCCTCCTCCTTCTCCCCAAGGTAACAAGCAATCTGATATTTCCATATTCATCATGTTACACAAGAAAAATCATATCAAAAAGGAAAAAAAAACACAAAAGGGGGGAAAAAATAAGCAAACTAATAACAACAAATCCACATTCAGTTTTCATAGTTCTCTCTCTGGATAAGGCACTTTCCATCACAAGTCTATTGGAATTAGGGCATTTATTTTCTTTTTTTTAAATTTTTATTTAATAATTACTTTATATTGACAGAATCCATGCCAGGGTAATTTTTTTACAACATTATCCCTTGCACTCATTTCTGTTCTGATTTTTCCCCTCCCTCCCTCCACCCCCTCTCCTAGATGGCAAGCAGTCCTATATATGTTGGATATGTTGCAGTACAACCTAGATACAATATATATTTGCAGAACCGAACAGTTCTCTTGTTGCATAGGGAGAATTGGATTCAGAAGGTATAAATAACCCGGGAAGAAAAACAAAACTGCAGATAGTTCACATTCGTTTCCCAGTGTTCTTTCTTTGAGTGTAGCTGCTTTTGTCCGTCATTTATCTATTGAAATTCAGGTCTCTTTGTCAAAGAAATCCACTTCCATCAAAATATGTCCTCATACAATATCGTTGTCAAAGTGTATAATGATCTCCTGGTTCTGCTCATTTCACTTAGCATCAGTTCATGTAAGTCTCACCAGTCCTCTCTGTATTCATCCTGCTGGTCATTTCTTACAGAACAATAATATTCCATAACATTCATATACCACAATTTACCCAGCCATTCTCCAATTGATGGGCATCCATTCATTTTCCAGCTTCTAGCCACTACAAACAGGGCTGCTACAAACATTTTGGCACATACAGGTCCCTTTCCCTTCTTTAATATTTCTTTGGGATATAAGCCCAGTAGAAACACTGCTGGATCAAAGGGTATGCACAATTTGATAATTTTTTGGGCATAATTCCAGATTGCTCTCCAGAATGGTTGGATTCGTTCACAACTCCACCAACAATGCATTAGTGTCCCAGTTTTCCCGCATCCCCTCCAACATTCATCATTATTTTTTCCTGTCATCTTAGCCAATCTGACAGGTGTGTAGTGGTATCTCAGAGTTGTCTTAATTTGCATTTCTCTGATCAATAATGATTTGGAACACTCTTTCATATGAGTGGTAATAGTTTCAATTTCATCCTCTGAAAATTGTCTGTTCATATCCTTTGACCATTTATCAATTGGAGAATGGCTTGATTTCTTATAAATTTGAGTCAGTTCTCTATATATTTTGGAAATGAGGCCTTTATCAGAACCTTTAACTGTGAAGATGTTTTCCCAGTTTGTTGCTTCCCTTCTAATCTTGTTTGCATTAGTTTTATTTGTACAAAGGCTTTTTAATTTGAAGTAATCCAAATGTTCTATTTTGTGATCAGTAATGGTCTCTAGTTCATCTTTGGTCACAAATTTCTTTCTCCTCCACCAGTCTGAGAGATAAACTATTCTATGTTCCTCTAGTTTATTTATAATCTCGTTCTTTATGCCTAGGTCATGGACCCATTTTGATCTTATCTTGGTATATGGTGTTAAGTGTGGGTCCATGCCTAATTTCTGCCATACTAATTTCCAATTATCCCAGCAGTTTTTATCAAATAATGAATTCTTATCCCAGAAGTTAGGGTCTTTGGGTTTGTCAAACACTAGATTGCTATAGTTGACTATTCTGTCTTGTGAACCTAACCTTTTCCACTGATCCACTAATCTATTTCTTAGCCAATACCAAATGGTTTTGGTGACTGCTGCTTTATAATATAATTTTAGATCAGGTACAGCTAGGCCACCTTCATTTGATTTTTTTTCATTAATTCCCTTGAGATTCTCGACTTTTTGTTGTTCCATATGAATTTTGTTGTTATTTTTTCTAGATCATTAAAATATTTTCTTGGAAGTCTGATTGGTATAGCACTAAATAAATAGATTAGTTTAGGGAGTATTGTCATCTTTATTATGTTCGCTCAGCCGATCCAAGAGCACTTAATATTTTTCCAATTATTTAAGTCTGACTTTATTTGTGTGGAGACTTTTTTTATAATTTTGCTCATATAATTCCTGACTTTCCTTTGGTAGATAGATTCCCAAATATTTTATGGTATCAACAGTTATTCTGAATGGAGTTTCTCTTTGTATCTCTTGCTGTTGGGTTATGTTGGTGATGTATAAAAATTCTGAGGATTTATGGGGATTTATTTTGTAGTCAGCTACTTTGCTAAAATTATGAATTATTTCTAATAGCTTTTTAGTAGAATCTCTGGGGTTCTCTAGGTATACCATCATATCATCTGCAAAGAGTGATAGTTTGGTTTCCTCATTGCCTACTCTAATTCCTTTAATATCTTTCTTGACTCTTATTGCCGAGGCTAGTGTTTCTAATACGATATTAAATAATAATGGTGATAGTGGGCAACCTTGCTTCACTCCAGATCTTACTGGGAAAGGTTCCAGTTTTTCCCCATTGCGTATGATGCTTACTAATGGTTTTAAATATAGAGCATTTATTTTCTAATGAGTTATAGTATTGATTGTAACTGACGCCTATCCTCAAGCCCCCTTATTGAAATGTGATTTATTTTTCAACTAGTCTTTTTTGAGTCTTAGGCCCAAGGAAGTGCCCTGCAATCTTTCGCCTGTCCTTTCACTAACCTTTCTCTCTATTGCTTTTCCATTCCATCTCCCTTCTCTCAAGAATTTTGCTTTAAATCCTACTGACTGCCAGCTCTTGTGCCATTCCCCTTGCCTGGAATATCTCTTTCCTTCTCTCAACATCTAAATCTTTCCCATTTTTATAGTTTAGCTCAAATTTCATTTCTTCCCCAAAACTTTTCCTGACAAATAATAGCCACTCACATTTTTAAAGCATTTTCAGATTTTTTAAATTAAAGCTTTTTATTTACAAAACATATGCATAGATAACTTTTCAATACTGACCCTTGCAAAACCTGTTCCAAATTTTCCCCTCCTTCCCCACACCCCATCCCCTTGATGGCAGGTATCCAATACATGTTAAATATGTTAAAATATGTATTAAATCCAATATGTATATACATATTTATACAGTTATCTTGCTGCACAAGAAAAATTGGATCAAGAAGAAAAAAAAATCTGAGAAAGAAAACAAAATGCAAGCAAACAACAACAGAAAGGGTGAAAATGCTATGTTGTGATTCACACTCAGTTCCCACTGTTCTCTCTCTGGGTGTAGATGGCTCTCTTCATCACTGAACAATTGGAACTGGTTTAAATGTATTTTCATATTTTCAAAGTATTTCAACATATAACTTCCTGTGACCTATACAACAACCTTGCAAAGAAAGCACTGTTTATTATCCCATTTCCATGCATAAGCTCACAGCGTTTAAGTTATTTCTCCTGGGTCACCTAGTCAGGAAGCATCTGAAGCAGGATTTCATAGGATTGTGGATCTAGAGCTGCAAGGGATTTCAGAGGCCATCTACTTCCACCCCTTCATTTGAGAACAGAGTGGACTGAAATCCAGGGATATCAAGTCATTTATCTTAGGTCACAGTGGCAATAATATCAGAAGGATTTGAATTCAGGTCCTCTGACGCCAAAGATGTTGCCCAACACTCTATTCATTATATAACATGACCTTTCAAAGAAATTTTAGGGATCAATCAGTTCACTCCTTTCATTTTACAGATGAGGAATCTGAGAGGTCAAGCAATTTTGTCTAAGGTCACACAGCCAGTAAGTGGAAGAGAGCCAAATCCAATATTCTTTGTATTATACTATAGCTCATTATAATTGCTTCTTTCCCCTCCTGTGTTACAGCCAACTCTAGAGTCACCTGTTAAATATGAGCCAGCTCTAGAACTAATTGTTAAATTTTCCATTTACAATTTGAGTTTATACTTTACCATTTATTACCAAATTACCAAATTACACATTTATATTTTGGAAATTAGAAAATGCTACAAATTGTTTTATTGTTTTTGATTGCCCTCGCTTAAAGAGATGAAGAAAATGTTAATTATGCTTAGTAGACTTAAAAGTGCCTTATTCATACTCTGCTTCCCTCCCCCAGCCTATCTGTCTACAATACTTACATTCTGTTAGCAATTAGTTAGACTCTTCCTTTAATTTAATTAAATTTTTTTTTTTTGTGGCAGAACTTATTCTTACAACTAAACTGCAAGTTTTTTGAGGGCCTAATACAACACCTAGAAGAAAGTTAAGTTTCTAGTACATAGTTGTAGATTGATTGATAGATAGTTCAGCTTCCAAGGAGTTCATCCCACTCTAAGGAGAAGGAGTCCCTAGGGAAGTGGCTTCTTTTTGATTGATTTTATGCTAATTTAGATAAGTTTTGTCAAGCAAGATTTATTTTTATTGTTATTATATGAATGACAACAACATTAAGAACACCTCAGATTTCCCCATAGGACTCTAAAAGTTTCAAGAAAATTTTCCTCACAACAACCTAGGAAGGTAAATAGTGTATATGAGAAGTTACCCATTTTACAGATGAAGAAACTGAAACTCATGTGATCCACTCAAGTTTATATAATGAGTAAACAATGGATTCAGGACTAGAATGGTCTTCTAGGACTGTGTTCTGAGTTTGTTTTCTTATCTTTTCTACTACCTAGGACTGCCTCTTCCTAATACATTAAACAGACCTCCCTTCCCCATTAAAGTTTATAGGACCTGATTTATAAGACCAAAGTTCTAATTCTGGAACAGTGGAGCCCATTGCTTTCCAAGTTCAAAACAGAAGGAAAGCCAAAATGATCACCAGGGCTGTCCCCTGGCACTGGCAACAACTTCACTAAAATGCATGGGACAGACAATATTTCCTTTTTTCCTTTTTCCCTTTCATTTTCACTTCTGATAGAAAATGAAGTCTGAACTTGAAATCACTGCTTAATTTTGGAGAATGTTTCTGAATTTTTTTCCCTTTTGAGGTTTTGATAAACCTATATGCATATAGGTTTGATAAACCTAAGGCATATAGGTTTATGCCTTACAGTAATAGCTGACAATGTCTGCAAAATAGTTTACACATATTTTTCATTTTTGCCTTTCAATAACCCTGTAAAGTGTTTCTTTGGGGGAAGAAAGTGATTCAGAATTGTCATTTCAGGGAGCTCCTGATCAGGGAATTCTCTCTACCAATTCAGATCTCTAATTCATCTCCAACTTGTAGGTGTAGAGAGATGTCTAGGGGCACTAGAAAGTTCATGGCCTTGTCTAGAGTCACAAAGTCAAACCAATGAATTTCAGAGATAGGACCTGAACATTCCTTGCTAGGGGACTGACTTTTTACTATTGCAGAGGTGTTAAACTTACAGCCCACTGGCGGCTCGGGCTGGAAAAACTTCCAACTGCATCCAGATTAAAATGTCACTGGGAAATATTTAGGAAAATAAACCAAAATATAATATAACAGAGATAATGTTAATTTCTTTTTCTTTCTAAGTCATTATGTGGCCCATCAGGATCAGATTAAAATGTCATTGGAAAATATTTAAAAAAAATAAACCAAAATATAACAGATAATTTCTGGTTTTTGAAGTCATTATGTAGCCTACAGGAATCTGTTTCTATTAAGTTTGACAACAATACTCTACACTATGCTTACTCTCTGTGGCTATCTATCTATGTTGCCCATAGGAGAGGACCTGTTAGACATTATTCTTCACATTTTACACAGAAGGAAAGTGAGTCTCAGGGAAGTTTAACAACTTGTTCATGACCATTCAGCTACTTTGAAAGCAGGCCTTTCTGGTTCCAAGTCTTACACAAAGCTATTATGTCATTATGCTTCTAACAGTGAACTAAATTCTTCATGCTTTGTTCCATCTATGGCTTCTGCTCAGAGAAATTAACTCTTAAAATTCTGGTTTTTTAGCTTCCCAGGAGGATGCTTTTGGGTAGCCAGAAATAACTCTATCCCACAAGTCCCCTGGGGTATCTCTTGAGAAGCTTTGACTTATTCTGAGGATTTAGCCATAAGTCAAACAAAAGGAGAGAAAGGAGAGAGGGGGAAAAGTTGGTTTTGAAACCGTGGATCCATTGAGGTTAGAGTGGTTTCCTGTCCCCATTACCATGCACTGTATTTGTCACACTCAGTGATAGATACTTTTTTTCTGAGAGGCAGACAGTAAAAGGCATGGAAATGCAAGGGATTCACATGACCTCCTTTCCCCTGACCCATTCCTCTTTCCTCTCTTCTCCTAACAACACATATAAGAATGTTTTAAGAATGCTTCAAAACCTCCAGAGTCATAAAATGAGAGAAATATTAGCGTGTCTCATGAAAGCTGGTTTTGTATGGTTTTAACTGCCTAGAAGTATAATATATAGTGGAACATTAGGAGTTTCCAAAACATGTTTTGATTAGAAACTACTAAAAAAAAGGAACTATTTTAAAGTGAGTCATCCTATGAGATGTTATTGTTGTTTTCTTTAAAAACAAAAACAAAAATTCAAATATGAGTATTCAACATCTCATTTACTGCTGATATGCAAGGTCTCCTTTGGAAGTTAATATTAATGAGGAACATCAATTACTTATCTGAGGTGGGATGACCTCCATAGTGATCATTGACATGGAGTCATTAGCAGAGATTTTCCAGTAGTTAGATCATTACTGCTCTTCCTACCTGGAAAAATTCAGATTATTTCATAGGTTCTTTGGGCACAATTGCCTTGTTGGATAGTTTAACTTGACTTGAAGATTCCCATAAGTAGGAGATTCTATGTACTGTAGATGTTAGATGTTGGGAATTTGAGAACCCTGGGAAGATACCTTACCACTGACCATGTGGAAGGTCCCTACCAAGGAATCTAGGGTGGGGGAAAGAGGAAGATGCCATCTATAGTCAATTATATGTTCCTTTTTTTTGTAAAGGGGACTTGCCAGGATTGTGTCTCAGAAAGAAGGAAAACCAACTGGAGGGCAGAAATTCATAGAGCATGCTAAAATGATTGTTGCTTTCCCAGCTTCTGACTTCCCTAAACTTGAGCACGTGAACAGCAGAAGCTGTGTGTAAAAGATGTGGGAGGAAGGGGTGGAGAGGAATCTGAAAAATTAAGAAGATCACTTGACCATTGCTTCAGTGAAGTCAGCTGGAAAAGAAAATCATAAGTTTGACTCATCATTGCCTTGAGCCAACTGAGAAAAATAAATCTGAGGATAAGAAAATTTCTGTATAGATTTAAAAGTAAATTTTGAGAATTAACTGGATATTTTCCCAACTTTTAAAAGTCTAGAGTTGTGGTCTCATCTTTGTGGCAAACTCTTTAAGTGGAAATTTCCTCCACCAATGTTGTTAAACAATTCATCTATAGTTGATGTTTTTTTTTTTAATTAATTTTTTTAATTATAGCTTTTTATTTACAAGATATATGCACGGGTAATTTTTCAGCATTGACCTTTGCAAAACCTTCTGTTCCAACTTTTCCTCTCCTTCCCCCCATTTCTTCCCCTAGATGGCAGGTAGACCAATACAGGTTAAATCTGTTAAACTATATGTTAAATACAATATATGTATACATATCCATACAGTTATTTTGCTGCACAAGAAAAGTCGGACTTAGAAATGAGGTAAAAATAACCTGAGAAGGAAATAAAAAATGCAAGTGGACAAAAACAGAGGGAGTGGAAATGCTATGTTGTGGTTCACACTCATTTCCCAGAGTTCTTTCGCTGGGTGTAGCTGGTTCTATTCATTATTGAATAAATGGAACTGATTTGGTTCATCTCATTGTTGAAGAAAGCTACATGTATTAGAATTGATGTAGTTGATATTCTTAAAGTGGTGTTTGAGACCACCGAGAAATTAAGTGAGTTGCCCAGGATCTATCAATGAGCCAATCAATGAGCATCCAGTATGTGATTCCTCTTATATAAGAAGGGTGTACAGTATCTCTCAAAGGTAGCATTTGAATTAGATCTTCTTGACTATAAAATAGGCCCACTATCCAAACTTCTTTTCCAATAGAGGTTAAAATATATTTGTAATATAGGTAACAAAAAGGTGCAAAAAAGCTAAAAAGCTCAAGTCAGAAATGGATAAATGAATGAATGGCCAGTCCAAATTAAGAAGCATCTGTTAAGAACTTTGTTCAAAGTACAATGGTGAGTTTTGGGGTCACAAAGACAAAAAGAGAAATAGACTTTTCCCTTAAGATGTTTATAATTTACTGGGGAAACACCATGGAGAATGTGTGGTGCAATAAAAGAAGCTCTGGGTTTGGAGTTAAAGGGCCTATATTAGAATCCTAATTCAGTTACTTACTACCTGTGTCAGCTTGGGCAAGTAATTTTTTGGGGCCTCAGTTTCCACATGTGTAAAATGAAGGAATTGCACTGGATGAGCCTGAGATCCCTTCCAGTTCTAAGCCTATGATCCTATAATATAGAAATATATAAGTAAAAACATAATGAGAAAGCAAAAATGTTGCTTTCTTAAAACAATATCTTAAAAACAATATTACAAAATAATATTAGCTAGAACTTATATAGTACTTTAAGATTTGCAAAGCCTTTTATGTATATTTTCTCACTTGAATCTTATAACAACCTAATGATATAAGTGCTGCATTATCCTAATTTTGCAGATAAGAAAACTGAGGCTTAGAAAAGTGTCTTCATCCAGGGCACACAGCTCAGTAAACATGAGTCCATCATTCAATCAACTGTGTCATCTAGCTGCCTCATAATACTTCAATGCAGCAAAACCTCAGTTTACCAGAACTCTCAATTAATTAAAAATTTTAAAAAGTGAACAATAAAACTTTATTAATAACCAATTTCACTAATAATCAATCAGGTAAGAATAAAATTGCTTCAAGAATATATTTTGGTTCAGTTCATATTCAGCCTCAAAATTAAAGGAGGATTTCCAACCTTTTAATAAGAAGGCTATATTTTCAGTTTGAAACTTTGAGGGGCTGATAGGGTAGTGTGATATTGACAGTAAAAGACTCAGGAAGAGATGAGGAGAGAACTACTATCATCTCTTTCCCCTTGAAGATGGAAATCTTGGCAAAAACCTGGTGATCAATGGGTTGGAGCAATATAAATCTTCTAAAATACATTAGTGAAGCTCAATTTTAGGATAGGGAAGTAGAGTGCTGGGTCAGGAGTCAGTTCAGATCTTCCTGAGTTTAAATTTGACCTCACATACTTATAAGCTGCATGACTCAGGGCAAGTCGCTTAACTCTATTTTCCTTAGTTTCTTCCTTTGCAAGATAAGCTAGAGCAGGAAATGGCAGACTATTCCAGTATGGCCAAGAAAAAACCCCAAACAGGGTTGGGAAACAATGGATATGATTGAAAACTGACTGAACAACAATGACAGCTCAATCTATATAGTCAAGTTTTAACAAAAATCTTATGGAACACTGTATATATTTTAACTCATTTGATTCTCTACAAGAAACTGTCCTTATGGGGCCCAGAAAGCTCATAGAACTGTAAATTTAGCATTATAAGAGGCCATAGAAATTATCATGTCCCAAAACCTCTTCTTATAGATGAAGGAATAGAGATATAGAGAGCTTGAGTGATGTGCCCAGAATCACAGAGGTAAATTCCCTAGATTTTAGAATTTCAACATTGCCCTGTTATCAGTATGGCCTGGCTTTTTAGCTTATTTTTTTTTTCAGCCATTTAAAAGAGATTTAATGATGCCTTCTAGACCCCAGCTTCTGAAACTGTAGTTTACAACCACATCAGGGGCCTCATATCTGAATATGGGGGAGGTCATGAAATTATAATTTATTATCAGTGAATGTTTGATTTATATACATAAATATAAGATGATAGCAGGAACAGAAGGATCAAGTGAGAGTTTTTTGAGGATGGGGGAAACATAGGCATTTTCATAGGACATAGGAGAAGAGCCAGTAGACAGAGAGAGATTGAAAATACATTGTAGAGTGAGGATAATAGTAGGGACCATCTGTTGGAGGAAATGGGAGGGAACAGGATTGTTTAAACAAGTACGAAGTTAGCCATTGTTAGAAGTAAGGCTACCTCTTCATATGAGAGACCTCCCCCACCTTTCACTCCCTCACAAAATATGAAATATGATTCTCAGCTGAGAGGATAGGGGAGAGTGAACTATGGAAAGTTTGAAAAAGGATAGAAAGGTTTAGAAGATGCACTGTGGAGAATGAGCTAGTGAATTGATAAAAGAGAAATAGTAGGATTGCCTAGCAGCAGGGAGGACCCTACTGAGGTTATATAACAATAATTTACGGTGGTTACAGTCTGAATGAATAATTATTGGGTGCTTTTCTCCACTTTCATTTATCAGGATGTGTGTAGGGGCAAAGGCAATGAATGCTCCACTGCTGAGGCTGGGCACAATTGCTGAAATGATAAAGGGGTTAAGGATTCAAGAGAGGAAGATGGATGTTGAGTTGAATTAGTTCACCAAAGGATCAAAATGGAAAAAAAGAGAGAAGATAGTACAGGAGAGATGGCTTGGGAGAGACTCAAGAGATTGGAGATCATAGTATGAGATGGAGAGTAGTGTTTGGTAAAGGAAGGCAGAGGGAGAGGTGAAAAGCTATAAATTGTGGTCAGAGAAGGGGTTTGGGAATTCTTGAATGTGTAGGTATATTTGGATGTTAGAGATGGCAAGTTTTTTAGTGTAGAGTATGGCCATCTTTGTGAATTAAGTAGGTAGAGGAGTAGGGATAATGAAAAGTGAGTATATTGAGGTACTAAGTCTTTAGGGTATTTAGGGGAAAATCAGTTTTTTGTTGTTGTTGAATTGGAGAGAAGAGAAAAATTGCAAGCCATGTGGCTTGAATGAATGGAATGAAGGAAAGAGATTGATTTGAAGTAAGACTATGGGGGAGGAGTCTGTAGAAAAAAATTATTAGAATTTTCACTGAGTAATAGATATGAAGAGCATGAACCTCAAAGGAAGAAAAGTTCCTGAGTCAACGAGGTAGGTAGAGAAACTGGAAGTGGTGATGGAGAGGAGGAGTATTCCAACTCCCCTACTTCAACCATTAAATTGAGGGGAATTCTGGGAAAAGATCTAAGAGTTTCAGTAGATTGTGGATTCAAAACAAGGCAACAGGTTAATGAGGTAGCTCCCTCAAAAATGAATGCATTCTTTTGTCTCATTGACAAGAAAAGTTGCCAGGAATTTGAAAGTGATTATCCTGACATTCTCCCCTTTGATCAGACTTTTCAGATTTGGGTGCCACATTTTTGGTTGGATATTGATGTGATGGAGAATGGCTCAAAGAGGGCAATTAAGATGACAAAGATAAAGTATTTATGTCATATGAGGATGGATTGAAGAAACTTGGGATGATGAAATTGGGGAAGAGAAAACTCAAAGGAGATATGATAGCTTTTAAGATTGTCATGGGGGAGAGGGTTTAGATTTTTTTTCTTCTTGGACCCAAAGGAAAGAAGTAGGAGCCATAGATGGAAGTTTTGGAAGATGGAAGTTAAGGTGTGAGGTAAGGAAAATTTTCCTAACAGTTTGGACTTGATTTAGCTGCTAATTTAGGAGCTGGTGAGTTCCTCCTTATTGAAGCAAGTTATTGCCCTCCCCAGGGCAAAAGATGAATGATATGGTGTGATGGGTGGATTTTGGATAGGTTGTATCAGACTACCTATTTCAGGTATTCTTTTTTTCAAGTAAAGTTTGAATTAGATAATTGGTATGGTCCCTCCCAACTATGAAATGTTGTAATTCTGTGAATTAAAATGCTAAGCCCAGGGAATTTATAATCTTGTTGAGAAATATTTACACACACATAAAACCACTGAAGAATAACTTAGTAACATGTAAATTAAGTGTCAGATCACATAGTAGTCCAGTTTATGTCTTTGGAATTTACAAGTCAGAGAGAAGTTAGAAATGATTTTGGACTGGCAAACTTTGGTGAAGTTTCCTGGAGAAAGAAAACTTGAGTTGAATCTTGAAGGATGTGCAGGATATGGATTGGCAGATAGAAAAAGGGGAGAAAATTTCAGGCTAGAGATACAGAGGCGTAGTGTATGTGTGCAGAATACAGGATAGCAGAGAGAGGTTAGGGAGTAATGTGGAACAAACTTAGTAAAGTGGAGACAAACTCTCCAGAGTCAAAGAACAATAGTATACTGGGCCTATTGGGGCCTAGCTAATCTTTCTGCTTTTGTAGATGAAGATAGAAGAGCTCATAGTGGTTTAATGCTTCATTCAGGTAAGGAGTAAGGTATAATCAATCAATAGAGGTTATAGAATGATAGTTGAGGATCTTGGATCATAGCTATGAAAGTAGAAAGGGTCTTAAAAGTCACATAGTACAACTTCCCTTTTTTTATTGGGGAAACAGGCCTAGATGATGCAGTGGATGCAGTACTAGACTCAGAGTCAGGAAAACTCTGGTCTCAACACTTCCTAGTTGTGATACCCTGGGCAAGTCATTTAACTCTACCTCAGTTTCCTCATCTGTAAAATGAGCTTGAGAAGGAAATAGTAAACCACATTAATATCTTTGCCAAGAAAACCCCAAATGGGTTTATAAAAGTCAGATAAGACTGGAAATGATTGAACATCAACTGAGGCTTAGAGAAATTAAGTGACTTGAACAATGTCACACAGAAGAATGTCCTAGTGAAGGTCTAGGAGCCAGATCTGATGATTTGAAATTTACCTCTTTTTTTTCCCCCTGATTCAAGTCCAAAGACTTGTTTTCTCATAAAATAGCAAATCTTTGTAAGTTCTTAAGTGAGTTTTAGGTAAATTAATCTGGCCTCAGTTATAGAGATGAGTGTAAAGGACAAGAATTAGAGGCAGGGAGACCAGAAGTATTAAAATAATGTAGGTATGAGGAGTTAGTAGCCTAGATTAAGACTGTGTTGGAGTAGTGGGGAACAAAAAGTAAAGGAAAGGATAGGAAACGTTGAAAAAGAGAAATCAATAAGATTTGATGACTATGGAAAATGAAAAAGGGATGGAGAGAAGGTTTTTGAACTGAAGGTAATCATGGTAATATTTTCTGTTCATTCATGTCTAGTTAGCTCTAGGGAAGCTGAGATTGATAGTCAATTTTTGTATGTTACCATCCTCCCATCTCCCATTCCTATCATTTACACATGATTCCTGGACTTTTTGAAGAAAACACCCACTGAGAAAATACTTTACTTTCTAGGTAGTTTCAATCAATACTGAGAAAACAGATAGTTTAACAATATTAGACTTGAGTGTTTTTTTTTTTTTTTAATCCCCTTCTAGGTTTCTTCTCAAAAGACTTAGGAAGACACATGTCTTCTTTACTGAATGTTCCATGAAGGATTGATTATTCAGCTTGATTTTAGTAATCTCAGCCTACCAAGACTTACAAAAATGCCTGTATTAGTGATGGTAAAATCTATACCATCCCTATTCTAGCCCTTGCGTGTTAATGACTTTAACTTATCAAGGGTAATCAAATATCTCTTAGCCTATGAGTCAGAAAGAGATCAGGTGGTGTGATTTCACTATAAAGGCTAGTCGGCTAACTTCTTGTCAATTTTGATTTATGCACAGTTTCAGATCTAGGAACTATTGTGAAATCTAACCCGTGATTTTACTATTCTGAATACTGGCTACAAATGTTTTGGAGGTTTGGAAAATGATATGATTCTGAGTTCTAAGGTGTCTGGACTATAGTCAGACATCTTTAAGACATGATTCCAGACAAAGAACTTTTTAAAGTTTTAGAATTAAACATGATAAATCACTTTCTCTTGAGATTCTCTCCTCTTCCCTCCCACTCTTGGCTCCCCCATGCATGAATACCAGCTGGCCATTATTTAAATACCTCAGTCTTAGTTTCTCTTTTCCAACTGTTGTCAGTGATTTAGAATATTGTAGTCAAAGCTTTTAGTGTTTTGGCTCCAGAGTCACAAAGAAACAACCTGATTCCTTTGTTTGAAATAGTTTATTGGATTCACATAAAGTGTTGTTTTAGTTCAGGAACCAAGGGCTGAATTTTTTAATTTTAATTTCACTGATCTTGCTCCATGTGTTGCAAAACCAGAGACAACTTTCCAAAATCCCCTCCAAGATGCTTAGTCACATACAGAATGTGACTCCAGTTACCCCGGAGCATGCACATGGCCCAGTTTGTTCTTTCACACAATATATATAGCTTTGTAATGCAACAAATGCTTAAGTTACTTCCAGGTGGGTAATCACCAGGATGCTTAAATGAGTGAATGGGTGATGGAAGGAAAATTTAAAAAATAATATAGGTCTAAGGTTCCATGACTTGGTGAGTCCAACACAGAGAACAATGCCATGAATTGTGATCTTGGAAAGGTAAAGAAGTGAAAGAAAACCTTACATTGGAATATCGCCATAGGGCCCAATCATATTTGAGTGACCTCTAAAGTTTCTTTTGGCTTTTTTTTTGGCCTGAGATTTTATGATCTCACAGGGAATACTATTAATAATTGTCTCTTGTTGCTTCCAGAATTGGATTTGCTGATGAAGTAGTTAGAGTGAACTTTTCCCATAGTATCAGTTTGGATACTGATCTAGTTATTTGAATATCATTTTATGGTTCAGATGACTCATGATTTAAAAACCTTGAATTTATGGTCAATGGAAAAAAGTACTAGATTTGAAGACAAAGGATTTAAGTTCAAATTTTGGCTTTTCTGCTTACTGTTTATATTACCCTGGTCAAGTGAGAAGGTTGGAGTAGATATTTCTTAAGGTCCTTGTCAGCTGTGATTTTGGCTAGGGTCCCTTCATGAAGCATTGGGCTAAAAACAGAATTAGTTCAGTCAATAATATTAGATTGAACTTTGTGTGTATGTGTGTGTGTGTGTGTCTGTCTGTCTGTGTCTCTATTCTCTCTCTCTCTCTCTCTCTCTCTCTCTCTCTCTCTCTCTCTCTCTCTCTCTCTCTCTCTCTCTTTCTCTCTCTCATCAAGATTATAAAGCTCCTTGAAGACTGCAACTGTTATATACAGAAAGTTCCAGGTTTACAAAAGGATTGTATTTTAAAAGTCTGTGTATAAGTCAGTTATTTGGAACTCAGAATGCATTAAAATCCATATTCATGGAACTCTACTTATTGGTGGAGAATGATTTACTCAATGCTTCTCATGTTCATGAGGGGAAGAGTTAGTGAGAACTTGGGAGAAGAGAAATTCTTGTCCCACATGTAGGGGGTAATTGTGTACTTTGTCCTGTCCATGTAGGTTATATGTATCCATATGGGTCTGTCTAGATGTAGTTACCAAGGAACCATGAATAAATATCTCTAGAATTTCTTCTACTCATCCTTCGCCAAAAGAGTTTTTGATTCCTGTCAGGAAGGCTAGATACTATGCTCCCCTTAGAGAAAGGGACTAGGTTTGAATTATATTTATCACTCCCCAATACTATTAGTATTGTGAGATAATTTTTAGATTTAAGCTAAGCTCCTGATTGCTGTCCATTAATGGGGAAATTGTGTTTCATGTTATATATCTATGGGTTGACTCCTTCCAACCAAATGCCACTTACACAAAAACCATCACTTGTATGGAACAGCAAATAAGCCCACTCATACAAGCCAGTCACAAATAGAAATCAGAGAAAGTATACAGATGAGAATATACCAGACAATAGTGAATGATCTCTTCCATTTGGAGTAAACTATCTCAGCTCAACTAAGACAGAATCTCAGATCTCACCTAATGGGAAATTCTCCTAAGTCCCTTGTGGTGTAGGCTAGGGATAGGATATAATAATGGTACTGCAAACTCTACATGTCAGCTTCTTCCCAGAATGTTTCTCTTCTTTCAAGGCTTGATGAAAGTTTAAAACAACATTTCTTCTCTCCTGGTGGGAACCAGAAAATCAGAATGTCTCCTTTTGCTCAAATTTTTGGCAATTCCATTCTCATGAAGATCTGGAACATGAGAAGGTCAGTCTCATGGAAATGGGCTTTAAGCCAATATGTGTGTGTGTGTGTGTGTGTGTGTGTGTGTGTGTACACACACATATATGTATGTATGTATGTATATACATATATACATACATATATACGTATGTGTATATATATATATATATACATATTGTCCAATTGGTCAATTATCTTGCTACCTTTCTTGTTTTCCATCCCTCTCCCTTTACTGATTCCTTCCTTTGTCCACAGACATACTTTGATCTGCTCATTCAAAAACAAAAAACAAGCAAAGAGAGAAAAAAAGAAAAAATCGTAAAAGATATCTTTCTATATCTATCCTCTATCTTTCACTGCTAAACTTACAAAAAGAGTAATGTACCCAGTGGTTCTTCTTCAGTGCCTTCTCACTCTTTGACCTCCTGAAATCTAGTTTCTGACCAAAACTCTTCATTGAAACTGATCTAAGTTGACAATGACCTCTCATTTGCCTTTTCTCAGTTCTCATCTTCTTTGATCTTTTTGCAGAATTTAATGCTATTGATCTTTTGCTGCTCTTTTACCTACTTTCTCTCCTTGACTTCAGTGATAGTATTTTCTGACTTCTTTTCTTTCTTGTCTTACTACTCTTCTGTTATTTTATCTTTCTCTTCTTGTTTTCTAAGTGTGGATATTCCTCATGTCTCTCCTTGGCATTTTCATCTATCCTTCATTCTCTCCTTTGGCATGTCACTCACTGCCATAACTTCCATTTTTACTTCTGTGCAGTTGATTCCCTTGTCAATAAGTGTAACTCTGATCTCCATCCTCAACTCTAGTCCAATGTTTCCATGTGTCACTCATAAATCCATTCTACTGATCCTGAACTTGTTTTGCTTTCCACAGATACTTCCTTCAGGTCTTTTTATGTTAGTACAACTAGTCTCTCAATTATTCTATCTTAAAATCTCAGAGTTATGTCTCTTTTGTTTGTCCCGTACAGCTAGAACTATGAGGATAATTGGATGTTGTGCTTAGCGTCTTGTGAATTAGTGGAAATGTCATTCAGGTTGATTGTCTTCAGGCAATTCTGTTCTGGAGGACAAAATGCAGAGGACTTGGGACCATACTGAAAGCAATAGAGTTTAAACTACAAGAACACATTTATATCCTGATCAAGTGGGGCCTAGAAAATCACTTTCCATTTTTTTTTTCTGGGGGTTGCTGAATTAGATGACATGCTCCATGAGAGTTCACTGTAGTGAACATGGTGATCTACTCTAATTTGTTCATAAATCTGGCAGTGAAGAAGTATGATGCTGTTGACATTGAAAGCAATGAAAGGATTAATGTGGTGGTGCAGGCATTTAATCCCTTTATTGGGGAAGATTGAACTCGTAGTTTGCTTGAGTTTGGGGTTTCTGAGTCACAATAGAGCTAAAACTGATCTAGGTGTCCAAACTAAGTCTAGAATTATTATAGCGAGTCCCAGTAGGAGAGGGCCACCTGGCGCCCAAGGAGGAACTAATACCTTGGTTGGTAAGTATTACCACACAGAGTAGGTTGAACCTTCAGGGGTAATCAGCAAAGGAGGTCAGCTCATGATTGTGGTAATTTTACTTACAGCTCAGTCAAAAATGAAAGTCCCAACTAAGAGAAAGAGAGAGAGACAGACAGACAGACACACACACACACACACACACACACAGAGAGAGAGAGAGAGAGAGAGAGAGAGAGAGAGAGAGAGAGAGAGACAAAGACAGAGAGACAGACAGACAGAGACAGTGACAAAGACAAAGACAGAGAGAGACAGAGAGAAAAGAGAAAGAGAGCGAGGGGAGGGAGGGAGGGAGGGAGGAAGAGAGACAGAGAGAGAGAGACAAAAAGAGACAGAAACAGAGAGAAAGAGAGACAGAGACAGAGAGGAGAGAGAAGGGAAGGGAGGAAGCCTGAGATACATACACACACATACAGAGAGAGAGAGAGAGAGAGAGAGAGAGAAGAGAGAGAGAGAGAGAGAGAAGAGAGAGAGAGAGAAAGCCTAAGAGAGAGATACACAGAAAGGCACACAGAGAGAAACAGAGAAACAGAGAGAGAGAGAAAAGGGGAGGGACAGAGAGCCCGAAAGAGATACACAGAAAGACAGAAAACGAGAGAGATAGAGAGAGTCAGAGAGAGAGAGAGAGAGCCCAAGAGAGATACACATAAAGAGAGAGACAAAAAGAGAGAGAGACAGAGACAGAGACACAGAGACAGAGAGACAGAGACAGAGAGGAGAGAGAAAGGAAGGGAAAAAGGGAAAGACAGACAGAGAGCCTGAGATACACACACACACACACACACACACACACACACACACACACACACAGAGAAAACTTAAGAGAGATACACAGAAAAGCATACAGAGACACACAGAGAGAAACAGAGAGAGACAGAGAGGAGAGAAAAAGGAAGGGAGGAAGGGAAAGAGACAGAGAGCCTGAGATACACACACATACAGACACACACACACACACACACAGAGAGAGAGAGAGAGAGAGAGAGAGAGAGAAGAGAGAGAGAGAGAGAGAGAGAGAAAGCCTAAGAGAGATACACAGAAAGGCACACAGAGACACACACAGAGAAACAGAGAGATAGAGAGACAGAGAGAGTCAGAGAGACAGAGAGCCCAAGAGATATATACAGAAAGAGAAAGACAAAAAGAGAGAGAGAGAGAGAGAGAGAGAGAGAGAGAGAGAGAGAGAGAGAAAGAGAGAGAGAGAAGAGAGAGAGAGAAAGAGAGAGAGAGAAGAGAGAGAAGAGAGAGAGAGAGAGAGAGAGAGAGAGAGAGAGAGAGAGAGAGGGAGGAAGGGAGGAAGGAAAGGAAAGAGGGCATGATATGTAACAAGACTGGGAAGGTAGAGTAAGGTGAAGTTTTAAAGGGCTTTATATGCCAACTGGAGTTTATGTTGATATTAAAGGTAATAGGAAACCACTTGATGATTTCCATTGATCTGAAGTTAGAATAATTATGCCTGGAGTACCTATTTCATAAGATTATGTTAAGAAGATCAAATGACATAATAATATCTGAAATGGTTATAAACCTTAAGGCAAATACCAGCTATAATTATTATTAATTCCAGTTAAGGAAATTCTCTCTAGAAAACTAGGCCACCCAAAGCTCTGCACCTCAGAGTCTTAGAGGCTGGCCAGCTGCACAGAAGGTTAAATAACTTATCCAGGGCCACACAATTACTATGTATCAGAACATGAATACAAGTTCTGATTTTGAGGATTGAGAAATGCCTGACACTGGCGGTGTGCTACTTTAAATATACTTTGAAGAAAGAAAAATGGAATATTTAATGTGGAATGTTGAATAGATGTATCTAGCCTTGTAGCTAGATTAATCACGAATCATGGATACTATAAGGATACAGGGCTTCTACTTGGTTGGCTCTAAAGATGTCTTGGCACTCATGGTGGCTGTTGGGGCCTTATGGCTGGTAGCCTCATAGAGTGGTCAGATGCCTTGTTGGGACAGTGAGCAGACTGGAACGTAAGCTTGAAGGTAGAGATTATCAGTCAATCAATTAGCATTTATTCAGCTCATTATTAGCACTGTGCTAAACGTTTGTAACCCTGTGTCTTTGTATCCCCAATGTATAGCATGTAACTAGTATTTAATCTCATATTTGGAAGTGGAAGGGAGATTAGGAGTTCTTTCATCCAACTCTTATTTAATAGATCAGGGACAGAAAGGTTAATGATTTATCCAAAGTCACACAAGTAGGAGTAAGAGAAGCTGTATTTAAATCCAAGTTGTCGGGGTTATAAATATTGGGCTCTTTCTACTGTACCATGCTATCTCTCAGCTTGCAGAAGTGATTGACTTATCTGTGAAATGTTTGTTTTGTTTTTTTCTTCAAAATAAATATTTATGTATTTTGTTTTTACATTGCTTAATTTCCTCCTCCTGGAGAGTCATTACTACTCCTAAGAATATATGAAGAAAAGGGAGGGAGAAAAGAGGAAAGAGAAAGAGAAAGAAACAGACAGTCAGATAAAGACAGAGAAAAACAGAGATAATCAGTAAATGTGATCAATATATAGAAAAACCATAGGCTGTTTAAATTGCAAATAGATATGAGGAATCATAGAAGCTCAACCAAAAGATTCTGAAAGCTATAATGATGAATTGATGACATCAAAAGTAAGGGCATGTGATTTACCATAAGGATCTTCTGAGTACTAAGTTTATGAATGATGGAGCCATTTGGAAAGGCCTGTCATTGATCATTTCTGCTATTATTGTGATGCTCTGAAGCTGTACAGAGACATTTTTCCATTGAACTGGGTTATAGCTTATAAAGTTGCTAGAGCCTTTTTTGTCTACCAGGACTCAAATCTTAGTGAGTCTTAAGAACAGAGGCGAATATATCTGGCTGGGTGGCCTAGAGGGTGATGAAAAAGTCATTCTGAACTTCCCAGACAAGCTTTGTTGTCTTCTGAGAGAAATAATCATTAATAACCAATGATTTGGAAAGATCCAGAATTCCTCTCCCCCCTCCATTCCCCTTTTCTATAGTCCTCATTTCAAAGTTCAGTCTCTTGAAGGATGTTACTGATAATGAAATTGAATTAACTCTTCTCAATATTGATCAGTCCTCACTCCACATTACAAGGAATTTTATCTGAAGTGGGGAAGTCCATTGTGTTTTACTCATGTTTGGGTGGGGGGATAAATTCTTTGATTAAATTGCCCAAAGATTCTTTGATTAAATTGCCCAAAGCCATCTGTGGTTTGGGTGTAGAAATAGTTTCTTTGTCCAATAGTGAAATGATATCACACTCAGCTCCTCATTGGAGTGAACCCATTTCTCATTGTAATATTAATTTTCTTTTAAAAAATTTTTCATTTTATTTCTTTTTATAGCTTTTTATTATTTATTATTTTTTCATTTTTATAACTTTTTATTTATAAAACATATGCATGGGTAATTTTTCAACACCGATGCTTGCAAAAGCTTCTGTTCCAACTTTTCCCCTCTTTCCCCCCACCCCCTCTCCTAGGTGGCAGGTAGTCCAATACATGTTAAATATGTTAAAGTATATGTTAAATACTACACACACACACACACACACACACACACACACACACACACACACACTATCTTGCTACAGAAGAAAGATCGACTCTAGAAAGAAGATAAAAAAAACTTGAGAAGGAAAACAAAAATGCAAGCAACAATAACAGAAAGAGTGGGAATGCTCACACTCATTTCCCATAGTTCTTTTTCTAGGTGTAGTTATTCTCTTCATTACTGAGCAATTAGAACTGGTTTGGATGATCTTATTGTTGAAGAGAACCACTTCCATCAGAATTGATCATCATGTACTATTGTTATTGAAGTGTATAATAATCTCCTGGTTCTGTTCATTTCACTTAGCATTTATTATTATCAGTTCATGTAAGTCTCTTTCTGAAATCATCCTGCTTGTCATTTCTTACAGAACGATAATATTCCATAACATTCATGTACCACATTTATTCAGCCATTCTCCAATTGATGGTCATCCATTCAATTTCTAGTTTCTAGCCAATACAAAAAGGGCTGCTACAAACATTTTTACACATATAGGTCTCTTTCTCTTCTTTAAGATCTCTTTGGGATAAAAGCCCAGTAGTAACACTGCTGGATCAAAGATATGCACAGTTTGATAACTTTTTGTTCCAAATTGCTCTCCAGAATGATTGGATCCGTTCACAATTCCATCAACAATGTATCAGTGTCCCAGTTTTCCCATATCCCCTCCAACATTCATCATTATCTTTTCCTGTCATCTTAGCCAATCTGAGAGATGTATAGTGGTATCTCAGAGTTGCCTTAATTTGCATTTTTCTGATCAATAGTGATTTGGAACACCTTTTCATATGACTAGAAAGAGTTTCAATTTCATCATCTGAAAATTGTTTGTTCATATCCTTTGATCATTTATCAATTGGAGAATGGCTTGATTTCTTATAAACTTGAGTCAATTCTCTATATATTTTGGAAATGAGGTCTTTATCAGAACCTTTTAATTTTCTTATTAATTGTTAACCAATCTTTTCCAAGGGCATATAAGCTACTAACCTGCCACCATAATGGTCTTTAGCAAACAAGAATACCACTGATCTCTTTTATTAAAATTCTAACATTACTAACAAAATGACTAATTATCCAGAAACTATGGTTTTTAAACTTTTTAAACATCACACTTACACTAAAGGATTGATTTTGGTCATATAGGAATGGAGTTTACATTTGACTTGGGAACTATGATAGTACAAACCCAATTTCATTCTATTTGGCAGGGAAAGCCTAGGTTCAGAGTTCAGGAATAGCTAAGACTAGGTCAAAAGGCGAGAAAACTCAAGCCCTTGGGACTAATACACTGTATATGTAGTGGTGATCCTTGGGAATACTGTTGTAGGATTAATCTGCAGAGCTGGATGCTTGTTCTAAAGACAGAATTTTTCTTCTCTGAGAGTTATTATCCAACCCTAAAAATCTGAGTGCTTAAGTGAAAGCTGGTTTTCTCACACCCCTCGTAACAGAGACTAAGAATTGACTTCAGTCTTGTTTTCATCTCCCTCTCTAGCTATAGCAAGACTTTGCTCAAACCCATTGGAGTCATGCATCTTTAGAATGCTTTGATACACAAACTACAGACATGGGGGAGGAGGGAATAAATTTGTTCTTTGCTTGTTGTTGCCTAACTGAATTTCTGAATAAGTTGAATCAATTTTTTATTGTTTCAATGCTATTCCTAGCCTAGTTTTATTAGGTTGCTTGGAAACTGAATAATCTTTACTTGAGCTAATTTCATAAATTCCCAGAGTTATTTTGATGGGGGCAAAGATAAATCATAAAGGTGATTTATTGATGAGAAGCCCTAGATAGAAATCTGTTTGGAATGTGTATCATGTTTCTATAGCTTCAACTATTACTTCCAGACCTATTACTCCCAAATCTTTGTCTTCCATTCTGACTCTCTTCCAAGTTTCAGACCTGTATTTCCAACTCCTTCTGGGAGACCTACAACTGGATGTGCCATCAACATAAGGGTTCTTAATCTGAGATCCAAGAGGTCAGTGAGTAGATTTTGGGAAGTCTATAAATTTAGATGGGAAAAATTATATCTTTATTTTTGCTAACCTGTAACTGAAATTTAGCATTTTCTACAAGGATGAAAATAAGCAACAAACTACAGTAAGTTTCATCAGATTGCCAAAGGGTTCTATGTAACAAAATAGATTAAAATTCCTGCTTTAGATGCTTTTGGAAGGGAGACAGGATGAAACAGTGGAGAAAAAGATCAAGTCTACAATAAAAGGATTTGGTTCAAACTTTGTTTCTATCACATATGACTTGTATGATGTTGAGCAATTCACTTAAACTTCCCTGGGCCTCAGTTACTTCATCTATAAAATGGAGAAGTTGGACTAAATAGTCTCTAATTTTCTTTCTAAGTTCCTCCTGTGTAGGAGCCAGTTTTACACCTTTGAAATCCACAAAACTACAAAATAGGGCCCAACTTACTGTTTTGTTGATTGTTCAGCCATAAGAAAGTGATGAAGAAGATTTTAATAATGCAAATGAAACTTACAAGTACATCCCACATTTTCAGAGAGTCTATTAAATATTTACTAATACCCTTCTATTTCTGGTTTATATCTGTGATCCTATGTCTAAGATACATCTAATTATTCTGTCATAAGTACATAGGTGGAACACAGTGGTGTCAGGCCTGAAATCAGGAAGACTCACCTTCCTAGCTCAAATCTGGCTTCAGTCACTTACTAATTGTGTGACCCTGGGCATCACTTAACCCTGTTTGCTTAAATTCCTCATCTGTAAAATGTTCTGGAGAAGGAAATGTCAAATCAGTTCAGTATTTTTGCCCCCCAAAACCCCAAATGGGGTCAGGAAGAATCAGACACAATTGAAATGATGGAACAACAAGAAAAAAACAAACCGCATTTAATGTTAACATATGGTTTTCTAAGTCAGTGTGTGTCTGTAGGAATTCTTATGTATGGTTTAGTGACCCTCATTTCTGTGAGAAGGTGGACGACTTAGAATATTCCAAAGTATCTCTACAGTAGCCATGTTCATTGGGAAAGCTCTGGCTGCTTAACTCAGGTAGGGAGTGTCTGACCTGCCTTCAAGACTCCGAGGGTTCCCTTTCCTTAGCCTTTTGTATTTCATTCTGGACCAGCCCATGTTTGTCTGTCCCTGGATCTGTGCAGGATTTTGGTGGTCCCTGGGGGAATCTAGAAGTGATTTTTATTTCTTAGTAAAATAATGCATCTCTAAGCTTCCATGGAGTGCTGGGGCAGGATGAGGGAGGGATCTAGGACCCTCTGTGTCTCTCCACACCAGAAGGGACTTTATTACATTCTGTCTGGAGAGCTTCACCAGGATCCAGCACAATGCTTTATGTACAGAGGCTGTGTATGCTTCTCTGGAAGGTCTTTATATTGGTCTTTGATTTGATCGGGATCACAGATCTACAGCTGGGAGGTACTTTGAGATCATCTAATCCAACTTCTGAAAGGTCCAAGGGAGATTCAGATGACCAAGGGATAAATTCAGGAACAGGATTTAAACCTGGCTCCATCCGCAGTCCATCAGTGTGTGTTCACCATGTGATGCTGTCTCCCTTTAATCTAGTTTACTCCAAAAGGTGCCACAACCATTTTGTGGAGGATAGTAAGCTCATCATCTTCACTCTCTTTAAAGAGAATCTTTTAACCTAACCTCTGGCTGCAAAGAAAGAATCCTAGAAGCCATAATCATCTCTGCTTCCTAGGGGAAATGAACCCAAGTTCCAGCTTTCCAAGGTTATAGACAAATGAAAATTGGCACACTGATCTCCAGGGAAATATTGTTGCTCCTTAAAGGAGAGAGGAAGTAGTAAGTCAGTTGGTAGGGGGAATCTTTGCCACTAAGTCTTATTATAAGTTTGCTCTGTGGCACTGGGCAAGTCCCTTACCCTTGGTTTCCTCTCCTGTGAAATGGGTATATCTCATCTTGTAGCCTCATTGAAAAATCCCCCAGCAGGCGGAAATGGAGATAGGGGTAGCAGAAATAGGGCAACTAACTTGTTATAAAACAAGAGAACATAGTGGACCACGGGGGCATGCAAGGTCTTAGATCTTTGGTATCTCAGGCTGCTTGATTTCTTTAGCTTATCATCTTCAGTATAGAACAGGAATATTAATAATATCTGACCTTTCTAACATTGCTTATCACCTTAATAAGAAGTTTGAAACATATAATTGATGTCCTAATGTTTTTGGGAAACCACTAATACCTGAGGAACTCTGCCCAGTCATAGAGGTTTAGGGTTCCATTAAGGACAATATAAAGATGCTTGATGGAATCTTGCATGCAAGGATTGCTCAAACATTTTTCTTTGTCATGGTGTTATTAGTGAAAACACAACTAAAGAAAAAAGTGGAAAGATTAAGGAGCTAAAAGCAAAGCAGAGAGACAGAAAACAGAGACAGAGACAGAGAGAGAGAAGAAGGGAGGGAGGGGGGGCAAAGGAGAGAGAAGGAGGAGAAGGAGAAAGAGAAGGAGGAGAAGGAGGAAGAGGAGGAGGAGGAAGAGGAGGAGAAAAAGAAGAAAAAGAAAGCTAATTTTTTTGTCAAACATGTTTACAGACAAAAGTCAGTAGTTTATTATCAGTAGTTTATTATTTCTTTTCTTTGTATTTAATAAAAAATAAAGATTAAGGAAACTGAGAAATATTGCCTAATTTCTTATAGGAAAATTTATATTATATGCTCTTCCATATTTTCCTTGAGTCCTGGGGTGAAATTATGATCATGCCTAAATGAATGTTATTTAGCTGAGTGATCCTTAAGGATTTTTCCCCTCTTCTGTTAGGCAAATTGAGTTCACAGATACAAAAAAAACAACAACAAAAAAAAAAAAAAAACAAGAAAACGCTCTTGATAACCCATTTTTTAGCATAGAGTTTTATTTATCAAGTGATTTGCCTTTTTGATTTGGGGTACTTTCTCTCCTTAAGGGAGTGTCAAGAGAGTGAGTGGTTCAACCAGTTGCCTTACTTCCCTCCTATGAACTTTATTGCCCTCTATTTTCTTTTTACTACCTGGTTCATGAGAAACCAGCTCCCTCCACTGAAATCCATCTAAAGGAGATCTGATTTCCTAAAAGCTATTTTGATCTTTTCATTTCAAAGGTAATATAGTCCCTTTTTGGCTTGTCTTAGACTGTAATTCCAAGGAGAGGCTAATTTCAAATACTTGGATCACTCCCTCTCCCCTTTTCCCTCTCCTTTCCTCTCTTCTCTCCCCTTTTCCCCTTCTTCTTTTCCTCTTTCTCTCTCTCCCCTGCTCTATCTTCCCCCTCTCCTGTCCTTTTCCTCTCCCTTTCTTTCTCCCTTTCCTCTCTCTCTTCCACTCCTTGCCTACTCCCTTCTATTTCCTCCTCTCCCCCGTCTTTCCTGATACAGCCCTGAATCCTATTATCAAGGTCAATCTTAAGCAAAATTTTCAAGTAGATGGCAATTTCATTGTTTTCACTCTAATGATGTGAAATCCATTGCTTTCCAAGGGAACCTATCCCACTTTTTGGTAACATCCAATTGTAAACAAGTTTTTCTTCATATCAAGATTAAATTTGCCAGTTTACAAATTCTATCCATTGTTGCCAGCTATGTCCTTAGGAACTAATCAGAAAAAAATTCAGTTTTTCTTATCCATGAAAGCACTTAAAATGCTTGAAGACAACTATCACATCCCCTGAAAGTCTTCTCTTTTATTGGTTAAATGTCCCAATTTTAGAATTGAAAAAGATCATCTAGTCTAATGCCTTTATTTTACAAATAGAGGAATTGAGGCTGCAGGAAGCTAAATAACCTGCTCAGGGTCACAAGATAATAATTAGCACAAAATTTTTTTTTAAAAATTAAATTTTAAAATATTTTTTTAATTTTAAATTTTTAATTAAAAATTATTTTAAATTAAAAAATTTACATTTTATTCTAATAGTATATTATATTTTTAATTACATGTGAAAATGTTTTTCAATATTCATTTTTGTAAGATTTTGAGTTCAAACTTTTTTTTCTCCCTTCTCTTATCTCCCTCCTCCCTATGGTAGCAATCTGATATAGGTTATACATATCTATTCATTTTTAACATATTTCCATATGAGTCATGTTGAAAAAAAATTACAACAAAAGGGAAAAACCATGAGAAAGGAATAAAACAAAAGAAAAAAAGAGGTGAAAATAGTACTCTTTGATCTGCATTCAATCTCCATAGTTCTCTCTTTGGATGTGGCTGACATTTTCCATCTAAAGTTTCTTGGAATTGTCTTGGATCACTGAATTGTTGAGAGGTGCTAAGTCTGACATAGTTGATTATCATACAATCTTGCTGTTGCTGTGTTCTGCTCTCTTCACTCAACCTCAGTTCATGTAAGTCTATTTAGGCTTTTCTGAAATCAGTATTTACTTATCATCATTACTTATAGAACAATAGTATTTTATTATATTCATATACCATAAGTTATTCAGCCATTCCCTAGTTGATAGTCATACACTCATTTTCCAATTCTTTTCCATCCCCAAAGAGCTGCTACAAACATTTTTGCACAGATGGGTCCTTTTCTTTTTTTTTTTTATGTTCTCTTTGAGATACAGATCCAGTGGCACTGCTGGATCAGAGAGTATGCAAAATTTTATAGCCCTTTGGGCATAGTTCCAAACTCCAGAACAGTAAAGCCAAGATTTGAACTCATGTCCTCGGACTCCAAATCCAGAAATTTCTTCCACAATATGCCTTCCTTTAAATATTTCCCAGATGACTTTCACTTAAAATCTTCCATTATGCTGGCAACTTTCATTTAGACATTCACCAGCCTAGCAATTTCCTTCCCTAAAAATGGCATCTAGAATTGGAATATTAAATATGGTATTCCAGATATAGTTTGATTAGGGCAGAGTTCAACAGAACTATCCCATCCTTATTCTTGAAAGCTATGCCTCTCAAGAGCAAGCAAAGATCACATCAGAGCTTGAATGACTCCTCTACAATTCTGTTGATTCCTTGAGTTTGTGGTTCACTGAAAATTCCCAGATTTTTTCCCTGATAAACTCTTGTCTAGACATATCTCCAATATGCTACATTTGTGCCATTTTTTGAACCAGGCATAAAATTTTACATTTATCTTTATTGAATTTCATCTAGTTCTGATCAGTGTTGTAACCTGATGAAAAATGTTAGATTCTTGACTGTCATTTCTATGTAAATTATCCCTCCCAACTTTGGGTTATTTTCAAATTAGATAAGTGTGCCATTTATACCACTAGTGTAGACATACTAATTTTGAATCTTGCCTAATTGTACTATATCTCAACCTATACCTCTCTCTTTTTCATATTAGCATCAGGAAAAACTTTTATAAATGCTTTGTTCCCTTAACTATAAATACATTATATTCCCCTGGTATAGCACCTGCAGGCATGTAATAGATGTTTAATAAATGTTTGTTGGTTGATTGATAGATTAGTTTAGCAACTCTATAAGGCAGTAAAATTAGTTTTGTATGTCCTATTTGTGGTCAAAACATGATGAAACTCTTCCTAATTGCTGCTTCCTTTTCTGGGCTTTCATTTAATAATATACTTTAGGGTTTTTTCCCCTTGGAATCAAAACAAAAAAAAATCAATGGTTTACACTTTGTAGACTTCAAGCTTTTCTCTTTTTCAAAATTTAGACATTTCCTCTTCTTTAATTGCATAGTATATCTTCTATTCTCTATGATCTTTCCCTGCTCATTGATTATAAACAATCATCTTTTCTAGAAAGGGTTAATTTAGTTTCCTATGAGTAAGAGAAAAAAGAGACAAATAACAGTGGTTGAACTTTGTCAAGCAAGAATATTATACTGATTCAAATAAAAAATTTGATAGGGATAAATATAAAAAAGCATGTTTGGGTTCAAGATAACATGGAAATATGAGATAGGGATTATGTTGCAGGGCATCTGAAAAAGATCTAGAATTCTTGAGTGAATTGCAATCTCAACTTGAGTCAAAAGAATTACAAACTACATTGAGTAGCATTATTTTAAAGGAGGAGAGAGTGATAGTCCTGCTGATTTTATCCTGGTCAGATGACAACTGGAGAACTGGTCTCAATTCGATGTAAAGAAAAAACTCTCTAAAAATTCGAATCCCTTAGAAATGGATTGGATTGCTTTAAGAGTGTAGCCCATGCCAATTTCTAATCTCCTCAGATTGACTGACTGGGTCCATAGAGGATAGCTACTCTATTCTCTCTGTCTCCCTCTCCCTCCTCCTTTTCTTTTCCCTTCCTCTCTTTCTCTTCTTCCCCCTCTCCCTTCCTCCCTCTCTTTCTCCCTTTTCTCCTCTCTCTCTTTCTCTCCTTCCCCTTCTTTCTTTCTCCCCCTCTCTCTCCCTTTTCTCCTCCCTCTCTTTCTCTCCTTCCCCCTTTCCCTTTTTCCTTCTCTCTTTCCCTTTCCTCCTCCCTCTCTTTCTCTCTCTGACTACTACATTTTCTCAGAGGCTCTAGAGATAGCTCTGAGAGGTTGGATTTGTTTTCTAATATTGTAACTCATAAGCCATCAGGAATGTGCTCTCATGATTGTCAATTGATATGAGTAATCAAACCTATTTAATTAGTTTTTAGAAAGAGTCATTTACTGAGATGGTATGGTAAAACCAGTTAGCACAAAACATACTTCTCCCACTTCCCCAAGACACACACTCACACAAAGTGTACACACAAAATCCAGGGAAAAGTACATTCAAGCTTGGAAAACACATGTAGCAAAGTAGTAACATATCTCTTGGAATTCTTCAAGATGTTCCTCTTAGGTATGGTGGGTTGCATTTTTGTACCAAATGGAAGGAAGGCTAAGAGGTTCCTGTTGGAGAAGACAAAAAAAGTATTGGATGAATTGGTTTTGTGAGCCCCAGTTTCTTTATAGGTGAAAGGAGGGGGTTGAAATATATGGCTAGTGAGGTCCCTATCAGTTGTAGTTCTGTGGTCCTTCATACAAATAATTTAGCTAATTATGAATTCTTCTGGCTTCTTTCTCCTTTGTCCTATTTAGTATTTGGCTTTTCTTTGATCTTTAACTCTAAGCCATTCAATCTGTCATGAATGAGAAGGCTCAGAATTACTTTCTTATAATCTTTTCATGAAGCAAATCATTAATAAAACAAACAGAAATAGTAAATATATCATCCTGAGAGTTTGATCAACCATGTATTAAAGTACTTCTTGATTGTTGTTCTTTCTTGAAGAGGACCAAAATGACATCACTAGATTAGAATCAAATTACAGTGTGTCCAACTGTGGCTGATTAGAGCAGTATAAACTTCAAATGTTCTACCATAGGTCGAGTACACACAGTCCATTTGATCATTTGGGGTGGATTCTCTAAATTTGTGTTTCTTGTCAATTCTGCTTTGCTCACACCATGCTGGGCAGTCCTGTGCCAGTGGTATCCTTGTATCACTTTTTCTCACCACCATATGAGCACTGGCCCTGTATGAGTCCTTCTTAAAAGTCTTTTTGGCAAGCGTTCATTTGGCATTTAGACAAAGTGGCCAGCTCATCGGATGTGTGCTTTCTGCAGCAGAGTTTGAATGCTTGGCAGTTTAGTCCAAGAAAGACTCTCAGTGTCTGATATCTTGTCCTGTATCTTTAGAGTCTTCCTAAGACAATTCAAATAGAAGGGATTCCATTTCCTGGCATGGTGCTGATAGATTGTACAGGTTTTACAGCATAAAACAATGAGGTCAGCACAATGACTTTGTAGACCTTCAGTTTGGTAGTCAGTCTAATACCTCTTATCTCCCATACTTTCCTTCCAAATCTCCCAAACACTAAGCTACCTCTGGCAATGTATATGTCAACTTCATTATTAGTGTGTACATCCTTGGAAGGTATACTGCCAAGGTAAGTGAACTTATCCACAGCATTTCAAACTCCTCCATTTGCTGTAAATGATATTTCTATATATAGGTGGTGTAGTTCAGGCTAGTGGAGTGTCTTGTAAGCTGCTTAAAGTCAGGGCCAAGTTTTTGTTTTTGATATGAATGAATAAATATAAAAGCATTTATTAAGCATTTATTGTGCACCAAGTATTGAGCTAAGCACTGGGATACAAATACAAAAGCAAAACAAAAACTCCAACTCCCCCAAACCCCCCTAAAATACAGAGACTATCCCAGTCCTTAAGTAGCTTACATTTTAAGGAAAGACAACTTATATGGGGAAGTAGTAGCTAGGAAATGCATCACCTTGTAGGTGATAGCATAGTGCCGTGTTATTCATTCATTAATTCACCCATTTATTGAGCCCCTATTATTCACCTAGCAGTGATAGATTTGCTCTTTGATCTTGCATTCTACCTCTCATCTTGGAGCCCCACTTTTCTAATTAGTGAGGCTTCATCATTTCTGACTGGATCTAGTCCCACCATGTTGCCAACTTCTATCCATCTTTATGCCATGTTGCCCTCAAATATCCCATCATTCTCTTCCTACTTTTTCTTTTTTGAATGGTAATAAAATTAACTCTAAAGTTTTGGGAAAGAATATGTCAATTATCTCACTGTACTCACTGCAACTTCAATTTCTCCAACTAAAAAACTCCTTCCTGGCCACTACTTCTCTGTTGTCTTCCTCTTTTTAGAGTGAAAGCTCTTAGAGAAGAACAACCATCTTGCTTTTTGCATTTGTATCCTGGGTACTTAGCACAATGCCTGGCACATAGTAAGTGCTTAAGAGTGATTTTTCATTCATTCAAGGGAAAAATGAATTATCACTACAGTCAATTTTATGGAAAAGTGATTGCAATAATTTTTAATTAGTTAGACCGAAACAGGTAAATTAAAATGGAATTACAACAAACAAATGCAAAATGGAAAACAATTTTCCAGTGTTTCTATGTTAATTTATTCTTTACAGTGACAACAATAGAATTCTCACATTTGAACTCACTTTAATACTTAATGTGCTAGATAAGGACATGGAATGATCTGTAATTATTAGTCAGAAATAGAAGTTTGATTTGATATAGAATACTTATGTTCTGGAGAAAGCACAATCTTAGCCTCATGGACATTTTCTTCATTTCCTCCAATTAAGACGTGTTTAGATTTGCTTTCCCTCATTTCCACTCTCCTACTAAAAAGAAAAGAAAAGAAAAATCCTTGTAATAAATATTCATAGTTCAACAAAACAAATTCCTATTTTGTCTATGTCTTAAAATACATGTCATTCTCTGCCTACTTGATTCGATCAATTTGGAGATGTCTCAGAGAAGGGAAGATTCCAAAAGAATGATAAAGATCATTAGTGGTGTCATTACCCAAGAAAAATGATGGAAGATATATTAATCACTATCAATAAACATTTTTCTCTTTTTGATTTCTATAAAATCCTTATGAGAATGGTTTATTCACACACATAGAATATTTTTGATAAAAATATAAGAAATAAATGGACTTTGGCACATGATTTCCTAGAGGAAACACATGATTGGTTGAAAAGTGTAGAATATACAAAAACCTGTTGTATTTATTATGGTTGCCTGCAACCATTAAACGTTTGACTGAGTAGCACAAAATTCAGCTTTAAAGTCTCTCCTCTAAAATGGGCTTCCTATAAATTACAGCAAGATCATACCAGATACCTTAATAGAGGAATCTAAGAGATAATTTTTTTGTTTTTGTTTTAATTGAAGTTTTTTATTTTCAAAATATAAGCAAAATTTTTTCAACATTGACCTTTGAAAAACCTTGTGTTCCGATTCCTCCCCTTCTCTCTACCCATTCCCCTAGTTGGCATATAATCAAATATATGTTAAACATGGTAAAATATATGCTAAATCCAATATAAGCATACATAATTATACAATTATCTTGCTGCACATGAAAAATCAGATAAAAAAGTTAAAAAAAGAGAAAAAACAAAATGCAAGCAAACCACAGCAAAAAGAGTGAAAGTGCTATGTTGTGATCTACCCTCAGTTCCCACAGTCCTCTCTCTGGGAGCAGATGGCTTTTCTCACCACAAGATCATTGAAACTGGCCTGAATCATCTCATTGTTGAAAAGAGCCACGTCCATTAGAACTGATTATCATATAATCAGTTGTCCTGTACAATGATCGCTTGGTTCTGCTCATTTCACTCAGCATCAGTTCATGTAAGTCTCTCCAGGCTTTTCCGAAATTATCCTGCTTGTCATTTCTTACAGAACAATAGTATTCCATAACATTTATATATCATAACTTATTCAGCCATTCTTCAACTGATGGGCATCCACTCCGTTTTCAGTTTTTTGCCACTACAAAAAGGGCTGCCACAAACATTTTTGTACTTGTGGGTCCCTTTTTCTTCTTTAAGGAGATAAATATATTTAATGATTTTTTTCACTAATATCAAGAGAGTCATGAAACATGGGAATATATGCTCAATGAAGCTATTTTTATGTAGGATATTTTGCAGCAAGCCCAAGTAGAAGAAGTAGATGGGAAGTTCTTCAGATATTCCTGTTTGCAGAGGGCATTGTACTGACTCTACAAACCTGGACATGTTACAAAGCTTCCTTAATAAGGTCCACAGTTTCTCAATACCAATCATTTTAGGAATCCAGACAGAAAAAAACCCAGAAGATAATGTCCAGAGTATGATATGAAGTTGGATGGACAATCTAATGAGTTAATTCATCAGTCAATAAGTTGGTCAACAATTGGTAAGTCCTATTAATAGACAGGTATTGTGGTAGGTATTAGGGGTAAGGATTATAGGTAGATAAGTTAGCAAAAATGGGAGCATCTAGTGAAGATTTTTTTAAACAATGGGAATGTTTTCTAACTACAGGAATACTTGAGAATGTAGACAGTAAGGAAGTAGGTATGGAGAAACTGAAAACCAGAATAAAGAGATTGATAATGGTGGCAATCTGTTGGAGAAGATGAAGAGGATGAATTAAAGGCACACACAGAGGAGTTAGCTTTGACATGGGCTTATGAATTGAGAAGAAAGGAAGAAGGAGTTCATAGGTTTTGAGGCAAAGATTTAAGCTGAGAGATGCTGTGGGAGGCTTGAGAATAGAGATTGTTTGGAACAGCAATTGTAGAGAATCAGATGGAAAATCATGTAGGGAGAAGAAAAAGGTTGCCTTGCCTTAGGGTTCAGCTGAAATGAAGTAACAGAAATCTGTAGTGGACCCAGTTAGCATCTTTGCATGTGACTTCAGTTGACTCTTATTACCTCTAGGATTGAATATAAGTGCACCACCTGTTTTTATTCCCCTTTATTCATTCAACAGTATAGCCATTCTGATCTACTTGTTTCTAACATGATGCTTCATCTTTTTCACTGGCTGTCTTCCTTGCCTGGAAAGTTTTCATTCCTTCATTCCCCTTCTTAGAATTCCTGGCTTCCTCAGCTCAATCTTTCTATGTTAAGGAAGCCTTTCCTGGTTCCCCTAGCTGTGTATATGCCTATTTATGTGAATGTTGTTTTCTCCATTAGGATGTTAGCTCTTTGAGAGAGGTATCTCTTTTTCCCCCCCTTTTATTTCCAGGACACAACACAGTACTTAATATGTAATCAATGCTTAATAAATGTTGATTGATTGCTTATGAATAGGTTTAGGATGAATGAGGCATATGAAGACATGGAAAGATAGGGCTTTATGAAATGAGAAAAGAATTTTAGTTCTTGATGAGGTAGAAGAAATTCTTGTCAGGGATAGTAGGATCAAGGTGTGTGACTATCCCTGTGTATAACGTAGGCTAGGTGTAGGAGTATTTCATGGAGTTGAGTAGTTTAAGGAACTGAGAATTTAAGGTATTTGAGGGGACTTCAACATTTTTAATGAAGTCCTGTACAAAGAGAACAGGAACTGAGATGGACAGGGAATAGCATTGAGAAAGGATGGATAATGTTCTGGGGTTTAGAAAATTTGAAAAGGGTTAGAGTCAGGTCTTGTGATGTCATTGGTTTAGGGAACTTCCATCAATGCAAATCACTTTCTGCTTCTTAAATAGTCTTGGAAAGATGCCTAGAACACTGAAAGCTCAAGTAATTTGCTCAGGGTGACAAGCTAAAATCAAGCTTCTTTTCTATTGAGTTCTTTCCTAGAAGAAAGACATTTCCAACCCCAAACTAAAAATACTCTAAATCTTTTCACAGAGGAGAGGAGTTAATTAGAACCTCCCTTATCTGCTAAATGGAGGCTTTCCGGGTTCTCTTTTAGCTCTTTTCACACCCAAATCTAAGAATGAACATTAAATCCATAGGCAACATGACAGTCGGCCATTTCAAGAACTTTCCTTTGCAGAAAATTCTTTTATCTGCCCTTGTTGGATCTAGAGTGGGACTAGGCTTTTTAATTATGAGAAATAAACTCGTGTGTGTGTGTGTGTGTGTGTGTGTGTGTGTGTGTGTGTAGAGGTGGTAAGCAAGGGAGAGTCTAGATGTTTAGCAGAACAAAGCATGTTGTTTTTTTTTTTTTTTTCCTATTGCAGAAGTGTTTGTCCCAAGGCTCCTGACACACCCTGATGCCCGTTGAAGCTTAATGGATGAGCATTTGTGAGCTCAGCAGTCAGTTCTCTGAAAAGAAGCTGGTGTGCGGGAAAACAGGCAAAGCTTGCCAACACTGAAAGCTAAATCCCTTTGTATGAGATTCAATGATGTGGAGACCCCCTGCAGAATTGGATCCAGAGTGCACTTTTGAAAGCTCTTACTGGATCCATGGTAATCTCAAACTTTCTGCCTCAAGTTTAGATGAAGAAATCTAAGTACATGGATTTGCTCTTGAGCATTAATTCTGAATTCTAAATTCCATATATTTGGTACTAGAGATGAAGGATAAGGAAAAGTGAGGGATATTGTTCTACGTGTGATCACACAGTCCAAAAATCTAGGGGAATTGGGCACTAATCAAACCTCTGGAGGGCTCAGGTCACCTTCACACTAAATTCAGAGGGAAAAGACTTAATAGAGAGGAGTAAGCATCAGTTTTAAAGTGATCATTTTGCTATCTCGGTACGTCATATATATTTATATCATATCACATGATATATCAGTATAATATTACATTTACATATAACGTACAATTCTAAAAAAATCTCCAAGTGCTAATTGATTTGTGTATTTTCACTTTAAAAAAGAATGCAAAAAGGAATACCCAGAAATAGCAATAACTTTTATATGTTAATTAAAATTTAGGAAATATTCTTGCTTACTACTTCTACATATGCACACACACATACATACACATACAGACACATAAAATGTCTACTTCTCATAATTAAAAAGCCAAGCCCCATTTTTACCATCTTTAAAGGATGGATAAAATCTCACTGAAACAAAAGTCCCTCTTTTTAATACCTCTATTCTCCAGGTGATGTCAGTGATGTTATAAGGCTGTAAGTTATGGAACACTACAGTCTCTGAAGAATTGAGATCAAGGATTACATAAAGGACAGTGGAGAAGAACTGAGCATGGTGAACCTGAACAGGCTGCAGCATATTGCAAACAAGGAATTACACAGGAGAACTTGCCTACTTAAAGTTACAATCAAAAGGATATAAGATGCAGAAAAAAATAAACTGGTCCTATTGTGGAAACAAAGGATAATTACTGAATTCCCTTAGTTTCTTTTGAAAAGATTAATTTAGTTTTCAATTAATAAGCATTTATTTTCTTTCCTTCCTATTCCTCTTACTGTAAAAAGAAAAAAATAGGAAAACACAACTATTGAAATAAATATACACAGTCAAAGCAAATTCCTAGCATTGACCATGTCCAAAAATGTATGGCTGATTTTGCAACCAGAATATCTCCCTCTTTCAGGAGATAGGTATCATGCTTCATCATTAATCATCTTGATCACTTCATTGGCCAGAGTCCTTAAGTCTTTACAAAATCTTTTTCTTTATGATATTGTTGTTATTGTAAAAGTTGTATTGCTAATTCTGTTTTTTTCACTGTGCATCAATTTTTTTTTAATTAAAAATTTTTTTTTAAAATAGCTTTTTATTTACAAGTTATAATATGCATGGGTAATTTTACAGCATTGACAATTGCCAAATCTTTTGTTCCGATTTTCCCCCTCCTTCTCCCCACCCCCTTCCCTAGATGGCAGGATGACCAATACATGTTAAATATATTAAAATATAAATTAAATACAAAATAAGTATACATGTCCAAACCGTTATTTTTGTGCATCAATTTATAAAAATCCTCCTAGATTTCTAAAATCTGGGAAGTGAATAGAATCAGCACTTTCATCATTATTCATGGTACAACACTCCACTGGTTTTCATGCAATATAAGAAAAATATGATATACTTTCTGTCTCAGGGAGGAAGAAGAGAAGAAATAGAGGTAAGGGTAGAATTTGAAATTCAAAAGTTTAGAAAAACTTTTAAAAAAAGAATTTGATAAAGGGAAACTTTATCACACCTGAGTAGATCCCCCAGTGGTGAATTAATGGTAAGACATAGACAAGAATTATATCAGAATGGGCATATGTGAATGTTGGAGTCATCTTGTTGGAGTTATCATAAGATTGTAGAAGGTACCTTAGAGGTCATTTGTTCCAATTTTCACATTTCTACAGATGAGGGAACCGAGGTCGAGAGATGTCAAATGATTTGCTCAATATTATTTAATAGGTAGTAAAAATCGGATTTGAATTTGGTTCCTGGGACATGTTCAACCCTCCACTGTGCATGAGTCTTATCACTAACTCAAGATGCCTCCCTTAGAATGCCCACAAGAATAAAAACATAAATTTATTGGTTAATTGAGGCAGCTAAGTAGCATAGTGGATAGAGTGCCACACTGGACTCAGGAAGACCTAAATCCAAATCTGGCTTCAGATGGTGGCTATATGACCCTGGACAAATCACTTAACTTAATGCTTATTTTCTTCATCTGTAAAATGAACTGGAGAAGAAAATGACAAATCATTCCAGTGTCCAAGGAAACTTTGCCAAGAAAACCTCAAATGGAGTCATGAAAAATCAGACATGACTGAAAATGACCAAACAACAACAAATTGGAGAATTACAGTCCTGGAATGTAGAATATGATTTTCCTGATCTAAGGTAAAAGTTATCTCATCATTAGGTAATTTTTCACTGATGTTCCATAAAACTGTCTTATTTTTAACTTTATTTGCTCCATAATCCTGAAGTGCTTGTTTGATGACAACATTGTTGGCTACTTTCAAACAAATTTTTGGTTATTTCTCATTTTGTTTAAGTTCGTGGACTAGTTTGTTCTTTTTGACTGTTAAATCCATTTATGACATTCGCTGGCCATTTCATAAGCAGGATTCCTGCCCATATTGCCTACTGTAACTGTGTTCTGGATAGGATTATGTCATACTTTCCATTATAAGCCAAAATGCTTCATTGCAGGTGAACTAATAAATGCTAGCTCAAATAACTGGCAATATGACAAGAACTACCTAGAATCAGTGTTGGAAACAGCACCGCTTTAGTAATGAATTATGTATTAGTAATTCAGTTATAAATTATGTCTTGTATAGCTTCCTTTTAGAAAATTACCATTTGAATTATGGCTTAGCATTGCTTCTTCTCTGTTTTTAGGGTCATCACCTTACTGTGGTAGCCTGATTACTTTTCTCCCCTAATCAGACCCCATTCTTTTTCAAGGGATTTCCCTCACAAAATTCTCCATGCATAGAATGTCCTTCCTCCTCTTTGCTGGGTCAATTCATTTCGAAGAAGTATTTATTTACAGCCTATACTATGCCAGGAACAATTATAAATGTAGGGGATATAGTGACCAAAATAAAATAGTCCTTGCCCTCATAGAGTTGTATTCTAACTGGTTGTATACAGATCAATAAATACAAAACATATCTAGAATAATTTTGAAGTGGTAAGAGCACTAACAATTGGGGGGAAGAGGACCATGGAAGAATAATAAAAATCTTGTGTAGGAGGTGGAACTTGATTTGAATCTTAAAGGGAAACTCCATATGAGGAGGGCACCTAGTCCAGCCATCTCTTCATTTCCCACTGGACTTAACCAGAATGTCAGGCTACTATGCCAGATACCTTCCTCTTATTTTTCAGCTTCCTTTGAAATTCAGTTTCCCCCATTAAATTTCAAATTCCTTGAGGGGTGGTTCTTTTCTTTTCTTTTCCTTTTCTTTTTTTCCTTTTCTTTTTTTCCTTCCCTTCCCTCCCTTCCTTCCTTCCTTCCTTCCTTCCTTCCTTCCTTCCTTCCTTCCTTCCTTCCTTCCTTCCTTCCTTCCTTCCTTCCTTCCTTCCTTCCTTCCTTCCTCTTAGCAGTTTTAGGCACAGAAAAGGCACTTACTCAATGTTTACTGATTGAACTAGGTATTCCAAGGATGCACGTACCTTATAAAATTTATCTCATTTGATCTTCATGACACTTTTGGGAAATGATACTATTATCATCCCCATTTTACAGATGAGGCAGCAGAGGCTAAATGACTTGTCAGCATCAAACAGCTGAGAAAGGCCTTCCTGACTGTAGATATAGCATTCCATCAACTTTATCATCTAACTGCTTCAGCTTTCTAAGAAGCAGTGTGTTCTTTGAAAGGATATTGGCAAGTTGGAACAATTTCAAAGTGGGAGACCTGGAAGGGAAAGGCTTCACTGTGCTTTTGAAAATCATATCATGTGGGAGTGTTTGATTACCAGAAAAGAAGAAACAGCAGGGTAAAAGATAGTTATATTCAAGAATTTGAAAGGTCATTATATGGTAGAGAGATTAAGCTTGTTTGGCCATAAAAAGACATAACAAACATCAATAGACAGAAGTCATCAAATTTAGAATTGAGGAAAGGAGAAATTTTCTGACAATTGAAGTTATCCCCCAAAGCCCTGGATTATATTAGAAATTAACAAGTTTCCCCCCTCATTCGAGGTCTTCAAACAAAGGCTTGGCTTGTCTACTTGTCAAATAAGTTTTAGAGAATTTGTTGTTGAGGTATTTATTGAACTATGGCCCTACTCTTAAGATTCGGTAAACTCCCAGTCTTCAATTATACCTCTCATTTTTCACTTTTGAAGTCAATTTTTTTAAATGTAAGATTAGATTTTACATTTATTTATAATGAACATTATCTTATTTCCCATTCAGGTTATATCTATATATAAAGTCCCCTGGTCCTCTATGGTGGTAGGTTGTACATAGATGAAAATCTGAAATTTCTCAGACATCCTGTACCTTCCCTGTGGTGCTGGGTGAAATTGTTTTCTGATTTTGACTGGCTGATCTGTTCTCCAGCAACCCCGGAAATAAGCACTCAAAAGTACTGAATTTCTCCCAATTCCTCAAGAAGCAGAATTTGTCTAGGCTATGGAAAGGTCAGTGTCAGGGCATATCACATAGGATTAGAGACACAGATTAGACTTGTGATTTATTTTTATCTTGAAAGGAATATCATTTTGCCATTCTGGTACTCTGGTTGCAGATTTTGACAGATGTTAAGAATCTGTTGCCATGTGGGCTTGCTTATAATATTTTAGCATTTTTTATTGAAATGGATCTAATTCTCTCAGTGCAATTTTAGAAGGACTGAATAAGTCCCTGAAGAAAGATGAGTAACGAAAACCCAGACATTTTTCTTTGCTTGGAACTATCAGCTATCCAGCTGATAGATTAGTGAACTGATTGGAAATTGCTTGCCATGACCAACTCCAATCTGGGAAGACTTTTGGTTTATTTTCATTCTAGGATTGCAGAGTCATATATCTATAGCTGGAAAGGGCCTAAGAAACATTAAGTTTATTTTATGTTTACAGATAAGACAACTGAGGAAGAGAAGTTCAATGACTTTTCTAGGCCTATGTTGTCAGTGCTTTAATTGGAATTTGAACCAGGTCTTCTCAACTCCAAGACCAATGCTCTATCTTCTGCTGTTTTATGAAAACCAAAACAACTCCTCCCCCCCATTAGTTAATTTCTTGGTCAATTTAGCATTTTCTGGGACCCCAAGAAAATCTCTATTATCCTTAAAGTAGAGACTGAGATTCTCAGAATTGGGTTGGTCAGCTGTTCATTAGTGTCTATGTTGAATGTTTCAGAAAATGAATTTCTTTTGTGTGTGTAAGACTACTGAGAAGAAACCATGTGTTGCTTGAATGGGTATTTTGGAGTTGAAAGTACCTAGGTGCATCAGAGTTAGGGTCAGGGCCATTAATTATACAACAGGATAGAGAAGTTGATTATTTAGGTACAATAGTTGGCAGGAGCAAGTGGAATTGTTGCTGTTATTGCTCAAAAGAAGCAATATTTTGAACCTACTCATAGATCTAGGGATTGGTCTAGATGATCTCTAAAATGTCTTCCACCTCTAGATCCATGACCTATGAAAAGAAAATAATTTATTCAATATATAATCACATTTTTACCTTTCTTTTTAGTTATTTAAAAGGCTGGGGTGTAATTTTTCCCTTTAAGCATTCTTAGCTTTTCTGGAATTTCTCTGTCTCTATCTCTCTCTGTGTCTCTCTTTCTGTCTCTTTCCATCTTCTTTAATTCTGTCTTTCTCTCTTAATCTAAATGGACAAAAGTCTGGATTATGAATGGAGATATTTAAAACTTCCATAACTATTTGATATTTTTCAAAATGTTTCACAACCTTCTGCTACTTCCCTGTTTTCCCCTAGCTACATTGCTTTTGGATTTTTTCAGAATTTTCTATCGTGTCCCATTCTGGGTATCTGCCTTCTCCACTCTTTTCATTTTATTTTTGTATATTGTCTTTTCTTATTAAATTATAAGCTCCATGAGGGCAGGGATTATCTTGGTTTTTACTTGTATTTTTATCCCTAGTTCTTAGCCTAGTGCCTGGCACACAATACAACTTTGGTCTTCTTTCTGTACCTTGTACATTGTGCCTTTTTCATTGGCTATCACCCATGTCTGGAATTCTTTCCCTCCTCATCCCTGCCTCCTTACTTATTTAACTTCCTTCAAATTTCAGCTAAAATCATCTTTTTCACAAAGCCATTTCTAGTTCTCCTTGATGATAATAATGCCTTCCTTCTGAGATTATCTATATATTGTCCTTTATGTGCATTTGTATATTTATATATATATGTATGTTTACATATAATGTAGTACATATACACACATACATAATACATACACATATTAGTTATATCACATATACATATACACACTCTTTTCATCTATTTATCTATCAAGAGTCTTATCTGTACAGAATTACTTATATGCTGCTTTCCCCATTATATTGTAAGCTTCTTATTGTTTTTTGTCTTTCTTTGTATCCAGAGACTTTAGTCTAGTGCTTGACACTTAACAGGGATTTAATAATTTCTTGTTGCCTTGTTATGATTATTTCAGACACTGGCTAAATCTCACCTGCCATATGAGGCCTTTCCTAGTCCCCACAGGACTGAAAGAAGAAAACCATCCTCTTTCAGTTTATCTTCCATTTATAATGTCTGTTGTTTGTACTAAATTATTTACATTTGGTCTCCTTCATTAGAGTAGAAGTCCTTGAAGGCAAGGGATTGTTTCTGCCTTTCCTTATATTCTGAGTGCTTGGAACAGTGTCATTCTGGCAAATAGTAAGCACTTTAATAAATGCTACTTAAATCACTATTTAGACTCTTAAAGGGTTTGTTCTTTAGCTGAAGCAATTAAAATGATATAATATTATATATATATATATATATATATATATATATATATATATAATATATATATATATATATATATATATATATATATGTGTGTGTGTGTGTGTGTGTGTGTGTGTGTGTGTGTGTGTGTGTATAATTATAATTATATGATTAAAATAATAGACTGGACTGCACTGAGTAGTCTTTACTTTGAACATTATTCAGTGCTAATGGCTTCCAGTAACCATTTTCCAGGGTGGGACCAAAGCATTCAAACTGATTCAAACACTTATAATTCTAGCCAATGTCTAAGAGACAGTAAGATCTTGGCAGATGCTAAGATTGCTTTTGATTTTCCTGTGTATTCCCAGAAATTATATTTTTTGAATTTTGAATTCCAGCTTCCATAACCCCAGGTATTTTAGCTATCTTTTTGTGTCTCCATCTTCTTTACCAACCAAATCCACTTTAAAATAGGACTTCAGGTGAGAAGAAAAAGGAAAGTTTCATAATCCCCAGAAGTGCCAATTACCTATCCTTTTAATGCTTGGTAGTTGCATTATATCCATCACCACGAGGATGTTAATTATCTCCCTCCTTATTCCCAACCCTCAGAATGCTACAGGGCTCTATTTTGTCTTCCTATATACAGAGAAGACTTTTAATAAACCAAAGTCCGAAAAGTAAATTGACTTTTTACAGGAAAACAGGCCATTCCTCAAAAACTATTAAATATTCTGTCATCCTGAATATCCCTATCCTGTTGACCTTATTTACAGATTTCATGAAAAATACATCATCATAACATTGATGTATGGACCTGGTAGCATCCCATTTCTTGAAGGCATCTGTACCCAATAAGGATGCTGGTCATGGACACATAAACACTAGCACGGTACAGATGTGCCTGGGTACCAGAGAATATAATGCACACAAATGCTTTCCTAAAATGCACTCATATCCTTTGGAAATAAAACAATTTGGCTTCCCCATCTCTGTTCAGAGTGAAATAATGTTCTGAGAGGGAGAGGCGGGTCATAAATGCGACAGTTGTGAAGTGTTGCTGACACTTTTTTCATTTTTATTGCCAAATGGGCCAGCATTTGTCTTCATTGTCAAGGTGCTGTGCTTGTTTACAAGGCAAGGACAAGGAAGCAGGAGGGCTTATTCAGTTTGTTCAGCTGGAGTAACATCATTTAATCAGGGATAATCCAAAATCACCCCTCAGAATAGATTGGCCAGAGACCTTCATTCCTTTAGTTTTGAGTGGAATTGGTATTTTCCCCTTATCCCTCATCCCACAAACTATTAAAAAGCCTACTGTAGACACTTGCTGATGTATTGAACAGAGTCCTGGGTTAGACATGAATTCTAGAAGACCTAGTTTTGAAACCTTCAGGGTTCTAGCTGTTCCATTGGATGAGTTAACTCATAGGAGTCTATGGTTTCTAAGATCCTTTCCATCTCTGTATCTACAAGCCTTTGGTTTATGAGCCTCTGATCTGAGGTTAGTGGAGACCCAGTATCAATCCAGTCTCTATGACCCCAAACATATTACATGATCTCTCTGAGCATCAATTGTAAAACAAATATAACAATAGTATCTACCCTCCAATTATGTGGATGAAATGAGAGAATATGTTTAAAGTGCTTTGCAAAACTAAAATCCAATATAATTGCTATCTAATATTGTCAGGCCCATTTCTTAACATATTCTGAGCTCAGGAGTGATATGCTAACCTATGACAGTTTTCTTTTCATCAGAAAAAAAAAATTGGGAAGGATTATTTTGGAGTTGGGGTGAGGTAGGAAGGAGGAGTTATATAACTATTGTTTAGTTCTTCCAGACATAACAGAGCAATCAAAGGCTGAAGGGAAGCTTTCTTCAGACATGGGGTATTTATTGAACCATCATTCTATCATTCAATCAATCTTATCTGGCAGGGCACAACTCAGAATTGTTTGTTGAATGTTGAATCTTTGAGGCTTTGCTTATACATTGTGCTTATATATGTGAGTTTGGGCTCTTCAACAAAGCCAATCCAGCTGTGACAGCTAGAAGCCCATGTGGGAAAGAAGTCCAAAAGAAAAAAGGTGCAAAAAAAAAAAATCAAACCGGAAATACAACAAAATTTTCTCTATATTTGCTAGTGAGCACATAGTTTGATAGCTTGCAAATCTTCCAGAACGGCTCTCGTTGGAACAGCTCATCTTCGTTTGGGAAAAAGGTCAACAATACATCTGCAGGTGATCTGGGCTAATCTGGCTATGGAGGCCTCTCAGATGGCCGGGGCCCCAGCAAACTTATTCACTGCCTCATTAAAGCAATTTCAAAATCAATTCTGGATTTGACAAGCAGTCATTGCATTGTTGCCACTCCTTGATCGGAGTGACATGTTAACGGCAATTAGTCCCTTGCACCCGTCGGAAACTATTCAGCATATTCTTATGGGAAGGGCCTAAAAAGCTTTATTATAATCATCTAACCTAGAGGTCAGAGACACGTGCACCATGGTCTCGGCATCAGTCAGCAGTCCCATCGGTGAAATTTTGTCTATTGTCTGCAGAGATTAAAAGGAAGTGCTTACCCCAGATGCGATATGGAAAAAAATCAAAGGTCAGCACGAAGCTTGGGGGATCTTCCATGTTTTTAATATAAGTGGAAGGGGCAATCAGATTAGCATGAACAGATACTGCTGCTTCTAACAGATGGAGCAAGACTTATGTAAACGAGGTCGGACAACCTAGGATCATTTGGCAGCAGTCAGCCTGCTCACTCCTGAGGTTATTACTCCCTGCTGGGGTCCAACAGCACCCAGGCAGGGTGGCAGTTGAGAGATTATGAGCCAGTTCAAAGGGGACGTTGTCCTGATTCTCTGCATTGTAGTGACTTCATTGATCAGCTCAGTGCCTTAGACACCCTGGTGCCAGGGGTTGGGTGAGAGTGAAGAGATGGAACCCTTTGAACCTCCTCTGGATGGCTGGCTGAAGCCTACGTCCCAGATAGGTTGCCGCTGATGGTGGTTTCCCCTTGTTTTTTCGGAGCTGAATTGTCATCTCTGGAAGATATAAAAGTGGAGTGACAATAGCCACATCAAGGGAAAGAGGACACCTGGAACTGAAGGCATCTAAGAGCCAGGAAATAAGGTTCAGACTCAGTAAGATGCTGGGGGAAAGTAAGGATGTTAACCCAGATTCATCGGAAACATTCTGAAAGATCTTTTCACGTTCTGAAAAATCAGGAAGTGGGTGGAGTTGTTTTGGTTCTCAGTCCCTGAGCACCTTTTTACCCATGGAGGACCTATATCTCTCAAACTGTCTCAACCTTTTCCCAAAAGGATATTGAGTTGTTTAATGTCCATTATTTTAAGATATTCTTTCTTCTCAGACATATTTCTGTTTCTCAGAGTGAGGAAAGCAAAGAGATAAATCTGTTCTGAAATTAGAGATACTCCTGTTTGCCTGAGGCTGGGAGACATTGAAAGGCCAGGGAGAGCTCTCCTAGTCCTCCTCAAATGACACTCTATAGGCAAACTCCCCCTCTTTCAAAGGAAATATTTGTCAAGTGCTTAGCAGAATCATTGGTACCTACTAGGTGTTTATAAATATGTGCTCCATTTCCCTCCTCCTTTATGAAACTGTCAAATCAGGATTATGTCATGTGAATGTTTTAGCTAGGTGGTACAGTGGCTAAAGCACCAGGGCCTGGAGTTAAGAAGAACTGAGTTCTAATTCAACTTATGATTCTTGCTAGCTGTCCCTGGGCAAGTCACTTCCCTCCTAGGATGGAGTGTATGGGATGTTCGAAGAGAACTAGAACCTCTGGTATAAGGGCTTGCCAAGTTTCAGGGCTGCTCATCCACCTTTTGTGTCCACCTGTCACCCAACGCTCACCTGTGCCTCCAAGAAATGCCCAGCAGCCATGTCATAGTAAAATGTGTGGGCAGAAAGGCTAAAGCAGGCTGATGGGAACCTGCAAGTGTCAGATCCATTGGTGAATTAGAGAGATGTTTACCCCACGCATGAGAAGACTTCTGGGGTGGGAAGTGGGCTGGGCTGATGAGAACAACTTGTTCCAATGGTCAAGAAGGTAGTTAAAGCTGGTGCTATAGAGCACTTAGAGATTGGTCCAACATTGAAGACGTTGAGGTCATCCACTGCGTCCTGAGCCATCGCCAGTTGATGATGATGACTCTGGAAGAGAGAATGAGACTTGGAGACTTTGTGTCACTCTGCCTCGCTTAAATCCAATTCAAGATATCATATATCATCCACTATTTTACCCCAACATTGTGACATCATTGATCCTCTTCAGAAAATAAAGGATGAACAACAATGTCACCTCCCAGGATAAAAGGACTTAGAATAAAATCTGGCACATAGTAAATGCTTCCTTCTTTCTTTCTCTTCTTCCTGTCTGTAAGTGGCTATACCAAAACTTGAAGTAGTTTATGCTCAATTAGAAATAGTTGAAAACATTTAAAGGAAAATTTAAGTCTTTTGTACATTAGTCTGTTGAGAAAATCAGTCTTAAGGGAAGAGGTAAATAAGGTAGAAAATTATTACTAATGCTACCTACCATAGTCAGCTGGATGTATATTTTGAGTTCCCGCATCCAGCAGTAGTGGTGACTTACATTATACTAGTCACATTTTTCAGTCTTGCTTTTGTCCACTGTTGTACAGTGATGGATTAAAAGCTCTTGGGCCCCTGAGGGAATCCCCTATGATTCCTAAAACCTTTCAGGGCTCCTTGACCTCTGACCACAAAGGTCTGGAGAACTTGGACACAGACACACTCAAGAGAATTAGGAGGGACTCAGGAGATGTTGCTGAGGATGCTGCCAGTGCTGAGCATCCCTCAGAAATCTTTTGTGTTTTACCCCTTCTTTAAGCAGTTCTTAATATCTTTTGCATCATGAACCCATTTTGTCAGTCTAATAAAGCTGAAGAACCTCTTCTCAGCATTATTTTTTAAAAAAATTAATAATTTAAGGGGATGCTGAGTATCAAACATTAGTGAACACAAAGATAATATAATATTATATATCTGTAGATACAGTATAAAGTATCTATAAATAATATATATGTAAGATAGAACAAAAATGTTATTTCTACATATACCATATCTTTATATTATACTATATATATTATCTATCTATCCCCATCCAAGGTCACAGACCTCCTCCCTTCCCAAAACAATCTATGGCACTTTGACTTACTGTTAATGCAAGATAGAACAAAAATATGTTATTTCTATATAAATTATATCTATGTTATATTACATATATTTTCTATCTATCTATCTTTCTGTCTGTCTATCTATCAATCCCCATCCAAGTTCACAGACCTCCTTCCTCCCCAAATCAATCTATGGGCCTTTTGAGTTCTGGGTTAAGAATCTTTGCCTTTAAAGTTTCCAGATGTTTACTATATAAGATTCTGCTCAGAACCCACTCAACTCATAGAAGGCCACTCAGGTAACCAGCTTCCCCAGAGCTACCCAGCTCTCCTGACAACACTATCACCTGAGTAGAGTATGGCCCAAATCAGAAACAGTCATGCAAAAGCCTGGACTAGTTTTGCTTTTATAGAGTATCAGCATTGCCTATTGAATGCTAGATTGGACTGAGTCAAGAAGGCCTGGGTTCAGATCCCATTTCTCACAGAATGAGCCATTTAATTTCTTGGAACCTTAGTATCCTCTCCTGCAAAACTGAGCTAATAAAATCTGTATTACCTATTATGAAGCATTGTTATGAGGCTCGAATGATATTTCTATCACATTTGCTTGGATACCTGTTACGTTTCATTTTGTTGAAATTGCCCAGTGCTTTGCAAACCTGAAAGTGCTCCATAAATGTCAGTTATTATTAGGTTGGCCACAGGCAACTGAATGATAATTGGTAACAGCTGCTGCCTTCTTGCACTGCAGATCAATTGCCGGGCCTTTTTTGATTGTGGTGACAGAAAGTTGCCAGAAGTGTCTCTTAGGGGACAAGCAAATGGGACATTCCTCTCTGCCCTTCCCCGGTATTATCCTTATAATCCTTGCTCTGGTGGATATTCCAGAAGGTCTATGTCCTTTTATTGTTTTTGTTGCATAGGCCCTCAAAAGTCCATCATCCCTGCTATCTCCCTGATTTCTGCCTCAGGAGCCTCTGGACAATTTAGATGGAAGGAACTTTATACATCATCTATCTCTCCCCATGTCTAATTAATTTTAAACAGAAGCCCTTGGAAGGGAATGGCTCTTCCCAGCTAAGTAATGCTAGAGCTAGAGACTAGAACCCATATCTCCTGACTCCCAGACTGGGGCCCTTTCCACATTTTGTCTCCAGTTTGGTTCCGTCATGATAATCATTTGGTAAAAGCCAGGAAAAACAGACCGACTGATTTGTTATTACTTCCCTTCCCTTCCACCATGGTGCTAATTGATTGGTCCACTGCTGTGTGATGGGCACCCCATTTTCCCTTGAAGTTCCCTTACTTCATTGTCCTTTTTGTTTTGTTTTGTTGAAGCTGTGAGACTGACTGGTTTAGGCTTTTGAAGGAACCCTTTGCTGATCTCCCCAAGGTGTTTGTTTTTGAAGCCAAGGCTTCAAAGGGAGGGATGACTTGGTAATTCCACTGGTTGGAAAATCTAGATGGTGTCACATAGGAAACCATTTGTTACCTTAATCCACCATTAGCTTCAGCATAGAGAAGCGTGAAGCAACCATTTGGGAGTGAAAAATATGGACAGCTATCATAATGCATGATAATGCTGGGAAAAATAGATAGGGATTTTGTCTCTGTCTTTATTTCTAATTTTGACTTACAGTCTCTGAGAGGGGCTTTATGGTTTTATGAAAATACACTGTGGAAAATGAAATGACTAGATGTATGTATATATTTATGGCACACTATGTATAGGTAAGGCTTATTATTCTGAGGAAGATTAAGAAAAACTTTCAAATGTGAAGATCTTTCATTTAGCTATGAGGCAGTTAGGTGGTACAATGGTAGCTGGAGTCAGCAAATTCAAATCCAGTTTCAGTACCTATTCGTTGTATCACCCTAATACAACCCTAATAAATGATTCATCAGTCATTTAACCTTTCTCTCATATCCTCATCTGTAACATAGAGATCATAACAGTATCCATCTCCTAGGGTTGCTATGAGAATAAAAAAAATGAGACAATATTTGTAAAGTGCTTTGCAAATTTGAAGTGCTATATAAAAGCCTCCCCCAAATTTCTCTTAATTCCAGTGCCTTTCTTCTATTAATTATTTCCTAGTCATCTTGTATATAGCTTGCTCTGTGTATATTTACTTGCATATTGACTCCCCCATTAAACTGTAATGTCCTTGAGGGCAGGAACTGCCTTTTACCTCTTTGTGTGCTTTGCACAATGCCTGACACACACTAGGAACTTAATCAATGTTCAATTGAATTGAATTGAAGTATATGTTAACTATTGCTTTCATTTATAAAAATAAATTTGGACGAAGGTATAGAGATTTAAAAGGTCTTAAAAAGGGAAGGCACCTACTTCAAGCCATTTCCTTGTCTAGTTTCCTGCCTGCAGGAAAGTAAATGTCATTTTAAAAATAAAGCAACAATGATGATTTGTTGAAAATTACATCACTGGTATCAGGAGATGACTGGGGTGGGGGCCGCAACAGGAACTCAGATCTTTTGCTTCCTTCTGCCTGGGCAGTTGGTTTTTCTTTTACTATGCTATACTGTTCAATTATTATTTCTTAAAGGAATTCTTAGCTCTAATTTAAACAATATTATAAAAAAACCTATTTAATGTTAAATTTCAACTGTTCTTTTCCTTCCAAATTTTCTTTCATTCTTTGTAATGTACATACTTACAGTTTTACATACTTTTAGTCAATGTGCACACATTTTATGTTTTTTTTTCCCCAGTGAAATTTTATAGGGTTTTTTTCAATTCACCAACATTACCACAGACATTTGCCATCTTATAAATGAAGAAACTGAAGTTCTGAAAAAGTTGTCCAATTCACAGAGCAAATGGCCATTAGAACACAAGCTCTTGAATCTACTATATCAAGATCATAGAATAATATCTTTAGAATGGAAGAGTCCTTACAAGCAAAATGCAGTGGAAAGAGTGAAGGATTTGTGTCAAAGACCTGAGTTCGAATGTTGATGGGTTCTGCCACTTCTATATCTCCCTGGGCCTCTGTTTCTTCCTTAATAAAATTAGAGGATCTGACCAGGTAGTTTCTAAGGATTTTTTAAAATCTCTAGATCTATGATCCTATGCTTTGGTTCAACCCTCTAATTTTAAAGATAAGGAAACTGAGGCCCAGAAAAGTTATGTGACTTATTGAACTTCCCACATATAGAACTGGGATTTGGATTTTAGATCTTCTAAATTAGGAGCATAGGATAAGAGGTTTATAGTAAGAAGATAGAGATAATTTAGAGATAATTTCGTTCAAACCTTTCTGTTTGTTCAAACCTGTTTCCTGAACAGATTAGTAAACTGAGGCTAGGGAGGTTATTTGCCAAAGGTCACATAAGGAGTTAAAATTCAATATTCTTTCTGATGGCCCACTCTCCTTTCATTAGTCCACATATTTATCATCTCTAATAGGCATACGCTATGCCATTGTGTCAATACACCTTTGTTTTCTTAGCCATACTTCTATTGTGGGCCTTTGGGCTGTTTCCAATTGTTCAATCTTATAAATAGCACTTTGTTCACTGACTTAAAAAAAAAAATCAAACCAAGCCAATCAACAAACTTTTCCTTATCCCTTACTATTATTTCCTTCTCTTGTTCCCAGCTAATTCATTTCTTGATATCTTTGGTGGTGTGCAACTGGAATATATAAAAAATATATATTGATTTTAACTTTGTTTTCTATGGGTTCAGAAGCCACGAGGCAGAGCCTGGGATGTGTTCTCAGGGGTTATTGGGAAAAAAAAGCAGTTAGTCAAGCTTATTATTTGTGTTCATAAGAAAAAGCCTAAAGTGCTATTTTTGGTGATCAATTAATATCAAAGTTGTTCTTTAAAAATATCACAGGTTGCAATATAGTAAAGAAGGCTACTTTTTCCATTTATGAAGATGTTCAAAAGTCAGAGTTCTATATTGAGGCTTCTAGAAAAAAGTGAGGAAAGTGGGTTAATAAGATCAGCAAATCATTCTGTCATTTACTATGTCCCTGACATTGTGGTGAGTGTTTAGGATATAAAAGAAGGAAAACAGATCCTGCTTTTCTAAAAAGATCCTAGTTTTTCAAATTCTAATGAAAAAATATGAAAATAATTAGGTTCATACAGAATAAATAGAGGGTAATCTGATAGTGGAAGGCACTAATAGCTGGGGCCATGGGGAAGACCTGTAAAATATGAGTTTTGAGTAGAGTCTATGAGTGGAATCTTTTAGGAAGATATGGAAACTAAAAGGTAGGATCAGCCCAAGAAAGGGAAAAGAGCCATGAAATCTTGTCATATGCAACAAACTTGTAAAGTTTGTGAAACTGTGAAGCTGGAGTATAGAATGTGAGGTGTTAATAAAGTATTAGAATACAATAAAGATAATTAGGCCTTTCCATGCAAAACAAAATTTATATTTGATTGTGGAGATAATAGAGAGCTAATGGAGGTCATTGAAGAGGGAAGCTGATGTAGTTAGACCTAGACAGAAAAATTACCTTGGTAGCTGAATAGATTATAGACTGGATTCAGAAACTTGAAGCAGAAGACCAGGCTATTGAAATAATCCTGCTAAGAGATGATAATAACTTGAACTAGAATTATGGCTATTTGAGTAGAGAGAAGTGGATGTATATTCATCATATTTTAAACATTAGTTAAGCATCTACTCCTCTTTCTCCTTTTCTTTCTCCTCTTCCTCCCTTATGTTTTTGCCTTCTTTTTTCTCCTCTCCTTCCTCCTCCTCCCCTTTCCTAATCCTTTTCCTCCTTCTTTCTTCTCTACTTCCATCCTCCTTCTTTGCCTCCTACTCCTACTCTCAAGGAGTTTATAATCTGGAGACAATATGTAAATATATATATATAATAAGTAGGAAATAATCAAGAAAGGGAAGGCATTGAGATAAAGAAGGGCCAGGGAAGGCTTCCTCTAGAAGGTGGATTTTTAGTTGTAAAGGTAGAAATGACAAGACTTGGCAATAGGTTAGATACGTGTGGTGAGTCAGAGTGAAAAGTCAAGAATGACATTGGGATTTGGAACCTAGGGGGACTTGGAGGAAAGTGATGCCTTCAGCAGTAATTGGAAACTGTGATAGGAGTGTTTGAGAGGAGTGATAATGAGTTCTATTTTGGACATGTTGAGTTTGAGATGCTTATGTGACATCAAGCCCCAGAGACTAGGATTAGATATATAGCTCTTGGAATCATCTGCATAGAGGTGATAATGGAACCCATGGGAGCTAATGAGATCATAAGAAACTGGGTGTAGGAATAGAGATAGAGACTGAACTTGTAGTTTTCTCAGGATAAAGAACTCCTAGATCAAGAAACTACAGCTGCACAAATGGGCAACTCTGCAACTTGTAGCTGTAGAAAAGATTGTAGGAAACTGATAAGTTAATTGATTTGCTGAAGATCAGACAACATGTATGTGTCAGAGTTAGAACTTAAATCCAACCCTTACTGGTTCTGAAGCTAAGTTTAAATCCATTAGGCTTTGCTACCATATTATATAAATTAAACAATGATAACTGACACATATAATACTTTAAAGTGCTATACTGATATTTATACATTACCACATTCAATATATTTATAAAGCATCATAATAACTGACATTTATACAGACTTTTAAAGTCTGTCCAGCACTTGCATTAGCATTACATGCATTAGCATCTTTAATCTGCAAATATGCCTTCCTGTGGTGAATTCTAGAACCAAAATGTATTTTTTTCTCTTGGTTATTTGATCTTATTATTGTATAACACATTGCTAAGTACTTCAAAAATGAATATTAAATACAGGATTTGCAGAGTGAGGATGTAGAGGATAAAGTAATAGCCATATTAGTATTCTTGAGAACTCTTCGTTCTCTTCCTCCTTCTTTCTTCTCTTTCTCATTTTTCCTCCTACTTCTCTTCTTCCTTCCCCCCCTCCTTATTTTCCTCCTCCTTTTTATCTTCTTCTTTCTGTTTCTTCTTCCTTCTCTCTCCGTTTCTTCTCTTCTTTTCCTTTTTCCTTCCCCACACCCTCCTTTCAATCTACAACTTTCATATGTGAGAAACCAACCATTTCACTGTTAAGCTATTGAATCTTTCAGTATTTTTGCCACAATTTGTCTGCCTGCAATTTTATGATGGATTCCCTCACTTGGTATTCTTATACCCATAACTTTATAGGTCCAGCTGTAATGTGTCCAAGTGAACTAGGAAGTGTCAGATCTAGGATTCTCTTGGGTCCCCTGAGTCCAAATCTAACTTAAGAAATTTCTGCTTTATGTAGCTATCAAAATGAAAGCTATATAAAGTGAACTCCCTTGCTTAGAATTACCTAGCAAAATTTGACTTAGTGAACAAAGCCTGGAATTAGACACATTCATCCCTTTGGCACTGTAGCTAACCATCACGTGAATTTCCCAGCTGCTCTGTGGCACTTGCCTTGCAATTAAATAATCAATAGTTATCATGTAAATAGTGAGAATTCACGTGAAATTTGTGACCTGGAAAATAAAGCATTACCAGAGTGACTGCGTTAAATGGTCTGGAAATTATTGGAACCTTCAAATCCACACCATTGGGCAGGTAGGGTTGCTTCTCCATGGCCAGATAGGCCTTTTCCCTCTTTCTTTCCCTCCTGCTACCCCCTCTGCCTCATTCACTGCAATAAATCCAGACCAGACAACTACTGTTAAATGGAGCTGCCTACAGGTCTCTCCACACATGGGCCTTTGTTGCCCGAGGCTTGTTTTCCTTATGCACCAGGGAGCCTCCCATTGATTTCAGTAGGAAGCTCCATGCAGTTTTCAGAATCCAGCTGGCAAGAAATCCATAGTCTTCTTGCAGCTCATCTGTCAGGCCCTCTCAGTTGAAATCAGGAACAAATGTGGTCCTGAAATAGGGTCATTCTGGACAGGCTAGGTGACTTTCAAGGCAGTCTGGTGGGTAGGGATTGCTTCTGAAGGTAAACATGTCTATGAAGGGAGATTTGGGGGATAGAAAAGGTCAGGAATATGATTGTATCTCTAAGGAGTGGAGAAAATAAGATTACATTATCCCAAAGCACCTGTGATTTTATCCTCATAGGGATTTCCCTGTGTGGGAATTCTGTCCACTATTAGAATTGTTTACTATTTTTAGTAGGTAAATCCTGTGGGGCTACTTGAAGGCCATAAAAGTTATCTTACTAATTCAGGATGACATTAGTGGTAAGATTGGAATTCAGGTCTTCCTCACCTTAAGCCTAGCACTCCATCCATTATGCTTTATTTCCTTTATATCCAGATCAAAGCACATTTTTAAAGTTAAAACTTATTGTGTAAAAACAAACAAACAAACAAACTTATTGTGTGTTTAAGTATCACAGAACCATATAATATTAAAGCTGAAAGTGATTCTGCCACTTTATTGCTTGGATACTTTGGTCAAATTTCTTGATTCTCAGTTGTTAAAAGTGTGAGAAGAGATGACTTTTAAGGTCCCTTCTTTTTTTTAATTATAGCTTTTTATATACAAAACATATGCACGGGTAATTTTTCATCTCTGACCCTTGCAAAAACTTCTGTTTCAGCTTTTCCCCTCTTTCCCTCCCCCCCCGATGGCAGAAAGTCCCATACATGTTAAAAATGTTAAAGTATATGTTAAGTACAATGTATGTATACATGTTTATATAGTTTATCTTGCTGCACAAGAAAGATCGGATTTAAAAATTAGGTAAAAATAACCGGAGAAGGAAAACAAAAATGCAAGCAAAAAATAGAAAGAGTGAAAATGTTATGTTGCGTTCCATACTCATTTCCTAGTGTTCTTTCTCTGGGTGTAGCTGCTTCTGTTCATTACAGATCAATTGGAACTGATTTAGATCCTCTCATTATTGAAGAGAGTCATGTCCAGCAGAATTGATCATCATGTACTATTGTTGTTGAAATGCATAATGATCTTCTGATTCTGCTCATTTCACTTAGCATCAGTTCATGTAAGTCTCTCCAATAATCTATGTATTCATTCTGCTGGTCATTTCTTATAGAACAATAATATTCCATAACATTCATATACCACAATTTATTCAGCCATTCTCCAATTGATGGGCATCCCTTCGATTTCCAGTTTCTAGCCACTACAAAAAAGGGGCTGCCACAAACATTTTGCACATAAGATCTTAATGATCTGAGCTTATCCCTTTATTGGACAGATAAGGAACCCAGAGATAATAAGTGACTTGCACATCACAGAATGGTACAGCAGAGACTTAAGAGAATCTCAGGTCTCCTTTTTCCCCAGTCCAGAGGAAGAAAGGAAGGAAATGAGCATTTATTAAGTGTCTACTGTTTTACCAGGCACTGTGCTAGCACTTAAAAGTGTGGTCTCCTTTGGTCCTCACACCAACTCTAGAAAGTAGGTGTTATTATTATCCCCACTTTGCAGTTAAAGAATATGAAGAAAAGAAAGGTCAAGTATCTTGCTCAGGATCATAAGCTAGTACATATCTGAGGTCAGAGGATTTGAGCTCAGTTCTGACTTTAGTCCCAGCACTCTCTCTACTGCACAACCTAGCAGGCTCAAAGCTATTGCTAATTTACCAATTGTTTCTCCAGTTTGGACTCTCTGAGAAGTAGGGACTCTTGAGTATGTATAGCATCAGATGATTCCTTAGGACTCTATTTATATAAATAGAGGTTCTATTATGGTTCTAGGGACCAGAACTCATTTTGTGTTTCTACCAAACTGGCACAAAATGGGAAAGAATTTCTTAGTTTTTTTTAGTTTCTTTCAAAGTTCAGTTGAAATAGCACCTCCTATATGTGGCCTCTTGTGATCTCACAGATGTTCTTGCCTGCTATGAAATTATTTTTTATTTGTTATGTATATACATGAATGAGTACATGTTGTCTTTCGACATGGAATGCACACCCCTCAAGGGCAGAGATTTCTTTAATTTCTGTCTTTATGTTCTCAGCACTTAGTACAATGCCTGGCAAATAGTCAGAGTTCAATAAATAATGGATAGATTGAAAGTTGGAAACATCATTTTACATGTCTAGCCCAGAGAATTTCTGGACCCTTTAAAAGCATTTGGGTCCAACTATATACTCAATGGGAACTTCCTTCTGACTGACCCTCACAGATAGATTTACAGGACGGAGAGCTGGAAGAGACTTAGGAAATCATTTATTCTCCCTATTAATGCCTCTTTGATAAATGAGAAACTTTAGGCCTAGAGTGGTGAAATGACTTGCCCCAAATCACACGGTAGTAAATGACAAATAATGGAATTTAAATCCAGTTTTTCTGACTATAAATCTGAGGCACTTTTCACTACATTCTTTCCCTCTACCCTATTTACTCATTCATTCATTCAACAACTTCTTATTAAGTGATTAGCTTGTATAAACACACTGCTAAGTAATGGGGATATACAAAGTGGTCCTTGCCCACTCATATGCAAAACCACACATATTTCACAGGGAAAATTAAGCAATACACTTCTGAATTTATTTACACTGACTACATAGTATAATTGGACAGCCACAAAAATCCTCTAACCATTTTGTACACCTCTTCCATAATTGTTTTGGCTTTGAGTGGGTGATTTATTATGAGAGCTGAAATCTGTGATAACTGACAGCTTCAAACTCAAAACTGATGAGATCCAACTGATTTAAACTCTTCCTCCCCCTTTTGGGGGAAGGGAGGAGAAATCCCATTTGCTTATGTTTCTTTGCTTACATTTGCCCATTTTCTTGCTACTTAAATTTTCTACCAGTACTGGTGAAAAGATTTTTGAACTATTGAGACTCCTCTATCAAATTCAGTAGGATGACAGAAGACCTTTAGAATAATATACTTTCATAATTAATCTTTAAAAACATTTCTATTCAATCAATACTTTTTATTTCTAACTACTGTTCTATTGATGGGAGTGACCGCCACATTTGAACATTTCTCCCTAAAGTTGGGTTTGCATACCCTTGTTGGTGGAAATAGGACTGGGTATATAATACTCTAGAAACTAACTTAGAATTAATTATGCTAGAAAAGTAACTAAACTGTCTATACTCTTTACTCTAATGATCCTACTTTTAAGTGCATTCCTTAAGGTGGTCAAAGACAGAATGAAAACATTCTCCCCACAACAAAACAGAAATAGATAGTGTTAATGTTAGCCAAAAGAGGAAACAAAGAGAATTTCTGTCCTGTGGGGGAAGGTTGAACAAATTCTGTTATATGAATAAGATAGAATATAGTTATCTCCTTCCACATCATGGTGGTAAGGGGCACAACACCCCTATCATCTGGAAATTCCATGTAAAATTTTTTGGCTCTTCCTTCATTCTACAGAATGAGTCTGGTTCTTCCCCCCCCACCCAATGGAGTGTTTATAGTACTTTGTTGTAAAATTGGAGTTAAATATTTGGTTGTAAGCCAATGTTGAATAAAAATCTTTGTGTGTCATCTGCTGCTTTTACGTTCTTTTTGCAAACTTTAATTTTTTAAGCTTATTTTAATTTAAAAAAAGAAATGGTATATACATCATTATATATACCATATATACCAAATGGTATATATTAAAAAATAAAACATTGATATCAAACAATTATATATACACACACACACACACACACACACACACACACACACACATATTATGCATTTCTGAGTTTCTAAACTTTTTCTGTTTCCTCTGCTGGTCTTTACTTGTCTCTGGCTTCTGCAAAACTCCCCTCAGGTTAATTTCTTATATTGACCCATGAGATACTGAAACCATGATGGGGAAAGTCTTGATGTAGAAGAGATAACTGTACTATTGTACTATAGAAAATACTTGGGAAAACAAGGAAAGGTTTGTACAAACTGACAAAGAATGAGGAAAGCAAAGCCAGGAGAACAATATACCCAATGACTACAATAACACAAATGAAAACAACCCTGAAAACATCAGAATTCAAATTAAACATGCTATCTGCCTCCAAAAAGCTGATTGTGAAATATATATATATCCCTTCTCTCTAACACCCTTCTCTCCAGTAGAGATCTATTGTTGCAAACCACCACTAGAAGAGATTATTCTAGTTTGCTTAACTACTTTTCTTTAATATAAGGTATAACTTAATATAATCTGACCATGAGCACCATGGTCTTGGGAAGTGAAAGTGACCTACAAAGAAAAATAACACATCAAAAATATTGAAAAGTTAGTGCACCATAATGGATAGAGAGTAGACTTTGGAAGTAGAAACACAGGATTCCTGCTTTGACTACATTCTGGCTTGTAATTCAGGCCTGCTCATTTAAGCTCTCCATGTTCTAGCGTACTTTCTATCACTATATTTTGAAGAAAGACATCAGCCTGCATTGGTACAGGAAATTTCCTCATCTCATATTTACTACAGCAAAGAAATCATAGTTCTCATTCTTATCATTAATAAAGAATTTTTAAAAGTTCCTCTTATTTTCTGGTTTTGGCATTAAAGAATACATTTTGGTTTTAAAAATAAGAAAGCTGAAAAAAGATGTCAACATCATAACATCATTGCTACTTACATCTGATATCTCTCTGCTTTCTTCTCCCTTCCTCCTTCCCTTCCTCTTTCCCTCCTTTCCTCTTTTTCCTCCCTCCCTCCCTTCCTTCCTTCCTTCCTTCCTTCCTTCCTTCCTTCCTTCCTTCCTTCCTTCCTTCCTTCCTTCCTTCCTTCCTTCCTTCCTTCCTTCCTTCCTTCTTTCCTTCCTTCCTTCTTCCTACTTCCTCCCCTTCATCTGACTCTGACTCTGTCTCTCTTTGTCTATAAGTCTGAAACTCCTTAGGGCCAGAGATAACTAGAATATGCTGGATTTTGATGTTGCTTTTGATAGAAATAAACAAGCAGAATCCTTTTTTTCTCAGTTAGGATGGTTGGCTGTCAGTAAGGGGGAGTGGAGGCAGAGCCGCCAGCATTATTACTTTCAACTACAAGCCAGATGGCCCTATAAAAAGATTCATTGGTTTTCTGGGGGAGGAGAAAAAGTGAAGATGAGGAAGTGTGAGCACAGAAGCTGGAACACCTCAAAGGAAGAGAGGACCTTGTTATAGAATATCAGACTTGGTGTTGTAGAAAGCTTTTCTTTGTCCAGACATCCTGCTAAGTGTGGAAGAGAGAAGCTTGGGGGAACTGTCACAATGTGTTAGGATGAGCTGGGACATCAGTAACAAACTTTAATTTGTCAGAGAGCTGCGTCAGCAGCTGTTGAAAAATGCAGATAATAGCATCACCCCCAAAGGGACATATGCTACATGTCTCTACATGCCTTGTAGAGGGGAATCCCCTTGAAACAATAAAAAAGGATATATGTATATTATATAAATTTATATCTATGTCTTTTTTAATGGTATCAACATGATGTCAAGAGGCTGTAAAAGTGGATGCCCACTCAGCACACTGGAAGGACCCTCTGAGTTAAGTGGGAGGTCATAGAAGAGAAGCTTATAAGATGAGCAGTCTGCAATCTGCCTAATTAAAAAGAAGGCCCATATTGATAAGGTCCAAGATATATTGAAGAATATATTTTATGCAATAAATAAACTGTAATAATTTAAAAAATTAGAAATAACAAACAATAATGACACAAAAAATACTCCTTGGAAACTCTTACTCCAGTTTAAGATAAATTTTACTATCTAAGATAAGTAAAACTGTATCACATACGTACATAGGTTATTTATAAATTATCTCCTCTATTAGGATATGAGTTTCTTGAAAGCAGGGCCTGTTTTTGCCTTTTTGGATGGTACCTAGCACTCATCCTGGTGCTGGGCACAGAGGAAGTACCTTCCTCCACATGCATAAAGTGTAGACCAGCAGTTCAATAATACTTGTCTAATTGTCTTAACACCATTGTGTCCTCAAGAAACTTAAATACAATACATATAGGAATATATGGGAAACTGGGGGACTGGGGAATGGAGTTTTTGGAGCACCCATGTGAGCCCATGCATTTTTAGTTTGTATCATCCAATACATCATCCAAGCAAGAATGCTTGACTACCATTTCCCTGTAGTCATTAAAGTCATTAAAGTTAGGTCCTGCTCTCTAAAGGTAGCTTTCTTGATGATGTCTTGCAAGGATGACTATAATGCTTTTGGTAGATCCAGTGAGATCCAGCTATGAAATCCTACAGGATGATAGGAAGGGGAACTTGACTCTGCAATCAAGGGCCCATCTTCAGTTGAGAGGGAGGGGCTGAGGGAGAGGAGCAGCTCCTGTGACTGATGAGTAAGTTCATCCTTCACCCCTAGTAAGAAAGATGGGCGCCTTCTCTCATTAGACACATCGTTAAACTTGTCCAAAGGAGATTGCGCCTCTGCCAGTGCGTGCTTTGGAAACGGGCCTTTGGGAATCCATCTTGACCACATGCCTTTTCTAATTTCATGCCCTTAAACCATCATTCATCTCTGACAATTCTGTCAACTTGGCCTATTAAATTTCCACCTATTAAGTTTTCAGATCTCCTTTAGTAAATGCATATGCTCCCAACCAGCCATTACTCCCCAGATAACTAGAGAGTCATCTATAAAAGAAGATGATAATTTATGATAATAGAAGATAGGACCTATTGTTTGGCTGGTGTGAGGAAAGTGCTTTGTAAACTTGAAAGTGCTAGATTAATGTGAACTGGGAGCACATAAGAGTAGCAGGGGTGTGTGGCGAGGGGAGCAGAGGTTCAGTGTTACATAGGCTGGAAAACCTAAGATTCAAATTCTTCCTCCAAACATATACTAGCAGTGTAACTATGTCCAAGTCTCTTCACCACAGAGTGCCCCAGGCAACAAGGACTAAGGACAGATAAGTAGTTTGGTGGATGGAGCACTGAGCCTAAGGTCAGGATGGACAAAATTCAAATCCTGACTATTTACTAGCTGTATGATTTTGGGCAAAAACACTTAACTTTCCTTTTCTCAATTGTAAATTGGAGATAATAATTGTACCTACCTATTTGAAAATCAAATGAGATATTTATTTGTTAAGCACTTAATAACAATGCCTGGTCCTTAGTAGGTGTTATATAAATGTTAATTATTATTATCATTATTACTATTAAGTTGAAAAGGAGTTGTTAATTTGCATCAATGGAGGGATGGAATAAATTTCTGGGAAGAGTTTCTTTCACTGCTGAAATCACAAATCTAGATTTATTTTTAAAAAATCATTAATATTTACATGCTTGAAATAAACAAATGAACACGCATTTATCAAGTACCTATTATGTGCCAAAACCTGTGTTCAGTGTTGAGGATAGAAATATAAAAGAAGGATCTAAATTCTTTTGTTGGATGTAATGGCGGGGAAAGAGAGGGAGGGAACACCCTGAGTGAGCCAAGAAGAATATAAATCCATTAGCAGGCAAGATGCATAAAGTGTAGACCAGCAGTTCAATAACACTTGTCTAATTATCTTAATACCATTGTGTCCTCAAGAAACTTAAATACAATACATACAGCAAAATGTGGGAAACTAGGGGGCTGGGGAATGGAGTTTTTGGAGCACACATGTGAGCCCATGCATTTTTAGTTTGTATCATCCAATATTATTCCTTCTTGGTCTTGTTTTTTTCCTTTTAGTAAACAGGTATAATGAAGCATGTACTTCCAGTTCCTTTCAATAAGATCCAAAGAGAAGAAATCATTTGCCTTCCCATCTCACCACAGTGAGAGCTGGGAATGTGGATTCAGGTTGTCTGAATCTTAATCCCAACTTTCTTTCTGCAGCACTGAGTTCTTGCTTTTGTCTGAAAAGGAGATCATGTTTTGTTTGCTTCTTTTTCTTTCTGTATGCCTGCAAAGTGAAGATGATAGAATCAGCTGTAGATCAGCAAGATCGAACCTAGCTAATGTTACTCAACATCCCAGGAGGCTCAAATTACTTTATTCTCTAGAAAAGAAGGAAAATAGGGATGAAAGAAAAACAAGTGAAGTAGGTCACACTGTACAAAGGCTTAATGGGAAGACACCTAAGGGTTTCTTAGAGAGGGAGACAGGGCTGCATGCATTCATTCCACAAATGTTATTGAGCACCTACTATGTATAAGGAACTGGGGGAGGTACATGGTTCATGCCCTCATTTAATGAAGTATAGAAATCAAGTTTGGAAATCAGATAAGAGACTTAGTAAAAGTATGATCCCAATTAAAAGGATCTAAACTCTCATTTCCGTGCTTTTGTTGGGTGGAATGGTGGTGGGGAGAAACGCCCTGAGCTAGCCAAGAAGAACATAAATCCATTAGCAGGCAAGATGCATAAAGTGTAGACCAGCAGTTCAATAACACTTGTCTAATTATCTTAACACCATACATACTACAGAACCTCCCAGTAGAATGAGTGAGAAAATACGGGGGAAGGTCACACATAGTGCAGCAGTGCCCCTGCCTGAGAGAAAGAGAGAATGAAGGAGCAGGGGGAAACAGAGAACAGAGGATGGAGGATGGGCAAAAACAAGTACCACAAAGTCACTTAATCTCTTAGGGTTTCCATTACCTCATCAGTGAAAGGGTCACTGACACTTTACTTGCTTAAAGGCAGAGGGCTACAACCAGATGATGTCTTGAGATGCTTCTCATCTCCAAGAAGTATAATTCTAAGACTTTTTTGGGAGTTCAAGTATAATTTCCTGAGTCATAATAATTAGCAATAGAAAGGCAGCATAGTATAGTAAATGGAAAGCTGGCTTTAGAATCAACAACATCTGGACTCTGGTTATACCCCTGACACATAATAATGATAGCTAACATTGAAAAAGCACATAATAAATAATACAGTGCCAGATACTGTACTAAATCCTTTTTAAAATATCTTTTTTCATTCCTTGCAACCTTGGGAATTAAATGCTATTATTATCCCCATTTTATTGAGGAAGAATACTGATATAAAAAAAATTATGTGACTTGACTAGGGTCACTTAGCTAGGAATAATCTGAAGTTGCAATTTGTACACGTCTTTCCAACTGAGCCCAACACTTGCAGCACACCACCACATTCTATTCAATTCCCTTAGCTTCTCAATGCCCCAGCTACTTCTAGGAGATTGTAAATTGCATATTAGATTCTTATTTGCATTGGTAGAAGGAATTTCCTATATTCATCGAATTACAGATCTGGTTTTCAAAAAGTATCAGTAACCAGCTTTTCAGGATTAGAGAAACTGCTTCAGCAAGAAGTAAATTCTTTGAAGGAAGGAGTGTCTCATTTTTGCCCATAGCACTATAGGTGCTTAATAAATGTCTGAATTCAATTGCCTTTTTTTATTTGTTTTGTGCTCCAAATGTGATTGTGGGAGCTTTGGATGGTGGAGGAACACATTCTCTCAATGCAGATCAGCATACATTCTGTGGCTAGTCAGAAGGCAATTGAAATAGAACAGCTGGATTTGGGGGTCAGAGGACTTTTCTGTGTGATCCTTAACCTTTCTGAGCTACAGCTTCCTCATCCGGAAAATGAGTAGGCTAGATTTAATGAACTTTGAGGACTTTTAAAACTTGAAATATGAGAACTTATGAGCTTGATTATAAAGAACTGTGTGGAGGTACTAAAAGTAATTCTCATTGCTGGTCTCTATTAAAGGCAGAACTTGAATGCTGCTCCTCCTGGTTCTCTATTCTCTTTGCTGCCCTGCTTCTCTAGCATGATAGCAAATCATTCTCCATTGTGAGGATCATAACCAAGCCAACAAAGCCTTCCAAGCTGGACTCGGTCCACAAATGCAATTTATGAGCCCTTCAGGCAAGAAAGTCCTCTTGGAAAAAAAATGATTCATTGCATTTTCCCTTTGTCTCAGTTTGCCAACACACTGAAACTTAATTTCCAAAGTTAGTTCTCACTTTCTAAAGCCAGGTACCTACCTCTTTTTGTTTTATGAGTGGGCTGGCTGCCCGGTCAGTCTGGTCCTGAGAAGAGCAGTGGGGGAAGGTTTCAATTCAGCTAAGCAAAGGAAGGCTTTCTACCCAGTCTATGGGCAGGTCAAGATCTATATAGGGAGAGCAACAGCCATGCATTTCAGATACCTCTTGTTTTTGCCCCTAATCCTATCCCACATACCCTACAGCATAATGCCCTTCTGAAAAAATCAACAAGAAAACAAGCAGTTTGGAGTCATTCAGTGTTTAAATGTAGCTATGGCAAAAAATTGGGCATGTTGCACTGCATTATTTTTCCAGAGAGAGAGAACACTATGAACATAGTCAGCATTGGTCCCAAGTTATGTGTTTCCCTGAAGTTAAGGCCTTAATAGAAAAAATAAATTAAATAATTAGGACTATCTCTCTCTCTGCCCTTTCTGTTAAGAAAAAGAGTAAAGGAACTCTCTCTCTCTCTCTCTCTCTCTCTCTCTCTCTCTCTCTCTCTTTCTCCCTTTCTCTTTCCCCCCCTCTCTCTGTCTCTCTCTATCTCTGTCTCTCTTTCTCTCTCCTTTCCCCCTCCTCTCTCTCTTTTTCTGTCTTTTTTTCTGTCTCTCTGTCTTTGTCTCCCTTCTTCTCTCTCTCTTTTTCTTTCTTTTTTTCCTAGCTTGAATTCCCCAACCGGGGATTAACTAACTTAATTAGGAGGTCTCATAGTTAATGCTCTTAAAAGATGCTTGTAGGATCTGGGGAAATAGAGGGTGGCTGGTGGAAAGACAATGGGTATGGTGTTAAACAAGCTTTCCCAGGTCTCTAAATATAAAAACAATAAGAAGCCCCTGGCTCAGACAATGAGGGGAGGCAGAAACAGGATCAGAGGATTGTGGGAGGGTTTTTGTTTGTGTTTTTGGCTTGTTTTCTGACCTATATGTAAACTGCCTGTTCTGTTTTTGCCATTTGATAGCCTCCTCCCTCCCCTCCACCTTATCATCATCCCACCAGATGTGCCAACAGACCTTTGGACCAATAAAAAAAAGAAGTCTTCTCTCTCTTTACGTGTTTCCTCACCCTGTCACAAATTGCAACAGAGAAGATGAGATAAAGAAAAGGAACCTCATGAAGAAGGGGTTGAGGTGGGGATGAGGAAGAAAACATTGAATTCACCCCCCAGGGAGAAGAAAGCAGACCAAGAAAGTGGGGACAAATTGACACACAGATGATGCTGGGGGAGGGAGGGAGATAAATCATGCTAGGGGAGATTTTTAAAGCTGAGAGATAATCCTTGAGGTTAGTTGCATAGGAGAGCAGCTACCCTTTCATCAGCATTGTCCAGAAAGATTGGCTCCCATATGCCAAGCTTGGAACTACTCTAGCATACACTTCATGAAGAATTTCCCCTAGGGCCCATTTTCATGAATGAAATGTTTGCTGTGAAGCTGGTGTCTTGATTTAAGTCAATTTTGTTCAGTGGGAACAGCAGCTCAGCTAGGCTGCCGGCTTTCCAAGAGAGTTTTATAGCTAAATTGGTAGCTATTTTCTCCCTGTATTTCACTTACTGCTCATCCCACTTTAGTATCAGAGCTGCCTTCAAGGCCTCTGTTTATGCTTGAATCTCTCTGAAAGCTCTCTAGCCCTCTCCATTTTAGGAGCAACATGCTGTATGGGGTGAAATAGGAATGAGGGTGAGTTGAGTCAGGTTTTAGTTTCACCTCCACCAAGGAAGTTGTGTAACTTATGGCAAGTAGCTTAATCTCTTTAAATTTTCATTGGCTGGTGTTAAATGAACAGGTTGGAAAGTAATAGGGAATTATGCTTGGAAAAAACTAAAATGTCCATATCTTTTGACCAGAAATCCCATCACTAACTATATAATCCACTGAGGTCAAAGACAAAAAAGGGTCCCATATGTACTGATATATTCATAGCAACACTTTTTTTTGTGGTAGTGAAGAAATAGAAAAAATAGATGCCTATCGATTGTGGAATGGCTAAATTTAACAGTTGTACATGAATGTGATGGAACATTACTGTGCTGTGAGAAATGTTGACTATGAGATTCAGATTAGCATGAGAAGTGTTATATGAAACAAATAACTGCAACTATATAAATGGAAAAAACCACAACAAAAGGAAACTGAATATTTTGTGATTTTAGTGATCAAACTTGACTTGAGAGATGAACTGATGTAGCTTGTTTCTTCTTTGTAAGAGTGGATAGGGGAAGGAGTGCCTATGGCTGTGGAACACTGCATATGGTGCCAGAGAGGGTGCTACATAAGGATGGTAGGATAAAAGATCTTGAACTAGAAGGCCAAATTCTTTGATAATCCAGCCCCTCATTTAATAGAAGAGGGGGCCGAGGTCTAGGGAAGAGAAGCAATTTGTTTCTGGTCACATAAATAATAAATGTCAAATGTAAGATTTGAACCTGGGTTCTTTGATTCCAGAGTTAGTACATTTTCCTACCTGTCACATTGCCTCCTCTGCTCTGAGCCTTAACCAAAGGAAAATGTCTTAAACCTCTGTAAGCCTCTGTTTTCTCATCTGTAAAGAGAGATAATAATACCCAAAGTATTGCTCTCTAAGGGTGGTTGTAAGGATAAAATGAGATAATGTATTTACAACACTTTGCATGCCTTAAAGTGCTAGCTGTTAAATATAGATGTCAGTTATTATTATCTATTTCTCGTCTCCATATCCTTCCATATTTGAGGCACAATCTCAATTATGAGCTTTCGAAACACAAGAGTGCAGCGGTCTAACAGACCCATCCCAGCACATGGTGGTGTATGTCATGCCTTACTTTATTTCCCATTTTTAAATAATGTATGAGTAAGAGTACTTGATTTCTTTAGTATGGTTGGTCAATTATCTCTGATGCAATGGCTTATTGGGCCATTCCTTGGTGCTGCAAAAGGGCTGATGTGTTTGTGCTGATTCACCCAACTTATAACATTCATGCTCATTCTCTGTTTGTCCCCAGTCAGGGCAAGATGGTTTCTGTATCTGCATTTTCTGGCTAGTTGATTTTTTTTTTTTTAGCAATAGTTATGTGTCTGCTTATTCTATTATCCGGGATTTAGAGACTCAGAAAGCCAAGAACACTGAAGAAATAGTTCATGTACCCTTCACCCAATAAAAGTACATTTATTCACCCTATAAACAGTTCATTTGATCAGTAAGTAGCATGATCCTTGGTTCAACTCTGATACCTAAGATACATATCAACTGAGTGAGACCCAGGGACTATATTTTCTGTTTCTTAAGACTTCCCTATCTTATTACTAGACCTATACATAAACCAAAGAGAACAAAGAAACAAGAAAAGTTCCCTAATATGAGAAAATATGACAGCTGATTTTGTGGTTATAAAAAACTAAACCAAAACAAAACTGGAAACTAAGTGGTGCCCATCATTTGGGGGATGTTTGAACAAGTTGTGGTATTTAATAATTTAATGGAAAACCATTGGGTTATAAGAAATGAGAAAAAAGATAGTTTGAGAGTACCACAGAGAGACTTGTATGAATGAGTAGAAGGTGGTGTCATCCAGGCAAATGTTAAATAAGGATAAAAAAGCATGTATAGAATACATATGTAATCCTAAAATATTATTCTGATTATTAATTTTAATTATCTCCCTATAAACCTTCCATTGCCACTTCAATATTTTGATAACCTATAATTTTCTTGATGTGGATACTCTCTCAAGTGGTGCTATTTGCAATCCACTCATGCCTTCTTATTATATGTGATTTTTGTCCAATTCTGCCATAAATCCAACCCAGCCTTTAATACTGAAGTCCTTACTATATAGATCTTTTGACAGTGTGTGTTTATGAATGGAATATAAAGGCTATTCATTGATCATTCTTCACTCTTTATATGATAGTAGGATCATAAATTTGGAACAAGATGGGACTTTAGAAGCCACTGAGTAGAAGCCCATTTTTAGATGGGGAAACTGAGGCTTATTGAGGTTTAAGTAATTTTTCCACCATCAAACAACTACTTAGGTGTTTGAGATAGTATTTGAATCAAGGTCTTCTTGACTCCAAGACTAGTGCTCCATTTACTAGGCCATCATGCTACTTCTTGACCATTCTTCATTCTTTTCTGATCACATCCTTTATCCCACAATAATACCTTGCTATATTTTGTGGCCACCATGTCCAACAAACTTTTCTCTAAAACCTGGAAGTTTTAATTGTTCAGACTGTGGTAATATATGTCTTAAAGCCATACAACAATCAACCAATCAATAAGCATCTATTAAATGCTTATTATGTTCTAAGCATTGTGCTAGATCTTGGAAAAATAAGTACCACATATGAATTTAATAAGGATAGGCCTTTGTTTCAGAGAGAGTCTTGGGATCATTAAAAACACGGCATAATTTCCCAAAGGAAATCCAGCTCACTATCCTCCTATTCAATTCAGGCTCCACTTCATTGTCCACCTGCAAGGTCTGACTAAACTCTATGGGCTTTTGGACCAGCTCTGTGGGTCATCCATCTAACTACAAGTGAGTATAGACAATAGACATTCTTTTTACACTTGTTTTTTCCTATGTGAATAGTTAGGCTGAACTCTTGAGTGATTGTAGATCTCATTTAGGAGCTTTTGTAATGTTCTAAGTTGTCCTTGTTATTGTTCAGTCAGATCTGATTCTTCATGACCCTATTTAGGGTTTGATTGGCGGAGATGTTGGAGAGGTTTGCCATTTCCTTCTCCTGCTCAGGAAACTGAGGCAAATAGGGTAAGTGACCTGCCCAGGGTCACAGCTTGTAAGTGTCTAAGGTTTGATTTGAATTCAGATCAGGCCAGGTATTATATCCACTTTACCACCTAACTGCCCCAATGTTCTGAGATTTGGTACAAATAGTACAAATAGGAGTACCTGGAAGATCTTACCATCTATGGAGATTCTAAGGATATTCTCCATGAAAATGGCAAACGCCTTGGAAAGCACTTAATATGACAGCAGTGGGAAAGTGAGGAAGAAAAAGATCCAAGACACATTTGAGGATTGACTTGACAAAACTATAAGTAGAGTATGGTGGAAATGGTAACTTTTCCTCAGGGCACTGGCTTTTAGGGGGCTTGCTTTAGCCCCTTTCAGGGTTGTTTCTCTGCCAATCCACCATGGCCTTCTGCATCTTGGTCATCCTGTCTAGGTGCTAGAATGTCACCTCCCAGTCTTTTGAAATTAGAATTCATTCCCAGAGCCCAGTGGCCTTCTCAACAGATCACTGCTTGTTTACTATTTCCAGAGCTGGATTAAGTGTTAAAAGCAGAATAGACCATCACTGCTTACATGGGAAGGACATACCCTGCCATGTCAACTCATAATTCAAGGCTGAAGACATTTGTGCCTATTTCTGGTTCAAATACACTCATTCCTGTCCCTGTTCACTGAATCTCTTTCTGGAGTTTACTCATTCTTTCAGGGGCCCAAAAAACAAGTTTGTATAAATACTCAAACCTTGGTTTGGGGACCAGGGTCCATAGTACTGCAATTGTGGTTGGGCAGAGGGAGGTTTTGAAGGCTGCCTTTGCAGAACTTGCTGACCTAATTCCACTCTAGCTGCTGAAGGGGCCCATGAGTTTCAGTTCTTTGCTTTCATCAGCCATCCTGAAGGTGATTGTAGCCTGGTAATGTATTATTTTCATTCTGACTGGCTCTTTCTCCATCTCCTGTGAGAATGCTTCATAATTACAGGCTTGAATGAGAGGCAGTGGGCAGAGAAGTGGAATTAGAATCGGAAAAACTTTGTTTTGAATCTTACCTCAAAACATTTATTACCTGAGTGACTGTGAGCAAATCAATTACCCAACCTTTCTGGAACTCAGTTTCCTCACCAGGAGAATGCAAAAGTTAAACTTAATGGCCTTTAAAATCCAGCTCTAAGTTTATGACTATTAGTCGGACTTAAGACCTTTCTCTAGGGTTCATCCAGACTTAATACATGCTTTTTTGGGGAGAGGGGAAACATCAAGCTAACTAGGGTTTAGGCCACAAGACTCTTAACTTATCTTGATTTTGCTTGCCATGGGAAAAGCCAGGTACTCAAAACCCCACTCCCTCTGGGGATGCCCACTGTAAAGTTTCCCAGTGGTGGGCCGGTTCTTGGTGAGCCACCTTTACGTCAGTTCTCCTGGGCCTGCAGATGGCATGAATCCCCTCTCGGAAGCGGAGCTGCCCAGTAAGAGGTGTTCCGGGTGCAACCTCATCTGAGCCAGCTCCACATCCTGCCCTGAGCACCGGCCCTCTGTGACTCAGATCTCCTCCCCCGCCCCTAGCATCTGGCTGGAGTTTGTTTACAGCCTGGTATGCTGCTCTAGCCACAGGTGGTCTGACTTTTGGTGCAAATAAAAGTTTGTCAACGGTTTCTCTCCTTGGTTTTTGACTTATCTAAACAAAATTAAGCTGTGGGGAGTCCATTAATAAAAGACTTCTACTGCAAAGCTATTGGCACTCTGTAAGGCATTTTGTAGACTGAGCAAGCAGGAAGATCAATATTATTTAGAATGAAATAACAGGGCAGATATTACTCAGGGGATTTTGACTTCTAAGTATGAGAGGGAATAATAGATTTTCTTTGGTTCCTTGAAATGAAAGAATATGATGAAATAGCATATTAGAATCTATTTTTTTTTAATTGCAAAAAAACATCCTGAAGAGATTCTACATGGCTATTCCCTCACCTTTTTTCCCTCTCTCTATTCTCTTTTCTCACCCCTCTTTCACTTATTTTCCCTCCATTCTTTCTTCTTCCCTTCTCTCTTGCTTTCCTTCCCTCTCTCCTCTTCCCCTTTTCCCCCTCTTCTTTTCTTTTCTCTCCTATTCTCTGCCTCTAGATTTCTCTCTATAGTATCTCAATGAATCAATCAACAAACATTTGTTACAGTCCTCCTACGTGCCAGACAGTCAGAAATAGAGGAAACATTTCAACCATTGATAAGAAACAGGAAATAAAAAGGGATATGAGCTTGTTTGAATGAAAAAAGGCACAAACCACTTGACTAAATTCTTGACTGTAATTCTCTATTGAATCTGCTTTGTGCCCTGAATGAGTTTAAGGGGGAATGGAAAGGAGAAAAAGGCCAGGGACACTTCATAGTTCTTAGGTGAAAGAAGCTAATGAGAAACCATCCCTCATCCTCTAGCCCAGACCTCTGACTTGTCTATTGGAGGCTGTGATAGAGAAGGGTGGGAAGCCACCGGGAATTGTTTTAGGAAGCTGGTCAATTTAACATTGGGCATTTTGCTTTCCATCTCTGTCACTGAAGCCAATTAACCTACTAGCTGGGGAAACTCTAGGGGAGCTAATTGGCTCATTGTTGAAGAAGCAGTAGTCAAGGGGGAGAGCAGGGGCCCTAGCAGCCCAGGCGACTGCTGAGATGGCAGACTCATTGGAGAGCTGGTCAGTGTGAGAGCCAGCAACCTAGGTCTTTAACCTGAGGACAACCAGTGGGACCAAATAATGTCCTTAGTGGCCATAGGAAGGCCTTAGGAATGGACAAAGGAGGCAGAAGAATGAGAGAGAAAAATAGAAGGAAAAGGAAATTTATAGGATTATAGGTTTATAGTTAGAAGAATCCTCACAGCTATCTTGCCAACTCTTTCATTTTACAAATGAGGAAAATAAGAAAGAAAAAAAAGTAGAAGGACAAGAGTAAAGATACGGTGCACACAGTGGGGAAATTACTGATAGACTTTCATCAATAATTGCCTCAGGTACTACCCTCTGAAATGGGTTATTTCTCACAGGAATATGAAGTATCAAAATCTCATCATGATAAGGTTACTTGGGTTATTGAAGGCTATGGCAACAGAATGGAAAACTGGTAGTAGAAAGACTTCTGATATAACTCTTCATACTTCATAGGACTGGCTTAACTAAGTTTAAGAGGCTTAAGGGTTGCTACAAGGTGATTTTTTTCTTCTTTTTTTGGTCCTAACAAGTCCTTGAAAGATATCTACCAAGTGCATAGAGAAGTTGTGGTCTGTCTCATAGGGGAGGATATAACTACACTGGTGAAACTATAGGTCCAAAGCCAGCCATATCTATCAATTTGAGGCAAATTTAGTTGAGGGAAAGTGCTAGTTTAGAAGAGACCTTGGGGAGAGAACTCAGGACATATGAGAAAAGATATTAGCAGCTGGAGAGATCTTGGGGGATAGGGATCAGGATGGGGCAAGGAACTCAGATGGGCTGTGGCAGTGGGAGAGGGAGAGGAGTCAACATTCCCATTTGGTAGCTTATTATTTTAACTAACTAGGTGCTAAGCTCAGTTGTTCCTGCCTGCTGAAGGAGTAGACATGCTGTCAGTGACCTCCATAGTTTGGAACTTTGGATCAAAGGCCTAATGAATTTGCTCTAGTTGTGGTTCTACATAGACCACTGAAGTATTAATATAAAGCAGCAGAAAGCAGGGAAAGGCTTTTAGAGGCCACTTGGGCCATTTCTTGGCCTTTAGGTAAGGGGATAATTGCAATATTCAACTTAAACTTATAGCATAGACATTTTTACTGTTCTGTTTTGTGAAGAATACTAGGCACTGAGAGAGATGGAAACATAAAGTAGATAGGTCCTTGACCTAAGGAAACTCATATCTATCTATCTATCTATCTATCTATCTATCTAGATAGATAGATAGATACATATTAGATATAAAGATATATATCTATATACAAGATATATACATATATCTCCTATATTTTTACTGAATTATATATATATGTGTATATGTCTAGTAGGGATATAAGGTATATATGTATATATACATGTGTATATAAATATAATGTATTCAACATACATGTACACACATACATGGGATATATACATACACACATATAGCCTAGTAAAGATATAGGGTATAAATATATATGCATATATGTGTGTGTATATATATATATATAATGTAAAACACATGAACACACATGTGGAATATTTTATTACACATATATAGTCTATAGAGATATGTGTATATATGTATATATATTATGTATATAACACATGCACACACACACGGGATATTTTAACACAAAACATACATACATTACTTCCACCCTCTCCCTCCCAAAAGTGAGTGCAATTTATTAAAGCTTCAAACTTCTCTAAGTCTTTGATACAACTTATAAAGATAACTGTAACATTAAATAATATGTTAAGTATATACAATTTACCATGTATATCACACATATCCTCTGTTACCCCAAGGAAGTTATTCAACTTCTAAATATATCAAGTAACTGTACTTTCTAAGACTACATGTTTGCAAAGAAATCAGCACTCTATAGTGGTAAAGAAGTCCCTCACAAAGAGGTTAAAAAAATTTTTTAAAACGTGAAAATTAGCATTTTGAATTTTAGAAAAGATACAAACATTAAATAAGCCATGTCTCTAAACCTCAGAGAGTTCACAGTCTGATAGCACAGAGCATACGCACACTTATAATTAACTAGCTAGACAATAGACATAGATAATTATAATATTAAATATATTATGTATTAAGAAATATACAAAATAGATGTTCTTTACCATCTGAAAAGAAAGGATTATTGACTACATTTGAATTGGGTCTTAAAAGGTGGATAGGAAAGATATGGGATGGACATTCCATGGGGTCCAAAACAATTGTCGTTGTTTGTTCTTCATTTTCAAAGAGGACAATGATATAACAGGTGATGTCTTGATTTGTGCCTGAACTGGGTTTAAGCTAGGCAGAGTTGCCCAAAGTCATCAGCTTTCCTCTCTCTTCCAAAGACAAGACAGAAGTCAGGACAGTGTTTCTAGATGCAATGGATGATCTTGGCTAACCAAACTCTCAGCACTTCACAGGACCTGCTTCAGCTGCCTTCATGGGCACTGGAACAAATTGTTCTTATCCATCCATTCCCCTGGGTAGACACCCCACTAACTTACCAAAGGATCTGAGATCCTTGATTACCGTCAACTTGCATCTGCTGAGACAGTTTGCAGGGGTTTGGCATAGTTTGTGCATGTTATAGCCTCTTACCTATAGCTAAGACAGGGGAGGATATAACTACATTGGTGAAATCATAGATCCAAAGCCAGCCATTTCTATCAATTCTGGTCCTTTAGTCAAATTATACCAAAAAAAAATTGAGGCAAATTCAGTTGAGGGTATAGGTAAGGACTGAGTGCCAGGTAGACACCAAAGATGAATGAGCAGCTTTTTTAAGGGCTTGGCAGTCCTCACACCAGAGGGACTAGTCTTCCTTGAATATTCCATATACCCTGGTAGAGAACAATATGAACAAAAACAAGGAGATGGGATAGTATGAGGCAGGAAAAATACAGTATAGTGTCAGTTAGATAGATAGACAGATGACAGAACATTTTTAAGTGCTTATGTGCTAGTCATTCTATTAAGTATTAAGGATATAAATGTAAGTAACCAAGAACTTTCTTGTCCTCAAAGTGTTCACATTCTATTGAGGGAATCCTCAATATGCAGAGGGACATATGTGAGCAGATGATGGAGACCTATGGTACTCTGATGAGCAAATAGCCATGAAGGGTCATGGAGGATTGGACCCTAGGTAAGGTAAGACAAAAGTTCTGGGGGGCAGGGAAAGGGATGAGGATGATGTCATGCATGGTGAGGAAATAAATGGATTTGAAGGCAGCTCAAAGTCCAGTTTTACCACTTATTTCTGAACAACTCTAGGAAAATTGCTTAACTATTGTGGACCACAGTTGTGAATGCCAACCTAAGGAATCTGAACTTGATTTAGTAGAGGCTATTTAGATGATTTTGAGCAGAGAAGGGTCATGATTAGATAGATCTGTGCACAAAAGAAGTAAATGGATTGGGGAAGGGGCAGGGATTGGTGGGAAAAATGATGGATTGAAAGGAGAAGAGGAGGTCCTAGAGAAACCACAAGAGGAGGTTATTGTAATAGTCCTGACTGATTGTCCTGCAGATTGAGGTGAAAGTAGGGTAGATGTGAGGGATTTGTGATAGCATTTAATTATTGATTGGATGTATATATTAGTGGTACAATCCTTGTAGTCAGAAAGACCTGATTTTAAATCCAGGTTTACACACTTAATAATTGTGTGACTCTGGGTTGGTCACTTAACTTGTTTGCCTTAGTTTCCTCATTTGTAAAATGGGGATAATAATTGCAACTACTTTCCAGGATTATTGTGAAGATCAAATAAGATAATAATTGTAAGGCAATTAGCACAATGCTGGGCGTATAGTAATTGAAGAAGGATGGAATTCTGGGGAATACCACCATTAAGGAGTTAGGAAGGGGATATGGTAGCAATAAAAGAATCAGAGAAAGAGGAATTGGGAGAAGAATCAAGGTATAATGTCTCAGAAGTCAAGGGAAGATATAGTATGTTGAAGGAACTGGTGGTAAGCATTGTTGATAACTACAGAGAGCTCAACGAGGGTGATCACTGTGACAGGAGGTTTGTTGAACAGTGCTCACATGGGTTCTGGTCTTGCCTCTGACAAATACTGGCAGTGTGACTGATAATAGTCATAGTATAGATATGGATAGAGTACTGACTCAGAAAAACAGTGAATCCTATTTTAGATACTAGCTGTATGACTCATTTGTATTTTACAAGTAGATAGGGTTGGATTCAGTGATCTCTAAGACAACTTCCAGCTCTAAAGTTATGAATTTTCCAGTGCAGGAAAGTAGCTGGGCTGTGTGGTTTCCTCACGGGGAATTCTCTCTATCAGTGAAATCACAGATTGAACCAGAAAGTTAATGGAGACCCTAGAGTAGAGTTGTTTCAGTAACATAGGTGTTTCCTATTTTTAAAGCTATCCAAAGAAGCTGATTCAACAGGCTTTCTTTCACTAGCGTGCTCCCATGACTTATGGTTCACAGGGTCAGGAAATTCTTTCTTTATATTGACTGAGATTATTTCTCCTGCTGATATTTTTAACTTACTTCCTCCTGTTTTGTTCTGAGGGGAGATGAGGAACAGCTGGTCAGTAGAACCTCTAAAGATTGCAGGAAGAAAGCAGGGTTTTGTGCTTGGAAGGGCTGGGGAAGGTCAGCAGTAGTTTAGTGTAGACCTTTCTTCTTGTTTTTGTTTTCCCTCCATGCTTTTTTTTCATAACACAGAAATCCTTTGAGTACATGATTATAGAAAGGCAGGGCAGTGACTTCTTGATTATTTGGTCCCTTTCTTTATAACTATGCAAATCAAATAAAACTAGGTACTGCAATAGAGAGAATCTTGGACCCAGAAGACTCATTTCCCTGAGTTCAAATCCAGGCTCCTGGTTGTATGACTTTGGGGAAGTCACTTAACCCTGTTTGCCTTAATTTCCTCATCTATAAAATGAGCTGGGGAAGGAAATGGCAAACTACCCCAGTATCTTTGCCAAGAAAATGCCACACAGGGTCAGGAAGAGTCTGATGAGGTTAAACAACATTTGGTATCAGGGAACTACTCTCCTCCTTCCCTTCTTTTGCCTCTGACCTCATTTGTATTTTGTGCTTTGCAAATTCATGTTATTGTTTGCTGTTGGTCAGTCATTTCTGACTCTTTGTGACACCAAATGGATCACCTCTGTTGGTGATTGGAGACACAGATTATAAGAGTTGAGGAAGTTGTGTGACTTTTTGAGAAATCAGTATAAATAATGAAATCCCCAGGCATGAGGACAAAATTTGGAATAAAAAGAGAGACCACCAACCAGGCACCAAATTCCTTGATAAAACAGGGAGAGGGACTTGGAAGACCAGCAGATGACAAGTGACAAGGTTCTGGAAAGTGTAATAGAGATGGATGGAATATATATCAAAGGAGGAGAACCTACTGGGTGATGGTGGCAGAGGGTCTGGAAGTGGGATGCAAGAAGAAGACAAAACTCCTAGCTTGTGGTATCAAGGACATGAGAAAAAAAACAGTCTAAATTGGAGATATTACAGTCCCACAGGAATAACACTTAGCTTTCATAGACTTATTCCTCAAAGAGATCAAAGAAAGGGAAAAGGGATCCTTATATGCAAAAATATTTGTAAGACCTCTTTGTGATGGCAAAGAACTGGGAAACAAGTGGATGAATATCAATACGGGAAGGTCTGAACAATTTATTCCATATAAATGAAATGAAATACTATTGTACCATAAGAAATGATGAAAAATATGATTTCAAAGAAACCTAGGAAGCCTTATTTGAATTGATGTAGAATGAAGTAAACAGAACAAGGAAAAGTTTTTATATAGCAAAATTATAAAGCCCAACAACTTTGTAAGACTTGAGTACCCTGATCAATGTGATGTCCAGTAATGACCAATAATGAAGTATTCTGCTTACATCTTGATAGAAAGGAGATAGACTTTAGATGCAGAACAAGATATATATTTGGAAATGGTCAATGTGGGAATTTGTTTTTCTTGATTATGCACATTTGTTACAGTTTTTTTCTTTCTTTTTCAGTGGTAGTGGGTAGGAGAAAGAAAACATAAATTTCTGATTGAAAAATTAAAATTGAATAAAAAAGCCACCCAAAGAAAATGCTTATAGAGTCAAATTACCAGTGTTTAAATGCTATTTCTGGCATGTATTACCTGGGTGACTTTGGTTGTGTTAGTAAGATTTCCTGGGCTCAGTTTCTTTATCTGTAAAATTAGACCAAGAGACTAAATGGTTTTGGAGATTCCTTCCAGCTCTAAGTCTATGATGTTATGGTCTTAATGTGGTGGGGGATAGGTTGTATGTGAAGAAAGGCAGATTTCCTGAAATATAAGAAGATGGAAAAAGGGTGATAGGAAGGACCTTTGATATAAGAAATTTGTTAATAATAGAGTGAGGGTTCCAGAGGGCATAGCAGAAGGGGAGGGCAGAGAAGGTTAGGGTCTGGGAGAGGGTAGGGATGATTGAATTGGATATTAAATAAGAATGTACAGTGAGATAGCAAGGAAAAGGGGGTTATATACACCCTGACAGATATCAATTCTGGATTATGGGGATTCAAGCAGCAGCAGTTACAGATATAATAACTAGACTGTAGGTGAACTATGAGTTATTCAATTATTTAGTTGAGGGAAGATTGAAGGAAAGAGCAGCTTTTCACCTTTAGTGACCCTGGAATTGCATTCTAGTTGTTATTGGGGATTCACAAGGGATATCAGCTCCAACTCCTGAGCTCAATCTGGAGAAGGGGATTTAGCATTGATTTTATATATATAGAGGGATAAAAATGCCTGTATTAATAAATCAAGTGAGATTATTAAAGAGTTCCATATTAAAAACATAGACCTAGGCTGACCTAAGTTTTCTATACCCTGGGGATCATAGGCAGACCCCTAAGTGACTGTTTTTGCTGTTCCTACCTTTGTATATAAGCTCTATTATTCTATTTAGAGGACAGCCCTTAGAGCACTGGAAGGCTTAGATAATCTGGGATTTTACACTCAAAGTACAGACTACAATTTACACTGTAGAATCATAATTAGGATATCTTACTCTTGGAGTGAAATTATTCAAATGGAAAAAGAGGAATGGAAAGATATTGGAATCCCCTAAAGGAGGAAGTGGGATTTGAAATGCCAGGAAGGTGAACTATAGGAGAGAAAAGCTATGGAAATCTTCCCAGGTTATTCTGGCCCCATCTCTTTCTTGATTTCTTATGGCATAGTAGTAAGACATTCATATGGCATATTTTTTCAGCCATTCTCCAATTTATGGGCATCCACTTAGTTTCTAGTTTTTTGCCACCACAACAAGAAATTATATAGAACCCTTAAGGTGACTCCTTGGAGTTGGGTGAGTTGGGCTGAGGAGGGGAAATAAGTATGAATTTCCATTTTTGTGCACTTCTGGGAGACAAGCCCCTGACTGGCCCAAATTAGTTATGTCAGGTCCCCTGTGGTTCTGTAGTTGAGACATCTGCCTCTATCAAATGTCTCCAGACACCTACCTCTCCACAAATGCCAAAATTGGCTCTCTTTATCTCTCTCTTTTTTTGAGCACTAATGGGAAATATTGAAGTACAAATGCTTTGCCCCAGGAGCCTGCTATATAGATCAAAGATAGGCATTAGGGACTATACAAAGCTATTTAAGTCATATTTTAATGGTATTAAGTGCTAGTATACTCTGGTCAGACTTTTGAAAGTCATAATGCAGCCTGAAACAGCAACTAAGGGTTGTAAGAAGTCTGCAGCTCTATTGATCTGGATATCCCCTGGGGTTTTCCTGTCTCTGTTGGTGATGATATTCTACTGTACCTCTAGGAAAGGCAGACATGAGTTCATATAGTGTGTCTAGGTTTTCTGGAGGGCTACAAATCTTTGTGGTAGATTTAGCAGTCCAAAGGATCTAGGGCCCTAGTGTGTCTGTTTTTCCTAGAAAAAAGCAATAGTAAAAGCTGTGGGAAGAAACTGGCTTTGCAGTGGCCTACTAAGAAATATCAGCTTTAGGTGATACTGACCATCCTTCTAACTCAGGGATTTACCTTTTTATTGTGCCATGGATCCTTTTTGTCAGGCTGATGAAATCTCTTTATCTCTTCTTAGAATAATTGTTTCAAATGCACAAAATTACAAAGGAAATAAATTATATTGAAATATGGTTATCAAAAAATTAATGACTAATTATTAAAATAAAATATGGTTTTTAAAGAAAAAAATTTTCATTGACCCTAAGTTAAGAAAACCCTGCCTAACTTCAATTTACTGAAATATTGTTATTGAAATAGTTTAAAAAATGTTCATGGATGTAGGTTTAGAAGTCCCCACAAATCTCATTGATCTGCCTATTTTAATGATTCCATCTCCTTTGGAACCTCTTTTATATAATGTCTTTACATATTTTCGAGAGAATCATACATTACAGTATTGTATGTTCAAAGGGACCTTCAAGGTCATCCAATCCAATCTCATTTTATGCCTGAGGAAATGGAACTTTGGGAGGTTCACATTGCTAATAAACAGAACTGAGATGACCCCAAATCCACTGCTTTCCCCAGTAAGCTACCCTAAAGTTGAGAGCTCTTGGTCAGTGTAAATTGGCTGTCTTATAGTTCTTCATTTGGCAATTAACTAAGCAAACTAAAAGAAACTAGCAAGAGTCAAGCATAAGGGAATAACATGGGATGACTCTGCAAATAGAGAATTGCTTGTTAGAAAATATTCATTATTTAAACCTGAATTCCTGGGAATCTTGAAGTACATTTAAAGAAAGAAGATTACAACATCCTTGTGCAGGATGGGACAAGGAAAGAACTCCTTAATTGAATATATTGAAAGAATTCCAGAGACTTCGAAGCATTTAGGGTTGAGATATATTGAAGAGAGAGAAACAGGGGAGGAACTGTGTCCATTTGGAACTAAAGGATTTGGAACTAAATTGATTTAGATCAATTAAGATTGAATAGCTGAATAGTAACTAGCTAAAAACATAGTTTTTCAGAGTTTTTTCAAAGGTTTTTCAAAATTAGAAGTCAGAGAAAGCCCAATGTGAAGGCAATGAAACCTTAATTGTGAGGTTTCAATGGTCAGAGCTATCAGTGCAGATATTAGAGCAAAGATTTTTGTTTTGGGTATAGTGAGGCTAATTATTAGCTTTGGTAAGGAAGATCAGGACTGGGAAAAAAAAAACTTAGCTGGGAATAAGAAGTGGATTGGGGTTTAATTCCCAGAATTAAGGGTCACAGGCCCAGGGACACAGAAATCAACAGGTAAATTTGGAAAAGTGAGACTGCAAGAAACTCTCTTATCCAGCTCACTATCTTGGTTGAGTATATTGAGATCTCAGGACCTCAGAGGAAGTTAAAAATATGAAGGTAAGATTTAAGTGGAGAAGGGAGGAAGTAGGAATATGCTTCTTCATTGTAGGTAGAAACTAAAAGATAGATATTTTTGGAAATGACTAAGGTGGAGATTATGTAGACTATAAACTCATTGATGGCAAGGACTATTTCACTTTAGACTTTTATCTCCACTACCCGTTGCAGTGTTTGACCCATAGTAAATGTTTAATGAATGTTTGTTGGTTGATTGAAGTACAAAATAATTTTCCTCATTTGGAAGGCAGGTGGTGGCAGAGGACCAATGGTTTAAAGGAATAATTGGTTGGACTGGTATTGTATTGTCCTAGTTATGACAACATAATCCCCACACTGAATAGGATGTGGTTGTTAACCCCTCCTTAGCTGGAGTTAGGGATACCCCAAGAATTCTAAGCAATGATCCTCTCCCTTCAGTAGAGTTTCCTCTTCATCTCCCATCTCTTCCTGGGCTGCTAGCTACAATTTGAGTTCCAAATGCCCTTTGATTATTAGGATTTGCAAAACATATTTGGCAAAGAAAGAGTAGATCAATTATAGTATGATTTGAATTATGATCTTCTTCCTTAAACTTCTTTCCTGTAACATTATTACCCTATGAGCAGATTTATGCCCTCAGTGTGTGAGGATCCTGGCTCCATCATCTTATGGACATATATTCAGGAAAATGTGAAGGAGTTTATTTGATTATATCCAGTAAATGTACTTCTCCCCTTTGTCCCTAAGAAGGGATGAGTTGTACTGATTATAGGGTTCTTACCATAATAATTGTACCAAACTGATACCTGCTAACCCTCTTTTTCAACATCCTGAGAAAAATAGAGGGACTATATATTAAACTAGACTTATTTGGAACTTACTAGTTTGTGAATACTGGGAATGGAGAAAATGGAAGATAGCTTAATGTATTAAATTTGACTATGAACATCTAATCACATCTTTTGAGAAACCTAATATCCTTGCAACCTTTCAACGTTTGACTAATGATAGATCTTGTTGACCTGGATGAATTTGCCATTTGAATTTGTCTGCATCAATATGATGCATTCTCTGCTAGGAGATTTCCATTCCAGTGCTTATATGGATATACTTGGCATTTTTACTAATATATGTAGAAACCTGGCAATTGTTTGCCCTGGCATCATGAAAATGGTAATTATTAGTAGGATTCTGATGTAATTGCAAGTATAGCTGTGATCCTATCTTCTAGAAACCACCTGAAGGAGAATCAATGAAGAGCTGATACTCCCTGAGTTAGGACCAGAAAACAAGGAACATCCAGCTAGCTGGTAGGAAGATAACTTCTAGGTCTTTGACCAGTGTTGATCAGGACCTCTGGCCATCACCTAGTATTTGAATCTTGTAACATGAAAAACTAAAGCTATTCGAGACACAGAAACTTCAGCTAATATGCTATATCACTTACCTAAATCCTGTACTTTTTCAAAAATATCCCAACAAAAACAGGAGTCATCTGTCCCCATTCCTATAAGCCACAATGATATAAAGTCAGATAATTAAAAAAAATTTTTATTGATGTTTTCTGTTTCTTACTTATATGATCATGGTATCCCATGTATCTCTCCATCTCCTCATTTCCAAGAGTCATTAATTACTACATGACTAATAGTGAGAAAAAACTTGAGAGTAAAAATAAGCTTCATTGATTCTCACAATGAGAAAAATACTAAAATATGTGCAATATGTACTTACCTGTGGACCATCCACATCCCCCAAGGTGTGAGTTGGGGATGTCTTCTCATTTCTTTTCATTTGAATCTCTCTTGATCTTTTACAATTTTATTACATTTACTTTTTTGCTTTTCTTTTTTGGTGTTGTTCTTTCCATTTATGTATTTTAGTTGTTATGTATATTGTTTTCTTGGTTCTACTTACTTCACTCTTCATCAATTCATATGCATCTTTCTATGTTAATTCAGGAACTTCTAGATGTTAATGGTACAGAAGGCACTGCTATTTCTTTTTGTGCAAATTTCAAAAATTTCATGTAATTGAAATTGTCCATTTCTTCTTCTTTATCTTTTGTTTGGTCATGAACTCCTCCCCTATCCATAGATCTAAAAGCTAATTTTTTCATTACTCTTTTAATTAGTTTATCATGTGACCCTTTATGTCTTTGTCACGTATTCATTTTGAGCTTATTTCAGCACATAGTGAGTTGTTTCTCTAAACCTAATTTCTGCCAAACTGCTTTCCAGTTTCCCTAATAGTTTTTGTGAAATAGTAAATTCTTATCCTAATGTTGTTATTGTTGTTCAGTCCTTTTTAGTTGTCTGACTCTTTGTGGCCCCATGTGGGAATTTTTTTTTGTGGCAAAGATACTGAAGTAATTTGCTATTTTCTTTTCCAGCTCTAATTTTACAGATGAGGACACTGAGGGAAATAGGGTTTTGACTTGATTAGGATCACACATCTAATAAGTGTCTGAGGCTTAATTTGAACTTGCGTCTTCCTGACTCTAGGCCTGAGACTCTATCCACTATGTCACCTATCTATTCCTTTTAAGCCAATAGCCAGTGCCTTTGAAATGAATGAATACTAGATTTTTTTTTTTGGTTTTGTTTCTATATGTTATATACCTGATATATTCCACTGATGGATATCCCCAATAACCAGTTCCAAATGATCTTGATTATAGTTCAAGACCTGGCTGGATCCTCTTCCTCTCCCAATCTCTTTTCATTATTTTCCTTGTGGATACTGGTATTAATTACTTCAAAGAATCTTAAGAATAAAACTTCGAACATAATACTTAGAATGCATAGAAAAGCATATATCTTGCTACTAGTCAAAAGTTTTCACCTAAAAACAGTTGTAAAACCATGTCTTTTTCTAAGAGCATAGGAGGAGGGATCATGTCAATTATGGACTTGTAGTTGGATCATCAGGGACTCTGACCATGCTTCATTTGGTAAAGGACAAGGATTTAAGTCAGTTTTATGCTACCTTGTACTCTAGACAGACCATGTATCCTTTGTGAAAGTTAATGTGGGAGAAAGATAATTTCAGAAGCATATGGGGTCTTGGCGCTGATGGTCCTGGCTTTTTCCCTCTCCCTCTCTTTATTATGCATGGATCAATACTTTTGGGGAAGCCAAGTCAGGAGTTCATACAAATATGTCTCTATTTCCCTCTTCCCCATCAATCTCCCAGGTGTCTTATATGGCCAGGAGCTAAGGTACATCTAAGCGGAAATTTTAATGGAGATGTTGTCCCCACAGATTTGGTCTCAGAATCTGATGTATCCCCTTTCACTGGGAATTTTTTTTAAGGAGGGGCATTTTTATGGTTCTTTGGCTTAAGATTAAAAAACAACAATTACAAAACATTTATTACATATTTAATATGTGCCAAATACTGGGGACAAAAAAATTGAGACAATCTCTTCTCTTTTTAGGAGCTCACACATTTGAAAGTTCAGTTCTAGTGTGGATGTAAAGATCCAAAGATCTTTAAGGTTCATCTTTAGGTCAAATGGCATGTTTAGGGATCTGGAAAATGTAATGACTGATCATAAGGTAAGGCCTGGTAATCCTCAGGGCACAGGGACTGGGTAGGCCCTGTGGTCTTCCATCTTATCAGAATTGGTGTATTGGATTACTTGGTGACTCCTTTCACATCAAAGCAGTATAAATGACCCTATTTACCCAGAAGATGGGGAGTTGGAAAAGTCCAGTTTATAATATTTGGGAAGGAGTAAGGAAACAGGATTAGAGTAGAAATGATGCTTTCTGCTTTCCCCCTCAGGCATAGAAGGGGCTAGTCCCCAGCCAGGCCAAGGCAGAGAAGAGGGTAATGGCAGGAAGGTTGTGGGGGAGGGAGAAATAAAGATCTTTGTGAGATATGAGTGGGAAGGGTAGACTGGGGCAAGAGGAAATGGTCCCCTTTCCTGTTCTTTTGGGTGCTCTTGACCAGAATTAGATTGTATTTGATAAAGCCTGGGAAGAATGTATTTCTCTAGAGACTTGATTGTCTAATAAAGAGGAATTTGAATGGAATATGAAGTGGGAAGGGCAGCTATAAATGCATAGCAAGCTGTGGAGAACAATAAGTTTGGCACAGAAGAAAGAAGTGTAATTCAAGGTATCTGAAGTAATTCACTTGAGAAAATTGTGCCGATACTGCTGAAGGTGATTCTTTGCCAAGCCTCAGGGTATGGGAAAAATACAGTAAACCTGATGTTTTGAAGCAGAAAGTAAAGATGATGACAGGTGTCAAGATCTGTGGAATGTGATACATGGTGAAGAAACCATAATCCTTGACCTTAGATTCATACACTCACCCAAAGGTAGAAAGAATAGCTTAGTAGGTATGGTTGGAAATACTGTTTATTTGTCACAGATTCATCAATCCACTTAGAAAACTTAGCTGCACATCTTAGCACACAAACTATTGTCCCCAAAGTCCCAAACACATAGGAGATATCTATAGACACAATGGAAAAGTATTTCCCAGCTCTAATAGCCTTATGATTCTGCCATAACAATGTTCTACCTGGCACAACCAGGTCTGTGTATTGCCAACTGATGGGCCCTGTGAAACTTGGAAGCATTCAAATCATAATTTTTTTTAGGGAATTATTCATAATGGTCCTGGGGGTAGGAGTGGAGACTTTTCAAGCTTTTCTATTGCCTTAGTGATGATATAATTTATATCCTACGGGGATTTTCTGGTATTCACATATAGGGTGAGTACTATTGATAGAAAGGGACTAGTGCATTATTCAGATCTATACCCTTACCTTTCCAAAAGATAGTGGGAATTTAAGACCTCTAGGACTACAACTTTTTGCTGGATATTGTTTAGTATTGGGGCCAAAAAGTTCCTGGCTGTAGTTCAGATTCTCTCCAGAACAATGATTAGTGAAACATATGATAGACATTCATGAAGGTGGGAATTTTAATCAAGAGGTCATGAAATCAAGTCAAGTCAGCAAGCATTTGCTAAGTGCCTATGATGTTCCAGCATTATTATGTGCTAAATTCTAGGGATATAAAGAATGGCAAAACAAGCAAACAAACAAAAAACCACATCCTGCTTTCAGGGAGAGTATGTGCAAATGATATATTTACAGGATAAATTGGAAATAGTCAGCAGAAGGAAGACACTATAACTAAAAGAAATGAAGAAAAGCTTCTTATAGAAGGTGACATTTGCGATTAAGACTTGAAGGAAGGAGAAGAAGAAGAGGGTTCTCTACATAGGGGACCATCAGAGAAAAACCATGGCATTGGGAGATAGAGGGTCATGTGCCAGAGACAGCCAGGAAGCTTACTGGATCAAAAAATATTTGCAAAAAGAATGGAAACTTATTAGGGACAGGGTATGAAGGGCTTTAAAAACCAAGCAGAAAATTTTATATTTGATCCTATTGGTTAAAGTGATTCAATGTAATTTATTGAATGGGAGACAGGTGACATGATCATATGTGCTTTAAGAAGATAAATTTTGTGAGTAAAGAGTGGACTAGAATGGGAAGAAACTTAAAGCAAGGAGAACCCCCCTCAAGCTATTAGTCCAAATGTGAGATGATAAGGATCTACACTAAGATGGTAACAGTTGAAAGAGAAAAGAGAGTATATATGAAAGATGGATGTTTATAGTAACTCTCTTTGTGGTGGCAAAGAACTGGAAACTGCAATGATCCCCATCAATTGGGGAATGACTGAGCAAGTTATGGTGTATGGTTGTGATGGAATATTGCTGTGCTCTAAGAAATAAAACACTCAATGATCTTAGAAAGGAATGGAAAGAAAGACTTGTATGAAATTTTGAAGAATGAAATGAACAGAACGAAGAGAACATTATCTGTAGTAACAACATTATTATTTTAAGAATGACTTTGAGTAATTAAGTCTTTTTGATTATTATAAAAACACAAAATAAAAATAAAGGACATATCAAGAAAGATGCTATCTGAATCCAGAAAAAGAACTGATAAATAGAAGTATGTACAGTATTATTTTACATATATATATATATATATATATATATATATTTGTATTTAATGGTAATTATCTTGAGGAGGAGGGAAAGCAAGAAAAAAAAAGAAATTTGCAGGATAACTTTATTATATATTTAAAAGGAATAGCAAATTGTACCTAATAAATTTATAATTTTATGTGCAATCATCTTTTTTTATTATACTATGTTTATGGTATGGAAATTTAAAAAATATGTTATGAAGGCAGAATTGACTGGTCTTGTCAACAGCCTGTATATGGGAGCAGGTGATAGAGTGAGAAGCTGAGAATGACATTTAGGTTATGAGCCTAGGTGACTAGAAGGATGGTAGCACCCTCAATAAAAATGGGGAAATGAGAAAGAAGACCATGTTTCAGGTTAGAAATTAAGAGTAAAAGCTTGGAAATATTGAGTTTAAGATATTTGTAGCGCATTGTTTGAGAGGTTCAATAAGTAGTTGGAGAGGTAAGTTTGGAGGTCAAGAGAAAGGTTAGGACCGGACAAATAGATCTGAGAGTCATCTGTATAGAAATGATAATTAAATCTATAGAAATTGAAGAGACCGTTAAGAGAAATAGCACAGAAGGAAAAGAGGCCCAGGGCAGAGCCCTGGAGCACTCACCCATTTTATGGGCAGAATCCAGCAAAGGAGACTGAAAAGGAGTAGTCAGACAAGCAGGAGGAGAACCAGAACAGAGCAGTCATGCCAAACTAAGAAGGAAAGTAAAAGAAGAAGGTGATAAACAATGTCAAAGTTTGCAGAGAGGTCAAGAAAAGGATAAAGATTGAGTAAAGGCTATTAGATTGGGCAATTAAGAAATCATTGATAATTTTGGAGCTAGCAGTTTCAGTTGAATGATAAAATCAGAAATTAGATTTTAAAGAGAAAGTGAGGGAAAGGAAGTGGACTATCCCACTTTAGTTGATTTTTTCAAGGAACTTAGCCACAAAAGAGAGAGACAGAAGTTTTGGAACTGATGGTAGACTGATAAGACAATTATTTTATGAATGGGGAAGACATGAGTATATCTATAGGGAAACAGACAGTACACAAGGAGAGATTAAAAATTAGTGAGAAGTTAAGAATAATAGGGAGGGAAAAGTTTAGTGCAAAATAAATGGGTATGTTATAGAAAAAAATGGAAGGAATTTAACAAAAGCAGAAAATATTAAGAAGAGGTGGCAAAAATACATAAAAGAACTTTACAAAAAAGATTTTAACATCATTGATAACCATAATGGTGTTGTTACCAATCTAGAGCCAGACATCCTGAAAAATGAAATCAAGTGGACCTTAGGAAGCATGGCTAACAATAAGGCTGGTGGGGAGGTATTGGAATTCCAGCTGAGCTATTTAAAATCCTAAAAGACTATGCTGTTAAAATGCTGTGCTCAGTATTGGAGCAAATTTAGGAAACACAACAATGGCCATTGATCTAGAAAAGATCAATTTATTTCCTAATCTTAAAGAAGGGAAATGTCTAGGAATGTTAAAATTATTGAACAATTACATTTTACATGCCAGTAGTATCATATGTAATATTCTACAAAATTCAGCTAAGTGATGCAGTAAATAGAGCATCAGCTCTGAGTCCAGAAGATCTGAGTTTAAATCTGATTTCAGAAACTTACTAACTGTGTGACCTTGGGCAAGACACACAAATTTGTTTTTCCTCCTCTTTTTTCTCCCCACTCTCCAAAAAAAAGATTCTGTAAGATAGGCTTCAGCAGTATGTGGATGGAGAATAGATTAGTTTTCAAAGAGGCAGAAGAATTAAAGACCAAATTGCCAATGTGTGCTGTATTATGGAGAGAGCAAGGGAGTTCCAGAAAAACATCTACTTCTGCTTCATTGGCAACACTAAATCACAGCAAAATGTGATATATCCTTAAATAGTATCAGATCATCTTACTTGTCATCTAAGAAAAATTGAAGAGTACATCATGTGAAATGCCAGACTGGATGAATCAAAAGCTGGAATTAAGGTTTCCAGGAGAAATAGCAATGATTTTACATATTTAGATGATATCACTCTGATTGTAGAAAGTGAAGAGGAATTAAGAAGTTTCTTGATAAGAATGAAAGAGAAGTCTGTAAAAGCTGGCTTGAAGTTTAATAACAACAAAACTAAGATCTTAACAACTCGTCCCATCACTTCGTGGCATATAGAAGAAGAAGAAATTGAAACAGTGTCAGATTTTATATTCTTGAGCTCAAAGATAACTGCAGATGACAACTGCAGTCATGAAACTAAAAGATGCTTTCTCTTTGGAAGGAAAACTATGGCAAATCTGAACAGCATGCCATGAAACTGAGACATGTCTTTGCCAACAAAAGTGTGTATAGTCAAAGCTAAGCTTTTTCCAGTAGCAAGCTATGGATGTGAGAACTGTACTATAAGGAATGCTGAGTGCTGCAGAATTGAAGCTTTTGAATTATGGTACTGGAGAAAACTTTGAATAGCAAAAAATATCAATTTAATTATGGATAGCAAAGAAAGCAAATTAGTCAATACTTAATTTATTTCAGGCTAGTCACTGGAAGATCAGACGCTAAAGCTTAAATACTTTGGCCGCTTAGTCAGAAGACATTTTTCACTGGAAAAGACCCTGATGTTGGGAAAGATTGAAGAAAGGCCAAGGAGTCATGAAGAGTTGGACACAATTGAATGAATGAACAACAAGAATGATAGGGGGAAGAAAATAAATATAACGCCAAAGAAATACACAAAAGTTATAATTCTTAAAGAGAATGTTTTAATGACCATTACAGATACTTCAGGAGGTAATGTAGTAAGGAAGTTAAATCCAAAATAAAATAGAATCAATTACATTGAAGCCCCAAAATGACTCCAAACAAAAACAAAAATCAAGTAAAAACAAACTATTATTTGAAAAAGCTTAGTTAACCCTCAAGAAAAGATCATTAGAGGGGTTTGGCATTTGGAGAGGTTGTTACACATTCCTTTGCAAAGCAGCATATGTAAATATGCATTTGAAGGAAGTAGTCAATTATTGTGTATTATGGATGAATGAATGAAAAAAGAAGAAAATCAGAGACATGACCAAAATAATTGAACAATAACAACTGAGAGATCAGCACACTAATTTACTGTTGTAGCTGTGACAGGATCAGTCATTTGGGAAAACAGTTTGGCACTATACCCCAAATGTTACTAGACTGTGTAGCTGTTGGTCTATCAATATTAGTATTGGACATATGCTTCAAGATCACTTTACAAATTATGTTGGTCTGGACAGCTCCATGGGTCTAAATCATATCATACTTATCTATTCATATATTGTATGCTTATTAGTAGACCATAAATGTTTTGAGGGTACTAGCTATGTGATGCATTAATGCTGTGCATTTAGTACTACTGTACATTAGATCAGACTCATGGGTTTTATCTATATATCAAAGTCTGCAGTAGAGAACTCCTCACTTAATAAATGTTAGTTAAAATATTTAATATTTACTTAAAATCACTGTGGAAAAAATACAACTATTCAGAGTTCTTGCCCTATATGTGATTAGTGGTAGTCTCTTCAATTAGCAATTATTTGCATTATTGGCAGGAGAAATAAATTGTCTTCTCCCATAGAGAATCTCAAAGATAATCAAATATCAATTATACTGTTTGTTTTGTATGATGGCTCCACAGTCCTATTTATTTTTCTCACAGGAGGAGATTGCTTCTACTCTCAGATGATAGTTGAGTTTTGTCCTTGCTGATGTTGAGAGAAATACTGTGAACCCTGGAAAGATTGGTTCAAGGAACCAAGTAATTGAACATCATTTCAAATTACTTTTGAAGTTTAAAAGATGTAGAAGACTTTCTCTTTATAGGACAGATGTCATACTATTTTTGCTATTGAATACCAATACAGATATCATCTTATTTTTCAATTGGATCCCACTTTATAATCTACAAAATAACCTATTTTCTATTTTGTCAATTAACCTTTTCAGTGTATTTCATTATCATCCATTGATTTCTCATCCTTAGTCACCAATATATCTACTTGATAATGTATGATGAGTTTATCTAGGATTTATAAGATATAGTAGAAACAAAGAGGAAAAGCCTCTCTCCTCCTTCTTCATCCCTTCCCCCACACTGTCCATATCATAATCCTCTAGCTGCCTACTGATCCTAGGGCCACAATGATTAATTACCCCTTCTCTCAATTGTATGGTGCAATCTGACCTCTCCTGTCTGAGGCTAAAGTAGAATCATAGATTCTGAGAGGTGGATGGGACCTTAGAGGCCATTTATTCCAACTTCTACTTGAAACATGAGTATTTGAGTCTTAGAACCGTGGAATATTAATATCAATAGGAACCTTAGAGACCATCCAGTATTATTCTATATAGATGTACATGTGCACATATATTATACATATACATATATACCATTTATGTTTATATGTACATATCTATATGTGTATGCATTTTAGGGCTGAAAGGGAGAATGGTGATTTCACAGAAGACTTGCCCTCAGGTCTCACAGTCAATAAGAGATAGAAGAAAGATTTGAATCCAGTTCTTCTAGATTTCAAAGTCAGCTTCTTTCTCTTTCAAATCTGAATCTGATTTTAAGATCAATGATCCTCTACTGCCTTGTTCTCTTGAAAGAGAAGTGTGAAGGATAGATTCTATTCTTTAGGTCACTCTGAACAGAATAATCTCCTGTCATTCCTTGGGTCATACTGGTGGAAAGAGCCAGTGACAAAGCAAGTAATCTTTTGTTTGGGATTGCCCTGGATGCTTCTCTCATTGCTATCCTGCTATTAACCATAAAAGTAGGAAAAAAGTAATCAATATTCTTTTAAAAGAATATTTTATTTAACTTCTACCGACAAGAATCAATATTTTATAATGAGAACAAAAGACAAACCAGGAAAAAAAAATGCAGCTCAGGCTTGATTAGTGTGAGTAATGAATCCTCTGGAGGTGGTCGCATTATTTGAATTCACACTGCATAATTTATATGAGGTAGAATCAGTTACTATATTTTACATAATTATACATTTGAATATCAAATTTGAATACCTGTGAGTACTTCAAGGGATTCATCATTCATATTAATTGGGATCTAGCTATATTTTTCTCATTCTTGTCTTTTCTTCTCTTATTAATATTGATTCTTGCCAATAGAAGTTAATTGAAATATGTATACTTATATATCTATATATATTAAAATAATATTGATCATTAAACAAATTACATAATTGTGTCTATGGGTATATCAACATCAGTCTGGTAAGAGTAAAATTGTCCTGTTTATTTCTGGGGCTCATCTTTTCTATACATTTATCAAGCTTTTTTTGCTGTTATTTTAATTTATTTAGTAGTAATAGGAGTGTATCAGAAGTCCTCTGCTATAGTGAAGTCATCTTGAATTTAAAAAGACCTGGATTAAAATCCTACTTCAGACAAAATATTAGTTGAGTTACCATGGACAAGTTATTTATTTTCTCAGAGGACCATTTAACTTTCTCTAAGACTGTTAAATTACAGATAGTTGCATCAGTGATGGGGCTTTCCATGTCAGGAGTTCCCCTACACTGATGATATTGCCATCTATTCTCAGTAAGTAAATATCGATGTATATATTTTACAATTAAAAAGCTCTTTATTACTTTAGTTCATACAAGTTTCCCTCAATTTCTTTAAATTCTCCATTAAGAAAAAGAATCCATATTCCAAAAGTAATAGCGAAATCAGACCTTCATAACTGCGATTCTTTTTGGGCTCTAACTTCATTACTCACCTCTCACTTATTAGGGTCCTGATGACTAGGGCAGAAATAGGATTTGTTGGTTCTGGGTAATTGGATCATTCCTTTAGAACTGTATAGATCTGACCTGAGAATCATCAAAAGGGTGTTTGAATGCTTTGTCTCCTGAAATTCTATCATAAAGTTACCAATTTTGAGCTGAAAAGACTTGAGGCCCAGTGTTAAAGACCATGCCTAGGTAAAAGGGTAGCTCAATTCTCTGAGAGCCTCCATAGCTATGAATCATAAACTTGAAGGAATTGCAAAGCAGCCTTTGCAAATGTTCCTTGTGAGTTGGGAATGAAATAAATTGGAACAAGAAGGAAGAGAAGAGAGGTCAGAGAACGCAACAGCCTCTCAGTCTCCTTATATCATCATCATCATCATCATCACCATCCACTCACATGAAGAGAACCATTCTACAGGTCTGAGTTAGACTTCCAGCAGCCACTGGCAGGTGGCTCCTGTATCACAACAGCTCAGGACACCTGATACAGAGATATGATGTCATCTGGGGCATGTTGTTCCTTGGAGTAAAAAAAAAAAGTGAGAGTTGAGTATCAAAGGTGGGTGAGCAGTTCTTAAAAAGACTCAGTAAGCCTTATATCAGAGCCATTAATGCTCCTTGAATACCTCATATACCCTCCTCTAAAACAATACATTGAAGAGAGGGTACCATCAACCTTGGTAGATGAATTTTCTGCACCTGAAAACTTCCTGTACCAATAAAATCATAGTTCCAATCCCTTCTGCTAACATAAAGCTAAAAATCTCATTATCTTGCTGATTGACTTAGTTGTTAATATTCAGCTCCTTCTCAACTCCTCCTTAGCCTCTCCCCTCTGATTGGATTCCTCCCAAAATCTTCCTTTATAGAGGGCTAGAATCTGAATTTTCCAGATAAATCTCCACTTTCCATTAGCAGCTCTGCATGGTTTGGACTCCAAGGAACAAGATCAATTATGGGTCCAAGAAGTAACATGTACAATAGTTACACACATTGGTAAACTTTCTCAGCACATGGACTAAACCAGCTTAAGTGTAATTGATGAACTTCAAACCTGTTAGTGATTTAGGGGTATCAATCCTAAGCATGTGAAAACTTCTGGTGGAATACAGGAATGAGAACAGTTTTTTCCAAAAGCTGCAGAGGTGTCTGAAGGAGACGTGCAAATTCTTAGAGCTCAGTCAGACATTGAAAATGCCAAAGTCATCCACTGTGTCCTGGGCCATCGCTAGTCATTTTGACTTTTGTCACTGGACTTTGATGATTCTGAAAGAGAGAGGCTGTCAACCTTGTGCAATTCTTGTCTCACCAAAATCCAATTCCCACAGGAGTCAAGACATCACTCGTGATGTCATTTGTCTTCTTTGAAAAAAAAAAAGACAAATGACAATAGTCTTAGAGGATTGCCTAGAGAATTGAGGGATTAAGTGAGATGTCCTGGAGCAGTAGTTCAATATGTATTAGAGGCATGCCTTGAACTTTTGTGCCCCATACCACACTGTCTCTTGTCTTTCATGATATTCTCTAAAACTTCAGCTATTTGGCAAAGGTTTAAAATTTACCTTATGCTTTTAACTTCACAACCAGGGCTATTATTTAACCATTCTGGAACTGTTCTAATGAACTGAATTTGTCTCAATGCAATAGCACTTAGGGTAATAAGAATTTTCATTTATGTCATTCTTTGGTAACATAAGGGTGGTTTATATATTATATCAAATGGAATCTTCACAACAACTCTATGAAGTTAGTACTGCAAGCATGGTAATTGAGGGAAATGAGCCCTTGAGTGATTATACCACTGGAGAAATAGGATTTGGACTCAGATCTTCAAATCTTATGTTTAAGTATTTTTCCCTGTACTACATTGCCTTTTATTACGAAGATGAAAACAATCACATCAAGATAAATGATCTTTTTTTTTAAACACAGACTTGTCCCAAAGTCTTCTGAGACAGCAACAAAATTATTCAGTTGTATCCAGTTGACGTTTCTATTCACATGTTTTATCTGATTCAGAGATTTAACCTTTCATGTCATGAACCCCAATATCCTCCCTTTCTCCTAACCTTACATTTTATCCGATAACATTTCTAGACCCATATCAGAATGTTATTTTTAAATGCATAAAATAAAATGCATAGACTTACAAAGGAAACTAAGAAATAGATTTTATTGAAAAATAGTTATTGCAATATATTTTAAAGAAAATCTAATTTCACTGATCCCAGGTTAAGAATCTCAGATAGATGCTTCTTTTGCTCTTAACTGATTCTACCTTGTATGGTTATGGATATATTAATTTTGCTCCAGATTATATACATTTCTCGAGGGCAACTAGAACATTTTTCACCTTTTTTCTCTAGAGCCTACCCTACCTTTAGTAGAAACTCAAAAAATGCTATAGAATTGTTTAATGCCTATGGATTCTGGTAAAGTGCTGTTTGTTTTGAGTTACTATTCATAACATATCTGGTAGGGATTGAAAGTGACTCTAGCTTGAGAAAGCACTTGGGACTAGACTGTGAGGCTTTGAAGTTTCAAGTTTAGGTCAAGTCTTGGGCTTGCTATTTCTTAGAATGAATTTTTTGTGACTGACTTTCTTCAATGAATTTTATTAGAAGCATTTCTGTGAAGTAAGAATGCCTAGTTGGCATTGGTCTCCTAAAGAACAATGACTGCCTTTGTAGGAAAATGAATATAGCTTCTAGTTGGGGACTTCTGGGCTCACTTCAGTCAGATCCAATCTTGGGGGCTATCCTAGATTATCTTCTTTTTGGCTTGCAGCCAACCTAAGTTTATTCTGGGAAAAATCTACAAATATAGTCTACTTATTGATCTCTACAGTGTGGGTAACAGGTTCCCAGCTCTCATATGAGCAGTCCAGGCAACAAATGCTTTTATCAAATGGAGGATAACCTTAATACTTTAGAAACTAGAGAAGAGAGGGAATTTAGAAAACCAGCTTATAAACAGTACAATTCTCTTAATTGTTTGGTGTGCCTTACTTTTCTACTAGTAGGGTATTGTAGCCTGTAGTTATGCCTTCCTTTTGAAGGGATCCGAACCTAGGAATTGGTAATGGGGTAAAACCCTGACCAAATTTTTTCATAGGAACATATGTAGTTCTCTTCTATCTGCTCCCCTTCCACACCTCAAGGCTCACTGTTCAGGAAATCCCCCTTTCTTTGACTAGAAGTCTGGATTTTAGGGGTCTGAAACTTGGGGTCATGGGTAAAGTCACCCACAAGTCTGGTACTGCCCTGGAAATCCCCTTCTCTAGGTAGAAGGTCAGATTCCAGTATTGGGATATTCTTTCCCCCCTCCCTAACTGCAAGCCTGGGACTTGGGATCAATATTATCAAGAAACTACTCTCTTAAGGCATATTATTAATAGTCATTTCTGCCATGTGCCTCTCCAAAATCACTACTAATGACCCAGAGTTACACTATCCCTCCCTTGCTCAATCTGCTGTGTCTTAAATATGTCTCTGGGAGAAACAAAGAAAGGAAAAGAGTCATGTAAAAAGTGGAAGGAGATTATTCACTGGCAGCCACCATGAAAGGATAACTCTTTCCCCAAGATATGGAGCCAATCAATTCAAGTTGAACTCATCCACCAAGAGGCCCGAGAATCATCTCCAAACTAACCAATTCATCTTGGAGGTCAGCCTAAGTCACTGACTTAATCAGATGTCTTTTGTCTTCGCAAGAAGGTGCTGATGGACATATCTACCCACTCATTATGAAAAGATATAATTAAAAGTCCTCACAAAAGAGCACACTTCTCTCTAAGCTCATCAACTTGATCAGGAAACTTCTTTGATCAACCCTTTGCATGAAAATGGAAAACCTTTTCTGGCAAATAATCTTTAGTTTATGGCTAGAATAAAGAGAGGGAGAGAAGTCATCCATCACAGAATCAAAAGAATGAACTGATTACATTTTGGTGATGACTTGCAGAAGGCTCTCTTGACCTCTGCCTTTTGGGACCAGTGCTGGGTCTGGCATCTGAGAACCTAGAATGCTTGGCTGCTCACATGGTAGAATAAAAGTTCAAGGAAGGTGGTGATATAATTATTGTTATAATAATTCTGTTCTAACTTTTGCTTTGTCATCTTCTCAGGCTTAACTATATATTTCCCTTCTCTTTGTCTCCTGTCCATTTACCCTGAGCTCTATGAATGTGAAGTTTTAGAATATAAATATAATACTAAATAAGAAAGTGGTGTTTAGTTAGACCCCTGGGATAAAGAATGGGAATGAAGACAATTAAATTAATCATTAATCTGATTCTGTGACCTCAGGGTTGGAGGCCATGTTGTGGTAAATCCTTTGAGGGAAGATTTCTGTGAATTAATAAAAAATAATTTCTCCAATTTTTATGGCCTTTTACACTTTTCAAAAATGGTGTCACATCTATTATTTTCTATGATGGGCATGGTGTAGGTGTTATCTCCATTTTACAAATATGGAATTTGAATCTTAAATGATTCACTTAAAGGCTCATAACTAAATAGGTACAAAGCCAGGGCAAAAATCTAAGTCTCTGACTCCATTCTTTTCTAGTATACTTATAAGAAGGTTTATTTCTGGTATACTTCTAATATCCTGCTTTTCTCCTATTACATAGCAGTGTGGTGTATGGATAGGGGACTAGAGTTAGGAAAATGCAGGTTCAAACCCATCTCAGATACTTAGTATCTGGGTAGCCCTAGATAAGTAACTTAACTTCTAAGTTTCCTCATCTGTAAAAAGAGGAGGTTGGACTCTCTTTTCCATGCCAGGAGGAAAATTTGTCACTTTTTGCTGTGGTTCTGTGAGTTAAGAATTGGATTTAGCAAAGCTGTAGGATTGCTGGCTGACATTCTCTGTCTTTGTTGACATCTCTATCTTTGGGAGAAGAGTTTGGGGATTTGACATGAATTTTATTCTATGTCATGAATTTCAAGTTGAATATTAAAACTATTTTTCTTCAAGAACAATTTTCTTCTTTAACATAGTCCCTATTCAACAAACATATCACCTATTATGCCTTAGACTTTGTGCTTGGGATTGAGAATAGACATAAAAACTGGACCTTGATTTAATTGATAGAAGACATATTACCAGAAGAGGAAATTCTACCACATCTGGTTGGTACCTTCTGTTCAATAAGGCCATTTTTAGAGAGTTGCCTAGAGCACTGAGAGGTTAAGTGATTTGCCCATACACCCAGTATGTGTTAATCTTGATCCACTACAACATAACTGTCTATGTAGGCACCGAAGAGACAAATATAAAAATAAAACAGCTTCTGCTCTTGAGGAACTTACAATCTAAGAGGGAAACATCCTGACACAAGTAGATACCAGATAATTTCAGGGGGAAATCCTAGTAGTTGGGGAGGAGATGCAGGAGACGTTCCATATAAAAGCTAACATTTGAGCTAAGCTTTGATAGGAACTAAAGATTACAAATGGTAGAGATAGTAGAGAATGCATTTTAGGTATGAGTGATAACCTATGAGAAAGCCCAGGCAGGACACAGTATCAGGGTGGAGAAATAGTAGGAATTCCAGTTAAGTTGAACCGAAGAGCTCCTGAAGGGCAGTAAAATATAGTAAGGCTCAATAGTGTGGCAGGTGAAAGATGAAATAACTGAGAAAATAAAGGTTCAAGCTTCCAAGCATATCGATTTATCAAGCAGTGGATGCTAATTGCCTAACAAATCAGGATCTTCCTCAACTCTGGACTTTGAATAGAGGGAGGAGACAGACTTTTACACATTAAAAACAATTAATCAAATAAGACTCATTAATTAAAAGGAAACAATTAATCAGGATATAACATTAAGCAGTCTGATTTCTAATTGGAGGAAAGATTAGGGACTTTTTAGGTTGGGAAGAGGAGATTAAACAGATGCAATTCCCTGAAATCAGAAAAACAGTATACCACTACTCCCAAAGTCTATAAACAATTGAACATGGAAACAATAACTGATAGATCAGTATGGGACCAGTTTTCATATAAGTCAGGTGGATTGTCTAAGATACATAATTGGGAGAAAACTCCTTGCATCAAATTTTGGATCTGACTAGGTTTCAAGTCAGCATAATGTAGGTCCTTAGTTGGAGGAGTCTAAAAGTAGCAGGTAGATGTCATCCAACTTTCTATCTACATAGGACTAGGTTCAAGCAATATAATAGTTTCTCTATTCTCACATTTGAATAAAGTTTTCTCAAGAGACAGAGATTGAACTAGACATATAATTGGGTAGAAAGAAAACTGAGCTAGCTCCACAATTGAGTGACAAGATGGGAGTGTTGTTCACTTAATTCCCACATTTAACCACTTGCTTCTCCAATCCCCCCTTTTTCCTCAACAAATAAATTGGAGGCAGATTCTAAAAATCTTCAAATATCAACAGAAGAGTTTATATTTGATCCTAGAGGTAACAACAGATAGTGAAGTTTATTGAGTAGGAAAGTAACATGCATAGATACTATTTTAGAAATATTGTTTTCATTTTTCCATGGAGGTTGAATTGGAAGTGAATGAGACTTGAGGCAGAGAGATCAATCAGAAAGCTACTACAATAGTCCAAGCAAGAAATAATTAGGTTCTGGACTAAGGTAGTAGTTATATAAGTGGAAAGAAAAAATGGATATGCCAGAGATGTTCTTGAGGGAGAACAGATGAAACTTGGCAGGTGATGTGATCCAGGAAGGGATAAGAAAGAGGGAGGAGACCATTACTCCAAGATGATTGAAAGGATGATGGTACCCTGTACAGAAATAGGAAAATCTGTTTTTATATTTTATTTTATTTTATAATAACTTTATATTGACAGAATTCATGCCAGGGTAATTTTTTTACAACATTATCCCTTGCACTCGCTTCTGTTCCAATTTTTCCCCTCCCTCCCTCTACTCCCTCCCCTAGATGGTAAGCAGTCCTATATATGTTAGATATGTTGCAGTATATTCGAAATAGCAAAATCTTGAGGAGAGTTTGGTTTTGGAGTAAAGATGAAATTTTTTTGGACATGTTAAGTTTTGGATCCTTGGGAGCATACTAGCTAGCTCTAAATGATTTGAAGAGATAGTTGTTAAATTTTTAGTGTTAACATTTATACTTCATAAATGGGCAATTGCTACAAATCATGGCTTGATTTATTGTTAATTATCAAGGCTTAAAATGATGAGGAAAATGTTACTAATGAAGATTTTAAAAGTGTGTACTGCATTTAGTTTATTTTTTTTAAAGAAGTAATTATTCAAAATTTACTAGACACTTATTTATGAGACATTATTCTGTTTTAGATTCAAGGAACTCTGAATGTGAAATTTTAAAACATTAATATGGGAAGTTATTCTCCTGGGAAAATTGCAGTTTTTGTCACTTTCTAGGAAAATAGAATAAATGACTTGTAAGCTGTTTCTATCCAATTATTCTTTGATTTAACCAGTGAGTCTGAGTATTATGCTTTCATTGAGAAAAGAAAAGTTCTGCTTGTCATTAAATCTGTATTTTCCAAAGCCCAGACAAGTTCTTCATGGGGAGACAGCTCTTCAGTTCAATTGTATGTTTCATGAAGACAAGGACCCTTTGTGATTAGTATGTTGCTTAGATGCTATTATCTATTTAATAAAAATGTGTTGATTTGATTAATTGTTGCCAGATGAGGTCTTGATCCTCATATGGAACTGCTTATTTTTCATAGTATCAATGGATCTTGCAGCTAATATTTAGTATAGCTCATATTGCCAATCTTGTTCATCACCTATCAACAGTGTCTTACTGCTTAATAAATAAAGTTCAGTCAGACCTCTGGTACCATCTTTTTTTCTAATTTTATTTATATGACATCTCTCCATGTAATCAATCCTTCTACCAAACTTGACTATTCCTTCCACACATACCCCTGACTTCTACTACCTCCTGAGATTTTTTTCCTGATTGGAATGTCTATTAATAATATTAAAAAAAACTTAATAATATTTTATTTTCCCCAAATATGTAAAATTTGTAAAATTTTAAGTTCTGATTTTTTTCTTTCTTCTCTTCCCTTCCCTGTCCCCAAGACAACAAGCAATCTAATATAAATTATACATGAACAATCATTTTAGATATATTTCCATATTAGTCATGTTGTGAAAGAAAAGTCAGAACAAAGAGGAAAAACCATTATAAGAAAAAATGAGCAAACAAAAAAGGTGAAAATAGCATGCTTCAATTTGCATTTAGTTTCTATTGTTCTCTCTTTGGATACCAATGGCATTTTCTGTCCCAAATTTATTGGAATTGTCTTGGATTAATTGCTGAAAAGAGCTAAGTCTATCATAGTTGATCACACAATTTTGCTGATATTGTGTACAATATTCTCCTGGTTCTGCTCACTTCCCTCAGCATCAGTTCATGTAAGTCTTTCCAGGCTTTTCTGAAATCAGTCTGCTCATCCATCATTTCTTATAAAACAATACTATTCCATTATTTTCATATATCATACTTTATTCAGCCATTCTACAATGATGGGCATGCACTCAATTTCCAATTCCTTGCCTCCACAAAAAGAACTGTTACAAATCTTTTTGTACAAGTAGGTCCCTTTCCCTTTTTTATGATCTCTTTGGGATACAAGCCCGGTAGTGACACTGCTGGATCAAAGGGTATGCACAGCTTTTTAGCCCTTTGAGCATAATTACAAATTGCTCTCCAGAATGGCTGGATTAGCTCACAACTCCATCAATAATGCATTAGTGTTCCAGTTTTCCTATATCCCTTTTAATATTTATCATTATTTTTTCCAATCATTTTAGCCAACTTGATAGCTCTTCTCCTCCCTTCCTGTCTTTATATCTTTGTTTATTAAAATCCTAAGACATCTAGTGGTTTGTGTGGAGTGCTAGGCCTTAAGGTAGGAAGAGACATCTTCTTGAGTTCAAATCCAGCCTCAGACACTAACCAGCAGTGTGACCCTGGGCACTTCACCCTGTTTCCTCATCTGTAAAATGAACTGAAGAAGGAAATGACAAATCAGTATCTTTGTCAAAAGAATACAGCCCTACATGGGGCCATGAACACTCAGACATTACTGAAACAATTGAAAAGCAAAAATTGAGTTCCTATCCATCCTTTAAAGCTCAATTCAAATAGTACCTTCTCTTTGAAGGCTTCATGAAGAACCCCAGTCTATTATGTTCTTTCCTTCCTCAGACTTCATACAAAACATTGGGACTATTTCTGTCCTTTTTCTCTCATTTCATAGCCTTCTAATAGACTTTAAGGTATATCAAGAAAGGGCCTGTATTTTATCCAAACTATGCATGCCTCTCTAGTGAGGTATAAAAATCAAAAGTGCACTAATGCATGTTTGATAAAGTGCTCAATTGATTTTTAGTATATATCTGACAGTTTCTTCAATGTAATCTTGTTATAAGGAAACCCTTAGAAGCAGGAGCATGTGATTATCCCCATATATCTCTTTTGAAAGAACTGGAAATATATAAAGAATCACATTGCTACAAAAAATTGTTAGGTATATCAAAAGTAAACAGACAACAAATATGTATTAAATAATTACTGTGTGTCAGGCAATGTTCCAAGGTCTGGGTATACAAAAAGAGGCAAAAATACAGTCCCATAATGGGAAAGACAACAAGTACGTGATTGATACATATAAGATATAAACAGAATAGATGGTAGGTACTCAGAAAAAGTCTAAAGCAAAAGACGGAAAAAGAAAAGCCTTTTAAAGAAGATAGAATTTGACTTGAGTATTTAAGGAAGCCAAAGAATTGGAGAGGGAATGATGAAGGTCTCTTATTGTTAAAACAATCAGTGCTCATCTCAACATTAGATCCAACTGACCTACTCAAAATATGAAAGACCAAGCAATAGAAGGTTATCCAACAATTGACTCTGCATGTGTATGTATGTGTGAAACAAATTGGTGATAACTGGTATTTTTCCATCTGGGTGTGCTTCAGTTACAGGCTATGGCTTAGGGGGTCCCATGATGTTGATTGAAACTTCCTCAGTTTGGGAAAAAGGAGTCAGAGATTGGAGATGGATATTGTTGCTATGGAAATTACTATAGGGAATTAGATAAAATGGCAAATAATAGAATCATTATAGACTTTTTAAGTTATAAGGGACTCCAGAGGTCATTGAGTCCAACTTATATGAGAACAAGAATTTCTTCTTCAACACACTGGAAATATGTTCATCCAACTTTTGCATCAAGATCCTTAATGATGGAAAATCTATTACCTCCTGAGGTATCCCACTCTACTTTCAGATAGCTCTAATTGTTTTTTTTAATTGAAGCTTTTTATTTTCAAAACATATATAAGGATAATTTTTCAACATTGACCCATTGCAAAACCCTGTGTTCCAATTTTCCCCTTCCACTCCCAGATGGCAAGTAATTCAATATATGTTAAACATGGTAAGAATATATGTAAATCAAATATAGGCATACATATTTATATAATTATCTTGCTGCACATGAAAAATCTGATCAAAAAGGAAGAAAATGAGAAAAAATAAAATAAAGCAAACAATAAAAGAAGTGAAAATGCTATGTTGTGGTCCACTGTCAGTTCCCACAGTCCTCTCTCTGGATGTAGATGGCTCTCTTCATCACAAGATTATTGGAACTGGACTATCAGAATTGATCATCATATAATCTTGAGATAGCTCTAATTGTTAAGAAGTTATATCATTACATCAAATCAGATAAAGACTAGTTATGTTTTTCCCATAAAAAGGATTAGCTTTCCTTGAAAGTCAGGAAATTGTCTTTGAGTCTTGATTGCCTTCTGCCTCCTTTGACACAGTTTTTTTAATCACCAAAAGATATTAAATAATTCCAACTTCATGTAATCAGATCCCATTTGACTTGGTGGATTTCTGAAGATCATATGAGTTGCCATCCTCTATCTTGCCAACCATATATATTGCTTATGAAAATGAAGGAGACCATGTCCTGGGAAGCTAAATGCTACTGTATCTTTGTTGTGTTAGGACGAAATAAACCTACTTTTGTTAACTATTTTAAGATTTAAGAATGTTTCATCTCATCCCAATATTCAACCTTAACCATCAGCCATATGTGGAATCACTGGTAAAGTTTTGAATGCTGTTTATACGTTCATGTACATTGGAAGTATACTTTTCAGGGATGTAAATATTGATAATGAGATTGCCACATGCATTGCCAGAGCTAGTTCTGTTTGGGAAGCTCTGAAGGAAAGTGTGGGAGAGGAGAGACTACCAAACTTAAGGTCTAAAGAGCAGTTGTGCTGACCTCATTGTCATATGCCTGTGAAACCTGAATGGTATACCAGTGCCATGCCAGGAAACTGAATCATTTCACTTGAATTGTGTGAGGAAAATTCTGAAGATCACCTGGTAGACTAAGATACCAAACACTGGTCTATTCTAGAATTAATGCCAACCATTCCAATTCTGCTGCAGAGAGCACCACTCTATTGGGCTGGCCACATTATTTGAATGCCAAATGTACACTTGCCAAAAAATTATTTTATGGAAAATTCACATAAGGCAAATATTCATGTGATGGTCAGGAAAAGTGACATAAAGACACTCTCAAGATTTCTCTTAAGAATTTTGGAACTGATTTCATGACATGGGAAGCACTGGCACATGACTGCCCAGCATGGTGTGCCATCATCAGAGAAGGTGCTGTGTTCTAAAAGCAAATCAGAATTGAAGCAGATTAGTACCTTTAGCCATTGTTAATGGTTCCAGAAGGCATAGTGAATGGCAAAAACAAGAATACCAAATGAATTTTTCCTGTAAGGAGTATATCTACAATCTGAAGTCTAACCATTGCTCCTCACCCAGTTCTCCGAAGGGGCAAGTGAGAATTTCATCTGTGGAGAAACAAATCAGTTGAGTCCAGCTCTTCCCTTCTTGACTCAACTGATTTTCTGAGAGAAAACTCAGTCTTTATTCTCTTCTCCCACCTCACACCATTGAAGCCTAGATGTGAAGGTGGAAACTTTCATTCCATTCTTTCCACTGCCCAGGGCTGTGGCCATAGTCTGGGGCTTGGGATTACCAGGAGTCTGAGTTTTCCATGGCTACCACAATATCTGCCTGGACTTCTGAGTACTACTATAGCTTACCCCACAGTACTGCTCCTACTGCTTTTCCTCTGCTGAGACTTCCAACTATTTTGTACCCCTTCTAGTAATTTTTTGGGAGCCAGGAGATTATCTGTAGCTCTATCTCCCTGTGGGAACTATCTCTCTCTTCCTTCCCCCGCTCCCTATCTGCCCAGCAATGTGCACAACCTCAGCATTATGGGCTCCAACCTGATAGTCCTTTGCACTGCTGCCTTCACTGGGGAAAAACTGACTGGTGGGAGTGAGACTGGGAAAGAGAATAGAAACTGCAAGGGGCTGGACAGTACACCTGGCTAACCTCTCACATCCCTAGACAACAAACACATACAACAAGTGCCAAATAAGCATCAAATGCAGAAGCATTTTTTTTCCTCACCAAAATGCATTTAAAATCAAATTTGACAAGTTTCAAAGCAGATGAGTGCTGAGATATCACTGTAGCTTAAAAGAAATGCAAGATGCACAAAGTTAAAGAATCTAGTCCATACGTCCACATGGACTATTTGTGCCCAACTTGTGGTAGAGAATTTCAGGCTCATATTGCTCTGATCAGCCAGTTAAGCACAAATGTAATTTGCTCTAACATACTGATATTATTTTGGTCCTCTGAGAACAAAGGACAGCCAACCAACAAATAGGGTACTATTAGGCCTGCACCTAATAAAGGCTAAATTTTGTTCTGTGAGGAAATGATTATTAATATTTGATAATTTGGTGGGAGAGTCAGAGCTCTCCCTTTCTAAAGTCCTTTAAAAGTTCAGTCTGAAGAACATGATTGATAATGAGATTGCATTGACTATCCTAGATCAGGTTGGACTCTGTAAACCTTGCAAGGAATTTAATTTAAGGTGGGGAAGCCCTTTGTGTTCTGCTCAGGCTTGGCTGGGATATACATTCTTTGAATTGATAGTCTAAAGCTGTGGGTGATCTGGTATAGAGATACTTTTCATATCCAAGAGATACACAGCTCTTCATTTTAATATAGCCCATTTCCAACTAGATTAATCAATTATATTGGATTGCTGTTGATGGATCACTTACAGTTTTGAAGGGTATATAAACAATGAGTCCTCTGCTATGATTGTCTATTTGGTCTATTAATAACCTTCTGGCCTTATTAATAAAATGATTAAATTACACAGAAATCGTGTCTCCATGACTCCCAGCTCTGACCTCCTGATCAAAGTGTAAAACTAAAATCTCTTTCATATGATAGCACTTAAAATTTTGAAGACAAATACTTTTATCTTCCCTAAGACTTCACTCCGCTAGATTTTTCATTCAACAGAATTTAGAGATGTGGGTCAGGGGTTTCAGGTTAGTCAATCGAAAAGGTATTCACAGATTCCAGACTCTTGTGAGGGACCTTAGCAAAACACAATCAAGAATATGGGTGGTTGAAATTAAAGGGCTAGAAATGGAAGGTGGGATCTCAAATAAAATTAGACTCTAGACCAAGATGACTAAGTTTGGAAAGGGACTAGAAAGAGGCAAGATCCAGGTATTGAGCTATAATCATTTTGTAACAGGGTTAAACAGTATCAAACCTCATTAAAAAAAAGTTCTCAGTATGGTACACTTAGTTATTTTTTAGGCACACATGTATTTTTGTGCTTGGTTTCTTTAATTCCTTTTCCTAAAGAGATCTCACTACTGCTATACCTTTTTTCTCTGTGGCAGTGGTCAGATAGTTGGGCACAGGCAGTTACTAATCAGAAAGACAAAAGGGAACACAGGATTACTTGGAAGCTATTCCTACAAAGTTGTGCCTTGGTTAGATTAGATTAGAGCAAGATCTTTAACAGCAAGATCTTTGAGCTGAAGTCTGTAATATGGTATTGTCAGCAGTGTTTGAATCTTAAGATGGCTATTGGTGTTACACTGAGTAGGTACCATTCTGCCTCCTTGGCTTCTTTAGCTTTTTTCAAACCCCTGCTAAAGTGCTACCTTCTGCAGAAAGCCTTTCCCAACCTTTAATTCTAGTGTTTTCTTTCTGTAATTTCCTGTTTATTCTGGTTTCAGCTTGTTTGAACTTTTTTTTTTTTTTTGGTCTATTGTTTCCCCCATTAAATGGAGAGCTCCTTGAGGACTGTTCTTTTAGCTTTTTTTTGTATCCCAACTGAGCACCTGGCACAGAGTAAGTACTTAAAAATACTTGTTAACTTACCAGGTAAAGACTTTCATTACTTCCCCACCCCCAGCCTCAACACTTTGGACATAAATAAGACAGAGCCTCCAGAACTTTAACAAGGCTTTTGGAATGAAGAAAAAGTCAGCACTTGTGGATTATTTGGCTACTGTCAGACTTCATCAGACTTGAAAAAGGACTATGGAACTTCCATTGATTTTGTCTGTCACACATCTATTTATGATTGAAACCCACAGGATTATCAACAATACTTGTCTATTTAGGGGCTCCTGGGGAGTTTGCCTGATTTTCCTGTGCAGAAACCCCATAGAACTTTAGAGAAGAGAGAATTCTGTAGTTTAAATCTTTCACAATCACAACTCTGCTGTCTCTTTTGGATTTGTGGCACAGGTAGGCATTAGTGTAGAATCAAGATGACTGAGAAAAAGACAATTATGAGTTTTTCCCCTTACCCTCAAAAGCACATTTGTGTTTCCCATCCGAGCCTGTCCTCCTCCCCTTTGATTCCTCATTTTCATTGTTGCAAGCCAGTTGTTAAATATCTAGTATGTACAAGTTTGTTATTTATGTATCTGTCATGTAGAGTTTGTCTTATCTTGCTACTTGATACAAAGTTCCATGAAGGTAGCAACTGGGGTTTACAAAGGTCTTTTTTTTAAAGTAAATGGAACATTAGGGGTATGGAGGAATGTAGGAGGGAAGTGTTGAAGTGCATTCTTGAATGAGTATTACTTATTTTTAATCCTTGTTGCCTGAATATATTAATTACTCCAGTATATGCCATAATTAGGCTATATGTAACATATAGTACACTTGAAATCTACTCATAATTACCAAGTTAAATAAATGCTGCCTCAGGTTGCTACTGGAATATTGTATTTAATATTTTTCATTTGGCTGAATGCTGAGCTGCCAAGACAGCCGTCCTGTTGACAAATCACTAGGAGGGTAAGAGATATCAGCACAAGTTTCCTTTTTGCAAGCTGAACTTAGAATATTCATTATTTGTGCTGGAAGGGATGGAGGCTAGAACCACTTCCATAGGATAAAAATCACTCTGGTTCTTGTGGTTGTCATGCCAACAATTTATAACTTTCTTTCATGATTGGCTCTAAACACCCCTTATAATGCTTCAATGAGAAGTCAGGGTTTGATGGAATCATACCAACTAGAAAGGCCAAAGGCAAGTGTAATATATAAAAATGGGCTGTGAGACAGGTTAGTTTCTCCACACCCTATTTTGGCTCAATCTTCTCCTCAAAGGTAGGGACTATTCGACCTCTTGGAGAAAAGGAAGCACAATGAGGAATCCCCAATTTATTGTGTCTCAGATATTTGAGCAGAGTCTGGATAGAACTTTGAAAACCTTTTTGGGGATAATCATTTGGACAGGACAGTGTACAAAAATGGCTCTGTATGCATTCTAAATAGAAAGCTTAAATATTTGTGATTGGAGATTTGTTTGCCTTGGATATGAAACAAACTATAATGAAGCCTTTTTTCTAACAAAAAACTTTGCTGCAAATATTATTATCCCTTCCTGATGTTGTTTACTCTTTGCTGTTGAAAGAGACAATGATTTCAGGAAGTGATGCCATGACATGCAAGTGAATTGGATTTAAATTGCACTGTGTGCAAAGCCAGAGTGGTAACATATAGATCAGTATGATATCTGTCTCTGTTTCTGTCTCTGTCTTTCTCTCTTGATTAGGTAAAAGAGGACTTTCTCTGTCTTATTTCTTATCCAATCACTGATTGGGTGCTGCCTCATTCAAACTGAGACCTATTAAAAACCTTAGCTTAAAAAGAAAAAAGCTCTCCCATTGCATTCAGTCTCCAGTCAACAGTCTCCTCCAAAAGTCCATCCCTTCTTATCCAGAACATGGCGGACTTGGCAGTTGTGGAACTATAGAATTGGATGGGATCTTGATAATCATTCTAGTTCAACCTTTTCATTTTATATGTAGGGAAAATGAGACCCAAAGGAGGAGAAGTAACTTGCTTAACCTTCCTCAGTTATCAAGAGATGGGCCTAGAACTTTAAGTGCACATCTGACTGTATCACTCATCTCTTCATTCAACTCCAATAACCCTCTGTTGCTTCTAAGATAAGGCACAAATTACTGTTAAGCTTTTAAAACTCTTCAAAATCTGGTCCCAAACTATCTTTTCAGTCTCGCTGTACAGAATTCTTCCTTGCATTCTCTGTGGTTTGGTCAAATTCTTTGCTCCTTACACACAATGTACATGATACATGTCACATTTCCAAGTCTTTGTATTGATCATCACCTATTCTTGAAATTCATTTCCTTATCACCTATGTTTCATAGACTCCTCTTTTTTTGAGATTTAGCATAGACATGAAACTCATGCCAAGTACTATGTAAAAACAAGAACTCCATTTCCTCTGAAGGCATGTGTGCTCACAGGACAGATATCACAGGAGACTTTCAGAAACCAGACCGAAATGGTTGTCCAATTTAGTCTAACAAGGATACCAACTACATACAGAGAATCACAGTATAACTGCCAGAATTTTGGGACAATTTGGGTACCTTCCAAAGTTTGGGACCTAGAATGCTCATTCTGATCGCCCATGGCCAAGGATATATTCTCAGGTTTAATCTCTCCCTCAAGTCTTCCTTACTACCAGTGTGATTATGAATCTTTTATTGCATTTTGCTCTTTATTACAGTGAGCTGACCTTGTTTATAAGTTGGTGAAGACTGATCTTATAGTGGATAAGGTAAACATAGCTGGCTGCAATGTCTCTAAGTCTCGTTGGTGCTACCCAGGCCCATGATTTGATGGAAAGTTATTAAGTGAAGTCGAGGGATTTTGTAGTTGCTCTTGCTTTTGCTTTTGCTTATGTGGATGGTAAGCATGTGAACAGTAGAATTCATATTTATGCAATAATGGCAATAAGGAATATATGTTTATCTTAATGAAAGGTAATATTGTCTAGGGGAAAGTGTGTAGATCTTGGAAACAGAAAGAGGCAGCTAAATGGTCCAGTGAATAGAACACAAACCTTGGAGTCAGGAGGAGACTTGAATTTAGATCCAGCCATAGATCCAACTTATTATAAGTTATCATCTATCAATGCTCACAGTGAATCTATTGTAACTGGATAAGAAGGGGGCACTTCTCTGTCATCAAAGGATGCTATCTTAGCCTTTCAGTGAGAAACATTGTTCTTTTTTCTTATCTGGTGCTAATCCCACTATGATATTACCTAACCTAATCCACAATAACCTTTCTCAGTTGAATTCCACTTCATGATGACTGCCTAGCGATCTAAACTTTATAGAATATAAGCTCCTTGAGAGTTAGAAAGTGCTCATTTTTGTTTTTCTATTCCCAATGCTTAGAACACCATAGTTATTAAATGCTTGCTATTTGATTTGTCGACTCTTTATACCATAAGTTCTTTTGTCTGATTCCACTAAGGCATTCTGATTAATATATCCTTTAACTTCCAGGAATGCCGTCACATTCTTTTTGTTGTTATTGAATAATTTTAGTTGTATCTGACTCTCCATGACTCTATTTAGGGTTTTATTGGCAAAGTTATGGACATAATTTGCCATTTTCTTCTTCAGATTGTTTAATAGATAAGGAAACTAAGGCAAACAGGATTAAATACTTTACCCAGGGTCACATAGCTGGTAAGTGTCTGAGGCTGGATTTGAACTCAGGAAGATAAGTCTATTCACTGTGCCATTTAGTTGTGTCCTCTCTAGACCTGTTAATTATTCTTATCCACCCATGGGCTTTAGCCCTCTCTGTTCAGGGATCAGAGAGCCATCATTTGCTTCACTTTTTGCTTCAGTTTGTTGACATTAAGTTCTATAGATTTAGTGTTCTATTTGGGGAGTTTTGGTGACAACACAACATAATGGTATCAAAATACTAAAGTATAGAAGAAATTGTTATATTGGGCCAGGATTAGTATGGATCTTTCTTCTTTGAAGTCAGCAACTTTAATAGAAAATGATTTATCATGGAAATATAGGAACTCCTATATTATGGCTATGTGAGTTGACTGAATTAACTTTTGTTGTAAGTCATTAACTCCCCATCCCCAATTTCTCTGTAGTTGATTGGATTAATTTATAGTCAATTTCATATTTAAGCTATCCCAAAGTCCTGAAGTGACTTTTTTTTCTGTTTGATATTCTCTGTGACTCAGACTTTGCCATGCCCTGGGGCTCATTTATTATTAATTATTCTTTTCTTTTGAGGACAGCTATCAGTTTGACATCCCTTTCCAATGCCATGACAGGAGTCTATATTCTTTCTCTCCTATGCGCTTTTATATATTTTCCCACACATTGAATTAAGGTCAGGATCTGACTGGTTCTGGGCATTACAGTGCTTTTCATACATTCCAGTATTTAGAGTCCTGGAATGATAGACTAGAACTTAGCTTTAAAAATTCTAAACAGTTGGAGGTTTTATGTAATTAAGGAACTGAAAAGGTGTAAGAGCTGAATAAGATAGCACAGTTGCCTGTGACTTCAAATCTCACATCTGTCTCTGATTTGTATTGTGACTTTAGATAAGTCATTTCCTGTGTTCTACCTATGAAGTGGGTCCTATAATATAGTTCTTCCATCTGTCCTCACAGGATGTTGTAAATATCATGGGAAGGAAATACCCTGATGTGTGAAATAAAGGGTTATCTAGCTAATAGGAGGTAAATGTGAAAAAATAAACAAACAGGGCTTCAAGTTGACCACAGACTCAATTTAAACATTGTGATGTGGTTGCAAAAAGTAGCTAATGAACTTTTAGGCTTCATTAATTAAAGTGTCTAGATCAAGAGAGGTCATAGGTCCAATTCTGGTCTATTCTAGGCTAGACCTCTTCTAGAGTGTGGTATCTAGTTGTATGTCTTGCTACTTTAAGAATGTGTATGTGAGAATGACAAGCAGGATAGTGAAGTCTGGGAGACATGTTATATCAGGAACAGCAGGGATGTTTAGCCTGCAGAAGAGAAGCAAGAATTAAATTTAGGATGTTAAAGGAGCATTAGATATAATCTAGATCAGGACTTCTTAAACTTTTCCCACTCATGACCCCTTTTCCCTTGACAAATTTTTATGTGACTCCATAATATAGATATATAAAATAGGCATAAAAATAAAATATTTACTGATAATAAATCATAATTTTGTGACCCCCCACATTCAGTTTCAAGGCCCCATATGGGATCATGACCTACAGTTTAAGAGGCTGGGATCTAATTATTCCCCTTCTTCCATTTTATAAATAAGAAAATGGAGGCTCACTGGGTTTATGCGGTGTATAAAAAGTTTTGCAGGTAGTAAGAAGGAGAAATAGGATTTGAATCCAGATCTTCCTTTTATCAGACCGAGGGGCTCTTTCCATTCTACCAGGCTCCCTCCATGATGGGAAATTAAGCCTAGATTCTTTTGGCTCCAGAGCTCACTTAACTCTTCAATTACACTAGCCATGTAGTTGCTTCTTCAGTAACTTAGGTAAAATTATCTTGGCATAGTGAAAATGCCTCAATTATCTAATTCAGCCATGCTGCTTGAAAAGAAATGAATTTAATTAGGATAATCTGCTGGAAGTCCTTCAACTTTTTGTGTGTCAGGAAATCCTTTGTTAGACTAGTGAAGTCTATGAATCAGAAATTAAAAAAAAAAATGAATAAAAAAACAGAGTATCACAAAAAACAAACCCCAATCAAAAATATAGTTACCAAAATACGAATCTCCTCCCCCCAAATCCTATGAGTTTATGGATCCTTGAAAAGATCCTTTCATCTACTTTATCTTGTAGGTTATCTTCTTGACTTTCTTGTCTCATTGGCAATTGCACAATAAGCCAAAGAACATTATTATCCTATTTTGTTCCCAGTTAGAGAGGCGTTTGTGAGCTGGCTAATTTCTTCATCTATGAGTCTCTTATGAAAGCAGAAGCTGTAGCTTGCTTGAATTTCATCAGACTGTTAATCTACGATTTTATTGTCCTTCTTCCAGTTGTTCACACAGAAAGGTGTGGGGCCCTCAGGCTGTGGAATTGTGTTTTCATGGAAAACTACCAATGAAGAGTTGATGGAGTGCTGCCATCTTTTGGCTATGCAAATGATAGAGGCTTTCAGTGACTTATGAGGCAATCTTTTTAGATGAAAACCTTAATTCTAACTGTTCTGCATAAATAACTTAGCATGCATTCTTGACAATTGTGCCTGCTCTCCCATATATTTTCTTGGGTTTGAAAGATGAAGGTAATAGCTACATTTGAAAAGTATTTCTTTGAAGGGAGGGAAATTTGCCTTCTGTCTCTTTTGGTGATTTGGGCCTATAATGTTTTTCTGGGCAACTTTTCAGGTGCTGCATAGAAAAGGTGAATAATAGAATGCAGACTTGAAAGAAGCCCTTGGAGTTAACTGCTCTAATCCCATCTAGAAAAAAGAAAATGGGAATTGAAGCAGGGGGAATTTATATTTGAATTCCACTCTTCACAAAATTGTGAAGTACATGATGTTCCATGCCATTCTTTGCTTCATTCAACCAATAGGCATTTATTAAGTGCTTGTATAGATGGAAGGCACTGTGCTACCTACTGGAGATACAGCAATAAAATAAAAAAGTCTCTTCCTCCTCTCCCCTTCTCTCCCTCCTCCCATTTTGAGACTTTTGGTTTTCCTTCTCTGGCTTGTCTTCTTTTTGCCTATCCTTCCTTTAACTTTATCTCACTTCCCAAAATGAACTCTCCCTTGTAACAAAAGAAAACAATGAATTAAAACCAAACTACTTAGCTTTCTTTGAGATTGTCTGCAACATTCTGCATCAGTTTTCTATTGTTTCTCCTTTTATTCTGTCAAGACCTGCGATTTGGATAGGATCAGTGATTTCATTGGCAAGAGAATTCCTGATGAAGAAACTTATTTGCCATTGCAAAGGTGCAATTAGAGAATTGCCTGGAGCATTGAGAGGTTATAGGAGTTGGCCAAAGTTACACAGATAGTAGGTGTCAGAGGCTACATTTGAACTCAAGTCTTTCTGAATCTGAGACTGGCTCTCTATTCACTAAGAAACTATGATGATGATGATGGATGATGATGATGATGAGGATGATATTAATAGGTATTTAAATAATATTTTAAGCCTAAGTAAATACTTTGTACACATTATCTAGTTTGATTCTTATATCAGGGTACAAGGTATAAACTGATACTTTTAGTTCAGTTTTGTAAATGAGGTAATAGAAGTTCAGGGAGATTAAGTGATTTGACCAAGGTCACATAAATAAGAGATGCAGCACTTTAACTCAGGTCTCACTGACTCTAAATCTAGCTCTTAAGGCAGGAATTCTTTATCTATTTACTATAATAGATCCTTTTGGCATTCTGAGGAGGCCTATGAATCCATTCTCGGAATAATGTTTTTAAATGCATAAATAAATTAAATAGGATTACAAAGTAAATCAATTATATTGAAGCATAGTTATCAAAATATTAAAAAACTAATAAGTATACAGACCTCAGGTTAAAAATGCTTATTCTAAGATGTTAGCAAACCACTCTTAGTATATTAGTCTTCCCAGAGAAATTTGCATTTAAAATAAATTATTTCTTTATTTTTAGCATTTATTAAAAAAATTGAGTTTTGAATTCTCTCCTTCCCTTTTGCCACTTCTGCCCCATCCATGGAGAAGGCAAGAAATGTGATATTAATTACACATATGAAATCATACAAGCATATTTCCATATTAGTCATGTTGCCAAAAAACCCAATAAAAATAAAGAACATGAAGAAATTATGCTTCATACTGCATTCAAACTCCACCAGTTCTATCTCTGAAAGTGGATAGCAGTTTATAAGGATCTCAAAACAGTTATGGATCACTGCATTGATCAGAATAGCCAAATCCCTCACAGTTGATCATGGTACAAAATTTCTGTTACTGTGTCCAGTGTTCTCCTGGATCTGCTCATTCCATATCAGATAACATAAGTCCTTCCAGGGTTTTTTTTTTTTTTTCTAAAACTGTCTTTACTCATCATTTATAGCACAATAGTATTCTATCACAACCATATACCACAACTTGTTCAGCCTTTCCCCAATTGATGGACATCCCCTCAAATTCCATTTTTTTTTTTTGCCATTACAAAAAGAGCTGCTATTTTTATACAACTAAGTACTTTTCCTTTTCTTTTGATCTCTTTGGGATATAGATCTAGCATTGCAGGGTTAAAGAACTTATGGAGTTTTTTTATTCCTTTGAACATAGTTGCAAATTGTTCTCCAGAAGTGTTGGACCAGTTCACAACTCACCCCAAGAAAACATTGGTAAACCATTTCTCCCTATATCCTCTCTAGCATTTGTTAACCTGATAGGTGAAGAGGTATCTCACATTTGTTTTAAGAAAATTTGTATTCTAATAGGCAATTTAGAAAACAGTAAAAAAAGCTTTCTAAAATTAAAGAAATGAATCTCAAATGGTAAAATTTCAGTCTTTAGATAAGATAAGATTTAAATCACACTATACTTAAACTGATCCTTTACTCTGATTATTCATAAGGCCGAATTTTTTTTTGAATAGTGTTGAACAGGGTCAGTCAGGCCTGGGTAGTTTTAGAGCAGAGATAGACTTTTCAGGATCCCAACTGGCTGGTAAGACTGGCTTTTCAAGGTTTAAGACTTCTTACTGCTGATACTCCGGAGACAGATTTATGTGAATTGAACTTTAGTCTATTAAAAACTGATTAAAATAACTTTCACTACCCAAAGGTTAGGTTATTCTAAGCCAAGGCAGACATACTACAATATTATTAAAAGATCTCAGAGAAACTTGTCAATATTCTCAGAAAATTTGGCTGTTGTATTGTGTTAGTCTATCTTGATCGATAGGGCTGGGATGCAGGCTTTGCTGCCTCTTGTTTAATTTGCCATTTATAAGTTTGGTTGGGCCAATGAGTCTAAACAATTCTAATACCCAGGATAAATAATCAGAGCAGCAAATCAAACTGGATTTGTTGGTACAATTACACAGTAAGGAATCTGAGCGCTTGGAATTGAACTCCAATGGCAGATTGGAATATAAATATAAATATAAAAGTTTGTAAGTCAAACTATCCTTACTATCCCAGAAGTGATAAGCTGCTCTACATTCTCAGCTTTTGACAGGCATTGTCTTGTGAGTAATAACTGCTTTTGCTCTGCAAATTTATTTCTTGAGAAAGACTGACTTTCTTCTTAAGAACTCTCCTATAAAGAGTCCAGTGGAAACTCCATGCTAACTAATATATACCCTTTCAAATCATACATTCTCTTTGGAGGGCAAGAAATTTTTCAGTTGTCAATTCAGTGAGATGTTCTAGGTTAAGAAGTAGAAAGTAGACATCTTTAGTTCTAGGCAGTGCAATGTCTTGCGTGTGATGAATCCTCAACACTCTGGTTTCATGATTTGGTAGGAGCTGGGCAATCAATATGATGCTTTAAGCCAGTTGGCACTTACAAAATGATTTCTCAGTCATTTAATTTTTACTGGTCTCAGTTTTCTCCTCTGTGAAAAGAGATTATATTTGTGAAAAGTTGCTAACATTATTTAGCCAGGCCATACCACTCATTTAATAAAAAAAGCATCTAAAGTTCAAAGAGTTTATGTGATAATGCAGAAAATCTCACAGCTGTTTAGTGTCAAAATTTGGCCTAGAACCTAAATATTCTTGTGCTAGAAGATGTCCAGATTTCCTTTTCCCTCTAGTGTTCTATTACTCAACAAAGATTAAAATATAATTAGTTTATGGGGTTGAGGTTGACCTTTTCTGTTTATACACATGCCTGTGGGCTACATTTTGCTTTTTTGTGACTTCTTTCTCCCACCTCAAAGGCTTTCTTGGATTTCCCTTTAATGTGATTTCACTTACATAAAGAAACCTCTATGTGTGTAAGGGGAGGGGAGAGAAAGGGAAGAAGATGTTGCTGGTTCAAAGTGTGATTTCTTTAGGCCTTATATCCATACAAAATTAAAGAATATTATATTTAGAAGGGACTTTAAATGCTATCTAATCCAACCTCCTAATTTTATGCTTTTTAGAGATTAACCAAGTTAAAAAGGAGAATGTGAAGTCTATCACTCACACTTTACAAGAGGCCATGATTAAAATGTGCTATGAGGATAACACGAATAAAAGTATAATGTTCAGGAGCATGCATTGGGGGGCATCTCTCTACATAGGTCTGGGCCAAAGATTTATTAGTGTTAGATTGCCTCTGTGTCTTGTGACTATGCCACAGTGCATTGAGTTGCACTGTTTTGTTGTCCCTTTTCTCATAAAAGTCTGTTCTCTATTTCCCTTGACCTTCTAGTAGGTAGATATAGAATAGACAGATGGCTCAAAAAAAAAAAAAATCAAAGTCTGAAGGAGACATGAAAGACAACTGAGACAGAATACCACTCATACCAGAGGTTCTCAAACGATTTCAGTCTGTAATTCTGTGAGCTGTGCTGGCCTTGATCATAAGCAGAACTAGTGGTTGCTGCTATGAAGTGATTTAAAGATTTTTTGGGAAAGGTCCAAAATATCCAGGCTCAGTGCCACATTGTCAAAAATACTACCATTGCTTTTCTTCTTCATCTCTTCTTTTAAAATGCAAATATCCTTCCAAAACCTAACACATTTAGCTATTATGAGTCATTCACTCCTTAGTGTGAATGATTTTATCTGCTTTCTTCCCACTTAAGCCAGTAGAGATCAGTAAGGTACTGAGGGAGTGAACAGAAGTTTTGATAGGGAATTTAGAATCATCAGATTATAGGTTTAAAGCTGGCAGGGATTTTGAATATAACTCTCTCAGTTTACAAATAAGGAAATGGAGTCATTGAATGTCACTTGTTTTGGTCACAAAGAAAGGTCTGAGACAGCAGTTAAACTGAGATCTTCCTAACTCTTTATCTAGTACTCTCTTTAGATTTAGGTGAGTCCAGATAGGCAAATTTGTTCCTGGATTAATGACTGACCTCAACAAAGCTAAGGAATCATCATCATTTTGGAATATTAAGTGGAGTCTTCCAAAAATCCAAACCCCCCCCCCCAAAAACTTTGGCCCTAATCTGAAAATTTGATCAATGATGTCGATGAAGTCATAGAAAGCATAGTTGTCAACTTCTGTGATTGTTTGAAGATGGGAGGAAGAGCCAATATGTTGGATTACAAAATCAGAATGCAAAGAGGCTAGAATGATTGACTGAATTAAAAAAAGGAATAAAATTCTATTTCTAGGATAAAAGATAATGATTTCCTAAACAGAAGGTGGAGAAAGAGAAGCTGGCAACTGGTGCTGTGGGAAAGAGCTGGGGTTCTAGAAGAGATGGTTCCATTGTACTTTGAGTCGGAACTCCCCTAGAGTTTTGTCTCATTTCTGTGTGGTTATATTGTAGGAAGACAATTGATAAACTGTAACCAGACTAGAAAAAGATGAACACAATTAGGAGTGGACTAGAAACTGTGTTTTGTGAAATATGGATAAAGGAACTTGGGGATGTTTGGCTGGAGGAGAATGAACATGGGGGAGAGACAGAGGGAAGGTAGGGACTATTACAAAAATAAAAATGGAATGGCTGTTTTATGGAGAAGATATTGGGTTTGTTCTACTTGGCCCCTGAGGGAAGAATTGAGAGTAGTGGGTGGAATTTGCTGGGAAAATATCAACTTCCTAGCCATTTAAGATATCCAGAAATGGACTGGGCTGCCTCAAAGGGTGGGAAATTCTTCCTCAGGCAGGTAGATAGAGGACTGGGTGTGGAATCAGGAAGACTTGGATTCGAATCTGGCTGAAGACACTATCCACTCTGAGCAAGTCACTTAACCTCTGCCTCAGTTTCCTCAACTGTAAAATGTGGATAATAATAGCAGCTACCTCTCAGAGCTATTCTAAGGATCAAATGAAATAATATTTATAAAATGTAAAAAAAAATGTAAAATGTAAAACTAGTATACTGCCTGGCCCATAGTAGGTGCTTGACAAACACTTGTTCCTATCCACTGTCCATGTGAATGAGATATTCAGATAAAGGCTAGAGGACTACTTGCAAGGAATATTGTAGAAGGAATGCTTGATTAGGTATAATTCCAACTAAATGGCCAATGAGGTTTCTTCTAATTTTCAGATTCTGTGATCTTTTCAAATTTTCTTTGCTTCATAAGTTTTTTTGGCAGAGTATTAGAGAGGAGGAATGCCCAGGTGCCAAGTGGATATCTTAATAAATACTATGATGGCTCAAGAAATAATTGGCATAACTTCTGCAATCAAGGAGTTAACAATCTAACGAGAAGAGAAAGTATGAACATGGAATAAAAACTCTGTGAGGAAAGCACAATATGTAGAAAGAGCAATTAATAAGGACAGCTAAGTAGAAAGACATAAGACATAATGTTTCTAGTACCCATTCTCCTTCCCCTCCACCCCTAATCATTTTAATTTTATGACCCTAGGAAGGCTCTCAATTGTCTTATATATAAAATAGGAATGAGAATATTAAGGGGATAGATCAGATAATCTCTTAAGGCCTTGGTTACATTTAAAATATGTATGTGTGTGTATGCACACACATATGTATAAATAATTTATATATCTATAAATCTCTCAAACTTCTCCAAAACAAAGAAAAAAATGCCTCAAAGATAAAGCTACTTCAGTTGTCTGTACATTTTAGGATACCCAGAATTTAAAAGAAAATTAAAAAAAAATACTCTGCACAATCCAGGAACTGACTCTCACTAATCCTGTTCTCACTCAGCATCCCTCCTATACTCCTGACAATGAGGCTGCACCAATAGGCTGAAGACACGACATAGACTTAGAACAAGACCTACTTGTACACTTCACTACATCTTCCCTCTTTCCAGTGCTATGGAGACCCCTGTTCCAGGCTTTGGAAGTTTTCTCAGGCCTAGATAGCCAGCTTCATCATAGCCCTTCAGGAGAAGGAGCCTGCCAAGGACTGCAACCCTAAAGCATCAGTGCTACAAAGCTCTAAATTTTTAGTGCCACTAAACAGATCTAAAAAGACATCTCTGGAACCAGAGGGAAAGGATCTTATGTGCTTTAACTTGGAGGGAGAGGAGGCAAGGAGGAAAAGAAAGTAGGGTCTGAACTTCTAGTGATAGACTAGAAAACTGAAGAACAGAGGGAGCAAGATGGATCTACCATGATTGTGGAAACCTATATAACAATCCACCAAACCTGAGGGCAAGAACAGCACCCAGCTGGGGGTAGTTCTTGCCACCCAAAAGTCAGTTGAGGTATAGTTGTAAATAGGTAAAACTTGAGATGCCTATCTTGGAAAGAGACTGAGATTCTTTGAGATTCCTCATTCCAAAGAAACCATAATCAGAGAGGAGGGAGTAAAGAAGTGAGTGATAAGGAAAATAAAGGAAAATAAGGTGAAGTGGGGGAGAAGACAAAGTATCAAAAATTCCAGGAAGAAGAAAATTCAATGATCTTGAACATTAGCAGATAAATCAATAGGAAAAAAAAAACCCAGTAATAACAGAAAGAAATATGGTCTTCAGATTTAGTAAATGAGTTAAGGCATCTATGAACAATACTGTAAAATAAAGGAAATTATCCATCAGAATCCAAGAGGACTCTGTGGAATATGAGGAGAACATGGAATTATAACACAATGTTCCAGAATGGCTGAAAAGATAAATAACAGAATTTATGGTGTGTGTGTGTGTGTGTGTGTGTGTGTGTGTGTACATACATATCTCAAAAATAATGAAGCAAACAGAAAAAACTGGAATCTACAATGGTAAGCCTCACTATGGAAATAAAAGAGAGAATGCAAGTATACACAAGTAAAAGACAATCTAAAAGAAGAGAAGCAAAAAAACAAGAACATTAAAAGAAAATGTGCTCACTGTGAAAACAAAACCTTACTGAACTTAAAACGTAGGATGTATGGAGACAACCTAAGGATCACAGATGTCCCAGAACAACATGACAGGACATAAAATATGTATGGCTAAGAGCAGTCATTATGAGAGTACGCTGGGGGTGACTAGTGGGTCAGGCAGTTAAGAGTTGGTTGAGGTTCTTTTGGGAGGGAGTTTATTTTTTTTGTGGGGGAAAGAAACATTTCTCTGGTTTTGACTTTAGTAGGCAAGTAGAGACATGGTATAGCAGCTTCAAGTTAGGTCTGGCTGATGAAATTTTGTGGTTAAATTTCTCAAAAGGAAATAGAATTTCTTTTTCACCTTCTGTGACTGGCTGACACATGTTCAGTTTGTCAGCCTCTGTCACAGCTGCACCTGGCACTAGTTATGTCCCTAGGTGACTTTTTGTTGTTTCCTTGATACATGTACCCAAATTCTGTTCAAATAGTTTGAACAGTAGAAACAAACTACCCCAACCACTTATATATCCCCAGTGCCTGTTTTTTGCTGTTATCAGATAATTTGTGAAAGTTAGGCAATTTGCATTTAGGATGTAGCTGATAGTTTTTTTATTGGTGATCACTATGAGTGGTGAGAACCTTGTCACAAAAATACAGAATGATAGACACTAAGTGCCAAAGGTGTAGAGGGTTGTTGACTTTACTTATTCAGAAAGGTATTTCAGGGTCCTGAAATCAGAGAATTAGTGTTAGGTCACTGACTTTTTCCCAGTCACTAACAATTCTTGATATCTGCTCAAGCAAGTTGTCATTAAGACTCTATGCAGGCTCACACAATAAAGAGAAACAACTTTATTTGAGGGTGGAGAGAGCAGAGATGCCAAAAGAATTGGGGAATAAAAAGTGCAAATGCATGGACTTCAGATGTTACAATTCAAGCTCAAAACAAATATGTCAATCTATAAAAATGATGTAAAAATTGAAATTATAATTTTTGAAGGATAGTGTTTGTTCTTTTAAAGCAAATTTTAACTTGTTTTTACATCTTCCCTATCTTCTCAATAACCCCCAACCCATCCAAAGAAACCGTCTTTATAACAAAGAAGGAAAAAAAAGGAAAAATTCATAAAAATGAGTACATCTGCCTAGGCCAATGTCATATTCAATATTGTACATCTATAGTCCCTCCAAGTCTGTAAAGAAGGAAGAGAGGTGTAGGGAATATCATCCTTAATAGTATCTCTAGAAACAAGGCCCATAAGCATCATTGTACCATGGCTAAAACTAGAATACTTTTCTTGGTATCTGCTGCTTTTTGCTTAACCAGGAGAACCATCAGTCCTAAAAGGAGATCTCTGGAACCAGAGAGAAAAGGGTGTTATTGTGTATTTTAATTGGGAGGAAGAGGAGGGAAGGAGGAAAAGAAAGAGAAAGGAAGGCAAATAAACAGAAGCCAAATGAATACTAAAATAAAACAAAAATATACATACATATATGCCCATTTCTGATCTACCTAGCAGAAAAAAGAAAGAAGAAACATAGCATAAGTTTTGAGCTTATCTTTTCTTTGTAATTCTGGTTTCACCTGCTCATGTGTAATTAACTTCCTAGTCTTTACAGCATGTTCCTCAGCTCCCCCGAGGGCTGAAGCCATCCTACACTTTCCTTATGTCAAGTTCTAGGTCAGCTTTATGAGTTATTGAGAGTGTGATCCCATCTTTTTAACCCCATAGGGCATCAGAAAGCCACCTCCTCAGTCCTGACGCATGACCTCTTGCTGCCCTCTGCTGCCCTTTTTTTTGATAAGTATTGCTCTGATGTTAGCCAAAGGAGTACAGAGAAAAATTCATTTCCCTAATTAGTCGTCTGATCAATACTGGCACTAGTGCGGATAGACCACTATTCTCAAGTTATAATACTACCTTATATTGAAATAGTGCTTTCGGGATTACACAGAACTTTTTCTCATTATACTTCCAGTCCAGAGAGCAAGAGGTGTCAATCAAAAGTTAGTTAATCATGAAATTACTAATGACAATTAAAGGTCACATTAGAAAAGGACCTGGAAAAATGACTTTGAAGAAGAAGGCATCAAGAGACCAACAACTAGAGATATTAACTGCAAATACTAGAAGTTGAAAAACCAAGCCCCAAACATGTTCTTTATAAAATTGGCAAGAAAAGGGCAAGGAAAAAACTCAGACAATTTGTAGAGCATGAATGGAAGAAGCCAGAAAATGGGTTCAGAAAAAAAAAAAGAATAATAATAGCTAACATTTATATTGTGCTTCAAGGTTTTCAAAGCATTGTCTTTCTCGATGTGTATGTATACATATATGGAAAATCAAATATAGATATACATAGATCTTTACATATATATGTATATGTATACATATATGTCGAATGAAGGTATATGTATATTTTCATTTAATTCTCATATATGTATATGTATACATCTCTCTATCATCTGTTTGTCTATCCATCCATCCATCTATTTATTCTATCTATTTATCTATCATCTATCTATCTATCTATCTATCTATCTATCTATCTTCATTTGATTCCAACAACAATCCTGTGAAGCAGGTGTTATTAGTGTCCTTTTATAATTGAAAAAACTGAAGCTGAGAGGTAAGAATGCTTGTAGTCCCACTACTAGTAAGCTTTGTGGTAGGATTCAAATGCAGGTTTTCTGGATACTCTCCTGGCTGCTACACTATCTAGCTTTCAGAGAGAAATAAAAAATAATCAAGCCTTGAAGAGAGGGGAAAGGAAACAACTTTTCAATTTCTTTTCAAGAATGCAATGTATCTTGCTGCCTTTTAGAGGACAAACATAAGCTGTGGGTAAATGGAGGTTTTCAAGTCTGATATTAAAGGATGTATGATTTACCTCTACCCACACCTTTCTTCCTTCCAGAAATACCTTCCTATCTCTTTGCTACCTCTCCAATTCCTACTCAATTCTCAATATACAATTTAAGCCCTGTTTCTTCCAGGTATTATTTCTAACCCCTCCAAATCATGGTGAACTCTCCTTTTCAACGTCTCTTAAGATTTGTGTGTACTAGTAATTTTCTATTCCCGTATATATATCTTAGACCTTTGGTTTTTGGTGCTCTTGTTGATGCATATAGCATCCATTAAAGCTAGATCCCATCTTGCCTCATACTGGTGAATGGTAAGCTTTGGCAAGTGCTATTGTCAAAGGACCAACCACAATAAATTCAAGGGGGCTTAATACCAAGTAGGCTACTAGATTATTTTTGTTGGTGGGGGGAATCACAGCAAATATTGAAGATGTTCAGTTCTTAGTTACAGGAGAGTTATAATTTGCATCAGTGGAAATGGAGTAGATGGGAAGAAGTATTTATATTGGCAAAATCAGAACTTTGAAGAATATACATACATATATACATATGTGTGTTCTATATGTATATATTCATAAAGACACACATCTGTCTATCTATCATCTATCTGTGTGTATGCATACATATGGAAAGTGATGGCACAGTTGGTAGAATGCAGGCCCAGAGTCAGGAAGATCTGAGTTCAAATATAGCCTCAAACATTTACTAATCTGGATAAGTGAAAAAAACCCTGTTTACCTCAGTTTCTTCATCTGTAAAATGAGCTGGAAAATGAACTGGCAAACTATTCCAGAATCTTTACCAAGGAAGCTCCAGACAGAGTCATAGAAGATTGGACACAGCTGAAATGACTGAACAACAAATGCATACACACATATACACACAAACTTCTTCTGTACTATTCTTGGAAATATGGTATTTCCTTCAAATAAACCTAATTTATTTAAGTATTTATCTGTTTGCCTGGTCTTCTTAACTAGATTGTCATAAAAGGCAGGAATTTAAAGCTCCATAGAACCTTAGAAGAATTAGCAGACTTGATGTATAGAAGTAGTTTTGTGTGTGCATACAAAAATTCACACACACAGAGACATCTATTTGTGTGTATATTTCCTCTCTTATCCTGTCCTCTCCTGCCCTCTTCTTTCCTCTCCTTTTCTTTTCTCATCTTTTCCTCCCATTCTCTGTCCTTCCCTCCCTCTGTCATGTTTATTTCTATATTGTCTTCAAGGCTTTGTGATTTGGAGTGTGGATTTTTCCTTCCTCCCAAGCCCCCATTTAGATTTTAATTCACCTATGACTAAGAACTGGAATTTTCTCCAGTATTTGTTGTGACAAAAAAATTACTCTTTAATGTACTGGGTATTAAGCTCCCCTTGAACTTAGTGGGGGGATGGTCCTTTGACAATAGCTTGGTGGGATCTGCCAGAACTTGCCACTCATCAATATGAAGCAAGGTAGGAGGTGGGCTTTAGAGGAGCATATATATTAACAAGAAAACTAAAAACTAGAGGTCTAAGGTTTATGCAAGAGTGGCAAGTGTAGTAAGTCTTGGATATTAGTTGGTGCATCTTTTACATTTTTGTATATGAGAAGGTTAAAACTAGAATTCAGTTCAATTATGCCTTATACTACTGTATCCTTTGAACATATTGTTTAATACTGTAAATAAATCATTTATACATTATTCCACTTTTTTCTTTCTTCCTCCCAAGTGCTAGATCAAGAGAAGCAAACAACGACACTTGAATTCTCTGTGCCTCAATTCTCTTGCCTGTGACGTGGGTTTAATATCTAATTATGTTAATATTCAGTTGTGGTTGTAAAGCTCTAGTGAGAAAATATATGTGAAAGTGCTTTGAAAACTGTAATGGAATATGTAAAAGATGGTGTTAGGTTAAAAAAAATAGGTGAAATGAAGGTTGAGAAAGGAAATCAAATGCTAGTCTTTGATCTCTGCTCATGTTCCAGTGAGTACTTGTTGAGAGAAAAAGTCAACTCTCTGGCCAAAACAAATTCTCTCTTCTGTGGAACTGCAAATGTGCAAATTCCTCCTGATTTTTATGACAATATAGTTAAGAAGATAAGGCAAACACATACATGAATTAAAAAAAACTAAGACTGATGTAGAGATGTATCAACACACAGTCATGTTATAATATCTCATGTTTATATTGTATACTAGGGTTTACAAAGAACTTTCACTCTAATAACCCTTTTAGGTCTAAGAGGATAAGTGGGATGATTTCTCTTTTCTAGATGAGGAAATGGAGGATCAGAGAGATTACAGGATTTTGTCAGTAGACATACAGCTAGCAAAAGAGCACTCAACTAGTCAGTCTTGGAGTCAAGATTTGAATTTAGGTTTCCTGATTCCAAATCTTTATCCCATCAAGGCTTGTGTAAGGATAATTGAGAACTTATACTATGTGGTATGTTAGTGGTATGATCCTTATATTTGGGGGAGATTATATAAAGTCATAGACTTAAAGAAATTAGAGATAGAAATTCTTTTTCAAGGATCCTGTAGTCTGAATCCTTCAGTTACAAATAAGGCCCATAAATGAGACCAATGATTGGCTCATTGGACAGTGACAATTGATTTTCAGAAAGTAGCTATAAACTTTTGCAAAATATTTTACAAATATCTTCTTTGATTCTCACAACAAGTGTTTGTAATAAAATTCACATTTTATAGATGAGAAAACAGAAATTCAGAATGGTTAAGGGACTTCATGTGGGTAAATATCAGAGGCACGATTTTATCCAGGTCTTCCTGAGTATTCACTATGACTCACTATCCCCTGTAAGTTAATGTTCATTCCTCTAAAGAATATTGCTTCTCCTTATTAGCAATTTCTGAGCTTCTGGGGGAAAAAAAGATCAAGATGGGGCAAAGGTGGATAGTAGAAGATAAGGAGAGGAGCTGCTAGTTCTTATCTTATTTAGGTCTACAAATAAGCTGAACTGAGTTCGTGCTTCAGATTTGATGGATGGAGGGCAGATTTGGAAGAGATGACCTCAAAGTTTTCTTTTAATCCCTACATTATATGATTTAAGAAGTTTCATTTTCTTCTTTGCCCTCTTGCTCATATTCTGCTGAACATGCTAATTAAAGGTTCCTGAAGGAATAAGTGGGGAACAGTTCTTAAATATTTAGAAAATAGAAGCAATGATAATAATGGAAGGATGATGATGATGAGAGAGAGATAGAGACAGAGAGAATGAGAGAGAGAGAGACTTAGGTTCAGGTTCATAATTACATGGATAAAATCATATTGCCTAGAACACGAAGTGGATATGAAATGAAACTCCAGTACCTGAGTTTATGATATGAACCTATGATATTCAGGGCTCTTTTTGTTGTGTCCAATTTCAAAAGAAATTTTCAGAAAAAGTGACCACAGGGTCCCCTCTGGTGGTGAGGTAGACCAACTACAATTTACTGCCTGTGGCCCAAGAGTTATCATAGTTGAAAGACTGCCTCCCCTGACCTGGATTCAAATTCTGAGAAAGATGAGAGGATGTGTCTTAACTCTGGAAAGGCTGAAAGACAACTCCTAGGATAATTTTGAGAGTCTGTCTCTGAAATTGCTTCCAAGGAACAGGAAGGCTGCACAGTGGCTATTAGGTGAGTATTTCTATGAATCATACATCTCAGAACCAAGCAGTAATCTTCCCTCCTTCCCTTTATCAGTTTCTCTGATAAAGATCTTATTTCTAATATATATAGAACTGATTAAATATTATAAAAATATGAGTCCTTCCCAGGCTGATAGTTCCTTTTTATCAAAGATGTGAATGGGCACTTTTCAGAGGAAGAAATCAAAGCTATCAATAGCAATAAGAAAAAAAAAATGCTTTATCACTAATATAAAAATGAGATCAAATGAAAGAAATGAAAAATAGACAACTCTGAGGTTCCACCCCATACTCATTGGATTGACAGAGTTGATAAAAGGGGAAAATGATAAATATTAGAGGGGCTGTGAGAAAAGTATATAAATTCATTTTTTCTTTTTTTTTTTTTTTTGCAGAATTGTGAAGTGATCTATTCTAGAAAGCAATTTGGAACTATGCCCTGAAATTTATTAATCAGCATATGCCCCTTGATCAAGAGATGATAATACTGTATCTTTTCACAAGAGAAATTAAAGATAGATGAAAAATACCCATATACATAAAATAATTTGGAATTGGAAAGCAAAAAGATGTTTATCAGATAAAGAATGTTCGATGTTATGATACATGGAATATGATTGTGCTGTATGATATGACTAAAAGGATGGCTTTAGAGAAATCTGGGAAGGCTTAGGATTAGGAGAACATTTTATAAAATAACAATAAAAATGGACCAATGAAAGATTTTAGAATTCTGATCAGTTCAATGAGCAAGCTTAATTCTAAAGGGATCACAGTAATGAAACATTCTATCCACTCTTGACAGAGATATGATGTACTCAGATTAGAGATTGGGACTTATTGTGGTCCCCTTTTTGGATCCCTCTAACCTTCTACCCATATTTGGACATAGTCAATAGAGGAATTTATTTATTCTGTTTGATTTTATATATATATATATATATATATACATTATATATATGGATTTGTTTCTCTTTCTCAGTGGAGATGGGGAGAAGAGATGAAAAGAAAAGAAGAATTTTTGATTTTTGAAAAAATATTACTTTTAGTTCTTTTTTTTTTATCTTTATTATTTCTGTCTTTTTAGCTAGGGCATACTGCTAGATTTGGAGTTAGGAAGCCCTGGTTTCAAATCCTACGTCAGACACTTAGTCATTTTGAGATCCTGGACAAGATACTTAATCTCTCTCATTCTCAGTTTTCTCATGAGGATATTAAGAGCACCCATCTCTCAGAGCTGTGATGAGCATCAAATGAGATGATATTTGTAAAGCATGTGATAAACTGTTAAGCAATATATAAATACTAGTTATATTTATTGTATGGATGAAAATATCACTCAAGGGTTTTCAATATCTTGTTAAAGAATGTTATATTTAGCCATGCTTTCTAAAATACTTCTGGCAGAATCATTTGTTTCAATCTAGGCAAATCTTTAGATGAAAGTAATAATCTTTGGGTTGGCCAAGTCTTTGGAGGTTTCCTTACACTTCATATATTGCTGTGGGAAGTTTTCTTACACTTCATATATTGTTGTGGGAAGATAACAGATCTCTATTTTTATTACCAGATTCACAAAGGGCTGTATCAGTAATCCTTTTCTTTAAAAGACATTTTTATTGATATATTTGTTTTTACAGACCCTAAATTTCACCCTATGTCATTCTCCTTCCCGTTCTCAGAGAATTATCTTATATAACAAAAATAAAATAAAATAAAAAAACTATTACTAAAATTAATATATATTATATAAATTTTAAAACTAAAATATATGCAATGTTTCACATCTATATAGTTTCTATCTCTGTAAGGGAGAGATGTCATGTATCTTCTTGTAACTCTTCTTTGTGTCATTCTTGTACCTTGTGATTTTTTGTAACATTTGCTTTCACTTTTTTTGTTGTTCTTTCCATTTATATTGTTGTCATTGTCTATTTTATTTTATTGGTTTTTTCTTACTTGACTTTGAACCAGTTTATGTAAATCTGTCCTGCTTCTCTGTAATCATCATATTTGTTATTTCTTGTACCATAATTTATTTAATTATTCCCCAATTTATGCCTCAGTATCTCTTCCCAGGGAGTTATCAATAATCACTACTTATTCCTACTTCTGTATCCCTTACATCCCTTGTGATCCCTTATTGAAAATTTTCTAAGAATGGATAGTCCCTGATATCATTTCATTGTCCTGTAACTACTTGGTTCATTATCAATCAAACTTTGATTGAATCCAGTGAAAAACTGGATTAGGTTATATGGAGGAGAGAGGAATCATTGATGTATGAGATCCAACTCCTATCCATAAAGTTCTTATAATTCATTTGGAAAGAAAGAACTGTTTACACAACAACAGATAAATAAAAGTATCAGGGAGTATGAAATTAAAAAGTAAAGTAAGAATTTTGGGTAACATCCCAGTTCTGCTATATAAAAACGTAAACCTCTGGACACAAAAATCACAGAAATTTCAAAACTAAAAGGGACCACAGAATAGTCTAGTTTAATTCCTCTATTTTCTAGATATGGGAACTGAGAACCATGACTTGCCCAAATTCTTCAGAAAGGGATATAAATGGAATGAGAATCCATTATGTTCTCAATCCTATGCACTTTTTATCACAGTCACTCTGATTTGTATTGAAGTGTACAGTGAGCCCATCTTAGCTTCTAATGTTACATACCTCTATTATGTAATCCACAATAATAATAACAAAATAGGGGACAAAGGAAGCATTTAGTAAGTACTTATGAATGGTTTCTTTGGCGGTCAGGATTGGGGCAGTTTATTGAAATGTCATTTCCATGAACATTCATATTTGTATTTTGATTATTCCCTAGAGTTAGAGATGGAATTAGAATGGAAAGGTAGATAGAATGGCATGAAATTGACCGAAGATCAGTGTGTTTGGGATCAGTTAGATATATAGAGAACTGTCATTGATTAAGAGCTTAGGACCTCCAGGTTGGAGCTGGAATGCTAAGTGTGATGGTGTTCTTGCCTCAACTAGTTGTTGAAATAGACTTTCTATTTATGGAAAGGTGGGGGACTATGATTGTAGAATACTGCAGTGTCTACATATCTTTATACATGCTTATGTTGATAGTTGGTTTTATTCAACTACTTTACTTTGTCACAATTCAGTGTTCGATGGAGTGAAGAGGGATAGTTATTCCAGAAAATGCTTAAAGTATAAAAATCAAAAGACCAGCATAATTCTAAATAATAAAAATAACAAAAGAATAAAGGTAGTGAATGAAAACCAGCAGGGTTGGTGGTGCTGAAATATTTTTTAATGTAATATTAAACATTTTGTTGAGGATAATCAGACCTAAACTCTACATTAAGCATAGAAAATAACCCCTCAGTTTCTAAAGGTGTGACTGATAAAATAACTCCAACACTCTTTCAATTCTGGCTCCTCATTTTTCTTTCTGTTCACTAATTGATTTAAATATATGTATGTATTGCAAAACTCATTTATTGATTGAGAGGAGAATGGAAAGGATCACTTCTCTAATTAAAACCGATTGGAGCTGTGAAAGTTTAATTAATTGGATGCATGTCATTTCATTTCCATGTTATGTTGTGCACATCACTCTGTTTTCATAATTAACGTGTTGTGGTGGTGTCTCTCTAATTAACAGTCAGAAGGAGAAGTGATGTATAGACCTGCTGAGCAGACAGAGCTGGTGGGATGGAAGTTCTCAGCCAGAATACACAATCTATTCTGCCTATAATCCTAGTTGTCACTTTCCCAACATCCTTTGTTCTGTGCCTGTTTTTGCTCCTGATAGTTTCTCTGTTCATCAGGGAATAATTCTGTTCAATGCCATTTATTTTTTTAGTTACTCAGGCCAGAAACAATTGGCTTTATATTTGTAATATGTATGGATGAGACCAAATCCCTGAGGAGAAATCTTATACTTTCTTCTACCAAATTGGGCAGGGCTCGTCACTCTTAGATGATTGAATATCCTCATTATTGAAAATATCTAAACAAGAAAAGTAGAGCTCCTTCAATTCATGTACATACCTCAGAATTTCCTTGTTTTAATTGAGGTCCTGTGATATATGGACAAGAGCACAAAGTTGGAGGTCAGAAGTCCAGGGCTGAAATCCTAGGACTTGCCATTTACTGACTTTGTGTCTCAGTTTCCCCATCTTTGGTACTGGTTCTATCAATTTTATATAGCTGTGTTGTATTGTAAAGATGGAAATAAATAACAGGTATAAGTGATGTAAATGTTAACTATTATTAATTTGCCTTTTGCTGCTTACCATATATCTCAAAAAATGAGATGGCTTTTTGTCTTTGCCAAGGTTAACTGCCCCAACCATGCCTTTGATTTTAACTTCTCTCATATCCTTTTAGACCTTGTTTCATCAAGGATAATTGAATATCTGGTCTCTTCCTTTCATCTTCCACCTAATTGGCTCCTTCTCTTTAGTCTATATTACTACCTAGGTCTCCTTTGTCCAAATAAAATGTAATTCTTCCTTTGACACTATGGCATCATTAAGTTAGATGTATGTACATGAATATATATTTCACTTCCAAGTCTTAAAAGCAGAGTCTATATTTATTCCTTCCTTTTCCTTGTTCAGTATTAAAGTGGATATTCTAGGTTACTAATAACTGATATATCTTCTAATATGAGCCTTTGTTCATTCCTCATCCTCCTTGACCTCTCTGATATATTTGACTCCCTCTCATCCCATACTCTCTCTTTTCTTAGCCTCCATGACACTATACACAACTGAATTTCCTAACTCTTTGACTGTTTTTTTTTTTTGTCTTTTCACAAAATCTTTTTTTCTCCTGTCCTCTAAATATGAATGTTCCTCAACATTTTGTTTTTGTTCTCTAGACCTTTGGGTCTAGGTCATACAAAATGGCTTTAATGATGTGGATTTCTATTTGGATAGTTCCCACATCTACTTCTCCAAAATCAGTATCTTTCTTGATTTCTAGTTATTTTCAGTTGGTTCTTCTTTGAGCTTACCATAACATGTGAGATACTCACTCAGCACATGTGAGATATGCTGTTATCCCAGTTATCTCGGAGACTCAGGGATATATCATAATATTACAGATTTAGATTGGGAAGGACCTCAAAGGATATTTAGTCCACATACCCATTTTATATAAGAAACTGTGGTCTGGAGAGGTTTGTCCAAGGTTATTCAGTCAATAAATGGCAGAGGCAGAATTCAAATCCAGGTTCTTAGCTTTCAAATCCAGCAATTTTTTCCACTAAACCAATCTAATGATTTCCCCCCAACTCACAAACTGATAAGTGATACTTCTTAAGGCTCAGACTTCTGAGTGAAAGAACTATGAAAGTCAGAGAGACACATAAACCAGGGGTGCCTTGGGTTCCCCAGATTCTCAAAGCAGATTGTGGATAAAACATTTCAAATAAAGCATCATGGAAATAAGGTTTTCACAGCATGGGAAGCAGGAGCAAAGACCACAGGATGTAATATTTCTTTTGTATTTATTCTATGCTATTCAGACCACCTCTGGAGTATTGAGCTTCATTCATTTCACGAAAGACATTGACATATGTAGGTTTATTTAAAGAATAGTTATTGGGACAGAATGATGAAGAGTTGGGAAATGCTGTCACATGAGGCTGGAAGAACTGTGGATGTTTAACTTAGAGAATATTATTTTATAGATTGGAAAGCTGCTTCCTTTACTACTGTTTTTTTGTTCTCCTACTTGGAATTAACACAGTAATAATTCTTTTACTCCTCACAGTCACTGTTAGATACTGGCTCTTAGATGCCTAGACTGTAGTAATATCAGATAACACCTGTACAGCACCTTAAGATTTGCAAAGTACTTTGTGTTCATAATCTCATTTGATCCTTATAACAATTTTGTGAGGCAGGTGATATTATCATTCCCTTCTTTTCTCCCCTCCCCTCACTTTCCTTCCTCTCTCCTCTTCTCCTCTCCTCTTCTCTTTTCCCCTTCTTTTTTCTCTGCTCTTTTTCTTGTCTCTCTTCTCTTCTCTTCTCTTCTCTTCTCTTCTCTTCTCTTCTCTTCTCTTCTCTTCTCTTCTCTTCTCTTCTCTTCTCTTCTTCTTCTCTTCTCTTCTTCTCTTCTCTTCTCTTCTCTTCTTCTCTTCTCTTCTCTTCTCTTCTCTTCTCTTCTCTTCTCTTCTTCTTCTCTTCTCTTCTCTTCTCTTCTCCTCCCTTTTCTTCTCTTCCTCTTCCTTCCCCTCCCTTCCTCTCCCTTTTTTTCTCTTCTCTTCTCTTCTTCCTTCTCTTCTCTTCTCCTCCCTTTTTTTCTCTTCTCTTCCCCTTCCTTCCTCTTCCTTCCTCTCCCTTCCCCTCCTTTTTTTCTCTTCTCTTCTCTTCTCTTCTCTTCTCTTCTCTTCTCTCTCTTCTCTTCTCTTCTCTTCTCTTCTTCTCTTCTCTTCTCTTCTCTTCTCTTCTCTTCTCTTCTCTTCTCTTCTCTTCTCTTCTCTTCTCTTCTCTCTCTTCTTTTTTTCTCCTTCCCTTTCCCCTTTTCCTTCTTTCTTTTTCTCCCTTCCCTTCTGGCTCCTACCCCCACCCCAGAAGTGAGGTGAGTTGGCCAATGTCACACAACTACCAGGTACCAGAATTTGGAATTTGAACCTAGATCTTCTGACCCCAAGTGAATGATCTTTCCATTGCCAGTGGAGAGTCAGTTCTTTGTCAATGGTTAGGATTTACCCTAAGTCAGAGCCTCTCAGCTCTTTGCTGCCACCTTCTGCTTCTGACTGGTAACAGTCACCTCCTCATTGGTGTCCTGGCAGGGATCCTCAGTGCCTTGGGAGTTATATTAGTGAACTTTTCTATCATGTTGACGGAAAGGAATACACCGAGCTCAGTTTATGTTTTCTCCCCTGTGAAGCACAACTCCCCTTGAGATGGACCTGAGCTTCCAATGACAAGGGCAATTCCTTAACTATTGAAGGTCATCATCTTCATTGCAACTTAGACAAAAACTCTTTCAACTCAGCTTGTGGGTACCTGCCCCTAATATGGTTGGGGGCAGAGTAATTGAGACACAAAAGATTAAGTCAGCCAATAATATTGAGAGCTCATTAGGTACCCAGCCATCTTATTGGAACTATGGAGAAAAGAACTATAAATGCTATCTTCTTTCACATAATATTATATAGGACTTGTTCTGTGACCTCAAAACTGGGTTTAAATTTATTTTTTAGTAACCAAATCAAACTTTTAATATGCTGGGAGAGCTGGTTGTTTAAAGGAATGCTTTGATAATTATAATCAGTTCTTGTAGTGAAAAGGAAACTAGTTGGTTTTAAAGTCAGAAGAGCCTTGTGTTTCAGTGAAATCAGGACCCCAAGTCAAAGCACTGATGCCCAAATTCCTGCACTGGATACAATAGAAAGAGTATTGATTGTAGAACTAGAGCTCTGATAGGTACTACCTGTGTAATCTTAGTCAAGTCACTTATATTTGGAGGGCCTCAGATTGCTCATCTGCAAAATGAGGGGATTAGTCTAAACAGTTCCTGATGTCCCTTCCACTTCAGCAGGTATTGTTCTTAGAGTCCCAGCTTTGACATACACTAAGTGATGCAGTCCTGAGCAATTTCCTTCTTAATTTGTAAAATAAGGCTAATACTTATATAACCTGCCTTATAAGGTTTTGAAGAAATTGCATTTCTTAAATCTTAACATGCTGTAAAAATATTGTTAATAGTAAAATAGTGAATCTTTTGAAGGAAAGTTGGGCTCTACTCCTTGAAATATAATACATAAATATTAGTATATAAAATTGGGAATTTCTATTTTGGTGTGAAGTGTCTCCCCACCTCCTTTTGTTTTCTTTGTGGTTCTGAGTTATTATTTGATTAAATGAACTCTTCAGAATTTGAGGCAATCCTGTAATAAATATATTGTCTGTAGGTTGTTACATTTGCTTTCTGGGTGGGATCTTGATTGCTCTAGGGAGAAAATGTACAAGATGAAGATGAGAATATGATTTGGATTTTGGTTAAAGAACAAGTAAAAAGAAGTTAGGTTCAGAAATATCTTTACATGAACTTAAAATCTTAAAAAACTAGGTAGCATTTACATAGTGCTTTCAAATTCATAAAGTGCTTTATGAATATTATCTGATTTGATTCTTATAACAACTGTGTGAAATAAGTGTTATTATTATCCTCATTTTACAGATGAGGAAACTGAGGTTAAGAGAGATTAAAGTAACTTGACAAGGGCCATACAGCTGAATTGAAGTCTTCTTGACTCCAAATCTAATCACTATCCCCTGAGCTATTTATGGCCCAAAAGTTGAAAAGTTGAAAAGAAAAAGCAAAGCTTAAATGCATTGATGAAAATGTCAGTACAGAGCTTTAGAAAACACTGTGGAAACCTAGGATTTGATGAAAGGATTGTGGAGGAGTAGTTTAGCATTTAAGATAGAGGTCCCAGTTAATGCCCCAGGCATAAAGTATGGTTTGAAGTCAGTCCCCCTTTTTGGGGGATGGGACATAAAAGCCTTGTGGTAGGATTACTGACAAGAGGGGGTCAGAAATCAGCCCTAGAAAATGCTGGCTGGGGTTCAGGGACAGAGAGAGATCAGCAACACTTGGGTGTAGGTGTGAACTGGGTCTGCTTTCTCTACAACTTGTGAATTCTTACAGGTGCTGCCTCTACACACTCACATCATGCTTCTGTGAAAACTTTGCATCTGTGCTGTTGTTGGAACCTAAGTCTGATGTGCTGAAACCTGTAGCCTTGTGGGAGAAGCCTGGGGCAATAGTACCCAAATAAAAATACTAGTCTTGTTTCTGATACTCATAGTTAATTAGTTTACAGTTAATATTTAAGTCAGAAAAAGCTGAGCTCAAATCCTTCCCCAGAAACTTATAGTCCCTAAAAACTCTGTTTACCTCATTTTTTCATCTATAAAATGGAAATAATAATAGCACTTTCCTCCCAGGGTTGTTATGAGAATCAAATGAGAATCATTTAATACAGTACCTGCCATTCAATAGATACTATGCAACAATAACTAGCAGTTATTATCATTATCATGTGATAAATGTATTTATCACATTAAACATAACTTCATATTATCATGTATTTGCCATGTGCAAAATATGGTTGGTCCTTAAGTCCTAAGGTCAGAAGAGCCTTGTACATCAGTGAAAGGAGGACCCTGAGTCAGAATATTGCTCTTCAAATTCCAATTTTGGGCACAATAGAAAGAGCACTGACTGTAGAAACAGAAGTGAGGGGGCAAAGATCACCTCTGATAATTACTACCTATGTAACCCTAGTCAAGTCACTTAAACTTGGAGGGCCTCAGGTTGCTCATCTGCAAAATGAGGGGACTGGACTAGATGGTTCCGTTCCTGAAGTCCTTTCCAGCTCAGGGTCTGAGCTGAGTATTTTTTTTTACCCAGAGTCTGAGGAATAGACAAAGAGAAATGATAATACCTGCCCTTAAGGAGTTTGTGGCCCTAGTAGCAAAGAAATTGCATATGCATAAATAGTTATAATAGAAAATAGAACATGAAAATTACATAAGAGCTGCTAATAAAATTTAATAAATCACTTCTGATTAAAAGGGAAATCCTTAGGATTTGCTGATTAGTTAGATATAAAGAGAGAGGAAGAGAAAGAGAGACACAGAGAGGAAGAGAAAGAGAGACACAGAGAGAAAGAGAGAAAGAGACAGAGATAGACGGAGAGACAGAGACAGAGACACACACACACACACACACACACACACACACACAGACACAGAGAGAGACAGACAGAAACATAACACAGAGAAAGAGAGACAGAGATAGAGAGAGGCAGAGAGTGAGAGAGATAGACACACCCACACAATGACAGAGAGACAAAGATAGACAGAGACAGACAAAGACAGAAACAGACACAAAGAGATAGAGAGACACAGAGAGACAGAGAGAGATAAAGGCAGGAACAGAGAGAGAGAGAGAGAAGCCAGAGAGAGAGCTGGAGAGAGAGAGAGAGAGAGAGAGAGAGAGAGAGAGAGAGAGAGAGAGAGAGAGAGAAAGAGAGAGAGAGAGATCAAAGATGACCAGAATTGGGGTTTGGAAAAGAATTAGCAGTAACAAGACAAAGGGACAATGGATTAGAGGACAGAGATCAGTAATAAGTTTAACTGGGTAACTATGGCAACAAGATTTCAAAAGGAGGCAAGTTAAATCAGAAAAAAGGAGATAGATTTGGAAAGGGGGAAGAGATGGTATGACTGGAGATTTTGATGAAAATAAAGAGTAGGTGAAGGCACAGTACAGGCAGAGGGAGAGAGAGTCTGTGACCTTGTTGGCTAAGTCAGTTAACCTCCTTGGTCCTCCACATCTCTTTGTGTTACATGAGGGGGTTGGACTAGGCAGCTTCTGAGGTCCATTCCAGATCTAGATGTATGATCATGTTCCCCTGTTTTGAGTTGAATACATTCAAGGGCCTCCATAATTTTATTCTTTTCTAACAAATTCCACACTATTCTCTTTATATATTACGTTCCTGCCAATTCTTCAGCCCACAGTGAAGCAAAATAAATGTCCACATTGGTCATGTCCAGAAATGTTCCACATATGGCATATGTCCCCTCTCTTTTAGGAGGTGAGTAGCATTCTTCTTCAGTCCTCTAGAATCATGCTTGATCAATGCATTGATCTGATCTGGGTCTTCCCAAATCATTAATTTTTATAATGGCGTCCTTATAGTACAAATTTTTATCTGGTTCTATTCACTTCAGTCTTCATCGGTTTATATGAGCTTCCCCACATTTCTCTGATGGTTTTCATTCACGGGCAGTTTCCACTAAGACTTTCCTCACTCAGCACCAGTGGACATGATCTCCCTCTTCAGATTTCTCAAAGTACTTTGTATGGATGTCCTTTTTGCACTTATATTCTGCTTTGTATAAAACTTATAAGTTATACTTGTCTTGGCTAACATATTCAATTATAATTTCTTGAGAACAGGACTTAGCTATTTTTCAACTTTGTATCCTTGTTCTGATTATTAACATTACTTCATAGAGAAGTTTAATAGATATAAAAACACTTAATTGTAACAAGGCCAAAGCAGCCCAGAAAGCAGCTCAGCCAGAAGACATGATATTCTTTACAAGCAGAAAGACACAGCAGTCAAAGGCAACACTGGGTTATACAGTACAAGCTCATTTGCAAAACATTACATGGGAAGATGAAAGAATATTATAAGCAGTACCATTTCCTAAACACCCAAAAACAGTGGAGGGGAAAATAAGCTTGTTGAAAACTTAGCATGAGACTCAACTAAATCTGATCATCCCAAGAGCATTTATAAATGAAACTAGGAGGAGGGCAATAAATGTAAAATGAAATATATTTGCCAATATTTCTATAATGAACTATCCTCATGGAAGATGACAAAGCCATTACACTGGAATTTTAACCCATCTGTTTCGATTCAATTATTGGAAAAATGAAAATTATATCTAAGTAATGAAATTGGGAAGAGGAACTAAAACTCACCAAGTCATACACACAGAAGAAAAATATGCTGGAGGAGACAGAATTTTCAAGGCAATCAGGGATCAGTTTTCAAAATGATGCAAAGAAGGGAGCATTCCAAAAAGACTGGAAAAGATGACTAATGATATTTCATTTTAAAGTAGCTGAGGCAATATCATTAGCCGCTAACACATTCAGAATCATAGCATCTGAGAATTGGAAGAGACTTCAGTAGTATCTAGTTCAACCCACATATAAAGTGAATGCTCATTGTAACATACCTGACAAAACTGTCAACCAGTTTTACCTGAAGACCTCCAAGGAGGAGGTTCTATATTTCATTTCTAGAAATTCTTTATAGGATTGTTCTAGGATTATGACAATGCTATCTATGATTAAAAATGTGAGGATGGAAAAGATGGACTTTCCCAGCCAATTCTCTTGCAGCAGATGTCTTCATAGTCATGCAATCTTCTAAGAAATAAAAAGTCATATACTACTGTGTTGGTTGTTTGTTCAGAGGATCTTGGCTTTAGAGCTGAAAATGGCTATAGGGATAGCACAATATCATCTGGCAAATGCGGAAACCGAGACCCAGAGATATGAACTGAATTTCCCATGATCACTCAGATAATGAGTACCACACCTTAGTTTTATCTTTGACATTGAACTATATGCTATTTGTCAAATGACGCACATCAAAATATACAGCATGTTCATTATTTCTTTTATTACAATAATATTACATCATAATCACATACCACAATTTGATTCGCCATTCCCCAAATGATGGGCATCCCCTCAATTTTCAGTTCTTTTTGCCCATTTTCTGTGCTTTAAGACCTTGCTCCTATGCTAGATACCTTTGCTCCCCACTCTACCCCTGCTTTTTAGATTTTTCCCCTGTGTAGTTTTCCCCCATTAAATTGAAAGCCCCTTGAGGACAAGAATCATCTTTGTTTTCAGTTGTATTTTTATATCCAGTGCTTAGTATAGTGCCTGGCACCAAGTAAGTATTTATTAAATGCTTGTTGCTTTGCTTGTTTTCTTGCTGTGGTTCCCTTAAGGGTTTGTTTTAGGACCTATTATATATCTGAATCATCACCTTCCTAGTTTTGTAAACTTTATTTATTTATTAAACTTTATTTTTATTTTGAACTTAACAAAAACCAGAAAAGAGCATTTTTACTTAAAAACTAGAACAGAAAAAGATTTCATGTGAAACCACAATCTGTACTACTTATAGCTTGCTTTTTAAAAAAGGGATTTAATAAACTCAAAATGCTGCTTTCTAAGATGCTCAGCTTGTCTTTGCCTTCTTCTGATCTCCCTCTGTTCCATTTTGTGCATTTACTTTTACATCTCTATGGCTCCCTTAATGCAGCCTAAAATTACATTAATTTTCTTAGATACCATGAGCTTGTTGACTCATGCTGAGATTGCAGGTCACAGAATGCACACATTGTATTCAGACTAACAGCTATCTACTCATACTCCTCCCAGTTTTTTTTTTTGGGGGGGGGGGTATTTTTTTCTGTAAATAACAAAAATAAGCACAGGGATCTTGTATCCTCAGTATTTTTCAGTTAACTGTGTGACTAAAAATGTGAAGTAATGGGAGGAAAGCTGCCTGTTTCCTTCTAATATTTCCTGTATATTCTGCCTGTTCTTCAGCCTCAGGTGAGAAGAGCCAAACCTTTCTCTAACTGTGGGCCTTGCATCACCAGCTGCACAGCATGTCCCCTGAGAGAAGTGGCAAGGGGCCAGGCCTGGTATCTTCCATCTGCCCTAAAGCAACAAATTATATCTGTGCCAGCACAAGACAACAACTTCTACCTCCTGTTGCCAACCTGATCTCCCAGCCAAGATGTGGACAGCATCCAGGGCAAAGAGGCAAACTTCCAGCTGACCATAGATCTTCCATCTCCTGTTGTACCTGATCCCTTGAGAGAAGAAAAAGAGGAAAATTGCTGGGAAATGGGACTTCCTTCTTTTGTTGTGCAGGTTTGACTTCTATTTCCTGGTACTTCCTTTCCTGCCTAATCTCCAGGATTTAGAGAGAAGAGGAGTAGTAAAGCAGAGCTTCCTGTCTGACTCTGTACCTCATTTATTTTTTAATTAATTGATTAATTTTTAATACACATTGCTTTATTAATCATGTTGGGAGAGAAAAATCAAAGCAAAAGGAAAAAAAACAGGAGAGATATTAAAAAAAAACAGAAAAAAGAAATGAACAGAGCATGTGTTGATTTACATTCAGTCTCCTTAGATCTTTTTCTGGATGCAGATGGAATTTTCTGTCCAAAGTCTATTGGGATTGCCTAGGATCACTGAAGCACTGAGACAACCACGCCTTTCATCTTTGATCATCACACATACTTGCTGTTATTGTGTACATTGTATTACTGGTTCTGCTTGTTTTGCTCAGCATCAGTTCATGTAAATCTTTCCAGGCTTTTCTTTAATCAGCTTATTCAACATTTTTTAATAGAACAATAATATTCCTTACCTTTATATACCACAACTCATTCACCCATTCCTCAGTTGATGGGCATCTACTTATTTTCCAATTCTTTGCTACCATAAAGAGGGCTGCTACAAACACTTTTGCATATATGGGTCCTTTTCTCTTCTTATGATTTCTTTGGCACTGCTGGGTCAAAGGGTATGTACAATTTGATAGCCCTTTGAGCATAGTTGCAAATTGCTTTCCAGAATGGTTGGATCATTTCACAACACATTAGTGTCCTAGTTTTCCCATTCCAACCTTTATCATTATCTTTTCTTGTCCTCTTAGCCTATCTGAGAGGTGTGAGGTGATACCTCAGAGTTGTTTTAATTTGTATTTCTTTAAAAAAAATAGTGATTTAGAGAATTTTTTTTTCATATGACAATAGATGATTTTAATTTTGTCATCTGAAAATTATCTGTTCATATCCTTTGACCATTTATCAATTAGGGAATGACTTGTATTCTTATAAATTTGACACAATTCTTTGACTATTTTAGAAATGAAGCCTTTATTAGAAATACTGGCTGTAAAACATTTTCCCCAGCTTTGTATTAACCTTTTAATCTTGTTTGTATTGGTTTTGTGTAAAACCTTTTTAATTTAATGTTATGAAAGCTCTCCATTTTGCCTTTCATAATATTCTCTAGTTCTTCTTTGAATATAAATTCCTCTCTCCTCCAAAGATCTGATAGGTAAATTATCCCTTGCTCCCCTAATTTACTTATGGTATCATCCTTTATGTCCAAATCATGTACACATTTTATGTTATTTTGGTATGGAGATGTGAGATGTAGATCTATGCCAAATTTCTGACATATTATTTTCTTGTTTTCTCAGCAATTTTTGTCAAAAAGTAAGTTCTTATCCCAGAACCTGGAGTTTGGGGGTTTATCAGATACTAGATTACTATAGGACTTGATTATTGCATCATATGTATCTAATCTATTTCACTTATCCACCATTCTATTTCTTAGCCAGTACCAAATGGTTTTAATAACTGCTGCTTTATAATATAGTGTTAGGTCTGGTACTGCTAAGTTTTCATCCTTTGTATTTTTTCCATTAATCACTTTGATATTCTTGATCTTTTTTCTTCCAGATGAATTTTGCTATAATTTTTTCTAGCTGTATAAAATATTTTTAGCAGTTTGCAATCAAACTGATATGGCACTGAATGAGTAGTCCAATTTAGGCAGAATTGTCATTGTTATTATATTAGCTTGATCTACCCATGAGCAATTAATATTTTTTCAATTGCTAGGATCTGACTTTATTTGTATGAGAAATGTTTTGTAATTGTGTCTCATTTCTTTTTGCACTTATCTCCAGCCTGATCATCAGACCCCTTTGGAAAGAAGAGTGGTACCTTCTACTCAATGATGAACATTCTTATAGTCTCTAAAATCCTGTGTTTCTAAAATTCCTGCAAGTTGTTATCCAAATCCTATTCCCCACTCCATCACCTAGTTCCTTATTCCAATCACCCTCAAATGTTCTATCCCAAAGTTCCAACCAAATATCACCTAACCCTTCCTTTGTATCCTCTGTAATGCTTGTTCCATAGGCAATAAACCTCCCTTCATCCCAAACTTTTTCTTCTCCCATCCATTTTATCTACTAGTTATTACAGAAATATAACTACCACCTAATAATGGCCAGTTTCCTTGACCATCCTTTCTAGTACTAGCTATATCTTCACTCATTCTCTCAGTTTACTAGTCACAAAGTCAAAGTTGGAATATATCTTTCTCCTTATTGCCACTTCCAAATTTTTCCCCTACCTTCATCACATAGTAAACTTTTTTCCTTTGAGGTTAATGTTTGTCATATTTACCTCTTTTTTGATTGTTTAATTGTTTTATTTTTCTGGTTATACATGTATATTAACTTTTTAAAATACATATTTCTTTATGAATCATGTTGGGAGAGAAAGCTCAGAACAAAAGGGAAAAAAACAATGAGAGAGGGGAAAAAAACAAAAAAGTTGTGAACATAGCATGTATTGATTTACATTCAATCTCCATAGTTCTTTTTGTGGATGCAGATGACATCTTCTATCCAAAGTTTATTGGGATTGCCTTGGATCACTGAAGCACTGAGAAGAACCAAGTCTTTCATAGTTAATCATTGCACAACGTTGCTATTATTATGTACAATGTATTCCTGGTTCTGCTTGTTTCACTCAGCATCGGTTCATGTAAATCTTTCCAGGTCTTTCTAAAATCAGCTTGTTTATCATTTTTATAAAATAATAATATTCCACATATCTACTACTCAACCAAATTCCTGGTAGCTATTGCCTGTAGACACCTGAATCATTTGCTTTCCTTCCTCAATGATTTTGATAGTTGGCTCACAATTCCTCTATTATTAGGGGACTTCAACATTCAAACTGACTCAGAACCTCAACCTACTCATTTCCCTCTGTCCAATCTTATTCAAAAACAAAGATGTCAAACTCTTGATCCTTTCTTCACTCAAAAATATACCATCTCCATGTTCAAGAATTCTAAAATTCTTATCCAGTCAAAATCTATTAACTTTTCACTTCTCCCTATTCTTACCAGATGTTACTCTGTCCCTATCATAACCTTTAATCTTCTGGTCTCTCAGTTCTCTTCTAGGCCATCTCTCCTCCACTAGCCCTTCTCTCATCTTTCCCCTATCTTAAACCTTTTTTTGAGAAATTCTATATTGCCCTCTCTTTCTCAGTTTTAAGCATTTTCTATGGCTGTCTCTCATTTCTGGAATATCCTTCTTCATCTCTACCTCCTGGCTTCTTTCAAGTACCAACTAAAATCTTATTTTCTACAGTAACATATTCCCAATCCCTCTTAATTCTAATATCTTTCTCTCTCCTAATTATTTTCTATTTATTCTGTAGCTTGTTTGTACATATTTGTTTAGTTATTGTCTCCTTCATTAGATTGTAAGTTCTTTCTGGGCAGGGACTGTTTTGCCTCTTTTTGTATCTCCAATGCTTAGCACAGTGCCTCAAACATAGAAGGTCCTTAATAACTGTTTATTGACTGACATTTTCATATAGAATATGAAATTCCTTTATATGCTGAAATTCTATTCATATTCTTATTTATGGATGGCATTATGCTGATTGCAATGAGCCCCCAAACACTATAGGGAGCTTCTCAATCGGATCCATGGCTACTGGAAAGAAATCGGCTAGTGATCACATGGAGAAAATTAAGAAGAGCAAGTCTGCATATTACTCATATTATGACATTTTGTGGATTGAGAAGCCCATTGAGTTAGTCTATCAGTAGGCACTGTGGATGAATAATCTGGATTGCATTTTGGAAACCATGAAGAATTTTCAATGATTTTAACTTGTTTTTTTTTTTTTAAAGCCATTAAAAACTTAAGTTATCAGCATTTACTAAATATCTATACTATGCTAAGAAATGTTGATACTATTTGATTATGAATTATGAAATACCATGATTTTGGAAAAATTAAAATCACAGTTTACTCAAGGAGCAATTGGTATCTGCACTATTATTATCAGCTATATCTTACATGCAAAATGTGTCATGAGTCAACATCAAATATCTAATTGACTAGAAAAGAAAGAAGGCTGTGTGTGTATCTAAATATAAATATATGCAAATAGAAATAGATAGTCTAAATGCTTTACTAGTATTTGTAAAATACTAAAGAGTTAAATGAAATTTTTTTAGTACATTGAATAGCTCTGTGGAGGATTTATAGAAAGCCATGGACATGAATCACTTAGGATAAGAAGGCATGTTTGGATTAGGATTTGTACTGGTAGAGTATGGCTTTTCCTCTTTTGATCATGGATCCATTGACAGATAAAAATAAATAGTATTTTTATTAAGATGCTTTGTACATAGGTTTAATAAATATTGAATTAGATAAAATCGGATAACCATACTATCAGTAGAAAAGCAGTAAGTTTTAAAGAGGGGCAGGTTTTAGGAAAAAGATAAGTTCATTTTTCGACATGTTGAGTTTATGGTAACGTTAGAACAAATGGAACAGGAGCTTCTGTTAGAGAGATGAGATGTTCCTCAGCAACAGGATTACTTGTTTGGAGGCCATTAATATAGAAATGACATTAAAATTTAAAGTAAATCAGGTTATCAAGGAAAAGAGTGCAGAAATATAAGATGGCTGAGGAAAAAGCCTTGCTAAGGGTGGATAGAGTATGAAAAGCCAAGAAAGGAGAAAGAAAAAGGTCTTAGTGTCTTAAAGAAAAGGCCAACAACTGTGAGAATATTAAGAATGAGATGGTGACCAAGAAGAAGAGAGGAATTATGAAGGATGGGGACTAAGAAGATACTTGAGAAAAGATTGTTTAAATTGCATATCAGTAGTTCATTGACAATAATATTGGTAAGTCACATGAGCATGCTTTGAAAGTCTAAAGCCCTATACAAATGTAGGTAGCTATTATTATTTCTGTTGGAGGACAAAAACCTTTTTTTGTATTGTAGTATGAGATGGTTTGCCTTTAACAGAAAGCCATGATTTAAAAAACATGAATTTATGGCAACTTGACTTGTCTTTTTTTTCCCTTTCTGTTTGTTTATTGTTTGATAATTTTCTTTTTTTAAATAAATTATCAATAGTATTTTATTTTTTCCAAATACATGAAAAGATAGTTTTCAACATTCATTTTGATAAAAGTTTGTATTCTAAAATTTTCCCCTCCCTCCCTTATCTCCTCCTTCCCCAAGACAGCAAGGAATCTGATTTAGGTTAAATATGTGCAATCCTTTAAAACATATTTCCATATTTCTCATGTTGTGCGAGAAAAATCAAAGCAAAAGTGAAAAAAAATGGAAAAAGAATATACAAATAAACAGAAAGATGATAATACTATGCTTTGATCTACATTCAGTCTCTATAGTTTTCTCTCTGGATGCAACTGGCATTTTCCATCCCATTGACTTGTTCTTCATATTCTTCAAACAACTTCACACTTGAACTGTTCCTCTGATATTTTGATTTTGGCTTGTTCTTGACTCTTGATCATTCTGGACCCAGGCCTAACTGCCTACTCAACTCTTTCAAACTGACTCTGATGCTCTTGATTTCTGTGTTGCTGCTGCTGCTTCTCTTGCTAGGTGTCCTTCACATCATGGTCCCTGGGATTGACCTAGACTTGATGTTATGATACTCATTTTGTTTCTCTTCCTATTTCTGACAATCTAACTCCTTCCCCCTTGCTGAAAGCAGATGTCAACTTCCTCATATGGTTAAATGCTGACCATTGTGGATTAGGAGGTTATGGTTGCTTCAGAAAGAGATTAATAATGGGATGCAACATTTGACTTCATCTACACTTTGTCTTCCTCCCTTTTGACGAAAGTACCTTTGGAATAGTGATGAAAGCAGCACTGATAATTCTAGGATAGAAAATGTGCAGAATTATACAACCTTCATTTGACGTAGGAATTTCTCAAAATTTTCATTCTGTTCTTTTTCAAAATCCTTTAACCCCTCTGGTTTTCTTAATATCCTATTCTGCTACTTTAGTGACACATACAATAAATAATGCATTCTGGTAATTTTAGAAAATCATTTTATTTCCAGGCACTTGTATGCAGCCTAATCAATATTTATACCTATTCAAGGTTTTTTAAAAGCACATTTAAATTTTTTTTTCCTGCACATAGACTTTATATCAAATTCAGGTTCTTCTTTTTCTTTTGGATGTAAAAGAACTTTAGCTATGCAGTTTCTCAGGTGGTCCTTTTCTTGATAATCAGTCAGTGTTCCTAGGAAGTTTTATAAATCCTTATTCTATTTTCTGCTTTCCTTAGCTGTTTATACTTGAATGTTTTTCAAGAAGTTGGCTTATCTGATAGTCCTATCATCTTACTTCCAATGTCTGGAATTCTATCAGCATTATTTACAGTGCTGAGATGCCTCCTTTGCTGACATCTGGGATGAGTCACAATAACTTTTAGAGAAATAGCTAACTTGTTTTAAAGTTTAATATTTATTTCAAAGATGATGGAGACACTAGGTTATTGTTTCTAAGTAGATCTCAAGTAAAAAAGAAACTAATTAATTTGAATTTTTTTTTTTTTTTTTTTTTGCTGAGGTATATATAGGGACAGTGTGGTAGAGTAGAATTCAGCTCAACAATTGTGTATTTACCACCATTAAGGTCCCTGGAAATACACATACTAGGCTTGGGGAAACAGACAAAATGATGTTAACAAAATGATGCCCTGATGTTAACAAGCATTTATTAAGCATCTTCTATGTATCAGGCACTGTGCTAAATGCTGAGGATACAAATCAACCAAAAAATAGTCCTTATTCTTAAGGAGCTCAGAGTCTAATGATGAAGACCTTATGCCAAGAAGTTTGTGCAAGGAAATACAGAATAAATGGGGGTAATCTCAGAGTGAAGGTACTATTGATTAAAGAGAATTTGGAGAGATTTCTTGAGTTTAGATGATATTTAAGGAAACTAAGGAAGTCAGGAGGTAGAACTGAGAAGATGAGAGTTCAAGTTGTGGACTTCAATATATTTTAAGAATTATAAAGAGGGCTAGATTCAATATTCCATAAGATTCCTTCCATTCCTATGATTTAATATCTTAAAACCAGTGGTTCTCAAAGTATGGGTTTAGAGAATCCTGGGGATCTCTGAAGCCCTTTTAGAGGATCTACAAATTCAAAAATAGTTTTTATTTCCAATATGGTAAATGTCTATAAATATAATCCAGATAAACAAAAACGCTTTGGAGAAATTCTCAATAATTTTTAGTAGGATAAAGATACTGAAAACAAAAGTTTGAGAACCACTGCTTAAAACTATCAGTAAAGTCAAATTCAATATTGGAAATAAGGGCCTAGGTTTTTGTTTACAAATCTTTATCAATGGAGACTTTGACATAATGCCTTTCTGTTTCACCATGTAATAAATCCTTACAAATCTCATTGTGGAATTTTTTTCTAAATATTCCTTGTATTTCTAGTATTCAGAATTTTCTAGTGGAGAGTCAAAAAAGTATCAGATATTTGACCCTAATACTATAGTGGTTATCCTTACAGGAGAAACAAGGAGGAGTGTTGGTATGTTAGGTCATCGGGATTGCAAAGAAAGACTTTGAAATAGATCTGTGATTTATTTTCAGCTAACAACCCACTTTGTATTTGGTAGAAAGATTTTAGAATGTTGACTAAGACTCTGAAAGTTTAAATGATTTGCCCAGTGTGACACAACGAGTTGTAACAAAGACAGTATTTGAACCAAGCTCAATTCTATTCACTATACCATTCTGCTTTCTAAATGTTGACAAACAAGCTTAAACCTGGTTATTTCAATTTGGTTATGTCTTCTGGGATTAGAGCTAGCAAAGGGAAAAACCTTTTATATTATCCTCTCAAGCAAAAATGATATTTATTCATTCCATTTATTCAACTGTTTGAATGGTCAACCTGTCTTAAAAAACTGGGATATTAACTAAGATAGGGAACTTGCCAGGGAGGTAGTACTTTTTAAAAGATGTTACCAGGCCATTCTTATAAGAGAACCTAGGATGTATGTGTGTGTGTGTTTGTGTGTGTGTGTGTGCACTTGCACACATTTGTGTATTTGCAGTCACACATTAGTGGGAGAGATTTCAATTTGCTGTCTGTCAACTTTGACAGCACTCTCTGAAAGATCAATATATAATTTATTTTTTTTTTAGCTTCTCAATTGACAGGTAAGTATGCAGGGTCTGATGAATAGATCATCTGATTGGGAGGAGGAGAAAAGATGGAGATGGGATACTCAAGTCAAATTTGGGCAATTTAAGACACCACAGGACACTATTACTGACATATTTCTCCACTTCCTGGCAACAGGGCAGTGTGAGAGAATATAATTGGTTTCTTTGCTGGGAGCAATCTTCTTGCTTGTTCCTTGTTTCCTGATTAGTTAAACATTAGTCGTGGCCTCTCCTAGTGAGCTTTTCTCCATACCCTACATTCTCTGTTATAACATCAACTTTGGTGCCAAAATATTCTTCATATCGCACAATGTGGACAATCTTAATTTCTTGCTCAAAAATCTTAGTTAGTTACCTATTGCCTTTAGGATTAAATATAAGTGCCCAGCCTGGCATTTAAATCTTTCTATAATCTAGTTTCGATTTATTTTTTCAAACTCAGTTACTTTGACACCATTGTATTCAATCTTTGTTTTAGCCAACATGGATTTCTAGTTGTTCTCTAAACTTGATATTCTATCCTTTGTCTTTTATCTCATTTTAATTCTCATAACAATTCTGTGAGGTAAGAGATGTTATTATTCTCATTATATAGATGAGAAAACAGAAGTACAAGGAATTTAAGTGACTTGCCCAAGATCATATAACTAGTAACCATCTGAGCAAGATTTTTTTCACCAGGAGTTTTCCTGACTCTTAGTTCAGTCCTTTTCTCATTTTGCTGTCTATTTTAAGTATTTTTGTTTTCTTAGACAGAGCCATGAGCAGAATAAACATTTTTAGTAAAGACTTCTTGAGCTAATTTGAGTAGTGATCGATGTGATTTATGAATGGAGTTTGTATCAAATGATGGCAAGCACCAAAATTAGGGATTTGATTATGTGAAGAATTCATAATGACCATTCTCTTTGGCAAAAGATAGGTTTATTTAGGGGGACAAGTTACAGATAAAATGAGGGGATACGGTAGACACCAGGAATGGTAAGTTATGAAATAGAATGGGAGAGCTTATGAAAGACAAGTTCCTCAGTGGAACTCACAATTTCCCAGGAGAAAGGGAATACTCCGTTAGGTTGGGGTGTGCCTTTAGCTGGCAGGGTAAATCCTGAAAGGGACTGAGCACCCTGAAAGAGTCAGTTAGCTTTAAGGAGGAGAAGTGGGGTGGGAAGCATGATGGAGTTAGAGGAGATAACCACATAGCATGGGGGAGAGGAAGGGGAAAGATACCACAATTGTAATGTTAATTGAAGTAGACTAAGCTCCAAAAGGATTTAGCAAAAAGCCAGAAGCAAGAAGATAAATTTATAGGAAAAGTCAGAGGAACCAGAGCTTCATGTTACTTATTTGCTAATTTTATGACTTACAGGTAGGTTTAAAGGGTGGTGTACTCACTATTGTCTCAGGAGCTTGGTTATCACTGACCAACAGATTGTTTATCTGACAATCAGTGATGTTTATAGGACCCATACTATAGTATTCCTAAAACCAGGAGACTTTAGAAACATTGACAGATTGTTAGAACAATAGCACTCTAAGGTCATGGGACCTCAGGATTACTGCTATATTTCCCCTAGAAGCTGCACCCCATTACTCCTCACTCTTAATTTGTTAAAGAAATCTTTTGAAGAGTGAGTTTGGGGTCCCTAAACAGAAGGGGGTTTATCAGATCAATGCTGAAATTTTAGGAGTCAAATTCTGGGGTTGAAGAAGTATCCTGCTAAGAAGTATCCAGAAACTGGGAGTGAAATACAGTGGTTTCTGGGGTTTGGTGACAAGATACGGTATAAAGTTAGTCATGTCACTTGAAGTGGGTTGGGATCCCTTTAAGAAACTGTATTTTCTATTGATCTGTGATTCCTTTCAGATTTCCAGCCCCTCCTACCTGAGGCATATCTTCCCCAGACAAGTTGTCTTTCCAGGATGCCAGAGCCTTTGGTTCAATTACAAATCCTGGTCAAAAAGCATCCCTTTGAATTCTGGGTTTGTCCCAGCCCCCACTGGATCTGAGCCAACTTGGGCTCTCCCAGCCCCCACTGGTTCTGATCTGCTTTGGTTGTCCCAGCCCAGGACACCCATATAATAAGCTTCTATCAACTAAAGTCTTGGCAGATGGACCTTGGTAGCTCCCTTCACTGCCAGGACCGTCTGTCTACTGAGAACTGCATTCTTAGTGCAAAACTCCATTCCCATAGATCTGCCACTATAAAAGTCAGTCTCTTGGTAAACTGATTTCTATCTAACAATAAGCTTTCATTTTGCAACTAATATTCGGGAATGAGTGAATTCTTTCACTCCTAAAAGTTGTGGCCGATTTAAAGGGGATTCTTAATAATTATCATAGCCATTAACCTCTAGACCACTAGGAATCTAGACCACTCAAACAGCATCAAGCTTAAAGCTTAAAGTTCACTTGCTATGAATACAAAGATGTGCTATAAGAGAAAAAAGTAGGGACAGGACAAAACATCCTTAGTTGTTTGACTTAGGGTATGAAAACCACAAATGAATTCCACCTCTCTGCAAGACTCAAGAATAGGTAAAAAAATAATTCCAGTTGAAAGGAACACGATTTTGGAAATCAGGTTAGAAGGGTCTGACCTCAAGTAGAGCTCAAAAAGCCATCCTTCAAAGTCTTTTTACTAAGATAAACAAATCTCCACCTTCTGAAGTTCTGTGGCATTTCTCTGGGATGGTGGGTTTTCTGATTTATTGGTCCTCATCCATATATGTATTAAAACTCAAGCAATAATGTTAGTTATAATTCCCTAAAATTTTTCTTCTCAAATAGCTGAATTCCATATCAGAGGCTTTAGATCCAAAAAAGAAAAAAAGCTTGCAAATCATTGTGCCTAAAACTATTTTAGGACTGATGTGGTAGAAAGCAGTAAACAATGAGATCATGATGCACTTAATGAATATTAGATACTTTGCTGAATGAATTTTGAAATAAGCATTTTCAGAGAATTTGCAGTTAACCAGAAATCTTCTTTTAGAAGTTCCTTGCATTACCAGCAGTAGAACCTTGATACAGCATCTTTTCTAAGTGATCTTTAGAATTAAAGAAATTAATTTGCTCTTAAAACAACCACCATAGACTTGAAAAATAAAAAACAAATATTCAGTTATTAATACCTTGTAAACATAGAATGAAAAGGAGTTTTAAAAATGTACCAAGAATCCTATTCTCAAGTAGGTAGCTTGGTAGAAGGCTAGTACTAACTTCCATAAAATGGATTGAGGAATGAGCAGCTGTCTTGCTGGGGAAATGTTTAAAGTTAAAGAGATTTCATCTAACCAGCAAGGCTGGGGCCCAAAGAAGGGCTGAGCATGAGTGGGATTCTTTCCATCTCCCCCAATAAAAAGTGAAGTGGGAGAAGGGCTCAGGCCAGGTTTGGAGGAGCCATACCCAGTGAGAGAAGGGTAGACTATATAATTATTCCAACTGATCTAAAATAAAACTATGATATAATTTTCAGTCCTAAATTTCAGAGTATACCTGTATTTTCTTTCTTGTATGGGAATTTTACATTCCATAGCAAACTTATCTCCTAAGGTTTATGACCTTGCTAGCTGCTAGAAAGAATGGGCTAACAGATCCAAAAATAAAATCCATCTAAATAAAACCTTCACCATATCCTTCCATCCTAGGAAACAGTTTTAATTTTTTTTAAATCGTCAATTTCAAATAACTCAAGAGAATAATTTATCCTAGTACTATAACCTCAGAGAGAACACATGATCTCAGTTAATATCTACTGAGAAGCTTCAGCTAATAGTTATTGTTAAAGAAACAAGACAATTCTAAAATTCAGAACATAGATGATAACCAAATAATTTTGAGTGGAAACTTTACAAAACAAAGTAGGCACATATTCAGTGAGTCTGATAAAATAGCTTATAACATTCTTACAACTGCCCAATATAAAATTTAGAAAGCAATATAACACCCTAAACACATTTCATTTAATTAGGAGATACAAATATGTAACTCAATTTTTGCTTACAATCAAATCAAATATAGACTTAAATTTTGAGTAGTGATATTACAATATTTGCACACGAGTTTCTAAGATCTTATACCAGAATAAACAAGTTCACAATTTTAGCACCCACTAATTAATAGTAATTATCTCATATAATTTCAGAATCAGAATTCCAATTTAAACACATACAGTCCCCAAATTTAAGGTGGCAGAAAACTGCCCTTTCAAGTCCATCTAGCCAATTCAGCTTTCTATAGTTAGGGTGAGGGGGTAAAAGGGTGCAAGATGGCTGAGCCAATAAGCCACATCCTTTTACCCAGACACACACAGATTCCACAAGCCTAAGGGAAAGAAGCATGGAAAATCCCAAAGAGAGGGGGATTTTTCTATCAGCAGCTTTTCTGCAAGATTTTCAATATCATAGAAGGTTTTTAGGTACAAGACAAATTTCAGTTCTATAATTCCAAAAATAACCATTACTTATCAATTAGTATTTATTAAGTTTCATAGCAAATGTATTTCCCTTTTGAGTCAATTAAGAATAAATAAGTCAACTAGTGATAACAATTAATCTCAAAACTCTTGGAATCTGCTAAAATATGTTTAGTAGTTCCATAACTTTAATTAACTATTTCTGTAGACCCAAAGTGGCCAGTTCTAAGTTTACATTTCTGTAAATTCTGTCAGATTTTTCTTTTTGATGTGATAGTTAAAAACTTTGCCTATCTCAGAACTAGTCCTTAAGGCCTAGGAGGCCTTCAGGGATGAAAGAGGGACTAAAAAAAATCATCCACAATCCTACCTCTTTTTTGGCTGAAATAGCTGCTAAAAGCTATTTGCATAAGTAATTTTAAAGAGAAACTAGGTCTTAACTTAGAGATCCCATCTCAGGCACAATGAGGCATTTTCCAGAAAAAACATACCCTTCATCCCAGTCCTAGTCCTCAATAGCTTACTCTCCCACTTCCAGTCCCAGAAAAAGTGGGGTCTATGCAAAATGAAATGATCTGAGGTGTACCCCAAATAAATCTAACCAACAGCACCCCAGTTTGCTATTGGGTCACCCTGCACTCCAGGAAAGAAACTGGGCTTTCCTGGAGTCTGCTACTCTAGAGTAATAGGACTTAAAGTTGGGGGACCCTTTTATCTTTAGGTGAAGAAGACCAGTGAGTTTCAGGCTAGACTCTGAAGGAAATTAGCAAATTAGCAATTTGCTTAGCTAGCAATTATAATAGCTCTACTTGTAACATCCCTAAAAATTCAAAATTCTATTCTTAAGCCTGGAGAAGTGGGGAATATACATTTATCCCCCCATTTCAGGTCCATTACTCAATTTCCAATGAGCAAAGCTCCCAACTGTGGCACCCCCAATTTAGATGAGGAATAGGAAAAATATTGGGGTTTGCATATCTTATTTTTTGTTAAGAAGGGGACCAAGGGCTTCAAATATCAAATGATATAATCTGTGATATGGGGTTTTTCCCCAAATGTGATTGGTACCAAAAGTAGGGGTTCGGTTATGTGAAGACTTCACAATGGCCATTCTCTTTGGCAAGAGGTAGATTTATTTAGGGGAACAGGTTATAGACAAAATGAGGGGATACAATAAACACCAGGAATGATAAATTATGAAATAGAGTGGGAAATCAGGTGAAAGACAAGTTCTTCAGTGGAACTCACAGTTTCCCAGCAGAAAGGGAGCACCCCACTAGGACATGTCCTTAGCTGGCAGGCTAAATCCTGAAAGGGACTGAGCATCCTGAAAGAGTTAGTTAGCTGTAAGGAGGAGAAGTGGAGTTGGGAAGCAGATTGGGGTTAGGAGAGATACCATATGACATGGGGAAAGGGGAAGGGAAAAGACTTCACAATAGCCAACTGAAATAGGCTAAGCTTCAAAGGGATTTAGCAAAGAACCAGGAGCAAGAAGATGAATTTATAAGAAAAGTTAAAGGGACCAGAGCTTAATGTTGCTTATTTGTTAATTTTATGGCTTACAGGTAGGTTTGAGGGGTGGTCTATTCACTATGGTCTCAGGAACTTGGTTATCACTGACTGACAGACTATCTGCCAGTCAGCAATGTTTGTAGGGCTATACTATAGCATTCCTAAGACCAGGAGACTTTAGAATCATTGACAGACAGATTGTTAGAACAAAAATATTTTAAGATCAGGATCACTACTCTATTTCCCCTAGAAGCTGTACCCCATCAATGATCGTCTGAAGAATGTGACTCTTATTGGATGATTGGCTGCCTAGCTAGGTTGGTAAATTGAGGAAGTGGAAGGAAGTAACAAGAGGTAGAATAAATTCTTGCTTACTTTGTTCTGTATTGTATTTGGCCCCTTTTCTGAAAATTGTGGGGAAATTGAAAGAAAATTAAGTTCTATGGGACTAATTAAGCTTTATATTCTTCTCTTTTCAGGCTTTAACCTTCTTATAGTGTAAGGTAAGCCAGGTAAGACTAAAGACTTTCAATTGTCCTAGTAGGCTGATGGAAATCAAAGGCACTTGTTGCCTAGCAATGTTTGGGAAAATGAATTTTCTTAAAATATGCTTTCCTCCTTCAGGTTTGGTAGGCATAATGGGGTCAAGTTCATCATTCAAACTTAGAAAGTATCACATTTTAGTGATAAGCCAATTATAGTTAAGGAACTGTATGAGTAATTGAGTTTGAAGAGATTTTCAGAGGTTAACAGGTGCAAGTTTCTACCTTTTAAAGGCAGAATTATGAGACAGGTGCAATTTGTTATTGATGGCGCTTTGGCATCTGCCTTCATCACTTTCTATATCTCTTATTCACATTCCAAGTATATCATACTTTCATGCTACCTTGGCTACAACTCTGAACTACTATATCCTCTCTTATCTCCTCATGATAACTCAAGGTTCTATGAATTGCTTTGTAGACACTTCTTACCAAACAAGTATTTGCTTAGTCAGTTGTTTGAACCCAAGGGGCATGATTTTACATATATTCCTATTAAATATCATTTTATAAGATTTGGCTTTCATTACAATCTATTGACATTTTTTCATTCATCTATTAAATTCAACAATCATTTATTAAGTGCCTATTATGTGCAAGTTACATGTGTTAACTATCTTTCTCAGCTTGATGTCTTCTTTTATTTGACAAACATATTCCTTTATCCAAGTGATGTGGACTTAATGTCTTCCCCTGTCAGGAAGAAGCCCAAATGGCTATTATTAGGCATAACCAATTCCCAGACTATCCTGTTTATATAGAGTTATTTGTGAGGATGGAACTCTTTTGTTTATCCCTCAAGTCTCTGGGTATCTTTAAACAACTTTTTGAGATATTTATTAGCATATCTTTAGGTCTGGGAACTGTTCTGCCAGGTATTCCATCTGTCTCTTCTTTGATCCCCACTCTGAACATTTCTCCTTGATCCCTCCCTCTGAGTTCCTGCCTTTACTTCCCTGAGAAGCTCTAAGGCTGTATTTCCCCTATAAAAGATCTGCTTATGATGAAGATCTTTGCTAAGTTCTGTACTTTTTTCTCCCCTCATAGTTCTTCCCTGTAATGGAGCCTTTGTCCTTACTATAGTTAACTCTACTTAATCTGAGAAACACCTCTATGGAGCTAACCTGCCAGTCAATGGCATACCCAAATCTCATGGCATAATTCTTTAATGGATTCTCCCAAGTTCCTTTCCTTTCCATATTTGCCATTCATGGTGTCTATTTTATCTCTTATTTTGTCTGAATGGCAAAGAAAATGACCATTGTGAATTTGTCAGGTTTATTTTGAACTAAGTATTGCTAACCTGACCTTATCATAAGTAATTACTATAAATGTTGGAGGTTCCCTACACTAGAACCCTGAGCAACAGATATACGAGCAAAAAGAAGGGGATGGCCAAAGGAGAGGAATGACCAAGATGTGTCCCATGGTTTTTTTTCCCTCATATCTCACTCCATGAGTACATTCTTCAGTTCTTGACCTCACTCTTTCCCCTTTTCCCTCTTTCCTCTTTAAACATTACTTAAATTCATTCTACCTTTTTATTTAGTTTTCTAAGCTCCATTCTCTTTTCCTTTGTAACCATTTTTTTTTCATTCAATAAGTTATTTGCTGAGCATATTCTCCTAACTTCCAGCTCCTACAATTTACCAAGGAGCACAAGATTTACATGAGAAAATAGAAGATAGGCTTTATATGATAAAGGAGTCCAGTCTAAAGAAGGGTAGATCAAAAGCTGATTGAACTCAGCTTAGTAGGATAATACTCCCAGATAAATTATAGGACACATCTTGGTCATTCCTCTCCTTTGGTAATCCTCCTTTTTTTGCTACTACTTTGCTCTTCCTTCCTTCCTTCCTTCCTTCCTTCCTTCCTTCCTTCCTTCCTTCCTTCCTTCCTTCCTTCCTTCCTTCCTTCCTTCCTTCCTTCCTTCCTTCCTTCCTTCCTCCTTCCTTCCTTCCTTCCTTCCTTCCTTCCTTCCTTCTTTCCTTCCGTCCCTCCTTCTTTTTCTCCCTCCCTCCTTCGTTCTTTAATGCAATGTTAAGCACACAGGTGGCTAATAAATGCTAATTGACTCACAGAGAGAGATGTCTGTTTTTGAGAAAGCATTGCTTCTAGGGTTTTATGAAATCAGCAGAAAGTTACTTGCAATCAAAAACAGCTAGAGAATCCATGATCTTATTATCCTATTACCTCATTCTCTATACAGATTTTTTTCTACTTGAAGTCTGTGCAGGAAAATATGATAGAAATTTCACAAATTATTTCTAGTAACCAGGTAATACTTCTACTGAATCACAATTCACTGAAAGGTGCAGAGAATACAAGTCCCTACTGTGTTTATTGCTGCTTCATTTTTTAAAAGCGTTATACTTAGTAGAGAAAAATGCTTTGTAAAGGTTCTCTTCCAAAAGGGAATCCCTGAGGTATGTTAAGCTATCTCCACAAATTCTCACAAAAGTAAATAAAACCCTGCAAAATGTAAATAAGATATAAATTTTAAAAATTCCATGAATCCTAGTGTTGAGTCCATTCATCATTACCATCATTAACAACATCAATATCATCATACTCTGTGATTGAATCCATTGTTGTTATTCTTTCCTATATTTCAGAGTCACTGTGGGCTTATCCTCCAGACTTGGAAAATAGTTTAGTTTTTCTAAAGAATTGCTGTACATTGGACAGTGTACTCAGTTGACCCATATTCAGTATTATTTGAACATGACTATTTTATTTGGTTATCTCTTTTGTTTTGAAAAAATAAAAACAAATAAACAAAAAAAACCCCAAAACAAAATAAACCTTCATCGTGACCCTGCTAAGTACCATTCTATATCTCTGCTTACTACTTTTCAAAGCTTAACTTTCCAAATGAATAGTTTCTAAATGAGTGCTGTTGCATCTACTTCCTCTCCATCCATTCTGATGTTGCTCCATCATATGTTCAATAAATAGCCTTGTTTTCTCTAGCCCTGCTCCTTACTGAAACAGTGTTCTTGGAAGTCTCAAATAAGCTTTCAATTAAAAGAAATAGGACAAAACAATATTCATTGACTTCTCTTTGTCCTCCTCTTCTTCAACACTTTGAAGCTTTGATCCTGTTGACATTCTTTGTTTAAACTCTTTTCTTCCTTAAGCTTTTTGCACCTATAACTATCTTTCATTATCTACTTCTCCTATATTCAAATATTCTTTGTCCTCTGTTCTTCTTTCAGATAACTCATCAATTCCAGCAGCTTGAGCTATTACCTTTATATATAGATGATTTTCCTAACTACATTCATAGAACTGACACTTTTTGAGCTTCGGTTCTTAATATCCAATTATCTTCAGGATATTTCAACCTAGATTTCCCAGTAGAACCTCTAATTCATTATATCTAAGAGCAAAACTCTTTATCTTTGACAAATTCATTATCTCCTATCCTGCCTTCTCTTCTCTCCCATCTCCCCTTTTCTACTTACGGTAGTGCCATGTTACCATTCCCCTAAGATTATAATCTTGGGGTCATCTTTATCATCTCTTTCTATCTTCATTTGAGAAGATATATCTGTTTTTATTTGTAATCTTTTTAAAGTCAGTTATTACATTATCGCTTCAGGCCTTATTTTCCTTTTCTCTAAAGTGAGAGAAAATAGATGATCCTTAAGATCATCTCCCTCCAACTGCAACATCCTTTGATTTTATAATTCTCTCCTTTCCTTTTCCATTATACCCATCTTAGTTTGTCCTTATTACTTCTTGTTTAGTTAGTCAACATGTATTTGCTAGACATTTTACTTAGTATCAGGAATACAAAGAAGACCAAAAGAATCCCAACTCTTAAGGAGCTCATAGTCTAATGAGGAGGACAACATGAAAACAATTATGTATGTACAACATGTATCCAGGATAAATTGGAGATAATTAACAAGAGAAAGACACTAGAATTAAGAATGGAGAAAGGTTTTTTGTAGCACATAGATTGAGAGAAGGCAGAAAGGCCAAAAGTTGGAGATGAGAATGGAGAGAATTCCAATCATAGGAGACAGCCAGTGAAAATGTCCAGACTCAGGAGATGGAGTGTTTTGTTCAAGGAGTAGCAAAGAGTCCAGTGTTAGTGGGTCACAGTATATAAAAGGGAGTAAACTTTAAAAAGATTGGGGAGTCAGGAACCAGTCAGGACATGCAAGGCTTTGAAGGTCAAGTAGAAGATTTTAGGTTTGATCCTGGAGCTAATAGGGAGCCCCTGGAATTTATTGATTGGTGGATGAGGAAAGCTGCAACATGGCTAGACTTGTTCATTAGGATGATCAATTTGAAAGCTAAATAGAGGATGACTGGGACTGGATAGAGACTTGAGGCATGGAAAATAATTAGGAACTTATTGCAATAGTACAGGTGTGGACTAAAAACCTGTACTAGATGGTGTTAGTATCAGAGGAGAGAAAGGGCTTATGCAAGAAATATTATAATTATAAAAATAACAGGATGTGGCAATACTTTGGATGGGGGTGGCAGAGTGAGAGAGAATGAGGAATCATGGAGGACATCTAAGTTTCAAGCTTAACTGAAAGGTTAGTACTGCTCTTGACAGCAATAGGAAAATTAGGAAGAGGGGAGAGGTTGGGAGGAAAGATTGTGTGTTCGGTTTTGGACATGTTGACCGAAGATATTTATGGGACATCCAGTTTGAGATATGCAATATGAGGTGTGTATCCTATTCAATAGCCTCCTAATTCTTCTTCTTGTCTTAAATATTTCCCTTGCAGTTAATTTTGTATTCCAAATTTGCTTAAAAATATCATTTTGATTATTTTACTTCCATTATCAAAACATAAATTAAAAAAAACCTTCAATGACTCCCTATTGCCTTCAGAATAAACTTCAGAGAGCTCAAGCTATTATTCAAGATTTCATACATTCTATCCTCAGATTATTCTTCTAAATTCTATCATTCACAATTAGTCTTTCTTAAAGCAAATTATTATCATTGTTCCTTTCCAAATATCTTCTACTTTTTTGGCCTCCATTATTTAACTCAATAATCTAGTAAACCTTAGCAACTACTTTTCTCTTTGTCAGAATTCTACTGATTCATGAGGACTTTTTTTTGCCTTGCAAATTTTATTCCTATTTGTAAGCCCTTTGATAATGGAACTCAAATTTAAATTTAAAAAATCTTATTTTTAATGATACATTTTGTTTGTTATATCATATTAATTTCTGAGTATTTTCTTCTTTTTCCCTATTCAATGAGCCATCTATTTAACAAATATTTTAAAACAAAGAGAACAGAAAAGTGGATTAGCAAAACCAACCAACATTTCAACCATTTCTGATCATATGTGTAATATTCTATTTTCATAGCAGTCCCCCATCTCTTCAAAGAAAGAAGTGCATTTTCCCAACCCTTCACCACAGTTGTTTGTTCACAATATTTATATAACTTTGAGTCTCTTATATTTTGTTCCTTCCATTTACATCATTGTAATTGTACACGTTTTCTTTGTTTTCACATTTAATCTGTTCATTGGCTTCTGGTCCTTTGAATTTTAATTTTTGTCATTTCTTATGGCACAGAAACATTCCATTAGCATAATTTGTTTAGCCATACCCCTTGATGGACATTTATTTTGTTTCCAGTTTTTTCTTACCACAAAAAGTCCTTCTAGGAATATTTTAGCATATAAGGGACCTTTCTTTTTGTTTTTGACCTTGTTGGATATATGCCTAGCCTAGGAGTCTCTAAGTTAAAAGATATAGATGTTTCAAAGAGCCAGACTTTTGAAAGGCTGAAATAGCCTTTCCTTTTACCCAACACACTGAAGTAATACTCCTCCCTTCAGTTCTAGGGGTCTTTCCTTTACAATGCTCATTTTCTTGAGTTATTGTTTTTAGGTAAAATGCAAATACTTCACTTATTATAAACAACTGGCCCTCTCCAGACAAAATAGACCCATTTATGTCCAAACAAAAATAGCCACCAAGATGACTAAAGATCTTGATATTTGATGATTTTTTGAAAGAACTTGGATTGGTTAGCTTCAAGTAAAGAATACTTAAGAACAAGTAAGTTGTTTTCAATTATTTGAAGGACGGATATTTAGTGAGGGATTAGTCTGGTCATTGCAGGAGGCATAACTAGTACAATGGTAAAAGCTGCAGAGACAGAGCTTTAGTTTGAAGGAAAAAGCTTCTTAAAAGTTGAAAGTGCTCAGAAGTGGAATGCTACCTCAAGAGGAAGGTAGCTTGTTCCTTAACACAGGAAATCTCTAAGAAGAGACTCATTGATTACAGGTAGGTAGGTCATGTTGTTGAAAAAGTCAAATGAGAAATGACTTATTCTGAGAGGATTCTATTTTAAAATGTTACTTTAGTTACTCTCTATGGCACAGAAACCATCTTGGGTTCTCATTGGTTGTACCAGTTGGAAAGGCTTCAAGAATAACTCTATTAGCAGTTAACATAATAAATAAGACCCAGCCCAGCTAAGCTGAGAATTGCCTAAGATTGGCAGGTTGGCACCAGATGAATTTTTTTCTTTTTAAATAGCAACCTATGATGATTGTTACTAAGGTATGAAAGAATTACCACTAATCTGTTTGCGTCAGTATTTTCATATGTAAAATGAGATGGAGAAGGAAATAGCAAACTACTCCAATATCTTTGCCAAGAAAACCCCCAATAGGGTAATGAAGAATTGAACATAACTGAAATGACTTAATGATAACCTTGTTGGAGGGAGTAACTAGTAATATCTTTTGAATTATTTAAGCATTTGAATTTTTCAAAATAAATTTCAGGGAAAAGGATTCAGAGAGAATGGGATGCAAGAAGTTTTGATAGAGAGGTTAAAAATGGAGATGAAGGGACAGAGTATGGTCCTGCTGCATAAGGAACCCTGAATGATCAGAAACTAATATGAATGCATTGGTATCCCAGGAGGAGGAAAATCATCAAAGGCAGGATGGAGGAGAATTGATAGCAAATTTAGCTGCTACAACAGTTTTGCCAAGGGGCAGACTCTAGAGTTCTGGCTTTAGTATTTACTTATGCCATCTTGGGCAAGCCACTTAATCTCTATGATCTCCACTTCCTCATCTGTAAAATGAGAATAATGCGTTAGAAATAGCTGACTTTAGGAACAGGAAAATCTGTTGTTCCAACATACTTGAATTATGTGACTCAAGGTAAGTGGTTGAAGCTCCCAGGGCCTTAGGTATGTCTTTAAGATTGTAAGATAGAGATATGAAGGGATTTCTCTCAACCAGTGAAATCAGCCTGCATCAAAAGCCACCAACCCTAAACCACTTCTATTACTTATCTTATACAGGGTCGTTGTGAGGATCTAATGTGATTCTATATCTATGAAACATATATAAATATAATACATATTATAAAATACTATATAATAACGTATTATATGTCATATATATATACATATATATATATATATTTAAAGTGCCTGGAAGGACTATGCAAATGCAAAATTATCATTATTATTATCACTATTCTCAGATTAAGTATAAAAATCACTATTCCTTTAACTTCTCCAATTGCAGAAATGTATAGTGGAGGAAAACAGAAAACCTATGAGGTTTTCCATTTGGTCAAACCCTACCTGATTGTAAGTTCCTTGAGAATAGACATAGACCATATCTTATTTTTCTTTGCATCCTCCTCACCCCAATCCATACACCCACAATTCCCTCACCTAGTATCTTGTACACAGCAGAGACTTAATAAATGTTGAATGACTGTTCTCTCTTTTAGCTGCAGAGTTTCTAAAACACAGTAGTGATGCAAACAGTCATAAAAACTTGATTCTGACCTCCATAGGCTTTGGAGGAAGCTCTGTGGGTGCTAGGATCAAAAGATATGGAAAAGGGCCTTTGAGGTCATCTGGTCCAACTATCTCATATTGCAGATGAACAAACTGAGGCAAAAAAGGTTTTATGATTCATCCAAAGTTCCATGGATGGTAGAGGTAGGGTTTGAACTGCCTGGCACATAGTAGGTACTTAATAAATGTTTATTAATTGACTAAATCCAGTGTTGTTTCCACTTCACTCCTGAAGAGAACCAAGTTCCTGCCTTGGCTTATTGAACCACTGTCATCACATTAAATCTAATCTGCAAGGTGGAAGTCATCAAGCTCTATGGTATTGCAGTAGACTCCCCACTGGCCTCTCCCTCTGATCTCCCCATCCATCTTGCTCTCCATCTCCCATGCCAGGAAGGAGACAAATCACCTGAGCTACATCCAAGAGGCAGGGATGTTAGCAAGATGGCTTCTTCAGGTTCAGGAAAAATGACAAGGTTTAAAGGCAAGTCCATCAAGCTATTTTCAAGTGCACTTAACAGGCCACCAAGCCTTGCAACGCCCTTTTAAAAAGCAGAGTTACTTCCTTAATAATAGAAATCCATTATTCTTTATCACCCTGCTCTCAACCCTTCTCCATATTTCCCCTTACCATTCTCTCTCTCTCAGTAACCCATTTATCCTCTCTTATAAACCTACACTTAAAGTCTATATAAAATACAACTGTGAAGAGGCCGAAAAGCTTTCTGGTGGTGATTTGAGTTGGCAAAGTGTTTGTGACTATAACACAAAAATCCTTCTGTGCTATTTTAGCTCTGGGTCACTTCAGGTTGATTTTGCCAGGCTGTCTCTCCTTGGCAGAGGCATTTGCTTTTTTGAAGTGGGTTGTAACTGCTCCTGGTCACTTCTCAGGTCCTTGTGCCAGCCATGTAATAATGAGGGGTGGGGGTAGGGAAGGAATTTGTAGCTCTCCCCTTGGTCCTACAGACGCTGTCTGGAGGCTGCTGTGATGGATCAGATTTGATGATGGTTTTCCTGCCTAATCACGTTGTTAATTAACATAACAAATCTTCACAGCTGGTAGCTGTAGTTTCCTTCTTATTCCCATAAACTAATTAAAAGCCAAAAAAAAAAAAAAATCCCAACAATAATAACAACCAAAAAAAAACCCTAAACAAACCTATCCACCCTACTTAACAAGAACTCAAAAACCCTAAAACCAAGCTAGAAGTGGATCTACAAGCATTAATTCTACTTTGGAACAATGATATATAATTTCTTCTACACCTATGGATAGGGTGATAAAAGCATTTACTGATGCAGGGGTCCTCAAACTGCTGTGTGCGGTCCAGATGCGGCGTCTGAGGATGTTTAACCCCCTCACCCAGGGATATGAAGTTTTTTTATTTAAAGGCCTACAAAACAAAGTTTTTGTTTTTACTATAGTCTGGCCCTCCAACAGTCTGAGGGATAGTGAAGTGGCCCCCTATTTTAAAAGTTTGAGGGCCCCTGATTAGCCTACTTGGCTAGATCTTGCCTGGTACAATGAAAAGAGAAATAGAATTAGAGTTATCTGAATTTAAAAAAAAAAAAAAAAACAACTTCCTTTTGCTATCTTGGGTAAGCCATTTAACCTTGCTGTGCACATACATATATTGTTTGTGCAGACATTAGGATGGAAAACTTCCAGCAAGAAAACCCTTCTTTTACAATAAGTTTGGCAGCTTAGGTATTTTAGAGATTTGCTAGGGGCACTGAGAAATCCAAATTTCATTACCAGCATCTATGAGAGACAAGACTGGAACCCATTCTTCTTGGCTTTTTAAATCTACCTCTTTAATCACTATATCACACAGATCTCTTCCTCTCCTCTCTTTCTCCTATTTATTTCTCCTCTCATCCCTCTCTCTCCATCCCATTCCCCTATTGCCCATCATCTCCCCCTTTCCTATTTGACCTTTAGCCCCCACAACTTGAGTTGTGGAAAGGAACTCCACAACAGCTATTTAGTCCAACACATATACAAAAGGGACCCTTGCTATAACATAATCACTAACAAACAAGTCTTTGCTTAAAGACCTCCAGCTTGGGGGAAGCAACTCTTCCTCTTTTGAATCCTCTTCATATTTGAACCATTCTGAGTTTGAGTTTTTAATTGACATAAAAATAAGAGCTCTTTACAATTTTTGCTTCTATCCAGTGGTGTCAAACAGGATAGTTGTATCCTTCCTCTAGGAGAAAAACCTTTCAAATATTGTAAGAGTTATCAGATTTCTTTAGGCCAAAGATTTGCAGTTCTTTCATCTGACTTATAGACCATGGATTCAAGGTCTTTTACTGCCCTGATTACTTTTTCCTGGACATTCATGAGTTAGTCTCCTTCTTAAACAAGACTTTAAGAACAGGTTCTCCCTAGTTTCAATTATATTCTTTCTTCCTTTGTTGTTTTAAACTTTGTTCTGCTTCACTGGGTTCTAGTACTGAGTACACGTCTACTACATTTGTCGTTTTTAGGTTTTTTTTTCTGTGAGGGAGAGGAAGTGAAAGTATGTGATCCCTTCCTGGGGATTTAATCATCTTTTTCTTTTAAACTTCTTGACAGTTTAAGAAGTGTTCATAGCTTCATGTAGTCAGAGTTGAAATGAACCATTTTTCCTTGTGTGAAAAGGAACACAAGCACACAGACACATTCAAATGTTTTGAAGGTAATAAGAAATCAGAAAAATCTGGCTTCTGCCCTTCTTGGTGTCTATACATAGCTTATCAAAGGAGTAACATTAAAGAAACCATAGTGATTTCAGCTCAGGGAGATATCAGTCGAATAGCAACCAAAATGACTTGGTTTGACTTGGTCTTCTTAGTTTTTTTTTAATATTGGACACTTCTGATCTACTCAGATATTTCCCTCCCTGTCCAATTTCTATTTCTGTATTTCTTCCATCTTTTGCCCCATACCTTTGCATTGGCTCTCTATTTTTCTTTCTCTCCTTACTTCTGACTCATAGAAACCTTCTTTTCCCATAAATAAAAAGAAATGAAGCGTTATCATTACCTCCCTCATGAAGCCTTTCTTGATATCCTTGCTCTAATAGATGCTGGGGTCCTGCTTTTCAAACTATATTATACTTAGATATTGATACTCTTTATAGCTTGTATATACTTACATATGGATAGGGTAATCCAAAAGTCTTAGTTCAGTTTTAACCTACTGCTCAGGGTTATTGTGAGGATTAAATAAAATATTAATTGTTCCTGGCATATAAAAAGTACTATATAAATATTAGCTATCATTATTGTTATTATTATTAAAAACTATTCAAGCTTAAAACCACACTAAAACTTATAGGACAACCTCTACTTGTTTCACAATTAGAATGGAAGCTCTTTGTGAATAGGGATTGTTTCATTTATTGTATCTAGTACATAATACTTACTTAATTAAATACAGTATACTACTACCTGTAAAACTTTAATACTATTTCTTGTTATCTTCACTGGTGTGATACCTTTTTTTTTACCCTCTCTTGTCCAGGAACAAGATGTCTCTCTGATTCAGATGGTCAAGGCTGTAACTTCCCCTTTCTCACTTTTTTTATGTAAAGTGCAACCACCTACTATTTCTATCTCAGTCATAATCCTTATTTGGAAGAATCTAAGACATGATAAAGATGGCTTCTTGGTCAGCTTATTCAAGAGTCCATTTTTCAGGTTGCATAGTTCTCAAGTGGATTTCGTATTGTCCTTTGGCATTTTATGACTTAGCACAATTCTAGTGCCTCAAAGTGAAAAATCAATGGTAAGAGGCAGTGGTTAATGTTCATTTTATTGTATTAGCACAGACTCAGAAGTCAACATACTTGACATCCCTAGAAAATTGTTTTGTAGAAGTAAAAAAAAACATGATTAAAATTGAATAGTCCCAGGAAGCTCTAAAACTCTGAGCTTGGTTTTGGAATAGATGTATCATGATTCACAATTACTTTATCTTGGGTGAATTGGATGAATGGGAACTAACAAAACAATTGACAGTGGATTATTCTTATCTCTATTCTATATTCTAATATCTATTCTATCTTCTAATATCTATTCTAATATCATATTTCTTATCTTAAATTGAAACACCTATATGCAGCATGATACAAGACTTAGAATTCTATATTCTAATATTTATTCTATATTTTAATATCTATTCTATATATCTAATATCTATTCTAATATCACATTTTTCATCTTAAATTGAAACACCTATATGCAACATGATACAAGACTTAAAATCTCAGAAAACTAGGTTTGGAAGGAGCCTTGTTGTTGTTCAGAAGCATCTGACTCTTTGTTACCCCATTTGAGGTTTTCTAGGCAAAGATACCAGAATGGTTTGCCATTTCCTACTCCCCTGGAGTAAGGACAAATCAAAAGGCTATAACACTAATACAGGTGAGGGGTGATGAGACTGTGAACCTATCTTCCAACAATATTACTGGGTTGAATGGAGAAAAAACATTGTGTTTGTAGTCAGAAGTCAGTGATTTGATTCTTTCTTTAGCTTTTCTTAGTCATGTAATGATCAATGCTTCTTTTCATCTTTGTGGGATCTTTGTTCCTTCAATGAAGATCTTGGATTAGGTGGTTTCTATTTAATTTTTCTGTTTCTAAGATTCTGTAGTTATTATCATCTTGAAGAATTCCTGATCACTGTTCAAGTTCTTGTGAGAAAATATTGTACAAGATATTTGATTAGATTTTGGTCATCCATAATGTAAGTTGGCTTCCATCCTACATTGGTGAGCATTAATGGAAATCTGTAGGTATTTTGCTATCAATTCTTTGAATATAATACAATTATGGTGCTTTTGTTTGGTGCTGATAATAAAGATCTTCAGTTGACAGAAACTGCTATATTTTTGGGAGCCTCATTCTAATGAATTTTGAATGCCATGCTCTCTTATGTTGGGCAGTGATGTGTTGCAATATTGAAAATGCAGGACTCAGGAGTCAGGAAAATCTGAGTTCAAATCCAACCACATATCCTTACTAGTCAATTAATTAATTAACTTACAAGTCAATTAATCTCTATCTGCCTGATTTCCTCCTCTATAAAGAGAGGAAAATATCACCTAACCCGAAGAGCTATTGTAAGGATCGAATAAATTAATGTACTCCAAAACACGTTTTTTGCTGCCATTTCATAGTTCACCTCCTTAGGTGGGAAGACTTATGATCATGTATGAAAGCTCTGTGAGCCTTCCATTTCCTATTGGGCAAGGTTACTAGGAAATGGGGTGGACATCTGCCTTAAAGCAACCACTTCTATCTGTGCCAGCACAAGGTAACTTCCACCTTTTGCTAATCAAATCTCCTAAGTCAGACATGGAGAACCTCTGGTGCAAAGAACTCCCTCATGGATTTCAGGCTTCCCATCTCTTGCTGTGGTGTCCTTATTCCTTTTCAATGAATAAAGTATCTTCTGCTCAGTGATAAACATTCTCACACCCATGTGTTTCCCATCCCAATAAATATGAACTAGATCATCATCCAAACCCCATTTGATATTCCACCCCACCCCAATTCTCATCTTCATCTCCCTAATTTTTCAACCTAAATGCCATCTAATCCTTTTACCATGCTTGTTCCATAGGCAATAAACTTATCTTTATCCTAAATATTTCCATCTATTAGCTCTTACTAAAACCTGACTTTCCCCCTGCTGACACAACCTTCCTGACCACCCTTTCTAGTGCTAGCTGTACCTTCACTCATTCAGGGTAGGGTAGTCGGAATATTCCTTGCTCTCCATCGTGGCTTCCAGGCTCTCTCCCTTCTTCCAACACTCAGAAACCTCTCTTCCTTTGGGGTTCATGGTATTCATATCTACTGCTCAGTAAAAAACTGGGTAACTTTTATTTATAGACTCCCAAGTCATTGTCTTTCCTTCTTCAGTGTGTTTCTTACTTGGCTCACAATTTTTATCTCCTCTCCAATTCTTGCCCTCATATTAGGGCAAGTTCCTCTTCAGTGCATGTCCACATATAAATTGATTCTCTCTCAAATAGCTTAACCACTTAATTTCTCAACTTACTTAGTTCCCTTGAATCACTCTTCCAACCAACGTCAGCAATACACATAGATGATCATGCTCTTGATCTTGCCATTAACTACAAATATACAACCTCCATGTTCAAGAATTCCAAAATATTGTTGTCCAACTATAATCTATTGACTTTTATCCTCTCTTTCTGTCTTCCCTTCCCTACCTCTAGTGACTGTAACCTTCAATCGTCTGACCTCTCAATTCCCTCCCAATCCATTTTTCTTGTACTAGCCACTTTCTCTTCTCTCCATCTTGATCCCTTAGTAAATCAATCCAAATCTAAACTCTACTCTTTCTCATTTGTATCCCTAGCCTGTTGTCATATTATTGATTATAACCCAACAAATCATGGTCTTGGATCACTTCCATCATCCTTTGCCTTTATTCCTACCCATGTGCTTCTGAATAAAATGGAGAATGTCATTCTGACTAGGTCCATTACCAATTTGTTACATGACCTCAATAGGGCCCTCATTGTTTCTAGGTAATTCTACTATTCCTTATCAGCCCACTCTCACTCTTCATGGCAGAATCTTCCAAACCTTTTCATCCCTTCTCAAGCCTGCCATTCTTTCAGTTGAGATTACTGACAGCCCTGGCTTCCTTTAAGCCCCAAATAAAAACCTACCTTCTATGAGAAGTCTTTCCTAACTTTTCTGAATTTTAATGCTGTCACTCTATTAATTTTGCCTTATTTAGCCTGTATATAGCTTGCTTTTTATATATTTGCTTGCTTGTTGTCTCTCCAATTAAATTGTAAGCTTCTTGAGGGCAGAGATAATTTTTTGTCTCTTTTTATTACTTTGATATTTAGTATAATGCCCATAATAAACACTTAATAAGCATTAATGATATATAAATGCTAAATAATAATAATAATAATAATAATAATAATGTTTGTCATTATTATTCCATAAGAATGATCAGCATCCTTGATTCTGCAGGCAGAGTAGCAGCATGACTTTTTTTAGCATGAGGAAATGATGATACATTTGATCTTTAAATATCATGGAACATGCATTTTCTTTTCCACTTACCAAGCATTTACTTTGTTCTTGCTGAGGCAAGAACTCTTCCTGAGAGTGAGACACTATTCTTTCTTTTTTTCCCTTCTGATTTTAAAACATTTTTGTTTGAAGTTTTGACTTCTAAATTCTATCCTTTTTACCTTGCCACCTCCTGTTCCTTGAGATGGTAAGCAATCAGTTATAGATTTGGAAAATATTTCTGTTTAATCATTTGATATGATAGGACTTGAATAAAAGAAAAAGAATAAGGAAATAAAGTGAAAAATAGCATGCTTCAGTATCTATTCAATTAATATCAAATAATAATCTAATCAATCAATAATTCTTTCATTGGAGGCAGATAGTATGCTTTATCATTAGTCCTCTGGGATTGTCTTGGATCATTGTTTTGCTAAGAATAGCTAATCATTCATAGCTCTTACTTGAACAATATTGCTATTACTATGTACACTGTTTTTTTCTTGGTTCTGTATACTTCACTATGAATCACTTCATGTAGTCTTTCCAGAGTTTTCTGAAATCAACCTGTTTGTTATTTCTTATAGCACAATAATATTCCATTATGATCATATATCCCAGCCATTGCTCAATTGATGGGCATCGCTTTGATTTCCAATTTTAGCCACCACAAAAAGAACTGTTATAAACATTTTTGTCCAAATAGGGTGGACATTATTTTTGAAAAAACCTGCTCTTTTAATGTTTGTCTCATTGATGTCACTGATTAGTGCCTTGCATTGACTATTACCAGCCCATTCAGTCCAGACCTTGGACCTGGGCTGGGGTTTGACAAGGACCATGAGTAGGGCAGGTTTCCAATTCTGGAACAGGGAAATTAGAATAATGAAAGTTCCCATGCAAATTGAGGTCAAGAGTATGGTGACAATATTTAGCTAGACAGGTCAATGAACTAGAAAAAGTGGGAGGCCATTTAGGAAATAGACTCATAGATACTCATAACAGGATCTGACAGGGAGACTAGCAAGAAGCAAGGTCCAGGTTTCAGGATACAGATTTTGATGATGGGAGACAGATGAGGGGCTGAGCTAGACAAAGAGCCTTGTCATATTCAGAGACTGTCCAAGCACCTGCAAGTTTCAAGGCTGTCTGTGTGCCAGCTGGCCTAATTCTCCCAACTAGTTTAAATTCCTGCCAATGGAAGATGTCCTTACTCTGCTTCCTTACTCATTAACTCCCTAGACTTTATGGAACAAAGGACACAGCTGCCCATCAATTGGGAAATGGCTAAACAAATTGTTGTATGTGATTGTGATGGAATACTACTGTGCTCTGAGAAATGATGAGCTAGTTGGTTGTAGAAAAACATGGAAAGACTTGCATGAAATAATGAAGAGTGGCATGAACAGAACCAAGAGAACATTGTATTGACTAACAATAATATTGTTCAATCTTTGATTGAAATGTGAGTATTATAAATTTCTGAGTATTATAAATATTCCAACAAAGTATGAAGGACCTATGAAGGAAGATGCTATTCATTTCCAGAGAAAGAATTGATAAATAGAAAAATGCATACTATGGTTTTGTGTGCATATATACATACACACATATATCTGTGTCAAATGGTGGTCTTCTCTAATGTGGTCTAGAGAAGGAGGGAGAACTTAAAGTGGAACAAAAAAATTTAAATTAAAAAAGAGTAAAGGATATGGCCCTTAGAAATGTCAAATTTAGTTCAGTAAAAAGACACCAGTGGAAGGCCTAATCATGAACTGTTGTTCAAGAAACAAATCATTTAGTACTGCAACAAAAGCAGCAATGGGCCTTCTCAAACTGATCATAGTTGTAAAATTTCAGGTTTGGAAATCAATGTTACATAAAGTGCTCTTTGAAGAATCCCTCATGTGCCTAGTTGATCTTAGTCTTAGGTGAGACAAAGGTAATAAAAGGTCTTATTATGGTAAGTATTTGGGTTGAATTTCTCAGAGGAAAAGTCTAGGCTTGTCCAGGGCCCTCTATTTTGTTTGCTTCAAGACAATGATAAAAGCCTCTAAGCCTATGAATCCCAGGAAGTCGGCTGGCTGACAGTGTATTAGTTGCTATGTCCCAGTGTGGGAATTTTACACAAAAAATCTGCTCAGTTTGCAGAGAGTAGATCATACACATGTGTGCATGCTCATATACACACTTCAAATACATACATACATGTACACATACAACATAAGGCACATACACAAACAACACATATTTACATATGTAGATATATGAATGTATACATACATATAAATGTGTATGTAAACACTTTATATACACATACACAAAGATACACATATAAACATATGTCTATATCTACCTATTTATATACATATATCAATATGTGTAAACTATATATTATGTATAGCATTGTGGATATTTGTATACATATCTATCCATATATATATTTATTGTGTGTATATATAAAGTATTTGAATGTATGAATGTGTATATGTATATAATATATACATTAAATGTGTGTAACACGAAAAGTAATTAAGAAAGTATATTTATTTTGCCAACCTCAGTCCTGGAAAGCATGTGTGATATAGCATTAGAAACTGGCAGACAATACACAGAAGATATTTCTCCTATTGCTTCACAGCTATAATAAGCTAATCTCATCTTAAATAAATCTAGCATATAAGGAAAGGACATGAGTACATTAACAATGAGCTGCAGTTCCCCTGGCATTTATAACAACCATGTTATGCAATTGGGGTGGGGGAGCACTAGGTCTTGCTGGTTAAATGATACTAAGAGGATCTAAGAAGCTGCAAATGGGATGTTACAATTCTTTGTATTAGCAGAGTTGCTTTTAAGGGGCACTTCAGGGGCACAATGGATAAAGCACTGGACCTAGAGTCAGAAAAACCCATCTTCCAGTGTTCAAATTTGGCCTCGGATGCTTATTAGTTCTCTGTGACATTGGGAAGGCATTTCTTCTCTGTTTGCTTCAATTCCTCACCTGTAAAATGAGCTGGAAAAGGAAATAGCAAATCGTGCAGTATTTTTGCCAAGAGAACCCCAAATGGTGTCACAAAGAGTTAGATAAGACTGAAATGACTGAATAAGAAAAGCAAAAAAAAGTTTTCTTTGGTTGGGTATGGAATCTGCCTTTTCCCACTCCTGCTCCTGTTCTACAATTGCAGGTTGTAGTTTTTCAAAGTAAGTCTTAGTGCTACTAATGGTAGGAAACATATCATCTTTCCCCCAAAGGAAATCTGTAGGAAGGGAGATTCTAATAGCATCCTTTTCCTGCCTTTTAGACAGCTTTCTAACTCTCACTGGGGAAAGAGAATTGGGATGAATATACACAAAACTGTTTTGAGCTATTTGGAGAATTACATATTGTAAGCATGAGGCAAGGCAGTTTAATATAAAATAATTTAAGCCAGTTTCATAGGACCTGCAAGAAGAAAATAAAAGAAAAACTTGATCATGTTCTCCTAGATCATCTCACATCACTAATACTTAAATACTCAATACACAGAACTAACTGTTGCATAATGCTTCATTTAAAATGCAACTAAGAGGTCATTTTTGATATCTTTGTTATAGGGGTTTATGTGAATTTGAAAGTTTACTTAACCAGGGAATTAAAGGCAATGGGGTGGGGGGTGGGGGCGGTTAATCCTTCTGGAGGGAGAGGAAAAGTCGTGTTCTCATTGCACTCATTTATTTTTCCCTCCAACACCCTGCAGTTAAAAATCTCCTCTGGGATAAAGCTTTGCACACACATTCTCTGTCTTGGAAGGCTTTTTGGAAGGTATAGTTAGTTCTAGGCTCTGGCACCTTTCCTCCTGAGCCTCTAAATTACATTTGTGTGGGGATTTCTGTGAGCCAGATCTTAATGAAACTACCAAATCCATTTTCACTTAGTCTCTCCTTGGGGGGTGGGGAGGAACGGGAAGGGAATTTGGTTCCTGGAGACAATCTCTCTCTACATCCCTACTCCCTCTACTGCCTGAACTCCTAACAAACAAAAGAGCATCCTAGAGATGGCCAGAGTATTAGAAGTTCTAAATGCTGGTCTGATAATTGCTAGAAGAATTAAATTCCTCCTTGGAATAAAAGTGAATGCACTTATAATAAATTCGACTCCTCAATGGGAAGGAAATCCTGCCATTTTCCCTTTGGTCAGATGTAAAGACAGAATAGAGAGAGGGTTGGACTTGTAATCAGGAAAAGCTGAATTTGAATGCTGCTTCACATACTTCCTAACTGTGGCCATGCGCAAGTTATTTTACTACTTTCATTTTTAGCTTCCTCATCTGAAAAATAGGAACAATAATATCATTCAATTATTTTTCATTTGCATCCTACTCTTTGTTCTTGACAGAGGTAGGAGCAGTTTTCCATTTCTTCCTTCAGTACGTTCTACAGATGAGGAAACTGAGGCAAAATAGGCTTAAGGGACTTGCCCAGGGTCACACAGCTAGTAAGTGTTGGAAGCCAGATTTGAACTCAGGAAGAGCAGGTCTACCACTCTATATATTGTGCTACTTAGGACCCAGGATAATAGCAGCTACTTTACTGGCTATTGTGAGGATCAAATGAGATAACTTATGTAAGACTTTACATAAATGATATGGTTCAATGATGCACATGTGACTCAACAGATAAATGTGAGGCATTTAGGATGATTGAATTTCTGCAGGGCCTTAAATATTAAGCTGATTGAATTGAATTAGAACTTTTATCTTTGAGAAGAAGTGCTTGGATTAAAATTAAATCTTTTCCACTCTAAGTCCTGATGAGTGCATGCAAATTAAATGGTGATGTTGGTGGTGGAAGGGGAGGGTTATGGTGCAAGGGGAAGGAAAAGGAAATTTTTAAAAAAAAATTTTCAAGGTTCATTTTCCACATGATTTATTTTAAATTTTTAGTTAAATACAACAATGAATCTTTGGACAGAAGCAAATGGTCTCTTCCAGACTACCATTTGACTTCCTAGAAAAGAAGCAACTTAGTAGAGAAATGACTTCCAAGAGATTTAAATTTATTCTCCTTATTTTGGCACAACATTGGAGTCTTCCTGTCATGTTTATTCATTCATTCATTAATCTAGTGAATAATTATTAAGCATCTACTATATATAGGATACTGTGTCCTAAGCCCCTTACCGGATTTACAATAGTGTAAAAAATCTATCCTTGCCTTTAAGGAAGTCACAATCTAGTGATTGAATCACAAATTTAATGGCAAAAGGACCTTTAATATAGTTCAGACTTTTTATTTCACAGATGAGAAAACAGAGGTTCTCAGAGTTTGGATGACTTGGCCCAATTTCTAAGTGGCAAATATGGTTACAGTTTGAAGGGAGTACAACTGAGTGACTGATCTTAAGTGGTGATGGTGGTGGTGAACTCTGCTGATTAGAACTTGCCAAGAGCTTTTTGAATTATTTAGGGAAGTGTCAGTATTTATCCTCAAAGCTGATTTTAGAGCTCTGGGAATGTGAGGACAAAGAATATTAATATCCCAGGTCTAAAGAGTACTTTAAGATTTGCAAAGTGCTTTATGTAAATCCTATGTTAGAACACTGCTCTATTAGGGAATTCTTTTAGGTACTGATATCTTTCTTTTATAGAGAATAAAAATGAGGTTTAGGAAGCTTCAGTGGTTTGTCCATGATCACGCAATCCACATGCATTTAAAACCCCCTACTATATATAAAGCACTAGGGATGAAAAGTGAGATAATGCTTGACCTCAGAAAGCTTATATTCTACTCAAGAATGTGGCTTTTACAGATAAACAAGTAAAGAATATTTTTAAAAAGTTGTATCTGTGAAATGATTGATATAGGTAATTTCTGGTGAGGAACTTCTTTTATTCATGCAGATTGAGCTTCTCCTGAACTTCTGTTAAGTTCAAGAGAATCATCTGGGTACAGATTTCTTTGAAGACATGTCCAAGACTGTACAATCGGCATGAATCAATAGAGATATAGATATGCACATATTTATCTGTGGATACATATACCATACGTGTATAGACATTTGAAAACACATGATATGTATAGCATTTTCATGATAAAGTATATAATATATGTGCATTTATCTGATACACAAAAAATTTATCAATCAATAAGCATTTAAGTATCTTCTATATTCTAGGCACTCTGCTAGGATATGGGGATATAAAAGGAAGTAAGAGATAGTCCCTGCTTTCAAAGATCTCATGATATATAAAACATGTACCACAAAAATGCAATCAATGGCATGACACTAAAAAGTGGGAGAAAAGAACCTTTAAGTATATGCCTCTTGAGAAGAACCTTGAAGAGAAGGGGTTCTAAGAGGAATAGGTGATGAGAGAGAGCCTTCTATGCAAAGACATGGAAAAGGGAACTGTGATTTACTGCACAAGGAAAACACAGGTCAATTTGGCTGGTGTAATATCTAATCACTGTGGAAGGGTAAGTTGGAGGCAGGCTCTGAAAAAATTTAAATGCCGAACAGAGGAGTTTGCATTTTAACCTAAAGGAGAAGGAAATTTGGGGGGTGAGAGAAGAGTAATAAAGCCTCTTAAGCAAAGGAGTGACACAATTAGACAACATCACACTATAAATTTGGCAGTTGTGTGGAAGAAGTCTTATGGAAAGCATAGCCTGGATGCATAGAGCCTGACTGGGGGCTATTACAATGTCCAGAGAAGAGGTCCTAGACGAGGGAAACTGGGATGTGAATAGAAAGAGAAGAGGACAGATATAAGAGGCTGAGAAGGGACAGATCTGGTAAACTATCTGTACAATGTTCTATCTACTGGATCTGTGAGAAGGACCTGTCTATTACCTTGTCATACGGGTGAGTCAAAAGGTAAGTTAGAGAATAGTAGCTTGAGTGGAAGGGAAAATGAAAACAAAACCAAACCCATTAGCAACACATTAACATCAATATGAGATGAAAACCAAGGTGCTAGGGTGCACCAGAAACTTAGAATCATTTTAGACCTATAATTGGAAGGGACTCAGAAGCTGAGCCATTTAGTATAACTCCCTTCCTTTAAAGATGGGGAAATAAAAGCCCAAGAACATTAAATAATTTACTGAGGGTCATACAGGTAATAAGGGGCAAAGCTAGGACTTGAATACTTTTTTCTAGATTCTAAATCCAAGTTCACTTTTTGCTGCACCACATGCCTCACAATTCTTGCAAAGGTCTGTATAGACTAGGGAGAGTAGCTTTAGTTTTTTTATGGAAAAAGAGAGTATCTTTAGGAAGTGGGTGGGATGGGGAAGAGCCAGCAGGCGCAGAGCTTGGGCTATGAGAAAACCATGTAAACTCCAAGATGCGGTTAATCCATTGGATGCTGGGAAGCTACCACAGTTTGAAGGGGAAAGGTGGCATTCAGTTTATTACTGAATCTTCCATTTTTACCCTAAAATGCATCATTTCTTTGTTCACTTAAATAAACCTTTGTGTTCTTTCTTCTTCCCTCTCTTGAAACTCTCAAGGAAATTATTGCTATCTAACAAAAAACCTCAACAAAGGTCAGCCAGAGCAGAAATGTATGTTTAGGAATATTTCTTGTTTATTACTTTGTCTCCTCATTTGGGGAACAATGAGAATATAGAGTTCCTCAATCTGTACCTCCCTGAATCAGCTCTCTAATTAATCACTAAGCCTTTTAGGATATGTAAAACTTGAACAGTTTGGCTTCCTGTTTCAACCTAAGAGGATCAATCTAGAGAAAAATGGGAAGGTGACCTAGTAACCATTGCTTGGTATGTATTCTTCCAGTTCAAGATATTTTCAGGGAGTTTGGGCCAAGGATTACTTTTTGATGAAATCCGTAAAAGCAGAAAAATTCAACAATGGCATTGCATAAAGCAAATACTAGTTAAGCACTTACTATGAGCCTCTGGGTGACCAGTTGGGGAAGATTCAAAATTTAATGAAATGTCTTTCTGCCTCTCTAGAACATAAATAGGGGAATCAGACACAAGTCCAGGTAGGTCTCCATTAGCACAAGCAATGTATGCTGTTAAGTAGTCCTATTCTGAAAATTCATACTATTCAAAATTATAATTACATAAAAATATGGCAATTGTTTTTAGCATAATGGAAATGTGCAGTGAAAATGCAATATGAGCACTTATTTGGGCTAATTGGGATCTAGCTGTACAAGTAACACCAGTATAAAATAGGATATGTTAAGCACATAGGAGCACATAACAAGTATGGCATTTTATTAGTTCCAATCTTTGTGGCTCAGAGAATAGGGAAAAACTTCAATGATGAAATAGCGTGGGAGCTAGGACTTAAAGGATAGACAAGTTTTCCAATAGACGGGGATGTTAGAAATGGCATGTCAGTCATAAAGAATAGCATGAATAAAGGCATGAAGGTAGAAAAGTATAGGATGTGTATAACTGATGGTGAATTTGGCTGAAATATAAAATGTTTGATGGTGATTAATGGCCAGTAAATCTGGAAAGGGAGATCGGAGCCAGATTTTGGAGGACTTGAAATGCTAGGTAGAGTTTGAGCTTGATTAAATAGATCTGCTTTAGCTAATCTGGAAATATGAGTAAAGCTACTTATTTTAGAAAGCTTTGGAACTCTTACTTGAGTCTTTCCTGCTGGTGACTGAGAACTAATTCACATAACTTATTATATTTAGCTGGCTGATTATCTCAAACTATACTTTACCTCTTTACCTTCTACTCAGTAATTCATCCATCCAGCAATCTTGTCATCTGTCTTTGAGTACATATATACCTTCTTCTCATTTTCTATTTTCCACTCATATCAATACTAACATTGTTTCTGGAAAAGGGCATGTTATTTGACTTCCCTATAGATGAACTCCTTATCTCTTGAACTTCTCTAGCTGCCATGTCCTTCTACTAGGTCTTCTCTTCTTATTTTAGACTTAAGCTTTTTGAAGGCAGGCAATCTATTTTTGTATTTGTATTTCCAGCACTCAGCACAGTGCTTGGTATGTAGTAAGTACTTAATATGTGCTTTTTCACTCATTTCAGTAATTCATTCATGATCATGGAAAGAATATAGTCTGTTTTTTGCTTGGGTGAAGAAACTAAAAATAGCAGGAATACTGCAAGCTTTTCAAAGGACTCTGGCAGCCGTTGAGCTGCTAAAGTTGGGCTGCAGAAGCTCTGCTATAATTTGACAGCTAAAAGATATGGGACTACACTCTGTGAGTACAGAATTTCCTGTATACCTGGGGCATAGATTTGTAGGAAATGAATTGAATAAGCAAAGATGATCGCTATCACTTTTATTACCACTGAGTGTTTGATTTCTGCTATCGTCCAACCTGATGACATCAGATCCTTGGGCATGACTAAGAGGGGATTATTTGTTATCTGATCTTGCTTTGTGTGTGTGTGTGTTTGGAACGACTGAAGATTTTTAATATTGAAAAATCAAACAGCATGGACGGTTTCATTCACCCGAAGCCTGGTATTTACAGTTGCACTCCCTTAATTTTGGCTTTTGTTCTGTCTTTCCAAAAGCAAACTCAGCAATGTCATTCGATCATGAAGATTGATAACTGGGGAAAATGAATGCCACCCAACTGAGATATGGTTATACTAGAAAAGGCATTTTAGGCATTAAAGAACAGTGTGAGAAAGGGCATGGAAGTAGGAGAGTATAGGATGTGAATAACTGATAAAGACTTTGACTGGATTCATTACACCTTCATCTTATCATGCTTTGCATGTACTATTTGAGTTCCAAACCCAAATCTCCCCTCCAACTCAAAACAGAAGGGGAGTGGAGGTGGGAATGGGGGAAGAAAAAAAAAGGAAATTTACATGCTAACTTTATTATAGATTTAAAAGGAATAGCAAGTTTACATAATAGATTTGCAGTTTTGTATATTATGAAAATACTTGTTCTATTTTTTAAGTTCAGAATAAAATAAATAAAAATAAAAAAGAAGATAAGAAAAGAATAAAGGAAAAGAAACCAGATATTTAGTGAATGAAAACTTAAAATTTTACATTTAGTGGTTAATTTGATTGGATAAATCTACAAGTGAATTTTGCTAATGTTAGTATTGTATGTAATTTTCTTTTAATATTGTTTTACTCAGTTGTGACAGACTCTTTGTGACTCCATTTAGGGTTTTCTTGGCAATGATTTTTGCCATTTCTTTCTCCAGCTCATTTTACAGATGAGGAAACTGAGGCAAATGGTTAAGTGATTTGAACAGAAGCACACACCTAGGAAATACCTGGCACCAGATTTTAACTCAGGAAGATAAGCCTTCCTAATTCTAGGCCTGGTACTTTATTCCTTGTACCATACTAAACACTAATAAGGTCATGGCAAGAGACTAAGTACCTCTAGGCTTAGGGAGGCTTAAACATATAATATTCTTTCCCTCTATCACTTTATTGGTGTATTAGAAAGATTTTAAAATGCCTCCAGTTCCTGGTACTAAATACCAGGATGGGAGAGTTTAATACTTTTTATTCTTTGATTCCATGCCCTTTTGTTTTAAACAGACTGCTCCATGCTTGTACTGCATTTCTTTAGCTCTCTCTCAGAATCATCAGCTTCCTTCAGAGCTCAGCTAAGGTATCACAGACAACAGGCTATCTTTGCAATATTGTTGTCAATGTTCTCTTAGCAGTCAAATTTCATATATTTTACTTATCTGTGTATATGTAGCTTTTCCTAGTAGAATGTAAGCCTGTTGAGGATGAGAACTGCTTTTCATCTGTCTTTGTGCCTAACATATGGTACAAATTTAATAAATATTTATGCAATTTAATATGTAGTTTGATCTGACTTTGGTGGAGGAAGTAGGGTGAGGAACAAGAATCTTAGAGTAGAAACTTCTTCCTGATAGGAGCATAATTGGTCAAAGTTAAATTAGATTGGGTTTTCATACTTTAGTGATGTTTTCTCTTCAATCTCTCTATTTCTAATATCTACAGGGAGACGGGTTCTTATGAGAGCTTATAGAGCCATTCAGCTTGTTTCATGAGGAAACTCTAAGAATAATAACAATTAATGTTGTTCTTTTCTTTGTTAGAAAGAAACAGCAAGGGTTTCTGTTATATTTGGAAAATATTAATATATTGAATCATAAATCTTTTTATTCCTTCTAAAGTTTTTTTTTAATAAATCACTTGGTATTTTTAGGCTATAGATTGATTTAATTATTAGATATCACATCTGAAGGAAAACAGCTTTCCAGTGTCAGATCTGAGAATTGAAAGGGACCTTTAGAACTTACCTGTTTCAGTCTTTTTCCTTCAAACGAGCAACTTTGCACTCTCCATCTTTTTACAGATGAAGAAGACAAAATGCAGAGAAGTTATGATTTATGCAAGTTCTTGCAGTCAGGAATATTCAATACTTAAGCAGGTCTGAATATTCAGTTGATTTTCTAGTTGGCCCAGAACCACTATGCTATTCTATGGCTATTTTCACGCCATAATCCTGCATTATAATCTCTATCTGTGATCAAATACTTCAGTTCCCATACTGCCAACCCTACCACCTCCCTTTATATTATTCCTTATCCAGGTCTAACCTTCCTCTCTCCATCTAATTCCTAACATTTTTTCCCAATGTAACTCAGAACAATAATGAAACCAACACTATCATTCCTGGAAAGAATATGCCTTTCAACTTCCCTATGATTACACTCATTATCTCTGACTCCCCTGATTAAAAATTTTTTTTCATAGGGCCACCACTTCCCAAATATATGTTGTTTTCCTATATTAGAATATAAACTCTCTGAGACAGGGACTGTCTCGTTTTTTGTTTTTTTGTTTTGTTTTGTTCCTCCAGCATTTATTGCAGTGCCTAGTACATAGTAAATACTTAATAAATGCTTTCTTACTCAATCCTCTGATCTGAGTGTTTCTTCCAGTCACACAAATCATAATCTCCCTATAAGTGTGTAATCACACCAAAAACTCTTTTTATCATCTATTTATATGAAATCACTTTTTAATCTTGTTCTTTCTTATTGGTATTCCTTTTGGTATATGTTCAACCTGCTCTTGCCATTTATTTCTCTCTCTATTACCCTCTAGGTGATGTTCATTTTTCATTTTTCAAAGATCCTTCTATTCCATATCTTGGGCCATGCAACAACACAGATAGAATGATGGTTTTAAAAAAAGATGAGCCTTTCTTTCCCCAAGGCTTGGAAGTCTTGGGATCATTAAAAGAAGCTTAGGGACATTAAAAAAAGATTTGCAATTTTCTTTCTTCCCTAACCCCAGGAAACAAATAGTGGGCATCCAAGGAAGATGTAGAATCAAGGTCTTTGAGGAGGGAACATTCCTTACAATTATCCTTACAAGAGAGAGCCAGGGAATCATCTCAGAAAGCCCTGAGTAAGTGTGGTAAGGTGACGCCAAGAGGGTTCCCAGAATGCTTCTCTGAAGCACTTGGCTTGAAAGGACTTTATTTATTGATTCTAAGTTGTTTTCTTCTTATGTTTCTCTCTCATTAAAAGGAACGCAAAAGACTGAGAGATTTCTAAAATGACTGGGATAAAAACAAGCAAAATTATGACCAGGAGTCTCTGGGGGTGAGCATTCTCCAGTTGTTTCTCTATTAATGGGACTATAGCAATGATACTGATACCCTGCTAAATAATGAATAGTTGCTCTCCTTTGAGAAGGCTTTAGTGTTTCATATGAAAGAACTCTTTCATGCCCAGTGTGTTAGCAAGTGTAAATGCAGTTTGGGGTAAAAATGCTCACATTTCTGTTTTCTTTGCTTTTGTTTCTTTTCCTAATGTTATTTTAGTTTCTAGTTCAAACACATCCAGTCAAACATGGCAATCACTGGGTTGCACAGCATCTCTGTAAGGTTAAATAGAAACAGGTCATTTTGTCTCCAGTGGGATAATCTGAGGGCCAGCAGTGCTGAGTTTTATTCCTAGAGCAAAAAAGGTGTGATGTCAGAATGTCTTTGAGTAGGGAGAAAGAGGAATGAGTTGCAGAAATTGTGGAGGAGAGGGAAAAGTCAGACAGGCTAAGATTGGAGTGAAAAACTGTTTTTGCTGGGCAGTAGAGAAATAAGCTTGATTTTCTAGAGGCATCAAGGCATCAGTGAAACTATATAAGCATATCCAGTCACTGAGACAATAAGTTTTTTGAATTCGTTCATTCAACACTCCTTAGGCATTTTTATTTACCATCTAACATAGAGGCTGGTCCATAATAGGCATTTTAATAAGTGCTGATGATTGATAATCATTAAAGATATTAGGGCAATTAGATGGCACAATGGACAAAGTGCCAGGTCTGGACTTATTAAAATATTTTGGGCATAATTATAACTTGAAGATAACACATATGTAGCAGGTATGATTAAAAAACAAACTAAAACAAAAAACCCCAAAGCGTCCCAGGCATATTGGGGACAGTTTTCTTGGTTAGATATATAACTTGTGATCGAAAGTATAGTTAAAGACTTGTTTCTCCAACAAATTAATTAGCTTATACAAAGAAAAGTATCAGCACGCCATTATTCTACAGGCTCTCAACCTTCTGTGCTTTCATAAATCTGTGTCATTGCTCATAGGGGGCACTCGATGAGGGAATATGGAGTTCTCAGCAAAAACCCATTCCTCACGATTGAAAACAAGTGCAAGTTGGTTGTATCTTGTTCATTGTGTCTGTTTATTCAGAGGAATTACTTATGTATATACTTTCAAAAATTGTTGTACAGGTAGGAAAGGGGAAATAAGACATCGGATAGGGCATAGGACAGGGAGTTTGGGGAATCATTTAAGCAGGTTTTATCTAGTTTACATTTTAGAGACAATCAGTCCACAAACATAAGCACCTATTATATTTGCCAACATTGCACAAAATATTAGTGATGCAATATAAATGGGAGCCAATTTTAGCCCTCAAGGAGTTTGTATTTTAATTGGAATGGTATTGAACACATATAAGGATGTGGTGGCAAGAAAGGAAATTTTGACTGGTGTTGTCCTACAGAATGTAAATGAAACGGTGCTCTGATTAGTAGTAGAGATTGTTCCTAGAGATGGAAAGAGGGTGGAAGGAATATGTTGTGATGGCAGATTAGCTAGCAAGATACCTAGCAGAAGTGACTTCTTCAAACAAGGTTTGATGCTGGTTAGATATAATAGGTTAGGTGAACTTACCCACCCACCAATCAGAACAGCTCAGCCTTAGGGGAGAGCAGTACAATAGCAATGATAGTATCACTACAATTCTCTAAAAATAAAATTAGACTGAAAATGATAAAATTAGACTGATTGACCTCTGTTTTCCCTTTGGATCATTACCCTCCCTGCCCCCCCCCAAAAAAAAAAAACAAACAAAAAAACCCCCAAAACTCTATGTGGAAATGGGAAATCTGAGGCAGAGAGGGTTGACTTAGACTCTTCAGTATTTAAACATTTTCCAAAATCATCTTTTTGTCACTTATCTTTCTGTCCCTCCTCTTCCTTTTTTTTTCTTTTTTTTTCTGCATTGTGGAGACAGATTTGAGAAACTGTCCTTTTGAACAATCTCACCTGTGAGGACCACTCAAGTTTTACTTTCAATGTCCACAAGGTGGCAGGCTATACACTTACATTTACCATAGTAAAGGGACAGTCCCAATTGACGCCTAACTTGAGTTTGTTGAAAAGGTAGGAATTACCTCTATGGATGGTTTTGTGGTTCCAAGACGGTGTTGAGTTTTCTCAGATTATAATGAAAGGTTTCAGGGAGAAAGGGGATGGAGATGGGGAACAATGATGCTTTTTTGGGAAGAGAAGATATTTGCCCCAATTCCTCTTTTACCTGCAGAGCAGATTGGCTGCTTTGTCACGCCCTTTATTTTGTCTGAGGTACCTACTTGGTTTGAGTTTTAAATGGAAGGGGAGACACTTCCCACTTCCTTGAAGGAAGGCAATAGTGTGAAAGTAGAGAAGTCTACCGGGTGTCAGAGATGACATCTTTGTTCATGGGCTTACTCCTCTGTCATGGAGAGTTAAAAGACTACTTGATGCTATTTTTAAGTAGCTAAAGGCTTTAAATAAAGTAATTTAAGGTGTTTTAAGTAATTAAAACGTGGAACAGATTTTTTTTCCTCTACTTCAAAGCTATTGGCTGCCAAGCCAAGGGAAAGGGATAGGGATTGTAGAAGTTTAAATCAGATCAAATGTTCTTCTGACAAGTACCAATTTTCCCGGATAGACCTGCCAGCACACCTCAGCCCCTGAACAAGGATCCTCAGAATGGAAAGATTTATGGATTTTGTTCTAAAGACTCAGATTCAAAGCCCAGTTCTGCCACTTTCCACTTGTGTGAACTAGGAAAGTGCCTTATTCTGTCTGGATTTTAATTTCCTAATCTGTAAGATGAGTTTGATTATTACTAAATGACATATCATGTTATTCTTCTTCACCTTTGTGGTCTAACTGAACTGATCTTCTGTTTCTCACATACAACCTTCTAACATCTATCTCTTTGCCAGGCTAATCTCCATGACTAGAATGCTCGCTTACCTCACCCCTGATCCTTAAAATCCATAATTTCTTTAAAAATTCTCCTCAAATGCAGCCTCTTACATGGGATTCCTTTCTGCTCTTACTTCAATAACCTTGCATTTACTTTGTGTGTGTGTGTGTGTGTGTGTGTGTGTGTGTAATTGCACTTTTCATATGTGAGCAGCTTGGTTTTTTAAAATAAGGTTTTGTTTAAAGGAAAAAAAATTAAATCAACTTGTGAAATATACAAAAGACTTCCCCTTTTGGATGCTAAAAGTTTGGTTGTGAAGAAGGGCAGAAAAGAACTTTTATTAAGAAAAACTGATAAAATCTCTGTGTAAAGGAGCACAGTTTTTCTGTTAAAATCTGTTAAAATAAAACAGTTTTTCTGTTAAAATATGTTTTAGGTCCTAGCAGGACCTAAAAGAAAATTGAAATGACTGATTTCAAATAAATTAGAGAAATGGCTTAAGTTCAAGATATTGTGGTCCTTCAATCATTTAAATATATATTTTTTTTCCTTTTTAGCATTTGAGGGGTTAAAACTCACAGAATGGTAAATCAAATAATTCTGAAGATCATAGGATGACTTAAAAAGGGCTATTGGCTTTGTAACTGAAGAATTTGGCAAAGATTTCACCTTCCAAGAAAAGCATCATTGCTTTCTGACTTCATCCCTCTATTTAACTATAGAGTCTGAACATCAAGTGAGATCCAATACTCTCTTGGGACCACCAAGCCATCCAAAGGAATACCTTATACCTTTTCAACAAAGTCACATTAGACACATTAGTGCTGTAACTCCAAAGATAGATTTAATGAGTCTTGTCCTATAAGGGAAAGATAAATCATCAATGAATGGGTGTTTGTGGGGAAATATTTATTATGAGCTTACTGTATGCAATATTAGGGATGCAAATAGAAAAGTGGAGAAAATCCTTGTTCATGAAGAGCTAAAATTCTTAGTAGATAATATTCAGCAGTAAGTTAGAGGGAAATGTTCCATGGTCCTTAGGGTTCAGTAGCAAAACAGATGGTAATGCAATATCTTTAATGTCATTTCCACTAACAAAATTATATTTGTTTCTGATTCTGAATTACATGACAGTGCCAAAGACTTTGGTGTCAAGAACTTTATTTTCTGTACCTCAGTAACTGTAGTTGCTGAGGAGATAAGGGAGAAAGCACCTCTCCAGAAACAGTAACTGGTTTCATCTCCATAGGAGTTGGTTCCCAGGATGATAGGTACAGGGTCTGGTCTGAAAGTAGGACTGATGAACTGGGAGTGCCATTCCTGGAGCTCTTGGACTCACCTGCCCATTGGTGGCAGATTGTCAGTGAATGGAATGAATGTATCAAATATTTATAAATTACTTACTGTATGCAAAGCACTGGAGGTACAAATAGAAAACTGACAATCCCTGTTCTCTAGGAGTTCATATTCTGTGGGGAGACAGCACATATGGAAAGTTTTAGTTGCAAATCCGAGAAAAATGTCCCATGGTCCTTAGTATACAGCAGCAAACCTGCTTCTTTAATTTCATCTTCATATCATTTTCTCATTTTAAACTATATGACCAAATGCCATCGACTTTAGGGACAATTTTTTCCCCCTAGGTCTTCAGTAGCTGTGATTGTAGCATCTGGGGAGCATTTGGCAAGCCACATCTCCAGAGGAATTGCTTCCCAGAATGATGGCTGGAGGCATTGGGCTGGAAGCATTGCCATCTTAGAAACTCTTGGTTTCAGAATCTTGGGCAATATCCATCAGAATCTGAATGAAAGGTAGTAGTCAAAACAGTGATAGTGGTAGTGGTAGTGTTTTGCTATGCTTGGCACATGCTGCTACTTGTCAAAGCACTGATGGTATATCAGCTATGTTGACTTACCTAGTATGGTTGGTTTTGAGGGTGGCAAGAAAAGTGGGATCTTTTTCCATTGGGATTTTCTTCTTCTTAATGGCCTGCAGAAGCCGGGATGGTGGTCCAAGGGAAAGTGCTCTTCTTGGGGTTCTTGGGTTCAGGTTCCTGAGTTGTCTGACAAGAAATGATTATATTGGGAGTAGTTGTGCACTTGGACTAGCACACGCCCCCTCCCATCTCTCCCTACACTACTTGAAAAAGGCAGTGGCAGTTGGCTCTAATGAGTCGTTGAAAGTAAGAAAGAATAATAAAAAGGCAAAAAGAAATAAATGGGAAGATTCTAGCAGGAGCAGTCAGGTGCCACTAAAACTTCAGTAGCTGTAATGCATGTTCCTTCTACCTAGAGGAGAGAACTGTACTCATTGTTTGCCCTAGTGGTACTTATTATCAGAGAAGTGAAATCTTAGGTATTGGCGTTCCGTGTTGCCATCTCCAGTCTGATAAAAAAAGATAGACTTTGCAGCTGATGCAAGCTGACTGAAAAATGCAGCATCGTGGGTAGTAAAGAGCTGACTAGACTTGTCTGTGTTGTCTAGAGAATAAGGATTATTGCTTTGAACTCAGTTTTGTTGTAACACTATACTGAGAAGTGATTGGATGACATTGAATCCAGTCAAGAATTGACTGGGCTTATCTGCATTGCCCAGATAGCTAACCTGAGGAATTTTTGAGTTTTCTGTTTATCATTATAATAGCATAGTACTTCCTCAAATTCTTTCAAAGTATGATTTAAAATAATTTGTTCTAACTTCTTCAGTTTAAAAATGTAAGAGGCTAGGATATGCCAAACAGGAATGTGATGAGAACCTCAAGGGGAGCAGTTAGCAGAGAACCAGGTTTCTATGATTTTGGTTGTTTATGAAAGGAAGAAGAAGATCAAGACCTACAGTCCAGAAATCTGAGTTTCCCCAAGCAGGTTGGTCTTATTCATGTGTTACTTTGTTAGCTTTCTGTAAATGTACATCCACTTTTCCCCATGGATACTATGTGCTTTGGTGAAAGTGCGTGATCCAGGTTTATGAATTGTGCAATATATATATATATATATATATGTATATATATATATATATAGTATTATTACTGCTTTCACTTTATGTTGAGTAACTATAATGAACTGATTGTTTTTGCTTTTGCCTTACTGCTAAGTAAATGTTATGTTTTAAGAGTTAATGATGGCATAATTATGATGTATTGATTTTTTTTTAAATGAGAAGCAGAGCAGAGGATGCTTAGGAGCTTCAGTGATGAATCAGAGGAGGATATCTTTCATCCCTTAGTGTTTTCCTCCAGGACTCTGAAAGATTGAGTTGTAACTATGATGGTTATTTCTTGGGAACCTAGATCTGCCTTTATGAGAGCAGACTGGATGAATGAATGAGCTCAGGGACTGAGTATGTGGATATAGCCCAAATGAGGGATTACACTGTGGAATCTGTGCCAGATACATCATGTAGGGGGGTTTATATCTGTTTCATATATACTTATGTATACATGTTTTTCCCCAATTAAAATATAAACTCCTTGAACTTTCTGTGAGATAAACTGTCATTCAGCGTTTGCCTTCTGATTTTTCTACATTAGTTTAGATTAATTCTTAACATTAGTTTGATATTACTTAGCCTAATCTGTATTGACTTCATCTAGCTTTGGACCAGCTCTCTGACTTGTACCTCAGACTCTTGCTTACCAGGAATTAAGAGAATGGATAATAGGACTTTATAGAATGTAATTTTGAGGGTAGTCACTATTTTATTTTTGTCTTTTTTTTCACAGCATGGTTGGTACACTTTTGTTGTTCAGTTAGTCACATCCAACTCTTCATGACACCATGAACCATACTGTACATAAAGTTTTCTTGGTAAAGATTCTGGAATGGTTTGCCATTTTCTCCTCCAGTGGATTGAGGCAAATAGAGGTTAAATAACTTACCCAGCATCACACAGTTAGTAAGTGTCTGAGACTGAATTTGAACTCAGGTTTTCTGACTCCAGGTCTAGCACTCTATGCACTGAGCTACCTAGTTGTCTTCTCCTAGCACATAAGTCAGTGCTTAATAAACACTTTTTAAATTGATTGTCACTTAAACTTCTCTGCATCTAATTTTCTTCATTTGTGCAATAGAGGGGTTAAACTAGATCAGAGATGTCAAATTCAGGGTTGGAGGGGGAACACATAGCCAAACTAGATGAAAATCTGAGAAATATTTAACGGAATAAACAAAAATACAATAAAATGTGGATAATGCTAATTTGTGGTTTTCTGAGTGGATATGTTAACTGTAGGAATTCATTTCTGTTTGAGATGGAAACTATTGGATGAGTTAATTTGTGAGGTCTATTCTAGATCTGAATCGATGAAGCTGTATCAAAATCGTTATTGATGAATGGATAGTTTGTGGATACATTGAAATGAAAAGTAAAGGTGTATTTATTACAATTCCAATTTTGTCCTAAACTGGGACTCTAGCTTACCTGTAAGTATAGACAATGAATCTAGGATTTAGGTAACCAGAAAAGAAAAGCAAAATTTCTAGTATAAAATTGCACACGTTCAGGGGCTGTCTCTTAGACTATTTCTATAATCTCTGTTGAGCATCTGAGCCAGGCATATTTAGTAGCTATACCTGAACTGAATAGAGGAAATGGTCAATTTTTAGACATGCCACAGCTGTAGGATCAGCGTGGTACCCATTACATCTGGTTTGTTTCATTTCTGTATCCCTTTCAAGTCTCAAGTCAAGTTTTAGATATAGCCAGAGGTGGAGAGCAAAACTGGGAGACTGTTATAATTATAAATTGATGTCCAAGGCTTTTATTGTATGCCATGCTTGCCTCATTTAAAGGAGCCAAATGCAAATCTCTCTCAAAAGTACCATTTCCCCATGAATAATAGAGATTTATTGTTGGGAGCCTGATAGGCCTATAGTTCTCTAAAAACAGCACTTCTGTGAAGGAAAATCACATCCCTGCAGTGTGCACAGCTGAGAACATGAAACCTACCATTGAGGCATTTGGGTTAAAATAAAGCATCATCAGCAAGAAAAGAAAAGCAAATGGTTTGGTCAGTGGGATTCTATGCTATTCCAGGTAGGAAGAGTGTATGGGTCTGGTGCAAAAGGGAAAAAATCAGTCACTCTACACATGATTCATCTGAAGCATTTGGCTGTTTTTCAATATTAAGCCTTCTCTTTTTATCATTTGGAAAATTGGGATATTTATAAGACAAAATAAAGTAACAGGTATGAGGAGAAGGGTGAAAGGAGCCCTTTATTCTGAAATGGATTATTCTCATTTGGAGGCCTCCATATAGCCTTTGTCTTCTTTCTTAATCCTGACATTTTTTTTTTTGTGGGGAGGAGGGAGGAAGAAAGGGCTTATTTACCTTTGCTGCCCATCTTTGCTCAGAAGTCACAGAATAAACATCGGTCTTAATTTGATTTGGAAGGTTTTATAAGCTGGAGATAATGCAGTTGAGGGCATATAATGGTTAAGAGACTTTGTTACTGTCATATGAGAATCAGATGAAAAAACCTAGGGATATTTAGCTTACAGAAGAAAAGACTCAAGGATGAAATGATTGCTGATTTCAAATATTTTGAAAGAGGGATTTATAGTTAGTTCCAGAATGAAGAATTAGTAACCATAGATGAAAGTTGCAAAAAAGCTATATTTAGGATTTGCTTTTCAAATAAAATTTTATTAGTTTCTTTTGTTTTTACATTACCTACATTTCCCCATTTTGTCCTTTCATCTTTCCCTTCCCAGACAACAATTCCTCCTACTAAAAGATACAAAAAGCGGGACAAAAATGCAGAAATTCAGACTTGACATAAGGAAAAGCCTCCTAAATATTAAAGGTATTTGGAATCAGGACATGCTGTTTCTGAAGACGGGGAACTTAATTTGTCTGGTATTTTGTAGAGGAATGCTTTTAAAGATGTAAATTGGAGTAGATAGCCCCTGAAGTTCCTTGTAATGCTGTAATTCTGTGACTGAAAATTCTATAGAGTTTTTCTCTCTTTATGATCCATGAATTACAGAATGGAAAAGAAGTAATGTTTGACATTATCCAAAAGACAATGGAAATATTCATAGTGGCCATAAATAGATGGCAGTCTATTATCAGACAAGAATCATGGAGAAAAATGGAGTAAATAGATATAATCAAAGACACGAACAATTGTAAAAGGAGATGAGTTGGTTGTAAAGGGAGAAAAAAGGATAAGAGATGAAAGGTCTATGTTCTCTATTGTTACCCATGTAATATCAAGAAATTTGGAAGAATACCCTAGAATACTGGGTGACAGTGGACAAAAAGACTTATAGAGGACCTAGGGGAGGAAATGGATGAGAATAATATGGGAAGAGAAGATATAAGTGGGTTGTAATATGAACTGTTGAAAGCTGTATCCATATTGATGAGATTTCAAAACCATTAAAATATTTTACTGGAAGAGAGTGGAAATGGTTCAAGATGTGTCATAAACCATCCAAGAACAGAAACTATATCTAACCTGGAGATTGTGGCTTATCTACTCTCCTGACTACCAATCTACTCAAGGGATCATAGATTTAGAGCTAAAGCCATGTTAAGTTGCTCCAAATCACACACATAGTGTCAGAAGGCAGCTTTGAATACAATTTGACTTCTAAAGTCCAAAGTCTTTCCATGGGTACCACAAGCATGAGACTCATACAATATTGCTACTGTCATTTAATAGCACTTTAAGATTTGTAATTAACAACTTATTTGGTCTCCACTATAATCCTGTGAGAGTGTTATAAATATGCCATTTTCCTGATCAGGAAACTGAGGCTTATTAGTGGTTAAAACATGATCATGCAATTGTAAATGTTAGAGGTTGTATTAGAACCCATGTCTTTCTGACTATAAATTCTGTTGGTTGTTCATTACACTATGCTGTCTCTCCAGTGCAGTTCACAACTGAGCAGGGAAAGAGTCTGGATAATGAAAATAGAAATGATTCCTAAACCTCATTTTAGTCAAGAATTTCAATTTTCCCTTCCCACCAAACCTCTTACAGTTCTGATGACATATAAAAAAATTGATTGGTTTGAGGTTGACCTCCTTTTATTTCCTCTGCTCAGCCTCCAATGAAACCCCTAGGAGCAATAAAATATCTATAAGGCAGCTACCGACCAGGAAGAAATTGGGTCTTGGGTAAGCCATTTGGTGTTGTGGTTTTTTCTTCCAAGATCTATGATTTCATCCACATTGTGGATAATCTATAAGTGGGTTACTGAGTTCTTTGAAAAATCAAGAGTTGTCTGTATTATGTTTTCCACCCCTCATCATTATTAATTTATTTACTTTTCATTTAGTATTGCTTTGTATGTCAGACACAAAATAGCAATGTGATCCTGGACAAGTCACAACCTCCCAGGCTCTTCTCTAAGATTAGAAGTTGCACAATTGTTTAGAGGGACTTCCTTACCCCAGTAAAATCATAGATCTGAATTTAAATAAAGTCTTCTCCCTTCCCTCCCTCCCCTTCCCCCCTCCCTCCTCCCCTTTTTCCCCCTTCTCTCTCTCCTTCCTCCCTCCCTCCTCCCTCCCTCCCTCCCTCCCTCCCTCCCTCCCTCCTTCCCTTCTTTTCTTCCTTCCTTCCTTCCTTCCTTCCTTCCTTCCTTCCTTCCTTCCTTCCTTCCTTCCTTCCTTCCTTCCTTCCTTCCTTCTTCCTTCCTTCCTTCCTTCCTTCCTTCCTTCCTTCCTTCCACATACTAACCCATTATTCATTCATTCATGCTTCTATCTTAGAGATCTTATATCTCTCAGAAGAGATATAAACTACCTTGCTCAGGAACACATAGTCAGTATAATTTCAGAGATAGGTGTTGAACCCAGATCATCCTAATCCCAGAGCAGTTTGCTCTGCTATAACTGCTTTATAGATTAAGGAATGTAAGCTTCTTGAGGCTAACAACAGCTGCTTTTGTCTGTACTTTTGCACCTGACACATTGTAAGGACATAATAAATGCTTATTGATGTATTTATTAATGTATCCTACTGACCTTATTGAGGTCAGTAAGAAAGATGATTTTAGGTAAATTATGTAACACTTGTGAATCTCAGTTTCTTCATCTGTAAGACAGTAATGGAACTACTTTTATTTCAGGTTTCCTGGATTGTTTTAAGGAAAGTGTTTTGTAAATGAAATGTAAATTATATTCCTTTTACATTTAAGTCCCCATGAAGTAATGAAAGACCCTTCTCAGGAGAACATATATATATATATGTATATATATATATATATATACTGTTTGAAGAAGAAAAGGGTAAATATAAAGAAAGGTTTGATTAACCATTGCCTAAGTTACTTGGTAAAGAGAATTTAATAAGTTAATAGCAAAAAATGCTATAACTAGCCCAGTATGTCCAGAACAATTTTGGGTGTTGATAATTAACAGCAAAGGTGAACTTCTTTTGTTACTTTTTATGTGTCTGTAATTACTATCTAATTATTAACGTCACCCTCAAGTACTTCCCTTGGAATGTATATCAGCTAGTAACATAACTAGCATCTCCACTGCTGATATAGGATTACATGACTTTTTCTTCAAGATAGCTGACACTGTCATCCTTTTGCCTTGGCTTTTTTAAAAAAAAAATGTCTAGTGGCCCAATTTAAATAGATATGGCCAAGGGCAGGAAGGAAGGAAGGAAGAATAGAACAAAAAAAGAGAGAAAAGGAAAGAAAAGGAGGGAAGGAAGGGAAGAAGGCAGGCATCCAGGAAGGCACAGCACATTTAATTCTAGATAAAATAGTGGCATATTTATCTTTAATTTCTCCAGTATCTCTTTTTTTTTTTCTATTATCATCCTTCTCTTGACTTCCTCTCTATCTCCCCCCACCCCATTTCAGGCCTAAATTCTACTTTAATTATAATATTGCTGCTATCTCCCAGTTCCATTTTTCAGATAAATTCTAAACCATAAGGGAAACGAGTATAGAACAGAATTAAAGTTGACTTGGAAAAATTGTGCAGACGTGTTATACCAAATCCAGCAAAGTGGAGAACTCTAGAAAGATCACTAACAGGTAGTTTCGGTCCTGGCTCCAGAATGGGGGCACTTCAGAGGTATTTGAACTGATAGGACTATGTCTGAGCATTGCAGTCATTTTTTCAAGTCACACTTCAAGTCAGGGATTAATAAATTGGAGTGCACCCAGAGCAAAACACCTGAAATGGTGCAGAGTCTCACCCTACGGCTGGATGAGAATCAGTTGAAGGAAGTGGGGAAGTTTAGCTTGGGGAAAGACAGCAGCAGGGGACATGACAGTTGTTTGCAAATACTTGAAAAACTTTTATGTGTGGAATATCCTCATTTAACCAATGAGGAAAATGAGACTCAAGCTTGTGTGTGGTAAAAAAGATAATAAATAGTAGAATGAGGATTTGAAGCAGAGATCTCTGATTCCAAATTCATAATAATAGAATAACATTAATTAATATTTATATAGTACTTTAAGTTTTGCAAAACACCACATATGGTTTATATATGTGCACATATATATGTACAAACACATACATGTAATTTATAAATACACAGATGTTATATTCAGTCATTTCCAACTCTTTGTGACCCCATTGAGTTTTCTTGGCAAAGATACTAGAGTGATATACCATTTCCTTTTCCAGTTTACTTTACAACTGAGAAAACTGAAGCCACAGGATTAACTGACTTGCCCACACAGCTGATAAGTATTTTAGATTCTATTTGAATTCAAGTCTTCCTGACGCCAGACCTGATGTTCTATCCACCACCTAGCTGCCATATCTACAAATGTATCTACATCAATATCTATATCTTTATCATCTTGTTTGAACCTCACAACAATCCTGGAAGGTAGGTGCTATTATTATCCCTCTTTTGCAGAGTAGAAAACTAAGACTGAGAGGTTAAGCGACTATCGTACAACTAATACGGTCTGATACAGGACTTGAACTCAGGTTTTCTTTCCACTGAAAATTTCAATATTTTTATGAAAATACTTTAGCCCTTATTAACTGTACCATATGTTTTGGTATTTCATTATACATTACTTTTAATTATTCTTGTATTGTTCTTGTTCTCTTAAGCTCAAGGATTACTACTTTTTCCCCAATATCCCTTCTGTGCTTAACCCTGAAGTTACACAATAAATACTCATTGAATTGGATAAAACTCCACCTGTGGGAAAGCCCAGCCTAGCAGGGTAATTAAGAGTGCTGCAACAGCCACTGGCCCCTGAATCTCTTGCCCTCCTTGAGAGAAAGGGACAGTCCTTACACTCAAGGAGCTTGCCTTCCATTGGGGGAGAACATGCATAAAAGAGAGAGATGGAAATCTTGGTGAAGATATAGGCCTTGAAGGTGCCTGTGCAGGTACTATAATTGAGGTGATTTCCATTTCAGAGATTGGCCACAGGATTTTCTAGTTCCAGACTGATTTTTCACTGAATTTAACAAGCTTTCAGACTGCTCTACTATCAATTAGTGTATATTTAGAGACTGCAAATTCATTTTGGCATCAGTCTGGGACAAATATTACCAAGAAAGTTGTTATTTCTCCTATATTTTTGAAGAGGACTATGACTTTAGGGAGATGATGCCCTGACATGCAAATGGATAGGATTTATGTGTGGGAGGACTGTGCAAAATCTCCAGTCTCACTTTCTCCTTCAGAACCATTGCATCCAGTAGTAAGATCATGATGATTAGAGATAGCCTTCAACTAGGAAGGTAAGTCTGTTGGGGGAGGGGAAAATGGCCATTCAATGCTTTTTTCATATTTGTACTTTCTGATTATATATGTCATTTGTTCCCTTAGTACTGATAATTAAGAATTGGTTGTACTTTAGTAAAATGAGAAGGAAAAGGAGTTTGGGGGATAATAAGAGGAGATGTATGTTCAAACTGATCATGGTGTGCTTGGTTTAAACAGAAGCACTGGCAGGTGATGCTATTTTTTCTTTTCTTTTAAAGCTTGTTATTTTCAAAACATATGCATAGATAGTTTCCAACATTCAGCCTTGCAAAACTTTGTGTTCTAATTTTTTTCTCCCTCCTTTACCCCCTACTCCCTTCCCTAGATGGCAAGTAATCCAATATATGTTAAATATGTGCAATTCTTCTATACATATTTCCACAATTATCTTGCTGCACAAGAAAAATGAGATCAAAAAGAAAAAATGAGAAAGAAAACAAAACACAAGCAAACAACAACTAAAAAGTGAAAATCCTATGTTGTGATCACACTCAGTCCCCAGAATACTCTCTTTGGGTGCGATGGCCCTCTCTATCACAAGACTAATGGAACTGGCCTGAAGCAGGTGATGTTATTGATCTAATTATTAGCAGTGAGAGCCTCTTTCTTTATGGTGGGAATGGGTTTCTCGGATTCATCCATGCTCCATCACCAAAGACTTAATGTAAATAAGTATATGGTGACCACGGTCAGAAGTATATGATTGTGACTGTAGGATGTGGTTGTTTTTTCTGCCAAGTTGACTGAGCAACTTGGGGATTGAACCCATGACCTTGGCTTTTTTAGCACCATAATCTTACCAGCTCAGCTGACTGGACTGACTTTTCTGTGTAAGCCCTGCTGGAGATAAGTAAATGCATTTCCAGAGAAGAAGAATTATAGAAACATTGAAACCACTTGAGAGCATTAAAACCGCTTGGTTTTTCCCTTTAATCACCGTCTATTTTCCTAATGGGATTGAAGTGCTTGTGATTCCTGCTGTTTTATATACTTTGGTGCTGTGTGGCTCATTGGTTTTTTTCTTTCATTTATATTTTTGTGAGTTTAGTGAACAAATGACCTTCCATATCATAATGTTTTCCTCGATCTTGATGCATAGAGCAAAATTACCAAACTTTGCAACTCTTTAAATTGTCCACTTGGCTTAGTCTTTAAAAGCAGATAGAATTAATGAAATGATTAAGTCAGTTTACTTTTCGAGAAGGATTTATAGTTTTTTGGATGCTTTAAATCAAAACAACAAAAATTCTGAGCATTTTGCCCACTTATCAGATCACAGAAATCTCCTGCCAATGATACTTACCTCCTGGGTTCCTGTTGAACTAATTTGTTGGTCAAGATTTTCATTATCCCTCTTTACCAACGTGTCTTCTGGCCTGATGTCCCACTAACACCCTAAATTCAACATGCTCCCAATGGATCTGATTATCTCCTTATCTACTTCACACTCCTGGAATATCCCTTGTTCTTTTGAAGGAAGCATTACCCAGTCACTCAAGTTTGCAACCTTGGAATCATCCTCTACTCTATTCCTTTTTTGACCAACCAATTACAAATCTTGTGGATTGTCTCTTTACTATCTCTCACTTCTGAACTCTTTCCACTTAAATGGTTATCACTATTTTGGTCTCTCATTACCTCTCACCTTTTTATTGTAGTACACTCATATTTGGATTTCCTTTTCATAGAATCAGCCCTTTATAATTCATTCATTATGAAGCTGCCAAAATATCCTAGACTGGAAGCTTCATAACTTATATTCTTTCCTCTTCTTTATCAGAGGATTATAGATATCAAATTAGAAAGAATCTTATCTAAAGACTATCTCATCTAACCCCTCAAATTATAAATGAGGAATTGAGGCACAAAGAAATGAAAATGTCCAAGGTCACTTAGGAAGTAAGTGACAGAGTCAGGGTTTGAACCCCATGTCTTCTAGCTCTAAATCCAGGATTTTTTCCACTGTACCATGATACCTCAACATTCTCTATAGCTAAGTCTTCCTTAAAAAATGTCTCATATCTATCTCCTTCTCATGGTCATCATTATCCCTTTTTCTTAAATCCCTCAGACCTTGTGCCCAGACTATTTAAAACATCTCCTACCAGGTATCAAACCCAAACTTTTGTAAATAGTTGCCATATGTAGAACAAGCCTTAGATTCAAGTCCTTAGAGATATTTTCTTGGTCTAGGGACTAGCAGTTTCTCATATTCAAGTAATTTTTAGTAAATACTTTATTGTACTGGTAATGGCCTTGAGGATAATGAGTACCTCTTATCCACACATGCAGATGCTGTATTCTCTACAAACCCATAACAAAAATTTTGCATATAATTTTCCAAAGTTTAGACAAAGGAGGGTCAAAAAGGATTATTTCTCTTGAATTAAAAAAAAACATACCAAACCAGATATTGCAATGCTTATAAGGAGAGTGGGTCCTTGGTTGACATAATCCAATTTACTGTGAAAATGAAACAGCTTCTCGAAGAGAGTTTAGCAAATCCCTGCTAAAGGATATAATACAATATACTGTCATTGTTGATTTAAACTTGACTAAAAGTTGGCGTTTTTTTTTTTTTTTTCAGAAATAGCAATTGAAATTTCCATATTCATTCAGAAGATGGAATCTAACTATTTCTCAGGTCGGTGTTTGTTCAAAATGCAGATAAAATAGAAACCCATTATGAATTGGGGGTCAAACCTAATACTTTAGGTATAAAACATAGGTGATTTAATAAGAGGTATAATATGCCCCCATAGTTACAATAACTATACCAAAATTTTCTACCCTTGGAGTTTTGGGACTTGGGCTTCATTGTATTTATTGCTGTCCTGAGGATACTTTGGTAGCTTTCTAGAAAGTGTCTCTCTCTTTTTGCTAATTATATTCTCATGACTGAAATATTCCCCTTCTTCCATCTATTCTGTCTATTCAAATTGTACCTGTTCTTTGACCAGGGTGGGAGCAACTGGAATTCCGCTGAAATTCATATTGCTGGCTACTTTCCCTAGGTACCTTTGTAGCTCTTGCCTTGGGCATCAGACATGTTAAATAGCACTCTGCCTTGAAGGGTTAGCTCAAGTCTAGCCTTTTCTAAGAAGCTGTTTTTGATCATTTCAGCTGGAAATGATCTCTCTTTTTTCTCTGAAGTTCTAGATGATCATCTGTACACTTTCTGAATTGATAATTTATGAAATTATGAAATGTGGGAAGGTACACCCGGTTCTTAGGGTATTTGCCAGGAAAGATCATGATAGCAGTAGGAAGGGAGGATCTACTTTAATCAGGCATAGAGGGTGTTGGGGTGAATGGCATAAAGTACAGAAACAAGCAGTAAAAAGGATGTACACAAGCAGATGGTGTAGATTTGGGGTGGGATTGTGAAAGAAGGCAGACCATTGGTGAGGAAGATGGGGAGCTGAAGAGGCTCAGACTGCTCATGGATTAGACTTGGAAGCACTTAGCATCCCAGAGTCATTTTGGGCAACAAAGCTTTTGGATATGCTGACTTTACCACCTATGTACTCTGTGATAGAATGGGAAGTATTAAAGCATGGCAAAAGTAGCCAACCTTTGTAAAAGCAGGGAACTTTAGTGTTTCTCCTTATACTCTTCTTTTTTTTCTCTTATGGAAATTTCCTGGGAAAAGATAGGATTGTTTATAGCTTCCATGGCCTTTGCAGGCACAGGGGAAAGCCTGTAATGCCCTTGGTCATTGTGTTTACAGGGTCAGATCAAAAGAAAAGGATGACCTTCTATATAGATGCAGAAGGAAAAGTATGGAGAAGGAAGAAAAAAGGTTTGTAATCTGCAAATGGTATCCAAAGCAGAGCTGTGGAAATTGTGAAGCAAGACTGGCAAATAGATCTAGGGTCTCAATAGAATTGCTTTTTGTTGGAGGAATAAATGTTTGACTACTGCGCTCCTTTGGCCTTTATGTAAGAACAGCACCATTTTTTGTCAGCACGCCTGTATCTTATCCATTCTCCTTGCACACATTTATATCTGGGTGGATTAGGTGAGCCTAGTAAATAGTCTTTCTGCTTCACCAAGATAGGGTAAATTTTACACCCGCACATAATCCCTTTTCTGGGAAATATTGTCCATAAGTAGGTCACCTATTGTAAATGAAATTAGGCTGTAATTAAATTTAACTCACAGTTACAGTATTAGAAGAACTGTGCTTCAGTAATTAGACTATCCTTGCAGTCATACTGTCTGTTTCTTTCTTTTCTTTTTTTCTTTTTTTTTTGGAGTGGGGGTGTACTTAACAAATTAGATAATGAATTTTAGACTTGCATTTTTTGGTGCTTAGAGTACCTCATTCCCTTCGAGTTTGAGTTCTTTTTTTTTTTTTTTTGTAAGCCATAGTCTGGTCCCCTAACAACTGCCAGCCCAGTGTTTTTTTTTTTTTTTTTTTTTTTTTCCCTTTTCTACTCTCAGTTATATAGGCCCAAAATAGGAGGTAGCTAGAAATGGATCATGTGGACAAGACCAAGCCAGAGAAGAGACACAAGAAAAAAATCTGCTGCTGGAAGATTTTTTTTTTAATGGTAAAAAAGAATCTTGGAAAAAAACTTGAAAGGATCTTTTAGATGCTCTAGTCCCACCTTTCTCATTTTAAAAGTGATGGAACTGGAGTGCAGAGAAGGGACTTACTTGTCCAAGGTCATATAGCTAGGTGGGGCAGAGCTGAGGCTAGTACCCAAGTCTTTGTGCTCCCCTGATAGAACTTTCTGCATGATGCTAAGCAACTTTCTGGCAATAGGGTTGTCCCCTGTTATTTGGGATGCCCTGAAATCAGTAGGAGAGAGAAAAGTATCTTCCAGGTAATCTTCATGGGGCATGTTAGAAAGTCCTGATGCTGATTGCTTAGAACATGCTTTTATGAGTAGGTTGGAGAAATAGATGATTTTCTGAAATCCTTTCCAGCTTCTAAGAGATCATACATCATAGAATCATAGACTATTAGAGCTGACCTTATAGGGCCAACCACCTCATTTGACAAATGGGGAAATGGTGACTAAAAGTTTAAGTGGCTTGCCTAAGGAAATTTAGAAGATGAATAAAAATTAGAATTCAGGTAGCTCGACTCAGGTAGGGCAGCTAGGTGGTGCAGTGGAGAGGGTGCCAGACTTGGAGTCAGGAAGGTACATGTTTCTGAGTTCAAATTTGTCCTCAGACCCTTATCAACTATGTGACTCTAGGCAGGTCACCTTAACCCTGTTTGCCTCAGTTTCCTCATCCGTAAAATAAACTGGAGAAGGAAATGGCAAACTACTCCAGTATTTCTGCCAAGAAACCCCAAATGTGGTTACAAAGACTTGGTTGTGATTGAAAATGACTCCACAACAAAAGCCTGACTCAGTCCAAGCTTGCTTCTCTAAGTCAAGCTAATTCACTCATTTCTCCTTAATAATAGGATAATTAAGATTTAGTTTTAATGTTCTTCTCTCTGCCTATTCCCAACCTATACCCCACCCTTGCCAAGTTCTCACAAGTTGTCTTAACATTCTTAGAAACATAAATGACTTAATATTAGCAAAAAATCGAGAGGTCCAGGGCCTTACCGGCCTTCAGTGGCATACTGATTTAGTGATATTACCACCACCACTTGTAAGGAAAAATCAGCCATTAAACTAATAGCTTTCTGTGTTTCTCCAAAAAAAGTGCTAATTTATTTCTTTCTAATGGCCATAAATATAGGCAAATGACCCTTCCCTAACAAGAACTCCCTATTCTGACTAACTCTTCCTTAATTAGATTTAGATAGTGCAGAAGGCTACCTAGCTTATTCAATTTGACTGTTTCATGCTGAAATTGCTTTACATACTTTTAAGAAATCTAGCTTTGAAAAACCCTTGGCCTAGTTTTACTAGTAAGACCATGAGACATGCACATTTATGCCTCATTTTGAGACATTCATCAGATTTGGGGGCAGCTGAATGGTTTTTAAAAGCAAAATCACAAACATCAAAATTAGGACTCAAGTACTAGGATTTCTTAAGAGAGTAAAAATGGAGTCCTGTAGAGCACATTCTAGCTAGTTAATGAGGAGGTGAAGTATAACAATCTTGTATGTAACATTGCTCTCACATTATATCAATATATATAATTAAGGCATATTTTTTAATCTACTCCTGGGAGAAGCTGCAGGTAAAATAAACTTAGAAGAAAATAATGGTTCTTGTGGTACAATATATTAGATTGATATCTTTTAATGCTGTTATAAGCTTCATACGGGGAGAATGGAAATTCTTGAACATTCTCTGTATTTATAATGTAAAAGCAAAGTGACTACTCAGGCCTTTGTTCTCTCAAATACCTTAGCAAACACAAGCATGCATGAAATGTAGAGCTGAATACTTGCATTCAGAGAGGGACTTCTTCCCTAACTGTTCATATTCAATCTGTTTCTGACTCAAAAATTGGAGGTTGGAGTGAAGTAGACCTGTGAAGGGCAATTGTCAGTGGAGGAATTGTTATTTCCCTTTCTTCTCCAGGAGCAGAGAAAAGAAGACTTTTTTGTGCTATGAGAGTTTGGAAGATATTTGAGGCTCTGAAATGGTAAAATCATGCTGAAAATAACTTAGTTTAATCAATCAAAAAGCACAAGTATCACCTATGTGCTTGACCACAGACACAAAAATGAAACTGTGGCTGCCCTCAAGGATCTACATTTTATTGAGGAGATGATGTGCATTTAAATAGCCATATTTATAAGTGACTAGGAATGTCTACCTACCCACCCACATGGGTATTATTGCCTGACATACACTTTTCTCCCATTCCCCCTACTGATTCATGCTGGCAGGTCTGGAGTCTCAGAGAAGAACATGTTACATGGCTGCCATTCAGAACTTTTTCTCAGGATCTTGAAATATATCTAGTATAGGGATTTATTTTCTCTCCCTGTACTACTTACTGCTCCCCCCCCCCCCAACCTTTTGAAGGCAGAGCTTTGACTTGGGAAACATGGCTACAAGGCATTATTTACATGTGATTATTTTTAGAATTTTCAGCATTATAACTACTACTTGCATTAAAGTGCCTGAGCCCCCACAGGTGTGCTTTCCATTTATACAACATCAGTCCCATGTCAACATACATTATTAACCATAAAACATTTAGTAAGCAATTAAACAAAAACAATAATAATAACATTCACTCTCTAGAAGAGCAACTAATAATAACATTTATTCATCAGAAAAGAAAGCATAATAGTAATATGACTGTCTCATAAACCTGAATCATACTTTCCTATCAATGTGCACAGTGTCAATGGGAAAAGCAAGTACATACTTGTGGGGAGACATGAGTAAAGAAAGTCATATGTGGAGGGGAATTCACAACTTTGGGATACTGGGATTAGTGTCCTTTATCACTTTGTATAATCTATATCACATGAAGGTAACTCTCTGTTAACTGCTTTTCTTCTAATTTCTCCTTTGCTGGACATAAACATTCCTGTTTTTGAATTAAAGAAGTAGTGATGAGGTCTTTTTCTTCACAGCCACCCTTAATAGGTAAGTGAGAAAAAAGTTTTATGTTCTTTCAGTGAAAAGCAGTAGAGAACTGCTGGAGCTTTTCAGATCTACAAATAGTAGAAGATTCTGTTTTGTCTAATGAGCTCCAATTCTCTTTTTATAGAAAAGCACAGGTCACAAAAATATGTAAATTCAATTTTCTCTCCTTTGTTCCCCTCTTCTCTTCCCTATTCCATCTGAATCAAAAAGGAGAAAAAAGTAAAATGCAACAGAGGAGGAATTGAAAATTTTCTTCTCTCTTGGACTGTATATGACTAGTGAGCAACTAGAATTAATAACTCCTTATACAATAGCAGGATAAAATTCTCTTATAGAAGCTGATATAGTCAATCATTAGCAAAACAATGATTCTTTCAATCAGCAAGTTTCCAGGAAAGCAAAAGAAGAGTCATTTGTTTCAGGTGGAAGTTTTATATGGTTCTGGCTTCTTTGTGCTAAGCTATCCTTTTGCTTTCCTTATTCCTCAAAACGTTCCTGGTTTTGCATGCCTTCCCATATCTAAAATAAGAGCTCTTGGTTGTCAATGGCTTTATATCTATGAGGTAAAACTCAAGAAATCTACCTTTTTTTTTTAAATAGCAAGAATGAACCCAAGAGTATTTGTAAAATATTCCCTTAGTTCCCAAACTATTTTTTGACCTGTAATTGCCAATTGTAATTATGAATTATCACATGTAAATGTTTGATTACCTATAATACCCTGTTGTCAAGTTTCCTCAGTCATTGTTCTGTCTTCAAATAGATCCTCAGGATTTGGGTAGAGAGGAAGTGGGAGGGAAAGAAAATGAGTATTTTCCAATCAGAAAAATTAAAACCTAATTTTAGAAAAAGGTTCTATACATTCCTCTGAGGACCATTTCTTTATCTGGTCCTATGTGTAGTCTATCTTTCATTGATAAGACATTTATCTGAGAAACTTTGTTTCTTTCACAAGTGAATTAAAATTTAAAATAAATGTTCTTTCTCTGGCCCTTTCACAAACCAAATTGCTCACAAATGGAAGGGGTAGACTCTTCTATACAAAATGTATGCAAAATACATTCTTTATTGGGGGACTAGGAAGTTGGGGGATAAGGAAAAACTATATCTCGAAGATGGTTTTGAGAAAAGTTTCAAAAGAAATGAAGGATTCTAAGAGACAGAGGCAAGAATATAGTGCAATCTAGCCCTGGGGCACAATCAGCACAAAGACATGAAAAATGGAAATGGAATGCCATGTAAAGCAAGTTTGGCTGGATTGGCATGTTCTCAGAGAGGCGTAGTAGATAATACAGTTGGAAAACAAGCTTAGGTTAAGGTTGTGAAGGGTTTTAAAAGTCTAAAGAGGAACTTATATTTGATCTCAGAGATAATAGAAAGCTGCTGTCATTTGAGTAGAAGAATGGCATCATAAAAGGTACCCTTTAGGAAATTCACTCTGGCAGTCTAACAAAAGATGGATTAGAGAAAGGAGAGATTTGAGACCAATTAGGGGGCTATCACAATAGTCCAAATAAGAGGTGATAAGGTGATAAGGACCCTGAAGGAACTAAGGTGGTAGCTGTGTGAGTTGAAAGGAAATGGATGTGAGAAATGCTATTGAAGGAGAAATAGCAAGATTAGGCAACTGATTGGATATGTGTATATATGTTATCTTCACTAAGTAAAGGATAACAGTAGGGTTTCAGACCTAGCTGAGTGGAAGAATAATGATGCCTTAGAAAGAAATGGGCAAATTCCAAGAAGGGTGGATTCCAGAAAAATAGTGGATTCTGAGAGAAATATAAATATTTCAATTTTGGACATGAGGAGATTGAAATTGCTTTAGGAATTCATTTTGAAATAACAAAAAAAGTCCTTTTCAAATGTTAAAGTTGCACAGATATTAAATGATTATTTTTAATTGTTATCTCAATCTCATCTTTTTGATGGGGATAAGATCAATTGTTATTGGGACAATTTTTCATTCTGTTATATTTCCTTTATACTCAACATTCAACAGAATGTTGCATGGGTGAACAAAATAATTGCTATTTGTATTTGAAAACTGTTGTTAGGATGCAAGCTTATTCTCTATATAGACTACTATACAGATTCAGCACAAATCCAGGAGTAGCCACAGCAGTGGGGATAATATTGTATTTTGATTTTTCTTCTTCTCCTCCTCCTTCTTCTCTGTCTCTTCCCTCTTCTCCTTCTCCTTCTTTCTTCTTCCTTCTCTTCCTCCGTCTCCTCTTCCTCTTCCTCCTTCTTCCTTCTCCCTTCTTCCCTCTCTTCCTTCTCCTCCTTCTCTTCCTTCTTTTCCTCCTGCTTCTGCTTCTTGTTCTTCTTGTTCTTGGTCTCCTTCTTTCTTCTTCTCCTTTCTCCTCTACTTCCTTCTCCTCCTTATCTTCCTTCTTTCTTCTTCCTTCTCTTCCTCTTTCTCCTCCTCCTCTTCCTCCTTATTCCTTCTCCTTCTCTTCCTTCTCCTCCTCCTGCTTCTGCTTCTTGTTCTTGTTCTTCTCCTTCTTTCTTCTTCTTCCTTCTTCTCTACTTCCTTCTCCTCCTTATCTTCCTTCTTCTTTTCCTTGTCCCTCTTTTTTGCCTGTGATTTAACTGGTGTAGAAAATTTCATCTTTTAATATAGGTTTTCTACTTTCCAATATGGCAGTTAGGACTTGAACCCAGGCTTTCCTTGCTCTGAAGTTGGCTATCTAGCCAATTCACCATGTTGCCTCTCATTATCATTTCCACTGTTATAATTTTCAGTATCATCGTCATCATCATCATCATCATCATCATCATTATTGGTATTCAATGTCAATAAGTACTTGAATATCTAATATGTACCTAGTATGTTTATTTTTTTTGCAAGACAATTGTGCTTACGTGACTTATTCAGGGTCACTGAGTCAGGGTTAAGTAGCTGAGGCCATATTTGAACTCAGATCTTCCTGACTTCAGAGTTGATACTAATCACTGTACCAGCTAGTAACATCCAGACCCATGTTTCTTTTAAAAAAGGTTTTTTTTTTTCCTGTACTTGAACCAATAACCTAAGGCCCCCCAGGGAATATTTACTATAGTCCTCTATTCTATCAATTGAATAAAGCACCACTTTCATTATATCTTCTAGATGAAATTTCATGAGGGTAGGGACTATATCTTATTGATCTTCATGTAGTATTCAGTGTTTATCTACCACAATACTTTTAAAGTACAAGGAACTTAATAAACATTTCCCAAATTTGGTGATTGTGTCTCTCTTGCTTAACATTTTCCAATAACTTCCCTTTGCCTGCAGGAAAGGTTCAAACACCTAAGTCTGACCTGTCACAATTTGGTCTCAGATACTGTCTAGTATTATTATAGTATTATATTAATAGACATAGTCTATTAAGTTTCTCTTTTAGAAAAACCTTTCATTGCAGTCAGCTTGTCTTAGATTACACCATTCTCTCTGCTTGGAATAGCTTCCTTAATTCTCTGTCAATTTAGTCTTTTGTCCTAGTGCTATTTCCCTCTTCCTAGAATATCCTTTTAATCATTGCTGCAGATCAAAATGCTACTTATCCTTCAGTGCCCAACCTAACTTCCCTTTCTTCCATGAAAACTTCTTTAGTCATCCCTGGCATAGTATGATCCCTCCATCCTTTGGATTTATATAGTGTTATTGTTGGTCATTTGCTTCTATGATGTCTTTTGTGTTGCTATCTTATCCTTTTCATTTGTACAGGTTGTATATCTACAATTAGAGACTGTAGCTTCTTGTACCTGATATTTTATACGCCTCAATGCTTAACTTATAAATTTAATGTTTTATATATAATGCTTATTATAGATTGGTTGAAAACTTTAGTGGATATATGTTCTTATTGATATTAATCCACTAGTGTGAATTACTGACCACTCATAACTTTTTATCTTAGTAATTCTTGTCCATTGCCTCTCATTTTTCCTCATGATGTATCAATACTTCAATGATACCAGTATAGCCTTCACGTTGTCCATCTGTTTTTCTTGCTCTTTTTTTAACTTGGATTGGTCCATCTCCTTTCCCAAAAAAACATTCCCTGAATGATTTTTTTACTCCACATCTTGCATGCAATTCATTATTCTTAATATGCTACAGCTGACCTACACTCACAATTCATCTTTTCATTACCCTTTGTGTCATTTTAATTTTCATTCTTTGGAGATTGTAGTGTTCCATGATCCATGGAGTTCCATAATCCATCAACCAGATGCAGCCACATAGATGACTTTGTTCAGTGATCCTCTGATGATCAATATCAAGTGAAGGGGAGAAAAAATGATAAAATATACTTTTCTTGATAGCAAGGTGGGGGGCCATGGATGTGGAATGTCATATATGTTAGAAATAGTGGCTGTGCTAGTTGGTTTTGTACAACTTTTCTATCTGACAAAAAAAAAGATTATGTATGACACTAGGAAAAATGGGTTATGCAAACAAAAGACTAACAAATCTTCAAAAAAAATCAAATAGAGACATATGTTCAACAAAAGTTTTTGCCACTGTTATGATGTGCTTTCTGTATAGTCTAAATATAATTCAGTCTAAGCAGTATAAAAAGCATTTTTCAAATACTTACTATATTTAAGGCATGTGCTAGGTGCTGGGGATACAAAGAAGAAAAGGAAAAAAATATACCTTTTCCCTATAGAAGGTTTCATTTGACTAAAACCATGTAGCATGTAAACATATGGCTATAGATATGATCCTATGAGGGGGAATAACAGAGATAACAATTAGTTGCAACAAAAAGGAGGTGGCACAGAACTAAATTTTGCAGGAAGCTAAGAATGACAAGAAGCATAAGGGAGGAAGGAATGCATTTCATGTATAGGGTCCAGCTTGTGCAAAGTTTTGGTCAGGAAATGAAATGCCTCATTCAAGAAACAAGAAGTAGACCAGTTTGACTGGAGATAAAATGAAATAAGTTAGGGAAGGTGGCAGCCAGATGGTGATGAGCTTTCAATATCAAGTTGAGAATTTGGTATTTTATCCTAGAGGGAATTGGGAGCCATTGCAAGTTTTTTAAGCAGGAATGTGCCCAAGTCAAACATATTTTACAAAGATTGTTTTTCTAACTGTGTGGAGCCTTGATTTGTGAAGGGAAAGACTGGAAGTAGGATCTCATTAAAATACAATTACAATTATTTGGGCATGAGACGTTGAGGATCTGGTCTCAATAATAGACATAAAAGTCTTGACTAGCTTTTTCTTACTGAGCTTAGAATCATGGGACCTGAACTTGAATACTTGTTCTGCTACTTAGGACCTTTGGGGTCTTGGGAAAGACAATTTATTTGAGTTTCTGTTTACTCATCTGTCAAATGAAGAGGTTGCACTATCAGGGCTTCTTAAACTTTTAATTTTTACCTGACCATGGTTGTATAGGTATACAAAATAGATATACAAAGCAAACATTTACTGACAATTAAACATAATTTCTCAACCCCTACATTTGGTTACAAGACTCCATATGGGATCAAGAACCACCATTTAAGAAGCTATTGACTATATCACCTCTAAAATCCCTTCCTGTTCCAAATCCTCTAATAGAAAACTAGGGGAGGAGTGGGTTTAGGAGGGAAGACAACCAGTTTTATTTTAGACATATTGAGCTTGAGAGACAAACAGAACATTTATCTGTTGCATAGAGATGTTCAACAGGATGTTGATAAAACTACTACAACTGAGGAGATATTAAATATGGAGATGTGAGAATCACTGGTATAGATGTAGAGGAATTGATTTATGACCAATTTCTCAGCATCCAAGGCCCAAAATATAATCACAAAGTGTCAATGAGGCGTTTAACAAACTCTACTGATGATTTGCACCTGATCCTTTATGAGATGCAAACAATTCACTTGAATGAATGAAAGTGTTCTACATTATTGATCAAATAAAAAATTATACTTACTTTTACAAGGTTTTATATGGGTAGGCACCAGGCACAACTCAAGAGTTTGAGAGTTCCATGCTAGGAGTGAGAAGTAAAAGAAGAACTAGGCCCTGAAAGGGAATAAATTTTGGAGGAGAGAGATGAAGTTTTTTTTCTCCTTCCTTCTTCATTGCCCAGCCTCCCTCCACTTTCAATGCTCATGTTGTTTTGAAGGGGACTACTTGACCATTAGGAGCCACAGCATATAACAGGGAACACACACACACACACACACAACACTCCAGTCAGTTAGAGACACAGGGAGGCAGTCACTTGAGGGAGAATAAATTTCCAGGATTTAAGAGAGAGTTAGTCTTTATAATTGAGACTCAAAATGTGGACTGCCCATCTGAGATGCTTTCCCCAGAGAGCGGGGTGGGGGTGGGGGGATTTAGTTAGGATTCTCTGAGAAAGAAAAGGACTTCCAGACCCCATAGTTTTAGATTTTTGCATTTCCTTAGTCTCATGTCACCCCAATTGTATGCTTCACTCCTAATATACTCTTAAGTTTCTGCCTATTCTCCAAAGGACAATATATGTTTGTGAGACTGTGCCTCAGGTTTCTTTGTGTGTAGGCTACTTCAGGCTACTGTTTGTTATTATTAACTCTCTATTTACTGAGATCTAATTGAGTCGATTGACTATTAAAGACAAGCAAAGCAGTAAGAAGTTGTGAGCTGTAGTTTTAGAAGAGTGATCCCATATGGTGTTCCCTGGAACCTTGAGAGTAGTCAACCTTAAATCTAAAAATCCAAATAATGGGAAATTAGGCTAGAAAAGTGTTATGTAGGGGTGATAGGCCTATGGAAATCATTGTCATCCAGAAAAAAAGGTATAGAAAAGGAAGAAAATAGGGCCAAAAGCAGACTGTATCCACAATTAGATTATGCAACATAGAAGATGAATCAACATAGAAAACTGAGAAGGAAGAGTAAAAAAATTGGGAGGAAAACTAGCAAAGAGCACTCTCACAAAAATCCACGGAGAAGAAATTATCCACCAGAAAAACAGCAGTATCAAATGCTGCAGATATCAAGAAGAAAGAATCTGGGATAACATTGTTGAATATAACAATTAAAATATCCTTGGTAAATATGGAGAGAATAATTTCTGTTGACCGGTAGGATTGAAAACCAGTTTACAAAAGAGAGGTGAGAAATGAGAGAGAAAAGAAGGAACAACAGCAATCAATGTAGATGTCTTTCCAAATGGAAGCCAGGGCTCAGGAAAGTCTCTAGGTTCATATACACTAGCTTAAAACCTCAAAACCTGGCCCCAAACATTTGTGTCTCTTTGACTTGTTATGAATTCAACTGTAGTTTACTCCAAGCAATCGTCCAATATAGTTTAAATATAACTTAGCCTTGGTTTTGCAAATATGGGTAACAGGTCCTCAATTCCTACACAAGCATTTAAGGTAATAAGCATATGAATAAAACAGCTTTTTAAAAAATCATCTCCTGGAAAATGTAAATGAAGCAAAGGACTCACAAAAACTCATAAACATATAGAGAAAACCATCAGCTCTACCCAGCCCCTGGAAAGAAATCACCTTCTGAGACTACTGAACAAGTCATAATATGCGTCTTATTAGACCTGCCCTGAATACATCATTGTAATAGCAGAGGTTTGAGGGAGGAGTAAGATACAGGAAGGCATGTCAAGGTAGGAAGTTATGGTGGATTGAGAGATTTAAAATGTTCTGAATCATGGAGGATGGATTCTCTATAGATGGCAAAGTCTTGAGATGATCCTTTTTGCTGATGACATTGTATTGCCTGTATCAAGTCCTCAAATACTTGTGCCTTCCCCACAAAATCCATGGCCACTCATAATAATTTTGTTCCCAGATCCATAATGATAAAGCTAAAAATGCCTATTGTTTAGATTTTGACATGAAATCTTTCATCACTTATTCCACTAATAATATACATGTCTGAGGTAGACATTGCAGATAGAAAGTGACCTGGACCCTGAAATGATGAGAACAAGGGAGAGCCCAGTGTGAATTTTATTTAGAAAGCTGCAATTAAGAGCTATATCTATCACAAAAAACTTACCTCTAATAAGAAAGTTCTCTTGATTTTTATAAAATCATAAATTTTGAGCTAAAAACTGGATGAGCCTTAGAAGTCATTTAGTTGTGCTCCATGCAAACTCTGAGAATTATTCTCCCAACTTCCATTCCCACTGGTGAATTGGGTACCCAGAACATATATACTTCTTTCTTGGTGACAATCTTGAGGTGTCAGGGGGTAATTTTCTAGCGTCATTGTCTCTGACCTTTTTCAGTAGGCTTCTTCCCAAAATTATTGGTTGAGAATCAATTTAGTCAGCCATTCTCAAGTAGCTTTTAGGAAGGTTTATTAACTAAGATGAGAAAAACAATAATTGGTACAAAACATCTCCAAATCTATGTGACATTCTCTCACAAGTAATAAATGCATAGGCTGAAGAAAGCTCAAGCTTAAGAAAGCAGATGTGGCAAAGGATTGACTAAAAGCTCTTGGTTCCTGGAAGTCCTTTTCAACCATTTGTAGGTTAATCAAGAAGTTCTCCTTAAGCTAGATGAATCTATGTTTACTATTATCCTTGGTTCCCAGTCAAACATTGTTGTCATCCAACTTGGGGGTGTCATTTAGTACACAAATAGGAAGGTTGGAAGAATCCAATAACTTCTGGACTTTTAAAAATGAGTAGGTCTTTCTCTAGTCAGATAAGGGCATGTCAGAAGGAATGAAGGAGGATGAGTTAAAACATGTCTCCTTTCTTCTCCTTTCCCCCCACTCTCCTTACTGTTGCAGGTGGTTTCTTCTCAGTGGTATGTGTCTCTCTCTCTCTCTCTCTGTCTCCTTGTGACTATCACCCTTCTTTTAATCTAGCTCTGAATTTTTTTCTGTCACTCAGTCTCTCCAGCTCATTTGCTTGCTTTTTCATCTTTCCCCATCTCTTCTTTCTCATAACATCTTCTCTATAGAAGAAAATTCATTTACACTGAATTGTTGGGGACTTGATAGATTTTCTTTCTTCCCCCAAAGGGATTTGCATTTTTAAAAGGTGATGCTGAGAGAGGGCAGCAAGTGATTAAAAGAAAGGAATGAATTGTGACAAGTGAAATTTCAGACATCAGTAAGAAGAAATATTAGGGCAAAAAGAGCTTTAAATATTCCCATTGCCTATCCTAGAAAAGCCTTTGGATAGCTCCCAGCTAACTTTTTCTGCCAATAAAAGCAGACCTGGCTTGAGCATCAAGAATCCTGGATTAGAATTCTGACTCTGGCATTTATCATTGGTATGACCACAGGCAAGTGGCTTAATTGCTACTCACCTCTTATTTTCTTCAACTATCAAATAGCGATAATAACGCTTGTACTCTCTTTGTCTAAAATATCCTTTCAATGCCACACAGTGTTGCTGAGAAGAAAGTGCTTTGTACTTATCAGAACACAGAGAAAATGGGGATGGAGATGCAGTGTGGTTTAGTGGATGGAATACTGGATTTGGGAAAGACCTGGTCCTCTTGGTACCTTGATTTCTGTATCTGTAAAGTAAGAGCATTGGACTCAATGACTCCAACATTCCTTTTAATTCTAAATCTATGTTCTCTTGTTCCAGTGTCATTTTCCCTGGGCTTTAGGGCCTTGGGGAGATTTTATGATATTGGGGAGAACCAAGTTGTCCTTTCAGTTCAAGCTAACCTATTCTTGATCTTTCTCAGGTACCATCATCCATCCTTTCTCTATCCTCACCTCTGCCACTAGTCATATGTTGCCTTTTTTAATGTTGAATTCTTTTTCAAAGCTGCCTTTTTTTCTGTAATTTTACAATATTCACCTACACACACAGGTACAAAGGAATGGTGGGAGTGAGGATAGGGAGAAAACTCGGAGTATGATTTTTCCTGGGCCCCATGGGGATGGCTCTGATTACAAGATTTATATTTCACATTTTGTCTGTCTATCAAGCAAACCTGCACATGCAGAGATGCGCAGAATGTATCCATAATCTCCCTTAGCTGCTATGATGTGATGCATTTTTATGTCCTGAAAAAAATGTTTTATGTTTGTGGTGCTATAATTGTTTATCTCCTTTCTGTAATTCTGGAAGTGGTTGTATTAACTTATTCTGTTATTGGAAGTACTTACCTTTTCTCAACCCTATATAACCCTGGTCTGTGGCACAGATGACTGATGAATGCCATTCAGTTTCACATTCTATACCATTTGTCTACAAATGGAGCCTCCAGGGGACTGAGAACTTCCTCTCTTCTGAGAAACAACTTAATTATTTCTCGTTTTTTTTTCCTTTCTTGATTGGAAATATCACCTGTTAGAGGGGGTAGAATATGTGGGAAGGAAAAGCAATGGCCAGCCTTTACATGGCTTACCCCAAAGGAACTTTATGTCTCAGAAAACTGAGATAGAGAAAAACCATTCACAGAACCAGAGTAATGATTTTCAATTTTTGACTCTGGGATAGATGGTAAAAATGTATCTGTATTCAGCTAAAGAGTAGGGAGTTTGATAGAGGATACTTTTAATCATTAGGATACTTTTAGTAAAATCTCTGTAGAGAAAGAATTTGAGGAACTTCTTGATTTAGGAGGAGCTGTCATGGTGAGGAAGTAGCAGCCTTCATGAACTAATTAATTCTTTCTAACTAGTGCTAATCTCAGTTGTTCCAATCATTGGAAGGATTGTAAATGTAGTCAATACCCTCTAAATTTTGATGCCTTGAGACAAAGCTCTAGTTGCCTTCCCCTAGTTATAACTTGACATAGAATTGGTTAGAGCTGGACATTGACTACTTGTAAAGGGAAAGGAGCCAAGGATTTTGAAGTAGAAGCCTGGTATCCAAGTCCTGCTTGTGATTTTGAGGCAAGTTACTTCCCACCCCTGAATCAGTTTTCTTGGTAGTAAAATTAGGGAGCTGAAATAGATTATTTCTAAGATCTAATTCAGGTTTAAAGTCCTATGATGCTATGATCTGATTTATTGTATATAAATGCTAAGCATTTATTCGTTGCTTTAGGCATAGTTTTTCTTGAATTACTTATCTTCAAAATTAGAGGATGGGTAGGAGATGGTATAGTTAATAGAGCGCATGCCCTGGAGTCAGGAGGGCTTGAATTCAAATTTGACCTCAGACATTTAACACTTACTAGCTGTGTGATCTTGAGCAAGTCTCTCTTTTTTCTTTAAATCAACTTTTTTATTATCATTATAGCTTTTTATTTACAAGATATATGCATTAATTTTTCAGCATTGACAATTGCAAAACCTTTTGTTCCAACTTTTTCCCTCCTTCCCCCTACCCCCCTCCCCCAGATGGCAGGTTGACCAATACATGTTAAATATGTTAAAGTATGAATTAAATGCAATATATGTATATTGCATGTTCAAACAATTATTTTTTGAGCAAGTCTTTTAATTCCAATTGCCTCACAGTAAAACAAATCCCAGAGGATGACTTCACATTGACTCAAGTTTTGATGTAGTAGATTATCTTGGGAGATGATTATGGGAGTTGGGGTAGCTACTTCTAATGCTGAAGGAGTGGCCCTCTCTCTCTCTGGCCATTTTAGCTGAGTTTTAAACTCTGCCACTTATAAGCTGTGTGATTGTAGACAAGTCATCCTGACATCTTTAAAATGGATTGGATATGAGTTATCTTCCAGATTTAAATCTATGTTCCCAGGAAGGGAAGGAGAAAAAGCTATATCTACTATTGCTGTTATGAGACTCAATTTCTGAATATCAAATCCTAGAATTATGGGTAGCGATGATGGAAAAAATGAAAATAAAGACAAACTTCAATAATTTGAAGAAGCTGAAAGTAGGAGATGTAAGCAGTTTGGATCAGTGAACAATAATAATTAGTAATAACATTAATAATTACATTAGACATTTCTACAGTGTTTTTAGGCTTACAAAATACTTTACAAGTATTACTTCACTTAAGCCTAGTGACAACTCTGAATGTAGGTATTTTTATGCTTATCTGATAGAGAAGAAAATTGAGGCTCAGAGGTATTAAATGATTTACCCACAACTATGCAGTTAGGTTTTGAAGGAGAATTTGAACCCATGCCTTCTCAACTCTAAATGCAGTGCTAGGTCCATTACATCTTAAGTTCTATCCATTATGCCATAAATTGGATAAGATGAAATAATTTTTATTAAATAAATTTCTGCTTTATAATACTATTTTGTTATTACACTGTGAATGATCTTACATTATAAAAAGTCATTTAATAGAAGTTCTGAGATCAGCTGCCTTAATGTATAGAGAAAAATCGGTTAATATATATATATATATATATATATATATATATATATATATGTAGTATTTAACATATATGGGACAACTAGGTGGCACAGTGAATAGACTGCTGCACCTAGAGTCAGGATTAATGATCTTTGTGAGTTCAATTCTAGCCTAAGATACTTATTAGCCATGTGACTCTGGGCAAGTCTATTTGCCTATTAGCATCTGTAAAATAAGATGAATAGGAAATGGTAAACCATTCTAGTATCTTTATGAAGAAAACCCCAAATGGGGTCATGAAGAGTCAGATATAACTGAAAAATGACTAAACTACAAAAAGGTGTATTAATCTGTTTTTATGCAAGTATATGCTTTTGAAATACTTAGGGAGATGTGAAAACATTATGCTTTCTTAAGCATTTTAAATATTTCAATTTCCATCTTGTTTATATATAAAATTCATTTTCATTGCCTAGGAAGAATGGGTTACCAAAAGAAAGTACATTACAAGCATTGTCCCCACTAGTTCTCAGAGATTTTGAATCACTAGACTCTGAAACTATTGGTTTTACAGGTATGCCTAGAAAGTTTATTTCACAATGATATCATCAAAAACATCATGAACAAACTGTACCAGAAAGTCACAATATGGTCCAATAACAAATTTTGGCCAATTGCCCACTTATAATGTGGGTAACATTGATTGCATTTGCAATTGGATTTTACATCTTGGTTTAGAGAATTACTTAAGGACTTTAGATGATGTTTTCTGTAAAATAATTTTAAATTTCTCTGCTTTGCTCACAAATTTTCATATTTTCTTGAGTATGAAGATAAAGTTACTTCCTTTTTTAGTGTAAGTTTCACAGCTATGTACTTATAGTACCACAGATTTAGAAGGGAATTGATCTCAAAGGTCATTTAGTTCAATCCCTCATTTTGTGATTCAGGAAACTGAGGCCCAAACAAATTAAGTGACTTTTTCAAGATCATACAGTTCTCAGAGTCAGGATTTGAATCTAGTTTCTCTGACTCAAAATTTTCTTTGTGCATTATATGTATATATATACACCACACACAGACACAGACACAGACACAGACACACAGACACACACACACACACACACACACACACACACACACAATAGAGATATACATATATGCCAAAAATTTGAATGAAGCTTTAAGCTTTAATAACTTATGGGCATTGATCTCTTCCTATTTGTCTTCTTATTCTTTTTGAGCTTTAATAAGTTAAAACTGTATCATGATTTCTGAGACACCTGATAATCAGGTTTTTAGTGCTGTACCAAATATTTTGGCGCCTGAAGCAGTTATTACTAGTAGGATGTGAGTCTAAAGGACTCCCCTGTATATCTAAAAGTTTGCTCTATGTTTGAACTTTAATTAAAATTGAAAATAAATTAAAATAATAAATACTGATAAATATAAATCTATTAATATCTTTTGTATGCAGAATACTGTATTAGGCCCATAGAGAAGTACAAAATTTAAATACAGCAAGGTATGGTGGTTTACACCCATAATCCCTGCTCCTGGGAAACTGAGTCTGGTAATATCATTTGAGTTCAGTAGTTATGAGTGCAAAGAGCTAATACTAATCAGGTCCCCTTACTGAGTCTAGCATCAGTATGCTGAGCCTTTTAGAATGGGAGCCACCAACTTTATTTTTGTAATTCCATGGGAGGAAAAATTGCTATTTTATTTATTATGTTGCTAAAAATTGCTATAAAATATTTTGCTGTTTTTTTGGTTTTTACTTCAAAGTCACTTCTTAAAATCTTCCAATTGAACCCTCCCTAATAACAGAGAAAAACATCAATGATATAGTAACTAAGCTTATAGAATACCACATTCCAAATCTGTAGATTGTTGAAGATTTCCACTATGACCAGAGCTAAATTCTTCCTGGACACTCCCCTATTAGCTCTTCTTGGTAATTATTTTTCCTTCCCTTTTTCCTGACCTCATTCGACTGATATAAGCCTTTAAATAGCCCATTGCAGCTTATGGGATTGATTTTGGCTGGTACCATCCTCAACAGGATAAAGGTGATACATAGTCATTTGAGGCATTGGATGTGTTAATCTCATGGCTTCTTCTGCTTGGCTCTGACCCTTTGTTGTGATTCTAGAACTCCTGGCTTATGTCTTGGCTTTTTTTCATCTGAGCTGCTCCTCTGAGCTTGATTTCATGTTGGAAATTTATTTGATATATTGTGCTGTCGTGACGTCGGATTCTAGAATTTGACTCCATGTTCTGGTCCTACCTTTTCGTATCTGTATGTACCTAAAGAGAAGCAGCTAAGTAGCTCAGTGGAAAGAGTGCTAGTCCTGAATTCAGGAAGATCTGAATTCAAATTTGGCCTTGGACACTTATAAATTTCATGACCCTGGGCAAATTACTTAATTTGTCTTTGCCCTAATCCACTGGAGAAGGAAATGGGAAACCAATCTAGTATCTTTGTCCAGAAAATCCTATGACCCTATGGATAGTCTATGAGGGTCACAAAAAGTCGGACATAATTAAATGACTGAACAACAAAAAATGTACCTAAAGGACTTATGGCTTTTAAAATCTATCTTCCAAGTGTCTCTTCTAAATCTGATCTTAGCCACAAACCAGTCAAGCTTGAAAAAGTTGGGCTGGAAAGAAGGGGTGGAGTTTTGGGGTGGGACAGGGATACTGATTGATATTGTCATTCAACAAGTTTTTAGCTCCTTTCTCCAGCAGCAAGTCTGCTTGGCTTCCATATCAAGGAAAAAACATGATAAAACATACCATTGAGCTGAATACTCCCTGTTCCCCGCCTCCCCCAACTTCCCCCCTAACCCCCTCCTCACCCCACCCCATTCCTTCCTCTTTCTGCTTCTTAGATGTGCTCCTTGAGGAAAGGGACTCCTTATTTTTCTTTATATCCCCAGCACTTAACAAAGTATCTAGCATATAGTAGGTACTTTTAAATGTTTATTGAATTGAACTGAATTAATGGTGTGTCAGGTCCCTGAAATTGCTTTGAGAAGTAATCCCAACTGGGAGGAGCTTTAACCTGCTAGGAAAAGTATGATATACAGGCAATGTAATGGAGTATAGACTGTATACCTTCAGGATGGATTTGAGAGAGATTCTCTAAAAGGCAAATATTCTAAACAAAAAGATCATATGAGAAAAGCAATATAATTTTGCTAGATATTCTTATCATAGGATCATAGATTTTGAGCTGGAATGGAACTTGGAGGCCATTCTAAGCCAAACCCCTCACTTTTATAGATGAAAGAATCAAGATGCTGAAATGGTAAGTCACTTACAGAGTTTTATACATGTAATAAATGACAGTAAAAATTTGAATCCAGGTCCTCTGCCTTCACATCTAGTATCTTTTCCAATGTACCAGGCTTGATTACAAGAGATAATATGAAGGAGTGAAGAGAGGGCTAGCCTTGGAGTCAGAAAGATGTGAGTGTCACTCAATCTTGACTCAGATGAATTATTTTGGCTTTCTGATCTTGGATAAGTAACTTGCCTTACCTCTATGATTATGACTTGTAGTTGTGGGCCAGTGACTCTCGTCACTAGGAGTTGCCAAAATTATTACAGTCACTGATCTGTCTCTCCATTCCCCTTCTCCCTCCCATTTTTTTTTTTTGTTCATGAAGGTAAGAAACTAAATATACATATGAAAACTAGCATAGTATATATTTGTAGGTTGTGATTTTTATTCAATTATTTTTTGTCAGCTAAGATTTTAAAAGTAGAGCAAAGTGCTCATTATCTAAAACCACACTTCTCAAGCACAAAAATACTTTTTATGTTTAGATGACTCAAAAAAGACTGAAATGGATTTTTTCACACCAAAAAAATGCACTGAAAGTTTGAACAAATGTAATCAATTTTTAACCATCAGAGAGTTCTCTGGGGGCAAGAATTGTAAAATACCAAAAACAGGGATTAGAATGAAAGGGCCATGCCAAACAGGCTTTCATTAAATCAGATTTCAACTTTTCTCTTTAATTGCCTGAAGTTAGAGATAGATTATTACTCTACAAACTCTACTCAAGACTTTAAGTAGACATATTGTGTAATTATGTATTGGAATGTTTCAAACAACTTTGGAATGGGATAACATTTTTTTTATTAACTTCAGAAGAGGGTATATCAAACACATGTACCTATGAGGATACAGCTAATATTTCCTTTATATGCCCCCTAGGGAGTGTGACTGTAATAGGTATGCAGATTGTGATCTCTATATAATCTACCTGAGGGCAGGCAGGTCAAAGTGTGACTACATTTCATTTCTCTCACTTAGACATGAGCAATTCTGGGGCTCTACTTCAACTGAATTTATTCATCAAAAATTGAGCATTTAAAATAAATAACAAAAATAAAACAAAAACCATAGCATCTTTAGTTTGCTTTTCCAGGGATCTCTCTAAGATATGACTTTTTCCAACATTCATGCATAACTTGTCAATCAACAAACATTTGTCAAACATATTCTATGAGCATAACATTATTCTCAGTACTGGAGATACAAAGAAAAAGAATTGTTCCTGCCCTCAGGAAGTTTACACTCTAATGGAAATGTTCATATGTAGAGATGAACATAATATATGCAAAATGAAAGCAAGACTTAGAGGGTTAGGGAAAGTCTCCAGTAGACTGTGAATTTCTTGACAGTAGAGGAATATCTGGCACATTTTGGGTACTTTATAAATGTTTCTTGACTTGACTCTAGAAAGTGGAGTTTGCTGAGCTTTTAAAAAAATCAGAATCCAAGATGCAGAAAAGGATTCCAGTAATAGAGGAAAACTATCCTAAAGGCAGGGCCCCCATTTCCTCCAATAGATCAATCTCCCAGTTTTCTGTACATTGATAACACAAAGTAAAAGATAACATATCAGATTGCTTGAGGAATTGGGAAAGGGGGAGTGGAAAGAGGGAGGGAAGGAGAAAAATTTGGAGCTCAAAATCTTTCAAAAAAGGAATGTTGAAAATTGTCTTTATGTGTAATTGAAAAAAAAACAACATACTATTAAAAAGAAATAAAAGATAGTACCTAATATCTACTGTGACCCAATAAACCATGGCACATGTTAGTCTGAACTTTCTAGTTTTTGCCTTTCTTGTCTTAAGTTTTGGTACTCACTGGTGCCATGGAGGAAAGAGTACCCCAAAGGCCCTTTGCCAAGTGTGGCTGGGTCTCACAGAGAAAGGGAGGGAAAGCTCCTCCCTATGGGGCCATATCTTCTAGTTTAAATCCCATCTCACTAAGTGCCAACTTTCATTGAAACTTCTCATGGCCTGTGGTGAATGATCATCTCTACCTCCTGTGGTCTGATGTCTTCATAGTCTACTCATTGGAGGACTTGCAGCTAGATGCCATCTCAGCATCTTCTCCTTAGGTCTCGTCATATGTTGTTGGAACCCTCGTGAAGGTCTCCATCAGCAGATAAAATTGCTGGAGGATGTCTGCACCTCCATGCTTTTCTCCTCCCTCTCCATTTTACTTGATGGCCTATGGCATATTTGGTAACCTTTTACAGCAATCTTACTAGTAAATCATGGATGTTTCTTGTAAAATGTTCTTTTCTCCTTTAATGTGACATTTAAATAACCTCTTGCTAACTTCCTCAGAAATGGAGGGAGACAGGAAAGGAGGGAGAAAGAAGAGGAGGGAAGGAGAAAGAGAAGACAAAGAGAAAGAGAGAGAGAAACACACAGAGAGACACAGAGACAGAGAGATTCAGAGAGACACAGAAGGACTGAAAGAGAAATACACAGAGAGAGACAGAGAGAAAAGGGGAGAGAGAGAGAGGAGAAGGAGAGGGAGAAGGAGAAGGAGGGAGGAAGTAGGAGGGAGGGAAGAGAGAGGAGAACCTGAATAATGCCAGAAAGTGCAGGAGACTGGAAGAATAAAAAGACTGGAGATATGACAGAAGAGAAACCTGGGTTTTTTCAAACATATTACATAGAAAAATATTATTTGTGATGTACCTGCTTGGTCCTGGCCACAAAGAAGGATGCAGCAAGGGTGTACTACTGGAAGTATTGATGGGCTTGGGCATAGTAGGCCTAGTTTAAAAACTTACTTCTAATACCTCTTACCTGAATTATATTAAAAAAAAAAACAAAAAAAAAAAAAACATCTTTTGGGACAGCTAGGTGGCACAGTAGATAGAGCACCAGCACTGAAGTCAGGAGAATCTGAGTTCAAATCTTGTCACAAACACTTAATTCTTCCTAGCTGTGTGACTTTGAGTAAGTCACTTAACCTCAATTATCTCAAAGGGGAAAACTCACTTTAACTTTCTTATCAATTTTCTTAGAAACTATCAAATGGAGGTGTTGGTGTAATCTAAGTTTCAAAACAAGTCTGTGACATTTCATTTGAGAAACAGAGACAGAGAGAGACAGAGACAAAGAAACACACACAGAGACAGAAAGAGATGAGGAGAAAGGGAAAGGGAGGAAGGGAAGAAGAAAGGGAAGGGAAGGGAAGGGAAGAGAAGAGAAGAGAAGAGAAGAGAAGAGAAGAGAAGAGAAGAGAAGAGAAGAGAAGAGAAGAGAAGAGAAGAGAAGAGAAGAGAAGAGAAGAGAAGAGAAGAGAGAAAGAAAGAAAGGGGGGGAGGGAGGGAGGGAGAGGGTCCTGAGCTCAGAACTTAACTTCACAGTTCCTCATATAAACCACATTTTGATAACCCAAGCTGTCATATATCTATAACTTACAGAGGCATACATATCTAACATTAATATTTGTATTACACATGTCATAATGTTGCAAAGAAAATACTTTGTATATTTTTACAAACTATGAAATGTTAGTTATTAAGATCCTGAGAATACTAGTGTGGTCTCAGTATGTTGTAGATTGTGCCTCCAGAGTTCCATTATTGGAAAATTTTGCACTTGACTCCCTAAATGACTTCCCATCTTCACTTTTGCATTGATTCAGACAGGGCTGTGTGGGGTATGGCTTGGTTTTAGTGATTGACCTGCCCTGTGCCATTTCTGGCTGGTACTCTTTGGTCTGGGGCTAGTGTTTTGGTCCATGCCATTTCACACCCAGCTAACCTCCTTGTACCTTTGAGCTGGGAGCCCTCCAGCCGCTCGGTAATGCTTTTGATACCCTTTCTGACCCTAGTCAATCTGTGGCCTGCATAAACCCAGCTTTTCTTAGGCTAACCCTGTTTCCCAGTCTTGCCTTGAGGTCTTAATAGTTCTTAATGTCATTCATTTCGACAGTTAAGCTTTTTTCTTTCTTTCATTGAGGCCGCAAGAAAATGTTTAAAAGTAAAGCAGTATTATTGAGAAGACATTTAATTCATATTACCTCCAAAATTAATTTATGTTTTTATTAGACTTTTACCACAATGCTACCTGCTGAGTCATTGTCCTTGTATTTCTTTATGATAAAGCCCTTTGAATGTGTTCTAAAGTACTTACTTTTCAAGTAAGATGGTTTCCAAAATTATTTCTTAACAATTCTATTCTTTATCTCACAGTGTCTTATATTATCATCATTAGATTGGAAGCACTGTGAGGATAGAAAACTACATGACCCTTTTCATCTTTGCCTTCCAAGTACCAAGCTGAGTGTATTGTCCTTGAATTTAATACACATGTATTGAATTAAAATGGAAAATTTCAGTGATCTGTTTAGATAGAAGTTTTCAGAGCTTTTGGATCATTTTAATTTCAGTTGCTCCTTTTAGAATAGAAGGACTTTTTTTAGTATAAAGATAAGAATAAGCAAGTGTTTGTTGACAAATTTGTGGGTAGTGATTTCAAAATAGATTTAAATCGAGATTGTGGTTTGTTGTTCTTGGCCCTGGGAAACAATATTGCAAAAGCCATTGATAAAGAAGGATATTTTCCATTGCTTCTTTTTAATGAGAGACAAATATTGAGTCTAGAAGTTTGGAGCCAAAGAAAATATCAATTCATGTTTTGACTGTACAAAAGTAAGATGTAATGGAAGTTTGGTATTGGGAAAGAATAACTTGTTTTGTCAACAGCTGAAGTAAGAAGGGCCAGCAAAATGAAATCTTACCTTTATGATGTCTATTTGATATGTTAGAGAATTTGCTATTGAATTGTAGTTAGGTCTGCCCATAAATTCCTCACTCCCCATGTCTTCGACCCCATATTGACTAAGTAGGCTTAACTGGGAAAAATGAGACAGTCTCAGAATACAGTCTAGTGCAGAATCAGGATAACATAAAAGACAAAGATTATTTACATCAGGCCATTGGACAAGCAATGAATTTATCATAGATCAAAGGGAAAGGCACTCCATCAAAAACTTAAATAGAGATATAGGAAAAGGTTTGGTCAGATTGTAAGAGCGGAAAAAATGTCTTTGTTGGATAATGTGGGGATTCAATCATTGGATAAATGCAAATTTCAGGTCATTCTGCAAAGCTGGGAGTGATAAGTAAAGGGAAAGATCAATGCCTGACCAAGGGATGCAGGATGTTTTGGGTGACAATATTATTAGATGGGTTTCTGAAGGAAACTAATCACAAATACCATTTGCAGACATGTGATGGTCACAGGAACATTGTGGCTTCTCTGTTCCATTTTAACTGATCAGTCCATTAACAAGTACTTACTGTGCACTTGTTCTGTGTACTTAGTGTTAAGTGGAGATAAGAAAGAAGTAAAAGATATCTGGCACAAAGCCAACACTTAATAAATTTTCTCTCTCTCTCTCTCTCTCTTTCTCTCTCTCCTTCTTCCTATCCCTTTTTCCTTAAACTACTTCTTTTTTTCTTTGTCTTTTTCCTTCTATTTTCCCTTTCTCCGACCCTCTCTTTCTCTCTTTCCTCTCTTGAACCCTCTTTCTTTCTCTCTCTTTCCTTCCCTCTCCTCTATGCCAATGTGGAAAAAGGAATAATTTTTTTGAAGGGGCATCCATCTATTTATGGCAAAAGTTATACTTGTCAAAAAATAAGTAACCACAAAAAATAAGTAAACATATCATAAAGTGCTCAAATGGAAAGTAAATCTGAAATAAAATAATTAGAATTTAGTACAAAGACTAAGAAGGTATGAGTAGTTCAGTATAGACTCTAAGCATGTTTGCCAGTAATAATACCATGTTCATATATTGTCTTTTGGCAGAGACAGTCTGATATGGTGGAAAGAGCACTGGATTTGGAGCCAGGAAGAACTGAGATTGACTTGCAACAGTTGCTTAGTAGTTTTATGACCATGCACAGGGTACTTAACCTCCATGGATCTCAGTTTCCTCGTCTGTAAAATAACAGATTTGGATTTGATGGTTTATAAGGTTCTTTATAGGTGAAAAATTATGACCTTTTGATCTCCTGAAGGAAATCTTGGATATGATGAATTAAAGAGGTTGTTAACATATTTCAAGGGGTGGGGTTGCCAGGTCCGATTTAATAACAAGGGAGGGAAAACCAGCCGAGTAACCTAAGAACTCTGTTATTTGAGGAAGGTTCATGAAATCTCAGAATTGGTCACAGCATCAGAGGTCATCTAATTCTTCTTTCTAGTCAATACAAGTTATATGTCATGACATAACAAGTGGCTTTAAGTTTTCTCCTGGGGTTGATATAAAGCTTAACCAAAATAAAGTGCTTTCCAAATCTTAAAAAGTTATGAAACTCTGAGCTGTGATTATCATTATCATCATTATTATTGTAACAATTATTATTATATTTGATCACCCCCAAGTGATGGAAGCTCAGTACTTCATGGGACTGCCATTATTGGACCACTGATTGTTAGAAAGTTCTTCCTTATATTGAGCTAAAACCTGCCTATAGCTACTATTTGCAGACTTCCATTCTCCATGCAATATACATTCTGTCCAAACTGGCTTATTTGCTATATTCCCTGTACATAATATTGTATCTCTCATCTCCATGCCTTTGCATAGGCTGATCCCATTTCCTGGAATGCCTTCCTCCCTCAACTCTACCACAAAGAAGCTCGTTTTCTTCAAAGCTCAGCTCAAATACCATTTCATAAGAAAAATACTCCCAGTTTCTAGTACCCTTCTCCCTGGAATTAATTTTTAAATATCCTATATTTGATTTCCATGTACATGCTTCCCCACAATAGCATCTAACTTCTTTGGGGGGCAGGGACTAATTAATTGTGTTCTATGTGTTCTTAGTGCCTAACAGAAAGCCTGGCACATAGTATTGACTGAAGGAAGAAGAATCAGATTGAGCAAGTCTAATTGATTACCTTTTCTACATGAAGGGAACAGTCATGATACTCACACATCTTTTATTCTACAGGCTAAACAGACATAGATAATTCTTTCAATTGATTCTCATATGAAACATTATGTAGTCTTCTTGCCATTTGAGTGTTATTTTTTATGATTGTTACATTTTAAATGTTGTCCTTAGAACTAAACAAAAATTACAGATGTGATCTGACCAGAAAAGAGTATTGTAGAACTAGTGTCTTTTTAATTTTAATTTTTTGAAATTATCTTTCTTTTGACACAAATTAAGATATTTTATCCATATTGTTTTCCACTAGGTATAGGAAGGGATGATTACCGAAAACTAAAACAAGGCAGAAACAAATTTGAACTAAGAAACCAGTTTCCCCATTAGATTACAGATTCTTTGAGGAATGGGACTATATGATTTTATATTTTTGTATTCCCAAATCCCCAGCAAAATGTCGTTGCACATAGTAGGTGTTTAATTAATGCTTCTTTGAATTTCCACCTATGTATTCCTGGCTCATTTTATTCTTCCCATTTGAATTGCCTCCATTCCTTCTCTCTGCCTATTTAAATCCTACCCAATTTTCAGTCTTGCTTACATTTTTTTCTGCATAGAACCTAAAATGAGCTCTCCATTCTAAAGACTCATTATCAATCACTATCTGTTCAGATAATAAAATGAGACATAAAAATACCTTATAAAGCAATTTGGATTAGGTAAATAAAATGACTAAAATAGCCATGCTTTTTGATCAGAAATTCTAGTTAGGCATATGGCTCAAGTGGGTCATTGACACAAAGAAAGGTTCTATTTATTCCAAAAATACTTAGAGTAGCACTTTTTCTGGTAGCAAAACTCTGAAGACAAAATAGTTGCCTGTTGAACTGGGAACTGCTAAAATAAATTGTGGTACATTAATGTAAAGGGATATTATGCTGTGAAATAACAAACAATCCATTTGAACAAAAATATTTATAGCATTTTCTTTGTGCTGGAGGATTAAGAATTGAGGAGATATCCATCATTTAGGGACTAGCTGAACATGTTGTGATTTATGATTATGATGGAATATGATTGTGTTTTAAGAAATGATGATTAGAATAATTTTAGAAAAACCTGGAAAAATTTACAAGAAGTGATACAAAGTGAAATGAGGAGAACCAGAACATTGTACAAAGCAAGACCAATATTTTACAATGATCAATTGTGAATGAAATAACTAAACTTAGCAATACAGTACTCCAAAACAATTCCAAAGGAGTTATAATGAAAAATACCTCCAGAGAAAGAATTGATAGAGTTTGAATGTCGATCAAAACTTATTACTTGTCACTTTCTTTTTTCCTTTTTTTCCCCTGTGTTTCTTTCAGAACATGACTAATACAGAAATATGTTTTGCATTATTGAACATCCATAATCTATATTAAATTGCTTAATATCTAGGGAAGGGAAGAGAAAGAGGGAAAGAATGTGGAACTCAAAATTTTAAGAAATGAATATTAAAATTGTTTTCTCATGTAATTGGAAAAAATGAAATATTAAAAAGTCATTTTAATGAAAAAGAAATACAAATGATAAAAGTAGAGAAGCATTGGGGCAGGTAGGTGAAGCAGTGGATAGAGCACTAGCCCTGAAGTCAGGAGGACCTGAATTCAAATCTGGTTTCAGACATTTCACACTTCCTAGCTGTGTGATCCTGGGTAAATCATTTAACCCCAATTATCTCAAAAAAAAAAAAAAGTAGAGAAGCATGGAAGAACTTATATAATTAAAACAAAGTAAAGTAAGCCAGAACATTTCTCTGAGAAAGACATTATTTCTAAAATATATAGAGAACTGAGCCAAATTTCAAAAAAAAAAAAAGAGCTTGATTGATAAATGGTCAAAGGACAAGAATACGCAGTTTTCAAAAGAAAAGATAAAAATTTCAATAATCACAAGAAAAATATTTTAAATCACTTTTGATTAGAGAAGTGCAAATTAAAAACACTCTGAGTTACAACCTCACATCTATCAGAAATACTGGAAGAGATGTGGGAAAACAGGTATACTATTAAACTATTGGTACAGTTATGAACTGGTCCAACTATTCTAGTGAACAAAATGGATCTATAACCAAAGGGTTATAACACTGCATACTTTTTGACTTAACAAAACTACCATCAGGATCTCGAATCCAAAGACATCAAAGAAAAGGGAAAATGACCTAAATCTACAAAGATGTTTATGGCAATTCTTTTTGTGGTAGCAAAGAATTGGAAATCGAAGGGGTACCTATCAATTAGGTAAAGGCTAAACAAGTTGTATATAATTATCATGAAATATTATAAGAAATGTTCTGTAAGAAGGGATGAGAAGGATGATTTTAGAAAAACAGAAAGATTTATATGGACTCATGCAAAGTGAAGTGAGCAGAACCAGGAGAACATAGTACAGAATTTAACAATATTGTCAGGATGGTTGATTGTGAAAGACTGAGTTACTCTAACCAATGCAATGATCCAAGAGAATTCCAAAGGAGTCATGATGAAAAATGCTGTCCACCTTCAGTAAGAGAACTGATGTACATTGAGTACAGATTGAAGCATACTTATTTCCCTTTATTTTTCTTACTTCAATTTTTTTTACCTTCATGGCTGATATATGTTTTGTGTGACTTGATATGTATAATTGCTGTCATGTTGCTTGCCTTCTCCAATGGGTGGAGGAGGGGCAGAAAGGAGGGAGAGAATTTGGGACTCGAAATTTTATAAAATGAATGTTAAAAAAAATGGAAAAAACTGAAGTACGCAGAACCAGGAAACATCACACACACAGAGTACAACATTGTAAAGTTTCAAAAATAACAATTATGAAACAAGTGATATTGAAGCTTGGCCTCAAAAAAGACATGAAAAAGTACCTCCCTTCACTCCTTTTTTAAGGCTGGAGCTCCATGGGCATAAAACATTATATTTAACAACATATTTAACAATATATTGTTCTATGGATTGATTGGTTTTTATTTTTTTTAATATTTTTCCTTTAAGAAAGTAGTGATAGGTAGAGAAATGTAGATGATAGAAAAATGAAAGATATCAATAAAAATCTGTTTTAAAAAAGAAAAATACTTTATATGTAAAGAATATGCAATATGCAAACAAATATATTATACTCTTATTTAGAAACAAGTCATGACCTGCCCTGTGACATCTCTTGAATTTTTTTGTTTATCATATTGTTATTTAACATTGTATAGGTTAGTACCTTGTGTCCTTAAAAGGTTATAAAGTCCTTGAGAGCAGTTCATATGGAAGGTATAAAAGGTATCATGCCTCTGAGGACTATGCACAGTCCTAGGAGGCCAGGAGAAAGGTTTCTAAAGGGAAAGGAACTTTGGTCTACAGATGTATTTTACATTGCAACACATCACGCCATGATAGGGATTCTGAAATATTCCTGAAAATTTCCTGAAATATTCTGAAATAAGGTCCTTAGAGAGTTGGTCCCTTAAGGAAGGAAATGATTAATATCAGCTGAGAGCTACAGCGAACCACCAGAGGAGTGATGGATTGAATACGATGGTGGTAAAATTTCTGTAGAAATTGATGACAAGTTATGCTGACAGTCCTTATATGCCATATTGGCAGAGAAAAGCAGGTGGAGGGATGTAAAGGAGTGATGTCACCTAGAATTCACCAACATGATGGGCCCAGAGCTGCTGGAGAAGCTGATACCTGACATCACTTTCTGGGAGCTGTGGAAAACATCTAGAGAGATGACAGGCTTGTCCACTGAAGCCATAAGCTGAGAACTATGTAGAGTAGCATCTGGAAATTTTGTCTAATACATAACTGGAACTGACTGGAGCTATTACTGTTTCCGGCAAAGAATTGTGCACTGGAGGGGCTGTTGAATTTTATGAGATCTGATGAATTCATTTTGTTTTTATTTACCTTTAAATAAACTTGTGTGCTTTGTGAACCTTATGCACTTTTGTCTTTGCAAGAGGAGGCATTGACAGCTCACTGGGTATAGACAGATGGTGAAGTTGTCAGATTGACTGGGTAGTAAAACCTTTCATGTATTCCCAGGTCTTTTGCATTACATGAGAGCCTCTGAAACAAGTGAAAGTTATTCACATTATTTTAGCTCCCTTTATAATACGGATTATTAGTTGTGAAACAGTGCAAGTTTTGCTTCAGTCAATCAATCACAGGTCTTTATTAAATGTTTACTATATGTCAAGGACAATACTAAGTTTTATGGATGTAAAGGAAGGCAAAAACAGTAGCCTTTATCTTCAAGGTGTTTATATTCTAATGGGTAGACAACACATGAATTGTTTGTCTATTTTTGAAGATAACCATTGACATCACAGGTGATGTCTTGACTTGCAAGCGAACTGGATTTAAGTGAAGTGGAGCTGCACAAAGTCATCAGCCTTATTCTCTTTTTCTGAGTCCTCAAAGTCCAATGGAAGCATCAAGTCAAGACAACTGGCAGTGGATGACTGGGCATTTTTAATATCTGATCACTTTGATATCTACTCACTTTGATCTGCATAGTTATAAGCATCCCCATTTCCCATCCTCTTGTGAACAAAGGCCCCATCATACTTTTTTCCCCCAGTAGTAAGCTTTGTCTTTAGAATCCCAAATGGATGAATGTTTCCAAATGTACAGATATTTGGTTACATTTTTAGTAAATCATAGAATTTAGAGCTGCAAATGATCTTAGAGTCCATTTAGTCTATCTCCTTCATTTTATTTTATTTTTATTGTTTAAAATACACATTTTTTAATGAATCATATTGGGAGAGAAAAATCAGAACAAAAGGAAAAAATCACGAGAGAGAAAAAAAAAGATGTAAATATAGCATGTGTTGATTTACACTTGATCTCTATGGATTCTTTTTTGGATGCAGATGGCATTTTCTATCCAAAGTCGATTGGGACTGCCTTTGATCACTGAAGCACTGAGAAGAACCAAATCTTCCATAGTTGATCTTCACACAGTCTCATTGTTACTGTGTACAGTGTATTCTGGTTCTGCTTGTTTTTGCTCAGCATCAATTCATGTAAATTTTTCCAGGCCTTTCTAAAATCAGCTTGTTCATCATTTTTATAGTACAATAATATTTCATTATCTTTATATACCAAAACTTGTTCAGCCATTCCCCAACTGATGGGCATCTACTCATTTTCCAATTCTTTGCTACCACAAAAAGAGCTGCTCCAAACATTTTTTGCACATGTGAGTCCTTTCCCCTCCTTTATAATTTCCTTGGGATACAGATCCAGCAATGGCACTGCTGGGTCAAAGGGTATGCACAGTTTTATAGGCCTTTGGGCATAGTTCCAGATTGTTCTCCCAGAATGGTTGCATCATTTCACAACTCTACTAACAGTGTATTAGTGTCCCAGTTTTCCCACATCCCCTCTAACATTTATCATTGTCTTTTCCTGTCATTTTAGCCAATGTGAGAGGTGTGAGGTGGTACCTCAGAGTTGTTTTGATTTGCATTTCTCTTATCAGTATTCTCATATTTTTTATATGATTATAGATGGTTTTAAATTTGTCATCTGAAAATTGTTCATATCCTTTGACCATTTATCAATTAGTGAATGCCTTATATTCTTATAAATTTGAAAATTCTTTACATATTTTGGAAGCAAAACCTTTATCAGAAACCTTGGCTGTAAAGATTTTTTTCCCAATTTTGTACTTCCCTTTTAATCTTGTTTGTATTGGTTTTGTTTGTGCAAAACCTTTTTAATTTGATGTAATCAAAGTTGTCCATTTTGCCTTTCATAATGTGCACTAATTCTTTGGTCATAAATTCCTCCCTTCTCCAAAGATCTGATAGAGAAGTAATCTCTTGCTTTCATAATTTGCTTTTAGTATCAGCCTTTATGCCCAAATCATGTAACCATGTTGATCTTATTTTGAGATGAGGTATGAGATAGATGTAGATCTATGCTGAGTTTCTAACATATTATTTTCCAGTTCTCCCAGCAATTTTTGTGAAAAAGTGAGTTCTTATTCCAGAAACTGGATTTTGGGAGTTTATCAAATGGTAGATTATTATAGTCATTGATTTTTATGTCATGTCTATCTAACCTATTCCACTGATCTACCACTCTATTTCTTAGCTAGTATCAAATGGTTTTGATGATTGCTGCTTTATAATATAATTTTAGGTCTGGTGCTGCTAGACCACCATTTTTTGTATTTTTTTTTCATTAATCCCCTTGATATTCTTGACCTTTTATTCTTCCAGATGAATTTTGTTATTACTTTTCTCTAGTTCTATAAAATAATTTTTTGGCAGTTTAGTTGGTATGGCACTGAACAAGTAGGCCAATTTAGGTAGACCAATTTATAGTTACTTGGCCTATCTATGAGCAATTTATATTTTTCCAGTTGTTTAGATCTGACTTTATTTAGTTGTATCCCTTTCTTTCTTTCTTTTTTTTTTTTTTAGAAAATGCTTTAAAATTTATCAAGAGTTTTTCTTTTCTTTCTTTCTTTTTTTTTTTTAATAATTTTTTATTGACAGAACTCATGTCAGGGTAATTTTTTACAACATTATCCCTTGCACTCACTTCTGTTCCGATTTTTCCCCTCCCTCCCTCCCCCAGATGGCAAGCAGTCCTATATATGTTAAATATGCCATAGTGTATCCTAAATACAGAAGGTAGAAATAACCCAGGAAGGAAAACAAAAATGCAAATGGTTTAGATGCATTTCCCAGTGTTCTTTCTTTGGGTAGCTGCTTCTGTCCATCATTGATCAATTGAAACTCTTTGTCAAAGAGATCCACTTCCATCAGAATACATCCTCATACAGTATCGTTGTTGCAGTATATAATGATCTCCTGGTTCTGTTCATTTCACTTGGCATCAGTTCATGTAAGTCTCTTCAAGCTTCTCTGTATTCATCCTGCTGGTCATTTCTTACAGAACAATAATATTCCACAACATTCATATACCACAATTTACCCAGCCATTCTCCAATTGATGGGTATCCATTTATTTTCCAGCTTCTACCCACTACAAACAGGGCTGCCACAAACATTTTGGCACATAAAGGTCCCTTTCCCTTCTTTAGTATCTTTTTGGGATATAAGCCCAGTAGAAACACTGCTGGATCAACAGGTATGCACAGTTTGATAACTTTTTGGGCATAATTCCAGATTGCTCTCCAGAATGGTTGGATTCGTTCACAACTCCACCAACAATGTATCAGTGTCCCAGTTTTCCTGCATCCCCTCCAACATTCATCATTATTTTTTTCCTGTCATCTTAGCCAATCTGACAGGTGTGTAGTGGTATCTCAGAGTTGTCTTAATTTGCATTTCTGTGATCAATAGTGATTTGGAACACTCTTTCATATGAGTGGTAATAGTTTCAATTTCATCATCTGAAAATTGTCTGTTTATATCTTTTGACCATTTATCAATTATCCCTTTCATTTTAAAAGGCAAAACAAACTGAAGCACTTTGAAGGAAGTTGCTCAAAACTAGACAGCTAACTAATAAAAGTGATAGGACTTAAACACAGATCTCTGGATTCTAATAAGTGAAGTCAACCACCTCAGGTTTCCAGAATATGGTAAGAAATGCCATATCACTTTATATAGGAACAAAAAAGACTAAATAGTTTGGAATATATAGAAGAACAATTAAAATACTTTTCAGTAAATTAGATATGTAATAAATACTGAAACGAAATGTAAAATTCTTCCTTTTTATTCCTATTATAATTAAAAGCACTAACCTGCATTTATTTGGTATTTTACATAGTTTTTTTTTTAAATTTGAGCCTTAATACTATGATATAGTTTTTATGCATTATAATTGCCCTTTGTATATATATGAGTAAATTTAGGCTCATTAAGTTTAAATAACTTCCAATGTGGCCAGCTAGGAAACTCAGTAGGTAGACTGTTCTACTAGAGTCAGAAATAATCATCTTTATGAATTCAAATCTGGTCTCAGACCCTTACTAGTTTGTGTGATCCTGGACAAGTTACTTAACCATATTTGCCTCAGTTTACTCATCTGTAAAATGAGCGGGAAGAGAAAATGGCAAACTACTCTGGTATCTCTGCCAGGAAAACTCCAAATGGGGTCAAGAAGGTCAGACAACTGAAAAAACAGCAATCCTGCTATGACAAGTAGGATTTAAGCTAGGTCTTTTGATGCAAAATCCAATGCTCCATCCACTTTGCATGCACTTCTCAATCACTTACTCAAGCCCTCTCTCCCTAGTATATTTTTTATTATTTCCATGCTCAAAAACATATTGCAAGAACAGGATACGTGGAAAGGAGCCAAGTAATTTCTTGTGGTTTCATTAGAGACTCATCCCTTTTTATAAAGAGTTTATGGTTAAAGGGAGAGACAGAATGGGCCAATCAACTCAACAAATGTGTCATGTTCTTCTAGGATATGTCTTATGTGAGTTGGGCACCTTTGGAAACTGAATTAACCATTCTGGGTCTCTGTTAAATAATACTTTTAGGGACCAATTCAATTTTCATGACGATAGTTGGAAGGAAGAACCAGAAAATAGATATTCAGAAAGCTTTAGTTGACGTTCCCGAATAACAGGATTACTAGCTTGTGTGGTTTGTGCGCTATGTTAATTAGAATGAAGACAATGTAAACAGTGCTTCTTGTTTCTTAATTATTATTATTATAATTTTGTTGTTGTGTCCCATACTCATGAATCCATTTGAGGTTGGCAGGGATGCTGGAGTGGTCTGCCATTTTTTTTCTCCAGCTCATTGTATAGATGAGAAAACTGAGACAAACTTGAGTAAGTGACTTGCTTAGAGTGGCACAACTCGTAAAAGTCTGAGATCAAATTTTAACTCAGGAAAGCAAATCTTCCTGAATGCAGACTCTGCCCTCCATCTGCTGTGTCACCTTGCTGCCTTCCCAGAGGAATATTGGGATCTAGAAGATGGATTTTGTTGCAGGGAGAAGCTTGGAAACACCACCATTCCTCAAATGCAATTCTACTCTGCTCTTCCTATTTAGCTCTGTTATCAGGTGTTTACCATGAGCAGCACTCTCTGACAGTCTTCTTGTGAACAAGTATATGTGATATATAAATATGAGACTTTGCCTAGTTTATGTGAATTTAAGCAGCTAGATGGTGCAGCGGCTAAAGTGAATTACTTTGAATCATGAAGCTCTGCATTGAAATCCAGATTCATATACTTACTAGCTGTGTGGCTCTGGGCAAATTGGGTTCGTTTTCCTTATTTGTAAAACAGGAACAATAATAGCAAGTTTCAAAGAAAACCAATTATTCTGATATACAAGTATTAGAATTTAAAAAACAAATCCACAAATCCTAGTTTAGGCAACCTTCTGGAGCATTACCTAGGGCATTGGGAAGTTGATTAGTTTGTCAAGGGTCACTGTGACAGTAGCTGAATCCAGTTCTATTTGATCTACTCTCTATTTTCTACATTCTGGTGCTTCTTCTAGGATGTGATCAAATGTCCTATGAAGTCATGTTTGTTGTTGTCCTTAGACACATGATGGAACTAATCCCACTAAGTTATTCATTTGCTTTCACAAGGAGAACATGCAATCATTCTTCCATTTAGCTTCAAATTATTTTTGTTTTGTGGTTGTTCTCATAAATGAGAATCAAAATTGACATCATTTTGGCTAATATGTTTTATATGACTTCACATGTATAATTGAAATCATATTGCCAGGCTTCTCAATGGGTATGGGCAGAAGTGAGGGTGAGAATTTGTAACTCAAAATTTAAAAAAATAAATACTAAAAGTCTTTAAAAATGTATTTAGAAAATATTTTATGAGATAAATCAAATATTTTAAAAATATTGATATGATTCCCTTTCTTCAAGATTTTATGAATACCTATAGTTAACATTTATAGTCTATAAAACTGATTCTTAGCTCCTTTAATCTTTTTTTTCCTGTTATTTTTCCTTTCAATATGCCAAAATTCAAGTGCACCTTTATAAGACTGAAGACTTTTCTCTACTTCTATTTGTTTCATGGTTGACATGGTCAAAGAATTCAGCACCAAATGGACCATCTACTGTGCTAAGTGTGTTGGTACTAATTTGGTCCTCAGAAATGGCAATCCACTTTCTTCAAAAAATTAACATTTAATTTATCTGTTTCAGTTTTTACTTATTCCTCTGTGACAGCTTCTAAAAGTCATCTGAAAGGTATTTCTACCCAGGATTTTTTGTCAAGAATTAAAAAATCAATTCTGTGCAATTTAACAAATAATTATTTAATGCCTACTAATGCAAGGCCTTAAGCGAGGTAGTAGGACTGTATATATATATTTCCACAGACATACACACAGACAGACACACACATGTATACATCTGCACATACATACCACAAATATTGCTCTCAGAGAATTTAGAGTCTAGCTTATTTCTTTTAATTTTCTTTTTAATATATGGAATGAAAGAAGCATTTCTACAACATTGTTCGATAAAAAAAGATGATTGCACATGAAACTGCAAATCTACTATGCACAACTTGCTATTCCTTTCAAATATAACAAAATTACCCTGTAAATTTCTTCTTTTTCTCCTTTTTTATTCTACCTCTCTCCTTCCTGAGAGATGGCTACTATTAGACACAAATAGGAACTTATAGTCTAATATGAGGAAAAAACAAGTTCATAAAAAATTTCTTCCAGAAAAAGAACTAATAAATAGATGTATATATAAAACAATTTTACATATCTATCTATCTATAGAAATCTAGACTTATATCAATATATTTGTGGGGAGGGAAGAAAAAAAGGGAAAGAAGAAATTTAATGATAATTTTGTTGTATATTTGAAAGGAATAGCAAGTTGTGCAGAGTAGATTTGCAGTTTCATGTGCAATCATCTTTATTATTGCTCTGTTATGGAAACACTTATTTTATTTCATGAATTATAAAAAAATTAAAGTTCACTTTTTTTTTTTAATCTGGGAAATACCTAAAAGTGGTTTAGGCAAAGTGCTTTGAGAAACTAGAGGAGAGAAAAATCATTTTCATTTTGTGTCTGGAGGATTGGGCTGTCAGGGAAAGCTTCATGGAAGAAAACACCTGAGTTAGTCCTTGAAATTTGAGTCCTTTTTTGCAGTGGAGAATATAGTAAGTCAAGTCAACAAGCATTTGTTAAGTGTTTAATGTGTGTCAGGGGAGCAATAGTGAGTACCCTGTAGAAAGTTTTTTTATAAGGCTTATACAACTAATATAAAAATATTAAGCTCCGGATTTTCTGAAATCACTGATTTTAAAAGCTCTCTCTCTCTCTCTGTGTCTCTGTCTCTTTTTCTCTCTGTCTCTTTTTCTGCCTGTCTCTGTTTCTCCTTATGTCTTTCTGTTTCTCCCTCCCCTCTGCTTGCTGCTCCCACTATTCACACCATACTCTGAAATAGAAATCAACACTCTGTGGCTGCTATCTATTATTAACATTCTTCCTGTTTTAATACCTAGATGCTCCCCCCTCCTTTCCCCTTTTCTCTTTTTCTCCATTAGTACCCCTCCCTCCCTTCCTTTTTTTTTTTTTTATGTGGCAAATGGTTGACCTTTCTAGGGAAACAAAATAGTTGGTGTAAATTTAAAATTAATAACGTTCCCTTTGTCTGGATATGGAATGCTGGGGACATGAGATGTGTTCTCAGAACATTTTGCTACTCCTAATGTTAAGTCTAATATGCTAAAGGGAAATTATAGTAATTTTTTCCTAAACCATGGTTAAGAAGGCTCTTATAATGGCAGTGTAACAAGGAGGGATGTGAGGATTATGTCATTAATAACAGAATGGGAACTGCCTAATCCTGGGGCTGGAAGCTGGCCACAAAAACACTAGGCTGGCTGTGAAAGCTGACAACTCTTCAGGGCCTGAGGTTTCTGTTTAATAACATCACTGTCCATCCTAATTTCCCAGTTGTATTCTTATCTTTCTTCCTTTAAAGGAAAATTCTAAGGTGGTATTTAAGCTCTGTTCTACTATTCAATGACTTTAGATATGGCTCTTGTCATTCAACATTTCAGGATATCAATGTTTTATGTTGGTTGTTTAAATTTATAAGTTCTCATCATTTAAAAGTGCTGGATCACATATATAAATGTAAAGAATGATGATTAAATTGGATAAAATTAGCTTTATATTAATAAATTGAGAGCTTCCCTCAAGTAGTCAATAATAGCTTACATTTGGATTGTTCTTTCACCCCAACAACCTTTAAGGTGGGTACTATATATATTATATGCTACAGAAAAGTTTCTTTCATGATCAGAAATGTAAAGAGACTTGCCCACATGAGATATAGAAGAGTTGGGATTTGAAATCAGATACCCAGATGCCAAATATATGTTCTTTCTGTATTACCATGTTTTCTCCAAAGAAAATTAACAATAGTCCTAACAAGTACAACCACCGACCACCAATACAAAACAAATCACATTTGTATTGTGCTTTAAGATTACAAAATATTTTAATTATATCACTTCTTATACTATGTTAGTTTCTGTGGGGAATTCCAAAGAAGTATAAGACATAATCTTCAGGTGTCCTTATAATCACAAACTCAGAATCATAGGCTGCTAGGGCTGGTAGGGAATATATGATTATCTAGTAAAGCCTTCTTATCACCATCACCATTATTACCATCATCATCATCATCATCACCTTCTCCATCACCATCACCATCATCACCATGGCTATTACCATCATCATCACCAAAAAATATTACCATCACTACCACTACCATCATCATCAAAATTATCATCAATAGAATTTATATTGTACTTGAAGATTTGCAAAGTATTTTATAATTTCTCATTTTGGTAGATGAGTAAACCAAAACCCAGAAAAATTCTCTTACCTGAAGTCACTGAGTCAATAAGAATTAAAATGCTGTTTCAAGTCTTTTGCACTCCATTCTATACCTTGCCACACAGCTCAAACCATGTCACTGACTTTTCTGCTAAAAAGAATCTTTGATGGATTCCTCTTGCCTTACAAAGTTAAAATTCCTTGTTTTGATAGTCAAAGTGCTCAACAGGTTGATTGCAGATTTATAGATTAATCTCTCCAGGTTTATCACTCTTCTATTACTTATTTATGCATTTCATTCTAAAAGGAAAAGGATTGTTAAACTAGAGTGCTAGGCCCAGAATCAGGAAGATGTGAGTTCAAATCTGAGCTCAGGAACTTATTATGTGATCCTGGGCAAGTCACTTAACTCTATTTGCCTCAGTTTCCTCAGTTGTAAAATGAGCTGGAGAACAAAATGGCCAATCAGTTCAATATTTTTGGCAAGAAAATCCCAAATGGTCCATGAAGAGTTGGACACAACTGAAATTCCTGAACCAAACTAAAACCTTTTCCCTAACACACCTCATGCTCTCCTGCTTCCATGCCTTTGGTAATGGTTTTCTTTCTAACTGAATGCTCTCCAGGTCATTCTTTGCCTCTCAAAATCTTATACATAATTCAAGGCTTAGTTCAAATGCCATTCCTTTGCCTTTTAAAAAATAATAGCTTTTTTATTTTCAAAATACATGCAAAGATAGTTTTCAACATTTAACCCTGTACTCCAAATTTTTCTTCCTACCTTCCCTCATTCTTTCTCTTAGACAGCAAATAATCCAAAATATGTAAAACGTGTGCAATTTTTCTATACATATTTCTGCATTTATCATGCTGCACGAGAAAAATCAGATCCAAAAGAAAAAAAATGAGAAAGAAAATAAAAAGCAAGCAAACAATAACAAAATAGGTGAAAATACTATGTTGTGATCCACATTCAGTTTCCACAATCTTCTTTCTGGATGAAGAGGGATCTCTCTATCACAAGTCTGTTGGAAGTGACCAGAATCATCTCATTGTTGAAAAGAGCCAAGTGCATCAGAATTGATAATTGTATAATCTTGTTGTTGTTGTGTGCAATGTTTCCTTGGTTCTACTCACTTCAGTTCATGTAAGTCTCTCCAGGCCTCTCTGAAATCATCCTGCTGGTTGTTTCTCACAGAACAATAATATTCCATAACATTTATATCCAATAACTGATTTAGCCATTCCCCCCCCCCCCCGCAACTGATGGGCATCCACTCAGTTTCCAGTTCCTTGCCACTACAAAAAGGGCTGTCACAAACATCAAATGTCATTTCTTTTATGAAATCTTTCTGGATCACTCTCTGTTGAAAGTACCTCTTTCTCTGGTAAGCTTCTTTAGCATGTATAAATAAAGCATTTATCACATGATATTTTATATTTTAGTTATTTTTCTGTATGCTATAGATTCCTTACCAGACTGTAAATTACTCAATTCTAACCAACTGAATTACTATATCAGCTACTGCATGCAACATCCCACAATACATGCATGCATACATGTATGTATTTATATCCACACACATATATGTTTATGAATGATATGTCTCTAAGAGGAGATAAATGAATTTCATCATCTTTTTTGGGGGAATAAGATTGGTCACTGAAATTAATAACAAGTTCGGATACCTTCTGGTGCTTATGTATGTAGATATGTATGTGTATGTATATTTAGTATATGTATACTTACATATATGTATATGTGTATATATATATATATATATATATATATATATATATATATACATACATACATACAAGTAAAATAGCTAAATATGTCACAGTCAATGGGCATAATGGAACAATGCTTGGACCTATTTAACCTTGAGGCGATCAATCAAATACTCTTGCTGTTATGTCAGAAGTTCTTAATTTTTTTTTGTGTGTGTTGTGACCCTCTTTTGGTAGACTGGTGAAGCCTATGGACTCTTTCTCATAAAATGCTTTAAAAATAATTGAAGCAAATACTAAATTTCAGTCAGACCAGTGAACATACAGGAAAAAATTACATCTGTATGTTTTTTATTGAATTTTGTTTATCCAAACTGTCTAAAAATCTATATTTTGTCTATATATCCCAGGTAAAAAATTCTTGATTGTGACACCACCCACCCCTGGGGTGCTTTGAAATATCATTTGTAGTCCTGAGATCTCTGTTAGGCTCTATGAAAATTGATGTTACACCCCACTTTGCCTCTGCCCTTGTGGGGAAAAAATAATATTTCCATTTTTTAGCCTCAGGCCTAAAGGATTTGACCAGATACAACTTGGTTCAGTGTATAAGAAATTCTTCTCTCCATTCTATTATGTTTTCATAAAGATCCTTTACAATATCTAATTTATATATCACTTCAACATTAACTTTGGTGCTCCATCTACTATGTCTCCACTACTTCATTGAGGCTCTTGAAGGGTTTTTACCTTGGGATTTTTCTACTCATGGGAAAAATCTCTTGGAGGGTCACTGTTCAACAGGAGTCAGGAGTTAAGGAGTAGATTGAGGACATAATTAAAAAAAAAAACTAGTTCTGTTTCTGTCTCTTTTTTTTCTTCTCTTGTCTCCTCTCTCCCTCCTTCCCTTTTTCCTCCTTGTCTTCCTATTCTCCCCATTCCTCTTTTTCTCTTTTTTTCTCCTTTTTCTTACTCCTCTCCTCCCTGTCTTTCTCTCCTCTAATAGCATGGCTATGAGCTCTGCTAATAGACTGGATCAGATTCTGAGTCCCATAGCTGAAGAAAATATCCCTTGATCCTCTTCTCCCTTTGCTATTGGAAAAATAAATTAAAAGAAAAGATTTATTTTTCCTGCAGAGTCTAAACAACCTGGGCTTCTCGGTTGTACCCCACCCAGCCAGAGAGGAGGGCTGTTACAAACCCCACCAGCTTTTTCCCCCAAGGTTTTCTTTCTTTTTTTTCTTTTTTTTTTTTTTTTTTGACAGTTTCTCTCTTTAAAATGCCCATTCTCTATTTCTGTTATTTCCCTGGCTCCAAAGCTTTGGTGTTGGGGCCAACAAGTTTGTCCCCTTTTGGTGAATTACTCATGGATGGATTGAAGACATTAAAAAAGATAGGAATAAGCAAACTTTTTTCTTCACTGAGAATTATTAAACAATAGAATTGCACAGGAATTGATGTTTGGGTCAGTCTTTTATAAAAGACTTTTTTAAAAAAATTAAATCATCTGGAAGAGAGAATCCACAGGGGAAATCTTCAAGTGTGTTTGTAGCTGACACTAAATTTTTTCCAGTTAGTGATATGACAAACCAATAAAATTTGTAGGAGGATTTCAAAGGGCTATGTGAGTAGTGGCACAAGAGTTTTGGTGTGTCCAATTAGGAACTCTGAGGAAAAAAGAACAACCCAAGTCTGTCCTATTGAGCTATTAGTACCTTAAAAGGCATGGTAGAATTACCATATCGGGAACCCAGATGCCATCAGCTTATGGGACCTCAAAAGTCCAGGTATTGCTGAGTTTCACATCCCTGGGATTTCCTGTGTGAGGTGATATGAAACAGAACCTGTAGTGGAAAGAGCAGAAATCAGTATTCAGAGGACTATATGTTCCTATTCTGATTGTGCTATTTACTACCGTTAGGACATTGACCAAGTCATTTCACTCCCTGGGACTTTCTCAGGTACAATAAGATAACAATAATACAAGGTAACATTTATATAGTGTTTCCTATGTGTCACACACTGTGCTATATTTTAAGTCATTTTCATAGTACCCAATTCCTTGTGACTCCATGTGGGGTTTTCTTGACAAAGTTACCAGAGTGATTTGCCATTTCCTTCTTCAGCTCATTTTACAAATGAGGAAACTAAGGCAAATTGGGTTAAGTGGCTTGTCCAAGGTCACATAGCTCATAAGTATCTGAGGCTAGATTTGAGCTCAGGAAGATGAGTTGCTCCAAGGTTGGATGCTCTATCTCCGAGCCATCTCGCTTCCCTAAGCATTCACTTTACAATTGTCTCATTTGATACTGATGACCACCCTGAGAGGTAGGTTCTATTATAATTCCCATTTTACAGATGAGGAAACAAGCAAATAGCAGTGAAATGATTTGCCCATGATCCCACAGCTACTTAATTATCTGAGGCTGGATTTGAATTTAGGTCTTCCATTCCAGGTCCAGTATTTTTATCTACTGTTCTACTTCCTACCCTACTTGGAGAATGCTTTATTAGGAATTATAGGACCTGACTCATGTTTGAATCCTGACTCCTAACTCTGGGGGATTTTGAACAAGCTGTTTAATCTCTCTAACCCTCAGTTTCCTTCCTGTGTAAAATGAAGGAGTTGGACTAGTTGATTGCTAGGGTCTCTGACCTCTAAGACCCATGAGCAGTAAGCAAGCAGAAAAATGTCAGGTTCTCCAGGGCTATGATATTTTCATGTCTCACCATCCACAGCCTAATGACAATGAACTTAGGAACACTGCAAAGGGGCTAGAGGGAGAAGGACCTGTTGTAATAAAATCTGACCTCAGCATGTTGCTTGTCAGAAAGCAAGAACAGAAGCAACATACATTATTAAAAATAGCCACATAGCCCATGGCAGATGAACCTTGTTGCCTTTCCTATTCCTTTTTAGGTCACATAATACTCTATACAATGACAAAGAAAAACTTATTTGTTAAAAAAAAAAAAAATATATATATATATATATATACACACACACACACACACACACACACACATACATACACACACACACAATCATATACATACAATATGTACCAGGATTTTCTTGAAATATAAGAGGGGGGGAAAGAGAGACAATGAATGAGGGATGGAGTGGGAAGGGAAAGAAGGAAGGGAAGAAAGGGAGAGAGGGAGGGAGAGAAAACTGCATTACTTTTTAGAGATGTCACAAAATATATTTCTTCTGCTATGGTAGCATAGAGATAAACTTTATTATGGAAAAAGTAATGCAGTTGGGAGAGACCTGTAAACTCAAAGTATGTTTAGGGCACTTAATTATGGGCTTTACATGGCAGCTGTGTATTCATAGGCAATAAAATAAAGTAAAATAAAAACATACCTTTTCCAGCTCATATTTCAAAAAGGAAAAGTGTTAATGTAGGTGTGAGGGCTGTTGATGGGGAGATAATTGATTTAGTGGAACAAGATGAAAGTTGGTGGTGAGGGAGAGTATTAATAACACCTCCTCTTCCCTTTGTGGTCCATAAGAGACCGGATTTAGAAATAGAGGAGAGCGCTTCAGTCAGAAAACATTTGTTAGTGTCTGTTGTTTACATGATAAGTTCTGTGCTGGAACTTTATTGCACCAAGTTCTGTCCTCTGAGGCAAGGCAGAACATACTTAGTCTCTCTTCCATATCACACACTACTTGATGACAACTAGCAAGTCTTCCTTATGGTTCTTTTCTATTCCTTCAACCAATTATTGTATATCATGGCTTCTAGGCTTGGTCAGTCTCTTCTGAATGCATTCCAATTTGGCAATATTCTTTCCAAATTGAACACAGTATTCTTGATGTTGTCTGACCAGAATTCAGTAGAGTCATCTTCTTTCTTGCTGTTGATACTATGCCTCTATTAATGAAGAACAAGGTCCCAGTGGCATTTGTGGCTACTGTGATGTCTGTACCAGGACAAAATCTCAGTCAAGCATCAATAATTCTTGTTGGGATCAATCCTGATAACCCAGGAAAGTATTTTTAGAGTTGGAAAAGTCTTTAGAGCTAATCTAATCCATTTATATTATATTCATTAATATCAATTATTAATATGTATATTAATTTTATTTATAAATCAATATATTATGTATTAATATTTATTATTATTTTATTCATTACTATTATTTTTAAAGGATAAAATTAATGCTTAGACACATTACATGACTTTCCCAAATTCGCCCTATCAGGAAGTAGCAGAGCCAGGATTTTAATCCAGGAGGCCCCCTGATTTTAATCTTGCACTTCACAACTCTGTCCCCATCTCCCTAGTGCAGTTGTCACATTCGGAAAACCACTGGTTTAGGTAATTTGTCTCTGTGATCAGCAGAAGTCTTATCTATCCACCCATGTGATTGATTTTTCTCACTTTTTCCCAGGCCACACAGTAAACTGAATGGCAAAGTGGGTACAGCATTTCTGAGCCCCCTATCATCAGATGTACTACAACCTTTGCCTTAGTAAACGTTATAAATAATTCCCTCTGTTGAAGTCATGTGTGATTCTGAGGAGGGTGATTGCGCCTGGCAGTGGTGGTGTTGAGCTGATTGTAAGTGCAGCCACAGGAGCCAACTTGCTGATTAGAGCTGAGATGCAAAAGCCCAATGAATTAGTAATGAGGAGATGGGGAAAAGAAGGGATTAGGACATTACTCTCATTTATCTTAAGAAAAGGTTTTAGGGTTTATAATTTGTTTAAAATTAATAAACTTTTAAGTCCTGATGAATAGCTGATATAATTAAATCCAATTTTTCTCCTGGGATATGATCTCTTAGGAGGGGAAAAACCTTGTTTTAAAGTTAATAGTGCAACATAGTATGTAAAAGTATCAGCACGTAAAGACTCTGAGAAGCAGAAAAGCCAGAGCAGAAAGGGCCACCAAAGTTATTGGTTGTTATTATTGTGACAATCACTTGGATGTTAAACAAACATTGTATTTAAAATGAATTTTTTGTCCCAGGTAAATGCAAAACTATAATGGACAGAGCCCTGGAAGATGATAAAAATAATATAAACAGCAACAGTTATAATAATCATTTTATCTTTCTGTTCAACTTTTAGCTGAACATAAAACATTGAAGAATAATAGCAAGATATCAATTTGTACCAGGGCTGTTTCTGTCTGAGTTCTATTGAATTTACAGATAAAAAGAATGAAAAATCACCAACTATTTAATAGCTCAGACTGGAGATATGAATTCTGCTTCTTCTATTTGATCAGATTATTTAAGTTCACTGTTGCTGTTTTCTCAGAGTTGGATTAGATGCTCCCTAAGATCATGTCTAGCTTTAATATTCTGTTAGTCTTTGGTTAAAATCACATTAAATAGAGTGAAAGTATATTTGTGTGTGTGTGTGTTTATGAGAAAGACAGAGGAGAAAAGAGAGAGAAAGGAGAGGTGAAAAACAAAAAAAAAAGAGGGGAAGAAGAAAAGGAGAAAAAGAAGAAGGAGGAGGGAGAGAAGGAAAAGAGAAAGAAAAGGAGAAAATGGAGGAGGAGGAGGAAGAGGAAGAAGAGAAGGAGGAAGAAGAAGAAGAAAAGGAGGAAGAGGAGAATCAGAAGAAGAATCAAAAGAAGAAGATGAAGAATTAGAAGATGAAGATGAAGAAGAATCAGAAGAGGAGAATATGTTGTTTTCTTTAGAAATTGGAGATAAATGTATTGGGATAAGAACAAAATTCTGTGGTGGTAGCAAACCCCAGATTTTTCTGAACTTGCTTACATTTTCTTTTTTTTACCCCGGATTAGACTAATTAGAACCGATGGGGGAATTATGCCGATAATGGAGCAGGAACAAGAGAAGTATAAATATGCAATGCAATTAGCTCCTTTTCTTTCTTTCTTTCCTTTTTTTCCCCCCGTGGGTGATGTAATATTGGAGCACATGGGATTTGTGAAAGGCTGGTAACAATGGGCACCACTGACACCCAAGCTGCTGTAGTAATCCATAATTATAGTAGAATATCCTGTTAGTTTTTTGCATGTAGCAAGGTAGAATGAAATATACTTTAAAAAAGACCTAACAATTTTTCTCATCCATAATTCTTCATAGCAATAACATTTTCTTCTTTTTGTGAAGAAAATTAAGACTTAAATATTTCTTCTCTGGAACACTTTGTGAGCTAATGAAAGCTCTGAAAAGGAAAGGATATGATACATAATCAAATGGAAATATTAATTTAGTTTTTGAGTTGGAGAAAGTGACTTTTCAATGTCTTCTGTTCACAGAGGTGACTATTTTTTTCTCTCCAAATGCTTGAGGAAGTTTTATATTTTGCTGAAAGGAAATATTTGAATTTTCTCATTCCTTTAATTATAAATTGATAATTTTACCCAGATACTAGTTAAATGGAATTTGGTGATTATGAATGCTTTGATTATATCTAAATGCATTAGAGTTAAATTTTCTTTTATTTACATGTTGCCAAAAAGCATTGGACTATGAGTAAGAGATCTGTCCTCGTCCTGCCTCTGATGATTGTTTGCTCTGTACCTCTATATGATCATTCCTCTGGAACTCAGTGATATAGGTATTGCTTCTACCAGAAGAGTTCATAGTGCAACTATGCCCTTTCAAACATTGACATTCTTGTCCTTTTTCTTCTATATGTCCTCTGTAGAGGGCCTATTCAGCAAAATGGAATCTTTTGTCTGGGTCCTTTAAAGTTTCATAGATACTATTAGAATTCTTTGGGGTATCTATTCATCATCCATCAATATATAACATTTTTATATAACAGTTTTATTTAAAGGTTTGCAAAGTGCTATATAAATATTATTTCATTTGATCTTTAACATTTCTGTGCAATAGGTGCTATTTTATCCCTATTTTACAGATGAGAAAACTGAGACTAAGAGAGGTTCACATGAGTTGTTCAGTGTCACATAGCTAGTAAGGGTAAGAAGCTGCATTTGAACTCAAGTCTTCTGACTTTTAAGTCTAAGAATCAATTCTTTATATCACTTATCCATTTCCTTTTCTGATCATATGCATTCATAAAGATGTATTCTAAATTATTTCTTATACAAAAGTCATTCTTGGGAATATATGGTAGCCAACTCACACACGCTCTATACTTTTACCTCGCCTTTCTTGCAATATTGATTTTTCAACATTGGAGTATTTTGTAGTTCCGGGAGGGCTGAGGAGGGCTTGTGTAGTGGATAGAGCATTTGGCTTGGAGTGAGGAAGCCCTGGTTTCAAATTCAGTTTCAGATACCTATTAGATATGTTATCTTGGGCAAGTCACTTTATCTTTGTCTATCTCAATTTCTTCATATGTAAAATGGGCACAATACTTAGTTCTTAGGATTGTTGTGAGGAGCAAATGAGGTCACATATGTAAAGTGCCTGGCACATAGAGGGGTTCTATAGAAATGCTAGATATTATTATGAGTGAGAAAGAGAGGGAGAGAGAGAGAATAAAAACAATAACATCAATTGACAATTTCCATTACCAACAAATAACACTATAAATTCCAAATCTGAGTCAGTCTTGAGAAGGTCCTGATCCTCCCCACGGCAGCCTCATCCAGCATTGTGAGAGGGAATAGCTCAAAGAGAACAAGATCTCTTCTTCAAGGTCTTTATTTTATATCTTTGATTTTCAGCCTATGCAACCTCTCTGGTAACTGTTGTGCCAGTGGGTAGGATTTAGGTCTGACTATTTTCTCCAGGGGCCTCAAACTTTTAAAATAGGAGGCCAGTTCACTGTCCCTCACACTGTTGGAGGGCTGGACTATAGTAAAAACAAAAACTTTGTTTTATGAGCCTTTAAATAAAGAAACTTCATAGCCCTGGGTGAGGGGGATAAACGTCCTCAGCTGCCACATCTGGCCTGCGGGCCATAGTTTGAGGACCCTGCTAGGCTATGGCAAAGATTACAAGAGAGACTTAGATTTTCCATTCTTCTTATGGGACAGCACAAGGCATAGATCAAGCAATTCATCAAAAACCTATTGGAGAGGATAGGATGAGAGATGGTTCTGGCTCAGTATCCTATTCTAGCACCTTGCTATAGAAGCATGTCTTGAAGTCTACCATGATCCAAGTGAAGCATTAGAGGAGCTCAGGTACTCAACATAGTCACATAACAAACCCTTGAATTCACACAATAAATTCCTGAAAATAGAATAAACAATTTAAAAATTAAATGATGTAATAAGTATTAGAATAGAGTCAAAATATTGAAAAAAAATCAGGATAAGCTATGAAAAATATATTATCAAAAACAACCAACCTGGAAGATAGAATTAATTTAAGAATCTTTGGGTTCTATGAAAAATCATGAAAAATAAATAATTAAAAACTCTTGTGTATTCTATTTCAGGAAATTTTTAAAGAATGTCCCAAAGCAATTGGAAATAGAGAGAAAAGTTAAAATAGGACCCATAGATCATTATCTAATTAAAATAACAACAACAATAATGACATAACTTAAACACACTCAGAAATGTATTTGAAGAACTCTAGAACTTCTAAGTAAAAGCAAAGAAAAAGTATAGCAAATAGCCTGGAAGAAAAATAAAATAGGAAATTGCTAATGTCTGTATTACATAGCAAGCATGAAAAAGGAAAGAAAGATTTGGAATACATCTAAAAGTAAAAATAAAATGGATATTTGATAACATCCTTAAAATTTGAACATAGTTGCACAGGTTAAAAAGAAATGGAATTTAATAGAAATGAAGATCTTTTTTTATTCTTGTGAAAATCTTGGAAATACAAATTCAGGACACAAGAGAAACTTGGAAAGGTAAATAAATTTGAAGAATTCAAAAAAGACCTAAATAGTGGAGTTAAGAGAAACCTAGAAAGGTACACAAAATTAAAGAACTTAAGAATCTAAATAATGAACAAATTCTTACAAACTAAAAGGGAAAAGGACCAGAATTCCATTATCTTCTAAAATGAGGAAGAATCAGGAAAGACAAACTAAAAACCTATGTGTTTTTGTTTGTTTATTTGTTTGAAGAGAGAAAAGAAAAGAAGGTAGGGGACTATACTTGAGAGAGAATGTTGAGGAGAAGGGAAAACTTATAACTGGGGCATAAACTTTTAACTTTCATTCTTTTCTGAGATAGACAAGGAAATTTAGGTTAAAAAAACTGACGTTGAAATATAATAGACAAAAATTTGGGCAAGGATAGGAATAAGCAAATGGGTTATTTAAGAGAGAAAGCAGGATTGGAGATAGAAGAGTTATAAGGAAAACAAACAAACTATAGAAGAAGGATTAAAAGCAGTAAAAAGGAAAGAACTGATGGTTTGGGGGTAGAAGAAGAGCTAAAAGGATTAGATTCAGATAATTCCATCTATAGATTACTAATGCTGATTTCATTTTTTCCCCTTTCTTTTCTCTCTTATAAACAGTGTGAGGAGCAAAAAAAGAATTTATAATAGATTATGAAGGGTGGAAAAAAGCAAAGCTAAGTCATAATAGTGAATGTATATGAAATGAACTCACATATATAACAGGATGGTGGCAAAATATATCAGAGAGATCCTAGTAGTATATTGTTTATATGAAGCATTTGTTAAATACTATTAAAATATTCACACAATTAAAATGAGGTGTAGGAAAAAAATCCACAGTTGAATATGCCGTTTCAGTTGAATCTGCAAAAGCTAAGGTGGCAGTCATGATCTCAGAAAGTACTATATAGTAAAAATCATGTTTACATGGATAAAAAAGAAAAACTGTGAAATTACATTATATGTGAAGACAACATAGATAATGAAACAATAGCAATATTGAATTATGTATATACAACAAATGGCCTAGCATTTATAGATTTAAAGAAAAACTAAGTACAATGAGAAAGAAATATTAAAACAAAAGTAGTGAAGAACTTTAATATCTCTTTTTAGACCTAGACAAATTTTATAGAAAAATAAGCAAGAGATGGACGTGGCCCTCTTCAACACTGAGATGAACCAAAACAGCTCCAATAGAGCAGTAATGAATGGAACCAGCTACACCCAGAGAAAGAACTCTGGGAGATGACTATGAATCATTACATAGAATTCCCAATCCTTATATTTTTGTCCTTCAGCATTTTTGATTTCCTTCACAAGCTAATAGTATACTATTTCAAACTCTAATTCTTTTGGTACAGCAAAATAACTGTTAGGACATGTATGCTTATATTGTATTTAATTTATACTTTAACATACTTAACATGTGTTGGTCAACCTGCCATCGAGGGGAAGGGATGGGGAGAAGGAGAGGAAAAATTGGAACAAAGGTTTGGCATTTGTCAATGCTGTAAAATTATCCATACATATAACAAAAAAAAAAAAAAAAGGAAAAAAGGAAAAAAAAAGGAAAAAAAAAAGAAAAAAAAAGAAAAATAAGCAAGAGAAAAGTTATGGACTTTAATAGAATTTTATAAAAATAATGTAGGTTAGTCCTCTGATGATTAATAAATAGAAACCATGAGGAATGTACATATATCTTAAATTTGGATGGCAATTTTGTAAAAATTGATTATGCCTTAGAGCAAAAATAACTCAAAGACAAATGCAGAAAGGCAGAAATAATAAACATATCCCTTATAGACTACAATGTAATAGCAATTATAATCATCAGGAAGTATTTGAATAAAAGGTTTCAGATTTAAAGTAGATAGCATAATCTTAGTGAATGATAGATCAGATCATAGAAATAAATAATTTTAGTTTAAAAACTCATAATAGAATATGAAAACACTTTTGAGATGAAGTAAAAAAAGTCATTTGGGGAAATTGTACTACAAAATACTTTTAAAATAAAGATTCTTTTTAGTTCTTAATCTATAATTGTTTGGAAGAAGAGATCAACATATTGAATATACAACGAAAACAGACTCAACAAATTATCCACTACCATAAGCCAAAAAAAAAAAAAATGTGAAAAATTACAGAATTGCAGCATTGATAAATATAAGCAAGTTGTTTTTTGGGAAAAGTTAATAAAATAGATAAATCATGTTATTTTGAATCTTTTAAATAAGAGAGAGTGCTCTACTTATCAAAATAAAAAATGAAAAAGATGTAGATTTATTGTAAAGAATAAATAGAAAAAATTATTAGACATTTCAGAGCCCCCATTATATGCTTTTTCTCTCCTTGTTTCGTCAATAGGATTACAGTAATCTCAGAATCTTATCAGACTCTAATTTGATTTCTGTAAACATTTGATGAAATTTGGGAGTTTAGAATTTATTTTTAAGTCAATTCAAGTTTGTATTCCACCCTTATCCCTCCTTCTAACCATTTACTCTTATCCCTTGGGGATTTTATTTATGATTTGTTCACTTTTTGTTTCTGAAATTGGGTTAACTTCTCTATTTTAAATTATGTTAATTTGGATATTATATATATATGTATTTGCAAATATTCACCCATTGCATTTAAGTTTTTTAAAATTGAAGGAATAAGCATAAACAAAGGAGACAAAATTGTCTCTGTAGAGCTGCAAGTGAAGTGACAGTTTATTTTGAGCATCTTAGAAATCCAATGAAAAATATTAATCAAAACAATTAATTATTTCAGTAAGTAAACCCCACAAAAATCATCTGCCTTTTCATAAATTACTAATGAAACCACTGCCAATCATACTAAAAGGCAGTTACTTTATAAAACTAGACAAAATAGTAACAAAATTTGTCTGATGGAACAAAAGGTCAAGAATCTCAAGGGAATTAATAAAAAAGGAGGCAAAAAAGGCCTATAATTATGAGTTCTCAAATTATACTACAAAGCCAGTAATCATCAAACTATTTGATACTTGTTAAAAAATAGAAAAATTAACCAATTGGACAGATTAGGTAAGCAAGATGCTGAAACAAATGAAGCAAGCTCAAGGACATCAACTATTAGGCTAATGACTTCCTAATTAAACAGAAAATATGGGAAAATTAGTTTGGTCAAAAAATAAGATTGTTCAAAATTTGATTTAGACCATTATCTCATGGCATCTACAACAGATTCCAAATGAATACATGAAAAAACAAATAAACAACTTGTATCATTAAAAGAAAAGCTGCAAAGGGATACTACAAGCCATGATTAAGGAAGAATTCTTAGCTAAAAACAGAAGAAATGATTGTAGAACATAAAATGGATAATTTTGATTATATAAAATTGAAAATATTTTTTCATGAATAAAATCAATGTACATAGAATTAGGAGGGAAATAATTGAGAAAATATTTTCAGCAAATACTTCTAATAAAGGTCTGAAATCTAAGACATATAGAAAATTGATATAAATATTTAAGAGCCATTCCCAATTAGATATGGTAAAATAATATAAATAAATAATGTTCAAAAGAAAAAATTCAAATTATCAGCTACCATATGAAAGAATATTTTATTTATTTTCTTCCTTCTTCCCTCTTTTTTCCTTTCTCCCTCCCTCCTTTCCTCTTTCCCTCCCTTCCTTCGTACTTTCCTTCATGGTATCCCCCAATAAGAGATCATTCATTTATAATTCAACTTTATTTAAAAAATTTCTAGCACAACAAATTATGTGTTTAACAAATGTTCATTGAATGGAATTGAATTGAATGTGGGAATCATTTCAAAATAAGTTGTCTGTATATACTCAAATCATCATCGATTAAGAGCAAAGGTCAAAATTAATTGCAAATGAGATAATGCTATGAACTTGGAGATATTGTAACCTGGAGAATGATAACAAAAATGATGACAATAATAATAATTTACACTTTTATAGCTACTTGAGGTTTACAAAATACTTTCCTTATAACAACTCTCTGAAGTTTTAGTATAAATATACTTTCCAGCAATAAAATGGGAAAAAATTTTTACATTCAAGGATTCTGATAAAGGCCTCATTTCTAAAATATATAGAGAATTGACTCAAATTTATAAGAATTCAAGCCATTCTCCAAATGGCAAATGGTCAAAGGATATAAACAGGCAATTTTCAGATGAAGAAATTAAAACAATTTCTAGTCATATGAAAAGGTGGTCTAAATCATTATTGATCAGAGAAATGCAAATTAAGACAACTCTGAGATACCACTACACACCTCTCAGATTGACTAAAATGACAGGAAAAGATAATGATGAATATTGGAAGAGATATAGCAAAACTGGCACACTAATACATTGTCAGTAAAATTGTGAACTGATTCAACCATTCTGGAGAACAATTTGGAACTATGCCTTTGCCTATCAAACTGTGCACACCCTTTGATCCAGCTGTGTTTTTATTGGATTTGTATCCCAAAAAGATCTTAAAGGAGGGAAAGGGACCCACATGGGCAAAAATGTTTGTGGCAACCCCCTTTCTAGTGGCAAGAAACTAGAAACTGAGTGGATGCCCATCAGCTGGAGAATGTCTGAACAAGTTATGGTATATGAATGTTATGGAATATTATTGTTCTATAAGAAATGATCAGGAGGATGATTTAAGAGAGACCTGGAAAGAATTACATGAATTGATGCTGAGTGAAATGAGCAGAACCAGGAGATCATTATATATGGCAATAGCAAGATTATACAATAATCAATTTTGATGGACATGGCTCTTCTCAACAATAAGGTGATTCAGACTAGTTCCAATGGACTTGTAATGGAGAGAGTCATCTGCACTCAGAGAGAGGACTGTGGGAACTGAGTGTGGATCACAACATAGTATTTTCATGCTTTGTTGTTGTTTATTTGCATTTTGTTTCTCAATTTTTTTTCTCTTTTTGATCTGATTTTTCTGGAGCAGTATATTTGTGGAAATATGTACAGAGGAATTGTACATGTTCAACACTTATTGGATCACTTGCCGACTCGGGGAGAGAGTAGGGAAAGAAAGGGAAAAGTTAGAATAGAGGTTTTATAGGAGTGAATATCAAAAATTATTCATATATATATATATATTTTGAAAATAAAAAGCATTAATTAAAAAATAAATATACTTACCATTTTACTACTGAATAAACTGAAATTGAGTATATGTAAACTAATTCAGGCCTATCCACCTAGTCAGTGTTGGAGCTGGGATACAACTCTAGGTCTCCTGAGTGTAGAATTGTAATGTAAATTTGAACCCCCCAGTTTCTTTATTTGTAAAGTGATAATAAAATTAAGTGGTTTTCAAGACCTTTTCCATTATGAATTTATTTCCCTTTTCCCTATCCCTCCCTAGGATCCCCCTTTCAACTACACTTATAGAACTATAAGAAAACTTAAATTATGAAAACTGGAATTTACAAAACCTAAAACATTAGACAGTGAGCATATACCAGGTTTCTTTACAGAAGGATTAGCCCTGGGATTTTTTTCAGTGATAGTTTTCCTACTACATTTAAAAAAAAAAAACCATAATATGATTTATAAAATTCAACTTATACAGAACATCTGTTGGAAAAAAAGGGGTATACCAGATATGTTACTATTATATAGATGAAACTTTTATTGTAACTCCTCTCCCCTTGATTATTGGAGACATTATTGGTTGGAATTATTACTAAATCCCGCTTTGATAATCTGTGCCAAAATTTCAACTTTTATTCTGGATTTAAAGAAGCAACATATAGTTCTGAGACCCAAATTCCAGAAACTCAATCTTTCCACAGAGTTTGGCATACAGTAGGGGCTTAATAAATACTTGTTGATTGATTGCTTACCAATATTAACATCCATCAAATGAGAGTTAAGTATTCTTGAGAATATGAGAATTATAGAATTGAGATAAGAGCATAGAAATTGTCTAGTCTAATTCTTTCTTGTACAGAGTTAGAAATCAATGTTCATAGAAGTAAAGTGATCAAGAAAGGCGAGGTAGTATATTGAGAAATGTGCTGTCCTTGGAATCAGAAGAAACCTGGGTTTAAATTTCACCTCTGACACAGCTATGGGATCATTTAATGGCCATGTAATAGCTTTGTACTTCTATTACTTTACAATGCAAAATGAAGGTAACTGTAGGCTCTACTTCATAGGCTATTGTGAAAATGCAATGAGGTCTTTGATCTGATTTTTCTTGAACAACATGATAAATATAGCAATATGTTTAAAAGGATTGTACATATTTAACCTCTATGCTTGCTTATATACACATGCATATAGACTTTAAGGACATACACAGATATTAGGGTATATCACAGCATCTCAGAAGAGGCTTCAGGGGCTATCAAATATAATTAGAAGTGAAAGAGGATATTCTTTTTTATGTAACCCATGGCTCAAAATCATTTATTTGCATAAGACTTCTTATTGGTGGAGATTAATTAGTCAGTGTTTCACATGCATAAAGTTCCAAGCTCTAAGGATTGGAGTTGCAGAGAGCTTGAGAGTGGACAGATCTTGGTCTTTTAACTTTTAACATTGAGAGAGAACAATGACAGTTCCAAATGCTTTTCAAGTTCTTGAAGGGAGAAAAAAATTCTGGGAAGAAGCTGACATAATAGATGTGCTAGCTCTTCCAACGTTGATGTCTTCCCAGACTTCTCCCTTCAGAGTTCTGATTATTCTTTTTTGATCCTACAGGCTAGAACATCAGGATCTCTATTGTCTCGAGCTCTTAGCAGTTCCAACTCTCTTGCAGTTGTGTTGTTGTTTTTCAGTTTTTCAATTTTTGTGATGTCAATTAAAATAGGTATAATTTTTCTGATCTTTAATGTCCCTTCAAACACTTGAAAACAACCATCATGTCTTCATTTAAGTCTTTTTTCTCCAGACTAAATATTTATACTCCTTTCCATCTTTTTAAATCTTTTTAAAGATTCAAAATATTTAACCATTCTAATTATCTTCTTTTGGACACTTTTAATCAATGAATCTATCAGTGACTCAGCTATTATGTACCAGGCACTGTGCTATATAGTAAGGATACAGATACAAAGGATGAAGTGAAATCACTTTTACTTTACATTCTATTTAGGGTAAAGTGTACTCCCAAATGGGCAGATAGGTGGAACCGTGTATAGAATGCTGGGTTTGGAGGCAGGAAGGTTCCGCTTCCTGTGTTCAAATCCAGTTTTAGACACTTACTAGCTATATAATCTTGGACAAATCACTTACCCTGTTTGCCTCAGTTTTCCTCATCTGTAAAATGAGCTAGAGAAGGACATGGCAAACAATTCCAAAATCTTTACCAAGAAAACCCCATATGGAATCACAAACAGCTGGACATGACTAAACAAACAACAATCCTAAAACATGGCGTCCAGAACGGGGGGCAAAATTCTAGATGTGATCTGACTGGGATATAGTACACTGGGATGATCAACCTTTTTTCCTGGGTGATTAAAAACTGGCATTATATTGTATTATTGTATTATATTGCATTATATTGTATTATATATTATATGCCTCTCTTTTCCTGTTATTGAGTTCCCCCCAGAACCTCCATTTTGAAGAAGTGACCAGAACAACCAGTCTTTCTTTACTCCTCTCCTGATTCTGCTCTTGACTTTATCACTGTGACTCTAGTAACTTCTCACTCCCTTCCTCTTTCCAACTCTCTTTTATGTGTCTTATCCTACTAGAATATAACTCCCTGAGAGAAAGTATTTTTGTTTTTGGTCTTATATTTTCATTTTCATTGGTCATTTTTAATGTATATTTCATATAGTTCCTAGCACATAGCAAGCATTTAATAAGGGTTTGTTGAGTTGACACTAAAAGGTGTTATATATTTTATATTTACAGAGCATGTGGCAAACATTATTTTATACTCATAAAAATATTATTAAGTGAGTAGTAGCATCCCTATTTTAAAGGCAAGACTTCCAGAGTTTCAGTGATTTGCCCACAGTCACAAAAGTAATAAGTATCAGAAATGGTATTTGAATTTAGGACCTGATTCCATATGTGGTTTGTCTTTCATTTTTGAAGTGGACCAATGACATCATAGGTGATGTCTTGACTTGTGGGTAAATTGGATTTAAGTGAGGTAGAATTGCACAAAATTGTCTGCTTTACTTTCTCTTCCAGAGTCATTGAAATCCAGTGACAAGACAAAAATTAGCATTAATACCGCACAATGCCTGCTTCAGCTGTCTTCATGGCTGTTGGAACAAACTGTTCTTATACATCCATTCTACTAGAAGAAATCTTTACATGCTTGAGAAAGACACTCTCCTAATTCAGCAACAGGTTTTAGGCTTGTCAGTTACCTTCAACTTGGTTAAACCTATCTGCAGAAAGGGTTTTACCAGGGTGTGGATGCTTCTTGGAGCCACAGATGAGAGTCAAGTGCCAGGAGGTTGCCAAAGGAAGATGAGTAATCCTAAAAAGTGCTCTGTAAGCCCTCATGCCAGAAGTGTTAGTTTTTCCTGGATATACATGCAGATGTACCACCCTTATCCTCCTTCTCTCCTTCTCTCTCTCCCTTCTTCCCTTCTTCCCTCCTTTCCTTCCTCCCTCTTTCCTCCCTTCTTTCTCTCCCTCCCTCTCTCTTTTTCTACTTTCCTTTCTCCCTTTCTTCCTTTCTCTCTCCCTCCCTCTCTCCCTTCTTTCCTTCCTTTTCTCTTCTCTCCCTTTGTCCTTCCTTTCTTCCCTTTCTCCCTCCCTCCCTTCTTCTCTTTCCTTCCCTTCCTTCTTTCCTTCCTTCCTTCTTTCTTCCTTTCCTTTCTCCTTTCTTCCTTTCTTCCTTCTTTCTTTCCTTCTTGCCTCCCTCTCTCCCTCCCTTTCTCTTTTCTTTCCTTCCCTCCTTCCTTCACTGTATCCCCCAATAAAATATTATTCATTTATAATTAAACTTCATTTAAAAAAAACTCCTTAATTTCTAGCACTATGACTACCTTTGTCTCTCTCTCTAAAAAGGTTAGTTCTATTGTTATTGGCCAAGGATACAAAACAAGTTAATGGCAGATGGGGAACTAGATTCTAAGTTTTCTGATTCACAATCTAGGACTATTTCTACTTTACTTACTAAAATTACTGGAATGGTAGGACCACAGAAGAAACAAACTGGGAGCCAACTGAGCTAGATAATAATATTTCTATTCCTGTGTCTTTCATTAAAGATGCATGATTTTTGTAATTCTTTCCTTTAACAGTAATTGCTATGTTTTGTCTTTCAGGAACCTGGAAGGGAGGAGATAAGCCAATATTTCTGCCTGTTGAGCCTGCAGTTAAAAATAATTATAGAGAACATGGTGATGTTTCATAAACTGTCATGTGGCAGGACATTCTCAAATAGTATCTCTGATATTATTCAGATTTATTTAGTGATGGGGAATTAACTATAGATGGAATAGAAAACAGAGTACAAATGGAAAATAAAAATGTTTTTTGATTGTTCTCACTTGTCACTTGTCCCTTTCACTTGTCTGAGGGTAATTCCGTAGGTATAAATGCAGATGATATTGTCCTCCATGATGCTTTTTTGTCTCTAGACAAATGTTACTATTTTGAAGATTGATAAAATTCTCTCTAGCTTTAATCAATGTATAGTTTAATTCTGGTGTCAGTCCTATTTCTCAGGACCATGGAAAATAGCACAATTGGTAAAATTGGGAATTGCCCTTAAACTGCATACTAAAATTGGTTTTGTTCAGAAATTTTGTTCAGATGATGTGTTTTAGAAAGAATGATAATAAAGATATTAGTACTATTATATAACCTTGGATGAGAATATGGAGATAAGGGTTGTAATCTTGGCTGTAACCATAAATTATACTACTTTGGATTAGGTCTTAATTTGTGAGATTCATTCTCTTGATCTGTAAAATATAAGTGCTGTATTTGATGATCTCTCAGATCCTTATTAGCTCTAGATTGTATCATTAGACTTAAGGTAGTAGAAGTACATATATTGAATATACATAAATATATATATTTTATTATATTTACCATTTCTTTTGTATTGCATATCTAGCTAATTCTCATATATATTGTTGTTCAGTCATTTCAGTCATGTCTGACTCTCTGTGATCCCATCTGGGATTTTCTTGGCAAAGATACTAAAGTGGTTTGTCATTTCCTTCTCCAGCCCATTTTACAAATGAGGAAACTGAGGCAAATAGTGATGCTATTTGTCTAAGGTCACACAGCTATTAAGTGTCTGAGGACAGATGTAAATGGAGGGAGATCTTTCTGATTCCAGGTCCAGTGTTCTATTTATTATACCACTTATTTGTCCTTTATAAATATATATATATATATGTATATACATACATATATATATGTACAGACATATAGTAATAAATTTATAGTCATATCATGTTTATCTCTCTATCATTCACACAATCTATATCTATCTCCTATAGTAATGGTGAGAAAGGGAGACTTAGAACTGTGCTTTCATATGAGTCAGAAATTCTTGCTATAGAAACTCCCTCCACTGATGCATTCTTGCCCAGTTCATAGTCTTAGACTAAGCTTCTTTAAACTGTGGGTTATGATGCCTTAAAGAGTCACATAACTGAATATGGGTTTGCAAAATTATGATTTATTATCACTAACTGTTTGGTTTATATCCCTATTTTACATACCTATATAGTGAAGTCTCATAAAAATTTCTTGGTGATGGGCAAGAAGAAGTTGCAAGTGGTAAAAAGTTTAAGAAGTCCTAGTCTTGGAGAATTGCATAAAGAATAACAGCTGGCATGTATCAGAAATAAGGTGTGAACTCATGTCTCTGGACTCCAAGTCTGCCTCTAAAAAAATCACACATAAGGCTTAAAAAGTACATTGAGATGTCATTTCATTCAATTGTATATATATTAGATAATTAAAGAAAATTTATGGGATGGAAATGAATCCTCATAGGAAATGGAAAATAGAAGCTGACAGATATAGTTTTCTTAATTTGTCAGAGGAGGAAATCAGAGAATCTTAGTCATATAGCTAGTAGATAATGGAACCAGGACTCATAACTCAAACTCAGGTCTTCTGATTCAAAATCTAGAGTTCTTTTCACTACATTGTTGTTCTTCCTCCAGTTTTTCATGTACTATATTGTAGGATCTGAGTCTGAGAGCTAGATAGGATCTTAGAAGTGATCAGTTCTTCCTCTCCTCCAAAAGCTGATTAGAGTATTTAAATTACTCACCTCAGGCCACAGCAATAAATGTCAGATAAAGGTTTCAAATCCATATCTTCTGTCTCCAAATCCAATTCAGCCATATAACTCAATATGGATTTCACCCTTAAGGGTTAGATGCTGTTATGTTAGGTAAGACAGCACTGTTGTTCAGTAATATCCAACTCTTTGTGATCCCATTTGAGGTTCTTTTGGCACAGCTACTGGAATGATTTGTATTATTTGCATTTTTTTCTTCAGATCATTTTATAAAGGAGGAAATTGAGGCAAAAATCATGAAGTGACTTGCTGGAAATCATACTGCTAGTACGTATCTGAGTTCGGATTTGAATTCATAAAGTTGAGTCTTCCTGATGGGTGAGCCTCTCTGTACCATCCCATATTCAGTTATATGACCCTTTAAGGGTCACAACCCACAGTTTAAAGAAGCTTAGTCTAAGACTTTGTATTGTATGATACATAGATCCTTGCTTTCTCCATTAAACAGACAATGTAATATAGAGAAAAGAACTGGGAAATGCCCCGTCTTCAGTTCTAGGTTAAGGTTTGTCTCAATGTGCCAGCTGGGTAGCCATATGCAATTTATTCCTTGAATTTTCTGTGCTTCATTGCCTTCATCAGCAAAAAGACTCTAGTCGCATTGCCTGAATTAAATCAGAAGCAATAAGCATTTATCTGCTGTGCTAGACTGTGTGATGTTCAAGAATCCTTCATAAGCTTATCATCTAGTAGGGAAGGTACAGTCAATACCCAAGCCAAGAGCCAGTGACTGCTAAGTGTACTATGAAGGCAGCTATATGATGAGTGGGTAAGTGCCAGGCTTGGAGTTAGGAAGATCCTTCTTCTTGAGTTCAAATTCAGCTTTAGACACTTAGTAGCTGCGTGACTCTGAGCATGTCACTTAACAAAGTTTGCTTCAGTTTCCTTATTTGCAAAATAAGCTAGAGAAAGAAATAGCAAACCACTTGAGTATCTGCCAAAAAATTTCCAAAAGGGCCAAAAAAGAGTCTAAAATGAATAAAAAATAACTAAACAAAAACAAAGTATAATATGCAAGTCCTAGGTATGAGTGGAAAAGAAAGAGATCAGGATGGAAGAAATGAAGACTTGAGCTGGGCTTTAAAGGATTGATAAGAATTATTTATTTAAAACAAAATACAAAATAGAAAAAGAAAAGAAAAGAAAATAAAAAAACATTATCATGTGCTGAGAAGAATATCAGGGAAGATTCAATATATGTAAAATAAATTTCCATTTCAAGAAATCACATATAATAATAGAAGACATTATAGTCTTGACTGTCCATCTTTACATTGCTTCCTTGTAGATTATTCTTTTGTTCTCTGCTGTGCACTTTTTGCTTTATTCTTTTTTCCTTACTTTCATCCATCCCACATCTCCCAAGATGGCTACAGTTATATATATATATATATATATATATATATATATATGTATGTGGGTGTATATGTATATCTACACACACACATACATATATAATACACTCACATATATTCATACCCCACTCACCAACATACATGTATCTATAGACACACAATACACCTACATGCATACATCCACACATATTCACACATTAACACATAACACATATGTAGACATGCATCTAAAACAGTATTAATATGGTTGGCATATAATATAGATTTCTCTCTTGACTAAGTTTAATTTTGCTTGGGATCAATGATTACTACTCCTACTTTAAAAAAAATATGTATATATACTCCTGATGTTACTGTATTTGTGTATATCTTTTATTTCCAATTCCTGCTACCTCTTCTACTTTAGTTCTATGCTTTAACTTGCTTTAATATTAACTATTACTTAACCATGACTCACCCAAGGATTCCCCACCTTATCTTCTTGTCCCATTCTTCCCTCTTTATCCCATTCCCATTAATCTATATACTTTATCCCACTCCTATTAATCTAAACATTCTTCTGCACCCCACCTTATCTTATGCCATTCTTTCCCTTCTTATCACTTCCTCATTAATCTACATACTTTGCCCCTCTACCATGTAACTACACATCTTTCTATACCCAAGTTTATCGTATTCCCTCCCTCCTTATTTCTTTACAGATTTTGGAGGGTGCTAAATTCTATCTATATCTATATATGTGGTTTTTCAGAACTACCAGTCCTCTTGTCCTATCCAATTATTGTGTCAATTTTTCCTCTGTATCTCATTTGTATAGCATTATTATATTTTTTACCTTTTCCTAAGAAATTTCACTTTTTAGAGTTAGGTCATACTCAGTTCTGCCCCATCTTTCTTTTGAACTACTCAATTATGATGTCAATTTTAGACATATGGTTTATATTTCCACATATAAAATGTCCTTGTTGAATTCCTTGAAATTAGTCTGATGTTGGCTCTTATTTGTTCAATTTTCTATTAAGTTCAGGTTTGGTGGAAAAAAAATCTTGAAAATCTGTGAATTCATTAAATATTTTTTTTTCATTCAATATTATCTTATTTTTGCTGGATATGTTATTTTTTACTATGGACCTAGTTTTTTTGATTGTTGATTATATATTATTCCAGAACCTGGGATCTTTTTTTGTAGCTAGTGATAAATCCTGTACAATTCTAATTGTAGTTCCAGCATATTTGAATTTTTTTTGTTTTTTTTTTCCTTGTAAAATATTTACTTTAATCTGGAGATTTTGAAATTTAGCAATAATATTCCTTTGTTTTCCTTGAAGGATCTCTTTGACATGATGATTGGTGGATTTTTTTCTATTTCTATTATCCCCTCAGTTGTGCCACAATTCCCTTTTAATGTCCTAACCCAGTTTCCCTAATTGTCCTATTCAGTTACTTTGCCTCAGGTTATAACCATTCCCTCTTAATGTTTGATGGAATAAAGGTCTTTATCCATTTTAGATATCAGGATCCTCTCCAGTACCTCCCATTATATCATCCTAATTCAGATACCTCCCCCATTATGTCATTGTTCTTGTTACCCTATAAAAGAATCTTGTACCTGACATTCACTGCTGGATTCTTGGAGACGGTAGTCTCATTCAGCCCTGGGACTAAACATGGATCCATTTGGTCCCAGTATATCTCTCCATTTAATAAATTATTAAAATGTTCTCTAATCTTTATCTTGCTCAGTTTCTCCAGCATTACACCTCATGTTCTATCACTTCAGGACAATTTTCTTTGATTATTTCTTGTAATATTGTGTCAATGTTCTTTTTTTGTTTTTGTTTTGGTCACAGCTCACAAGTAATCCAATTATTCTTATGTTTTCTCTTCTTGATCTGTTCTCCAGATTTTTCTATTCTATTTTTTCATACTTTATATTTTGTTATATTATTTCTTGGTCTCAAAACTTCACTGGCTTCCCTCTTGTCCAATTCTAATTTTCAGAGAATTATTTTCTACTTTAAAACTCTGGATCTTTTTTTTTTTTTTTTCTGGTTGGTTGACTTTCTTTTCATAGTCTTGCTTTTCTTGGATTTTTTTTATTTTACTTTTTATTTTTTCTTCAATCTCTCTCATTTGGTTTTTAAAGTCTTTTGAATTTTTCTATAAATTCTTTCTGGGCAGGGAGCCATTTAACATTACTTTTTGGGGTAGGAAAGGCTTTTTTTAAACTTCAATGTCTTCCTCTGAAGATGAACTCTGAGTTTTCTCTTCCCAAAGTGATTTACATGTTTGGGTTTTTCTCATTTGCCAGCTCATTTAAAAAAAAAAATGATAGTGTAAGCACCTTTAATCATAGGGTGAGGGTTGGTGCTTCTAGCTTCAGTTCAGCTCTCCCCTCTCCCCAAACCAAGAGCTCCTCTCTCCTGCAAGTGTCAGTAGAGTTCCTGACCCATTGCCTCTGCACTCATAGGTGTACTGGCTCCTTTTCGCCCAGGTCTGTGTCCTTGCACAGCACAGCTAGACTTGTTGTTATTAATCAGTCCAACTTCACTAGGTCTTCCCAGACTCAGGCTATCTGGGGGCTGAAAGTTTCTGTGGTTCCTGCTGAGTCCTCCAGCCTCACCCAGTTAGTCATAGGGTTCCTGCTGGCTGTTTCAGGTGTTTGCACTTCATATTAGTTAATCCTGGTCTTCAGGTCTTCTGTTCTGTCCCAATTCTAATTTTTTTTTGCAAGTTTCCCTGAGGCACAATTTTACTTTATTTATGGGAGGAATCTGGAGATTTTGGAATTTTATGATCTATTCTACCATCTTTCCACAGTCCTCCTCCAGAATTGATAAGATTTGAAGAAGAAAAAAGATGACAGAATTTTAGAGGTAGAAAGACTTTTCAAGGCCACCTGCTTCTGTTCATACTTGACAGGAAATCCCCTTCGAGACACTTTGAGAAATAGTCTTTAAACTTCTACTTGGTGATTTTAGTGAGGGGGAGCCAGGATTGTAAGGGTTAATGTTTAACAAAAGGCTGGGGGAGGCAGTGTACTTGGTACACTTTTAAGTTTGATTGCATTATTGCCTTTTCTTCATCACTTTAAGTCTAGAAAATCAACAAAACAATAAGCCAAGTTCTGATTTTTATAATTTGCCAATTTCTGAAGTGCAAATGCTCTCACTGAAAATTTAACAACAGCATACTGTGGGGGAAAGGGGAAAGCAGGTGGTGGGGAGGAGGAAATCTCACCATCTCCCAAGGCAGTTCATTGCACTTTTGGACAGTCTTAATCAGTAGGATTGTTTTTTTTTTAAGGCTAAATTTGACTTTTTTTTTTTTTTGCAAATGCAAGTCATTGTTTCTAGTCTTATTTTGTGGGTTCAAGCAAAATAATGCTAACATTTAATACTGATGATTAATATTTATATAGCAAAACATATGTTCTCTCTTTCCCTCCCTCTCCCTTGCTTTCACTTCCTCTCTTTCTCTCCCTCTCCCTTCCTCTCCCTTCTCTCCCTCCCTGTCTCTCCCCACTCTCTCCCTCCTTCCCCACTTCTTTGTCTCTCTCTGTCTCTGTCTCCCTCCCCCAATATACAAATAAACACAATATATATAACACACATTATATATACATATATGTGTAAGTATAAACACATATGTGTGTGCAAATATACATAGATAGAGGGAAAAAAGAGTTAAAGAGAGAGAAGAAAGAAGGAAGGCAGGAAGAAAGGGAAAAAGAGAAAGAAAGAAAGAAAGGAAGGAAAAAGAAAGAATGATACAGAGAGAGGGGGTGGTGGGAAAGAGAGATAGGTAACACAATGGATAGAATGCTGGGTCTGAAACCAGGAAGATTCCTTGTCCAGAGTTCAAAGGTGTCCTCACACTAGCTATGTGTCCCTGGGGTAGTAATTTAACTCTATTTGCTTCAATTTCTTGATCCATAAAATATGCTGGAGAAGGAAATGGCAAACCATTCTTATGTTTTTTTAAGAAAACACCAAATAAGATCATGAAGAATTAGAGACAACTTAAACTATTGTACAGCAACATGCCCATAATACACACGAAAAAGAGGTATATATGTAGATAAGGCAGTGCATAATGCTAATGAGAAAACAATGTACACATCATAAAACTCATGTGTATGTGTATGCTATATGTATTTATTATAATCCCACATATGTATGTATATACATATATGCATGTGTCTTTTATTTGTTCTCTCTATCTATCCATCCATCTATTTATCTGTCAATTCATCTATCACAATAACCCTCTGAACTATCATCCCCTTTTGTAGATAGAGAAACTGAGACTTGGGGATGTTATGTGACTTCTTTAGTCACATGGTTAGAGTAGTAAATGACTGAGACAGTATTCAAACTCAGATTAGTCTGACTTCAAGACCCTTACTGCTCTACTTCTAGCTTCCTCTTAATGTCTTATTCCTTTCCTTTGAAAGAGGAACTTAACTCAGGAGGTACAACTTAAACTGTATTTAGAAGAGTGGATCATTGGATTGGGAGATGAAGGGAGATCATATTTCATGGGGAGAAATTGTGAGGGGTAGGAATGAACTCTTTGCAATCCTGGGATTGCAGAGTTTAAAGTGATTGGTGTGTATGGACAAGGTGTCTTCCTGGTTTTAAGAGCATTACATTTACCCAAAATTGCTCCTTTTAAAAACAGTCTCTCACACTGGTGAGCAGTGTGTGTGTGTATGTGTGTGGTTTTGACCATGGGAAAGGGAATTAGGAGAGACTGCTGCCTGATGGCTCATTTGGATTTCACTCATTACTGATGCAGTAATCCGATTTAAATATTTTACAGAGTGATTGGATTGTACTTGGCCCTAGAGGCTTTATAACCAAAGGCACAATTTTTAAAAAATCCAATAAATAAATTCATTAGTCTTATGTGTTGTTAGTCACACTTGACTCTGACAGGGAACGTTTTTTTTTTTTTTTTTTTTTTTGACAAGAAAAAAACTGAGGGAGTGTCTTCCTGCAGTCCTAGAATCAACTATATTTTGCTTAATTGGATTTTTTCTTTTTTTGGCTGGCTCAAGAAAGAGGCCCTCCCCTACCAAAGAAAAACTCCATCTGCAGTTAGCTGTCCCCCACTGACAGATGGCACACAGTGGCATTATAAACATTTTTCACTACTTCACTTGGTTTTTCCAAAGGCCCAAAGTGGCCATTATATAAGTCCAAGAGGCCTGGGGTCACCTTTTATTTATGTGACAGATTTTCCATGTTTGTTCATTTCCTCTGAAAATCCAGGCAAGTAGAATTGCCTCAGAAGACTTTCCACCCAAAATCAGAAAATACTAGAGTTAGGACTTTAGAGGCTGGCTACTCTAAGCCCCTACCTACAACATTCCTGACAAGTGATCACCCATCTTTCTGCAAAGACCTCCAGAAAGGGGGAATTGATTAAAGTAATGATCATAGGCAATGGACTGAATAGGATTTTAGAGATCATCTAGATCATTAGTTCTCAAACTTTTTTTCTCGATATATTAAAAATTATTGAGGATATGTCCAGAGAGTTTTTGTTTTTGTGGATTATATTTATAAATATTTACCATATTAGAATTTTTTAAAAAACTAATTCTGAATTTGTAGATCCTCTAAAAGGATTTCAGGGATTCCCAGATTCTCTAGACCACACTTTGAGAATTACTCACCAATTGAATTCATTTTACATGAGATTTAAGTGACTTTTCCAAGGTTATACGAGAAAATCTTGTGCATCTGACAAGATTCCAACTCAGATCCTCTTGCTTCTTTTGCCTCCTCAGTAAGATCTTATTGGATGTTTTGGTTGCTGTTTTTGACAAAGTCTTCTTTCATTTCTGGGCTTCTTAATTGCTTTCCTAGGCTCTTATTGCCAGATTTGGAGCTTCACTAACTTATTTATAACTACCACTCTCATTAAGTGTTCATCACCTAAAGAGAGGGTGCTTGGTGAGCCAAGAAGAAATGAAATACATTTTTTTCCTTTTTCTCAGAGGATTTAAAATATTGATGTAAGTATACCAAAATAAAAAATGATGAGCCATAATGGTAACATTCCAGAGAAAAATCATGAATAATGCTCAAGAGAGTATATGCCTATCAGTTCCTCTAATTCATTCTATATTCTACTCTCAGTTTAATCAGTATCATTCCAATACATTGCTCTAGTTGTAACACTGCCTTGCTCGAAAACAAACAAACAAACAAACAACTAACTTCAATTACTCTTTCTTCAAGAGCTTCAAGTTGAAATGTTCAAATTCTAGAACCTGACCCTCCTTCACAATTCAATTCAATTCAACCAAAAACTTTATTAGTTTTCTGTGTTAAGTGCTTGGGGAGAAACCAAGTTTAGGTAAGAAATGCATCTGGCTCTAAAGGATCACTATCCATGAGGAAAAGTAATATCTATACAAATTACTTGCCCAGACCAGATTTCATTAATATAAGAATTTTCCAGGCTTGCAAACCCCCTTCAGATACAAATAGGCTATTGTTAACACAGCTTATAGTCAGAATTGCCTAAGGCAGATGGTCTCCAAATTTTTTTGATCATGCTTCTATACATAGAGGTAAAACACTTTTGAGCACTAGTTTCTAATATCTGTATATTATCAATTTATGATTTATACCATGCTGTACTTTACTACCGTTTGTGCATAATGGGAAAACTTTCATTAAAAATAAAACTAAAAAAAAAGATGAAATAATATTTGATCTTAGAATCAATAGGGAACCAATGGAGTTTAATGAGTAGGGAAGTGAAGTGCTCATACCATCCTTTGGGCAAAATCACCTCACTAGTTGTATGGTGAATAGATTTGAGAAAGGGCAGTTGAGTCAGGGAGACTAAATGAGAAAGTTACTGAAACAGTCCACATTTGAAGTGATGAGAAGTGATAAAGGCCTTAACTAGAGTGGTAACTATATGAATAGAGAGACAGGGACAGAGGAGAGAGAAATGACAAGATTAAACAACTATTTGGATTTCTGAGATTAGGGAGACTGAGGAGTCAAAAATGTGAATGCTATGAACCTGTGATACTAGATGAATATTGGTGACTTTGATAATAATAATAATAGGGTAGTTTGGGGAAAGATAATATAATGAAATCTGTGATGAAGGCCACAACCTGTCCATTCCTGTTTATGGTTGGTGGTACAGTGAATAAAACTTCTGAACCTAGATTCAGAAAGACCTGTGTTCATATCAAAGACCTCAGACACTTAATACCTATGTGACCTCTGCAAGTCACTTAACCATTGTCTGCCTCAGTTTTCTCAACTGTAAAATATAAAATAATAATGACACCTATCTCTCAGGGTAGTTCTGAAGATCAAATGAGTTAACATGTGCAAAGTGCACAGTGTCTGGAACATTGTTGTTTTCCAATCATTGCAATCATGTCTGATTCTTCATGATCCCATTTGGGGTTTTCTTGGCAAAGATTTTACAGATCATTTTACAGATGAGAAAACAGGTATTTTGAATCATAAGGATCAAATGTGTTTAAGGATGGAGAGTTGGAAAAATTGAGGAAGAGCATTGTGGCTTTTATGAGTGAGGGTAAAGTTAGTCCAAACTGATTAGAATTAGAGTTAATGGATGAGAATAGTATGACATAAAATGGGTGGGGAAAGATGAGTGATTCCAAATTATGGAAGGCTTTCCATTCAATTCAATTTAATTTGTTTCAATATATACATCTAAGGGAAATGCATTGAGATAGGCTATGGTGATATAAAGTTTAAAATGAATCATCTCCTGCCCTCAAGAAGCTTAGATTGTGAGGAGGGACAACAAAGGGAAAATACAAGATAATTTAAGGAGAGAGAAACATTAATTCTTTAGGTCTCACCTATGGCTTCAAATAGAATGGGACTCTTGAGTGAAACTCTGAAATCGGCTAGGGATTCTGGTCCAGAAGGCATGCATTCAAGATAAGGCTGATGCTGTGTATAAAGGTACAAAGCGAGGACTTTAATATAGTGGGCTGGTTTGGTGGAAATACAGAATGGTATGAAGGGAAGAAATATGAACTATCTGGAAAGGTAGATGGGATACAGACTGCAGAGGGTTCTAAATGCTAGACTGAAAAGTTTATATTCAGCCTTGAGGTAATATCCAATTACTAATGATTGTGTAGAGGGGCACTTGGTAAGTCCTAAGTCTTTGGAATATTAATTTAGCAGGATGGATTGGAAAGAAAACAGATGGCTATGAGGTGAAAGGCAATAAGGGCCTGAAGGTTATGTGAATAGAGAAAGGGAGACAGATTTGAAAGTTGTAGTGGCATAATTAACAAGACCTGGCAATTGATTGGCTTTGGGGGTGCAGTAGAGGTAAGGGAGAAGACTCAAGAATAATTCCTAGGTTGAAAACCTGGTTGGCAGGAAGCCCAATTTTATTTTCAACAGAAATAGGGCTGGATAATGAATTTATGTTGCGCTCAAGGGGATGATGGTATATCTGTTTAGAGACTGCTACCAGAAAATTGACAATGCAGGATTGGAATTCAGGAGAGAGATTAGGACTGGCTATATTGAATGTTAAGGAATTAGGTTAAGAAGTCTGAGTTTGCCTCAAAATTACTGAGGAACTATTAGATAGAATACAGAAGTCAAGAGAAGGCCTTTTAGGAGAAACAATAGACTAAGCCACACTCACCAGAGTCTGATGAAATTGTGAGTATTACTCCCTTTATCAAACATAAACCTGCTGGGAATGTGATGATATTTCATTAGAGCTGGATTTCAGGTTCAGTGCCAGAGGCATGTTTAAGGCATGAGAAATAGCAGTTCAACCAAACTGTACCTTGGTGATTAGTCTCTGATGTATGCTTTTGGTTCCCTAATGATGCTTTCAGTAATAGAGTCATAGCTTACTAATTTGTACTGTTTGGGAATCTACAGTCAGTATTAGTAGGGAACCCCCCAAATTGGTTAATAGAATATTTTAAAGTAGAAACAGTAACTCAAAATGGCCACAGAATTATTAATAACTAGCAAAGACATATTAAGAGACTGATTGGTAATGAGCATATCAATTTTTGGGATCACAGACATATCTGGAAAGTACTTTAGAGGTCACTTAGTCGAACATAGTCATTTTACAGATGGGGCTGCTGAAGCCTGAGAAGAATGTAAATTAAGACTTGAACCTGTGATCTTCTGACTTTAAATCCCTTACTCTTTTCTTTGCATCATCTGTCAATGGAGGTCCTAGTAGGTGTGATAATTTGTATTTGTAAGATTACCTTTCTTCTACTCTATCTGTATTCTATCTCTACTGATTTACTTATACTGTCTCTCTCAGAGGTGTCTCTCATGTTAGAATGCAAGCTCCTAATGAAGGTAAGGATTATTTTCTCCTTTTTTTTTTTTTTTTAAAATCTCCCAGGATCAGCACCATGGCTAGCTTAAAGTAATAGTGTTCAATCATTTTTTTTTCCCAACATCTTCTACCTAATGATCCCATTTGGAGATTTTTTTTTTTGACAAGAATCTGGAGTGATTTGTCATTTTCTTCTCCAGCTCGTTGTACAGGTGAGGCAAACAGGGTTAAGTGAGTTGCCCAGGATCATACAACTAGTAAGTGTGTGCGGCCAGATTTGAATGCAGGAAGATAAGTCTTCCTGATTACAAGGCCAGCACTCTGTCTACTGTTCTATCTAGCTGCCCTTTACCTATATTTACCTATCTCAAAAAGTTGTTGTTAAGCTCAAACGAAGTCATATATACTAAACTATTATATATACATATATATATATATATAATATGCTACACACTTTTTATATCTTAAACACTGGATCAATGTTAGATATTGTCATTATTATTATAATTATAAATAATATATTATTATAATGAATAACTCTTTGAAACTCAGGTTTCTCATTTTGTGCAATTTTAAGTTGGGAACAGATGATTTCTTTAAAGTACATGATTCTATATCTGAGAAGGTGGTTCACTAAAACTGAAATGAGGAGAAGGTCTGCTTCAAAATTCTGTCTCTAATATTTATAGACTGTATGAGCCTGGACAATTAATTTAATTTCTCTGAGCCTCAGTTTATTCACTGATAAAATGGACATAAGTCCTGTAGAACTTGATTGTTATGGGAATAACATGAGAAAATGATTATAAATGCTTTTTACAAATATGAAAGCACTATCTACATATGTGGGTACCTCCTTAGCTGTCCTTAGTACTTGGAACTTACTCTTCTTTTCTGTCTTCTGGCCTCCTGGATTTCCTTCAGGTCTCAGCTAAAATTTCACCAACTGCAAGAAGTTTTTCCTGATTTATTTTAGTGCTTGTACCTTCCTTTGTAATTATCATTTCCAATTGATCTTGTACACAGCTTGCTTTACATTAACTGTTTGCCTGTTGCCTTCCTCATTAGTCTGTGATTTCTTTGAAAGTAGGGACTATCCATTTGATAAAATCCAACATTCATTCCTATTAAAAACACTTGAGAGTATAGGAATAAATGGATTTTTCCTTAAAATAATCTGTAGCATCTATTTAAAACCATCAGTAAGCATCATATGTAATGGGGACAAACTGCAACCATTCCCAATAAGATCAGGAGTGAAGCAAGGTTGCCCACTATCACCATTACTATTTAATGTTGTATTAGAAATGCTAGCTTTGGCAATAAGAGTTGAGAAAGAGATTAAAGGAATAAGAATAGGCAATGAGGAAACCAAATTATCACTCTTTGCTGATGATATGATGGCATACTTAGAGAACCCCAGAGATTCTACTAAAAAGTTATTAGAAACAATCCACACCTTTAGCAAAGTTGCAGGATACAAAATAAACCCACATAAGTCATCAGCATTCTTATATATCACTAACAAAACCCAACAGTTAGAGTTATAAAGAGAAATTCCATTTAAAGTAACTACTGATTGTATAAAATATTTTGGAATCTATCTGCCAAGGGAAAATCAGAAACTTTATGAGCAAAACTACAAAACACTTTCCACAAAAATTAAGTCTGATCTAACCAACTGGAAAAATATTAAATGCTCTTGGATTGGGCAAGCAAATATAATAAAGATGACAATACTACCTAAACTAATCTATTTAGCGCTATACCAATCAGACTCCCAAAAAACTATTTTAATGACCTGGAAAAAATAACAACAAAGTTTATACAGAAAAACAAAAGGTCAAGAATTTCAAGGGAATTAATGAAAAAAAATCAAATGAAGGTGGCCTAGCTGTACCAGATCTAAAATTATATTATAAAGCAGCAGTTACCAAAACCATATGGTATTGGCTAAGAAATAGACTAGTTGATCAATGGAATAGATTAGGTTCAAAGGACAAAACAGCCAATAACTTTAATGATCTAGTGTTTGACAAGCCCAAAGACCCCAGTTTTGGGGATAAGAACGCATTATTTGACAAAAATTGCTGGGAAATTTGGAAATTAGTATGGCAGAAACTAGGCATTGACCAACACTTAACTCCGTACACCAAGATAAGGTCAAAATGGGTTCATGACCTACGTATAAAGAATGAGATTATAAATAAATTGGAAGAGCATAGGATAGTTTACCTCTCAGACCTGTGGAAGAGGAAGGAATTTATCACCAAAGAAGAACTAGAGATCATTATTGACTACAAAATAGAAAATTTTGATTATATCAAATTGAAAAGTTTTTATACAAACAAAACTAATGCAGACAAGATTAGAAGGGAAACACAGTCAAAGGTTCTGATAAAGGCCTCATTTCCAAAATATATAGAGAATTGACTCTAATTTATAAGAAGTCAAACCATTCTCCAATTGCTAAATGGTCAAAGGCAATGAACAGACAATTCTCAGATGAAGAAATTGAAACAATTTCTAGCCATATGAAAATATGCTCCAAGTCATCATTAATCAGAGAAATGCAAATTAAGACAACTCTGAGATACCACTACACACCTGTCAGATTGGCTAGAATGACAGGGAAAGATAATGCAGAATGTTGGAAGGGATGTGGGAAAACAGGGACACTGATATATTGTTGGTGGAATTGTGAATACATCCAGCTATTCTGGAGAGAAATTTGGATCTATGCTCAAAAAGTTATCAAACTGTGCATACCCTTTGATCTAGCAGTGTTTCTACTGGGCTTTTACCCCAAAGAGATACTAAAGAAGGGAAAGGGACCTGTATGTGCCAAAATGTTTGTGGCAGTCCTGTTTGTAGTGGCTAGAAACAGGAAAATGAATGGATGCCCATCAATTGGAGAATGGTTGTATAAATTGTGGTATATGAATGTTATGGAATATTATTGTTCTGTAAGGAATGACCAGCGGGATGAATACAGAGAGGACTGGCGAGACTTACATGAACTGATGCTAAGTGAATGAGCAGAATCAAATAATCATTATATAGCTTAACAACAATACTGTATGAGGATGTATTCTGATGGAAGTGGATTTCTTCGACAAAGAGATCTACCTCAATTTCAATTGATCAATGATGGACAGAAGCAGCTACACCCAAAAAAAGAACATTGGGAAATGAATGTAAACTGTTTGCATTTTTGTTTTTCTTCCCAGGTTATTTTTACCTTCTGAATCCAATTCTTCCTGTGCAACAGGAGAACTGTTTGGTTCTGCACACATATATAGTATCTAGGATATACTGTAACCTATTTAACATGTATAGGACTGCTTGCTATCTGGGGGAGGGGGTGGAAGGAAGGAAGAGAAAAGTCGGAACAGAAGTGAGTGTAAGGAATAATGTTGTAAAAAAATTACCCAGGTATGGACTCTGTCAATAAAAAGTTATAATAATAAAAAAAAAGAAAGGAAAGTAGTGACTATCTTTCACCTTTTGTTGCATCCTCAGTCTTTAGGACAGTGCTTGGTGTATAGTAGGCACTTCACACACACTTGTGAACTGACTGCTCACAAACTCTTAGAGATAGAAGACACCTTAGAACTCTAGCCCCACCCATTTTCCACCAAGCATCCTGTCATCCCCCATAGATAGCTATGCAGCTTTTGCTTGAATACACCAAGGATTGGAGAATTCATCACTGGGCAAGGTAGCCTAGTCTGTTCCTTTTTGAATGTAATGTAACAACTGAAAGTACTTTCCAGATCATATAATACATACATCTTCTTCATTTTCTAGAGGAGGAAACAAGAGCTGTGAAGTTATCTTTCTGCCTCCTTTTAGTTTCTACCCACTAGCACTCACTGGTTTTATTTTTTGGAAGTACACAGAATGACACTACTTTATTTCCCTATGACTATAACTTTAAATGATACATCATAGTGCATTTCCTGATCATATAACGCTTGTTTTTGAGCATCAGACCTTTAATGAGCTTGAGAAGTTAACCATTAAAAAAAATCAAAGGATTTCTGTCCATCACTTTTCTTTATTTAGAGGATCAGATTAGCCACTGGATTTCAGAGTGTATAGTACTTGTTTTGCAGCTTAGTGAAGCCAAAATCTCCTCAAATCTGAGCTTGGGAAGTAAGAAGTGTTGCATTTTGAATGGATGAGGAAGGCAGAATGAAAATGGGATGGGGATTGAACTGTCTGGATTTAAGAAGTAGAGCAAGGGGTGAGGGATTATGGTGTTCAGCCATCTATATTCATATCAATGAGAGTTGATGGACATTGTGAGATTAACATTTTGAAAACTTCTAGATTCCCCCTTTTTCACCTAAGGCAAAGAGAACAAAATATCCTTGGGCAGCACAACAAAGACTTACAAATACCTGCCAAGGGAAGTCTAGTGGGCTGGTAGGAAATGCTTATTTTCCCTAGGTATGGCCGCTGGCACACCACCTGGTATCTTACTATTGTGAAGAGTTATTCCCTTCATTATAAAGTAAGCTCCTTTTGAATAAAGATTGTTTCATTCTTTGTACTTATATCAGCATGGGCTAGAATAGTGCTTAACACATAGTGATTGCTTAATAAATACTTGATGAGGGGTTCCTACCCAGGGAAGATGATCAGACATTTTTATGCTGCTAAAAGGCTACATATGTTATTAGCACCTTTTAAATTTTGACACTTATGGCAAAGTTCTAGTTTGACTTTTGATAGGAGATATAAAAATTTGGAGATCCCTTGAAGGAGAAGGATGGACATGACAACTTGTGATCTTTATTCATGACACATAGATGAAATACTTGAATAGAATGCTGGATCTGGTGTCAGGAAGACCTGAGTTCAAATTCAGTTTCAGATATTTACTAACTGTGTGACTTTAGTCAAATCATTTAATCTCTGTCTCAATTTCATGATTTATAAAATGGGGATAAATAGCAGCTATCCCCAGGGTTGTTGTGAGGATAAAATGAAATTAACATTTGTACAAGACCTTGCAAACTTTAAAGTATGGCATACATGTTATTTTTCCTTCTCTTCCTCTTCCACATCATTCCACTCATGTATTTATCCCTCTCTACCCTCAAGAGTAGTGTTTAGAGTGATTTCTTGTTCATGTTAATTCTTTTTCTATTAAGATACTCTTTTTTTTTTAAAGCAGTAGATATGGTGTTTTTCTTTAGATTTCTATTGATAATAAAGAAACTTTACCCAAATATCTATTAAGGCTTAAACAAAAGTGATTTTATTTAGGAAGCAAAGAACAGAAATTTTCAACTTGAAATAGAGGGCTCCAGTTATTGTTCATAGCTACTTGGCAGGATGAAATGCTTCTAAATGTGACTTTGCATCACAGTAGAAGTTTCATGACATATTGCTGAGATAATCTTTCCCATGGTCTGTGATTCGACCCAAAAGGCCAGAACAGGGAAATTAACTAGGTGTAATAAATAATATAGAATCTGGTGAATATTTAGGACCTGGTAATGATGATAAATCAGGTTTGAAATGTTCCTTGAGGAGATTGTGAGATTCTGAGAAATGAAGCCAGGAAGATTGATTAGAACCTATTGCTTTTCAGAAAATCTACTGCAAAAACAGCAGCAAAGCATTTTTAGATAAATAGGGAGCTGCAGATATTCTCTTCTTTGGTCCTCCTAAAAACAAAATGGTTGTAATCTACAAATGTCAGTGCTATTAGGACTAAATGAATAAGATGAAGAAAGCCACTCTGAAGCGTCTGCTGGAAGAGGAGGTTGATTTGCCTAAAGGGAGCAAAGGGAGAAGGTAAATAGCTTTTCATTACACTTACTTCTCTCTTGAAGTTTTAGGTTGTTTTTTTTTTTTTTTTTTAATCTCAAAGGAAGATAGGTAATAGGAAAAGTGGAAAGAACCCTGGATTTGAAATCAGGATCTGAATCCTGGCTTTGCCACATGTCATCCAGTTTTGGATGAGTCATTCAATCTTTTTAGCTTCATTTAAAAAAAATTCTCTCTTTTTTTTCACTTAAAGCATTAAGGGATCATGCATCTCAGTAACCCTATTCTTTCTCTCCTCACTTTCACCATCCACCATGCATGTTATACCTAGAAACATGTTATACCTAGGAACATGTTATTCAGCTGGTAAATTTTACCTATCTAAAAAAGTCTTAAGTCCATGTCTGTTCTCAGTAATTAAGTTTTGCTATTAAATGTCTCAATCTTAGCATTGTAGAAGTCTGGATTTGATGGATGAGCCCTTCCAATGCAAAAAATTTTTAAATTGCTCATTTTTACATATGATACTTTGCATTTTTAAGGATTAGGAACTTCTTTGTAAAGTAGTGGTGTCCCCTAGCTATGTCTTTTCTTTTTATCTGATTAAAAATAAAGAAAAATCATAGAGAAAAAAAAATTTGAGCAACTGTTTCCAGAAGGCAATGGTTTCATTCCATGACTATTTCTCCTACTAGTTGTGTTGTTACTGTTTTCATGAATTTTTCTTTCAGTAGCTCACCTTTCTCCTCCTTAACCTCATAGAGCACTTTTTGGGTATCTCTTCTGTGCACTTAATGTGACATGGTTGCTCTTCCTTTGCTTTTTGAAGATCCTCTCTACTTCATGGAGTGTAGACTCCATGGATGACTCATGGATGAATTAGATTTTTAAGTGAGTAAGTTGCATAAAGTTGTCAGCTTTCTTCCAGAATCATCATATCCAATGGCAGGAAAAAAGTCAAGATGATGATCGTGGAGGCAGTGGATTACCTTGCTGTCTTCCATGTCTGACCAAGCTCTAAGTGCTTTATAGCATTTGCTTGGATGACAACAATTGTTCCAATGGCCATGAAGATGACTGAATGCAGAATGCATATAAATAGTGGACCAACATCAGAGCCAGGAAGTTGAGAGTTCAAATCCTGAGTTCAAAATATACTACCTGTGTGACGATGTGTGGTTTCTCAGTGCTCTCTGGCAAAACTCTCAAAGATTTTAAGTGTAATATAATTAGCTGACGTGCATCATTGGATGGAGTTTCCACATAAAATATTTCCCACACCGATGAAATCACAAGTCTAAATCCTCACTAATTCCCTCCCCCTTAAAATTACTTAGGTATGTCTTTATTCTCTATTACACTATCAACTATATGAAGATACAAACTATATGTTAATTAAATTTAGTTCCTTCCTCAGCACCTGATATAGTGTTTTCTACACAGTAGTAGGCATTTGAATATATTAGACTGAATTGAGTATGCCAGTCTATCTGTTTATTCATTCCTACAAGTACTTCTTGATGGCCTACAATGATGAAGACACTAGACTAGTTGATGGGGGATACAAAAATAAAAGAGACAGGTTCCCTGTACATACAGAGATTCTGATCCATTAGGGATATATCACATATCCAAATAAAAATAAGGTAAAGTTGAATGTAGTAAAAAGCACAAATACTACTACTACTAAATAGTTAGCTAGCTAATAATCATATGTTCAGTGGTTTCAGTCATGCATAATTCTGGGGTTTTCCTGGCAAAAATACTAGAGTGGTTCACCATTTCTGTCTCCAGATCATTTTACAAATGAAGAAACTGAGGCAAATGAGGTTAATGACTTGTGTAGGATCATACAGCTAGTAAGTATCTGAGGCTATATAGTGCTTACTATGTGCTAGGACACTGTGTTAAACACTTGAAGATTATCTAATTTAATTCTCAAAATAATAATGGAGGATAAGTGATATCATTATCTTCATTTTACAGCTGAGAGACTGAAGGAAGCAACTTTTAAATGACTTTTTCAGGGTCCCTTAGCTATGTAAGAGTCTGCAGCTAGATTTCAACTCAGATCTTCCTGATTCCAGGCCCAGAGTTCTCTCTCCATTGTAACACCCAGCCACCTCCAAATGAGGTTGAGATGAGAGGTAAGTGATGAAATAGTAGTGATAGAGCAGTTAAAAGATATTCCATAATTTTGCTTACCTGGGAGATCGACAGGATATGTTAAGGGAAGTTGTGGGTAGTTGTTAGTCATCTTCTGATTTACAGATTTAGAGACTGTTATTGGCAGTGAAGCCATGGAGCCATTATATTCAGTATTCGAGAAATAAAATAGTTAAATATCAGGAAATTCAAGATGAGTGGGTGGGTAGAATTAGCAATGTTGCAAAACATCAGTTCTATTTAAACTGACTAATGAAAAAGAACCTCCAACCTTCTCAGAAAAAAAAAATGTCATAGAGACTCTCTATGAATGGAAGTGGTAAATCAAGAAATACATAAAAGTGTGGAAGTGTAGCTAACTGTCAGAGATGCATAAATAGAGGTGGAAAGTACCTTAGAACCTTAGAACTATCTTTTAATACAAAATTTTATTTTATTTTCAAAGATCAATCTTTTTTTTTTTTCCTTTCTACTTCACTCCTTGCCCCTCTCCCAGATTCTATCCCTTGAGAAAGGAAAAAAAAAAAAACCCAAAACCCCCGTTACAAGCATTTATAGCTAAGAAAAAAAATCATTGAATATGTTTTTTAAAAATGTTTCAATCTGTGCTCAATCATCATCACTCTGTCAGGAGGTGGACAACATGTTTTATCATGAATCCTCAGGAATTTTAATTGGTCATTGTGTTGATCAGAGTTCCCAAGTTTTCTTATATATGTGTATGAGTATGCACAACGTATATGTATGAATATATATGTATGTACATATATAAGTATGCATACATATTTGTATATACACAGGTATGTTTTATATATCTAATATTCTAATGAGTCAAGATCTGCCTTTCTAACCTGCTCCTTTCTGCCATTAAGAATACATTGAGAACCAAATCTCTACATTGGTAATGGCCTAAATTTTTTTCCCCATTTTTCTAAATTTCTAATAGAAGTGGAGAGCATGTCTGATCATTTATCTTGGAATTATAGTTCAATAGTCTTCTGTCACATTTATATACTACAAGCTGTACATCCTTTCTTCATTTTGTGTGTTCCCTTTCAGATTCCCATTCTTTGCCACCTCAAAAAGAACTAGATATATTTTTGTACATTCTAAGAATTTGTTCTGCTTAGGACTATTCCCTCCCAAATCTACTTTCTTTCTTATTTCTTCTCTTCCTTTATCTCCTATTTCTCTCTTAAGTGAAATATATTTCTCTACCCAAGTGTGTTTGTATGTGTGTGTGCATTCCATGCACTTTTCCATCAGTTCTGATGAAAGTGAGGTTTAATTGTCAGATGCTCTTTTTCACTCTCTCCTCCTCATTTATATAGATATCTACTTGTATATCCAAATTATAAAAGATAATTTCCCTTAATCTTCTTTTCCTTTTCTCTGTTTCTAGTGTATTCCATTTGTCCATTCTTTTCCTAAGATTAACAAATCAAAACCTTGTATCATTGGATGCGTATGAGTTTTGATGATGATAGTATTGAGAAGAACCACATGTATCATCTTCCTGTGTTTGAATGTTAGCAGTTCATCCTTGCTTAGTGCTTCATTTGTGTTCATTCATGTTTATCTTATATTTCTCTTCAATCCTGTGTTTGTATTTTAACATTTCTTCACTACTCTGGTCTTTTCATTGGCAATGCTCAGAAGTTCTATATTTCATTATTAGCCCATTCCCTTCCCTCTGAACTCTAACCCCAACATTACACTCAATATCTCTGTCTTTAGAACATCATATTCTAAACTTTCTTTCATTGTGATAGCTGCTAAATCTTTTGTGAACCTGATTGTGGCTCTTTGGTTCTTGAATTCTTTCTTTCTGGCAGACTGTAGTGCTTTTTTTTTTTTTTTTTTGACCCAGAATTCTGGATTTTGACTCTTGTTCTTTTGGGAATTTTTATTCTGGGGGTCTCTTTCAAGAGGTGACTGATGAGTTCTATTTTCATGTTGCCATATGAATCTCAGAGACCAAGAAGTTTCATTATGATTTTAAGGGAATTTATTGCTTTGGGAAGGTAATGTATTTTTTGAATCAGACTATTATTTCTCTTTCCAATGCTTTCTTCCATAGCTTTCCTATCCCATTTACCCCCATCAAGCACAAACATTTTATTTATAAAATCATTTTAGCTTTTTTTTTTAACCCTTGCTAATCTCTTTCAGGAATTCTAATTGAGTTTGTGTCCAAACTGTTTTCTTTATTCTTGAGGCAATGCTTATAGATATTTAGAGTCATCCCTTTATATGTTTGTGTTTTGAGGGTCTCTGCTACCATAACTCATCATGGTGAAAATCTTTTTAAAAATAAGTTTTATTGATAGTTTCTGTTTATTAGAATACCATGGTAATCTATATATCTTTTCTCTCCTCCATCCCTGAGAGACTTTCCATGTTATAGATGGAATATTTTTGGAGAAGAAAAAATCATTAACACGACTGATTAATATATTGAAAAAGTCTGAAAACATGTGTAATGTGTAATACCTGTGAACCTCTCACCTCCACAAAGGGATAGGTTGGGGGTGTCTTCTCATATCTTTTCATTCAAGTCCTTCTACATCTTTATAATTTTGTTACATTTACTTCTACTTTTATGGTGTATTGTTCTTTCTGTTATTATTGTTGTTTTCTTGGTCCTGCTTACTTTACTCAGCACCAGTACATATAGATTTTTCTATACGTCTATGTATAATTCACAGATATAAAATTTCTTACACCACAATATTATTATATTAAATTCATATATCACAATTTGTTTAGCCATTCCCTAATTGATGGACAACTATTTTGTTTTCAATTCTTGGCTACCAGAAAAAAATACTGCTATAAATATTTTGGAATATATGGGGACTTTTAAAAAAATTGATGATTTCCTTGAGGCATAGGTCCAATAAATAGAGTCTATCTGGTGCAGAAGGTATAGCTATTTTAGTCACTTTATTTGAAAAATTTCAAATTGTTTTCCAAAATCATTGTACCATTTCAGAGCTCTATGAACAATGTAGTATTCTGCTTATATTCCCTTATATTCATAAATCCCTTTTTGTGACTATTGACATTATTTGTCTTTTTTTCCACTCCAACCCCCAATTTGTAGAGTATGAAGTGAAACCTCAATGTTGTTTTGATTTTCATTTCTCTTATTATTAGTGATTCGGATCACTTTTTCATGTGATTGTAAATACTTTGATTTTCTTTTGAGAAGTTTGTTCATATTCTTTGACCATTTATCTATTGAAAAATGTCTATTGGTCTTCTATATATTTATTGATTGCTTATATATCTTGGATGCCAAACCCTTATCAGAGAAATATGATATAAAGATTCCTCACCCACCATTGGACCACTTACCTTCTTATCTTAGATACAAGCAAAGTTATTTATTTTATTTTTCATAATTCCCAGTGCACCCAGGGCCATCTCCAATTATCCTGATCTATATCTTGCCACTGGAAGTATATAACTGCTGAGGAGAAAATAAAGCTGGTGACTTTGCACAGCCCATTTTCACTTAAATGTATGTCATAGTATTATTTCCCTCATTCATGCTTTTCTTATAGAATGAAAGACAAACAACAACCTATCTTAGTGGTAGTAGAAACTGCCCCACTGGGGACCCAATTGGAACTGGCCAGTTGGGTAACATATCTGTTTTGTTTAGTTTTGTTTTCTTCTTTGATTTTGCATAGCCCTCCTTCACTTAAAACCAGTTCACTTCTATGAACAACAGCTGTAAGATGCCATAATTGGTTTCTCTTCTAATTTTTTAATAGTATGACTTTTGATGTTAAGGTTACATATCCCATTTAAAATTATTTTAGTATGTTGTATAAAATATTTGTCTAAGTTTAATTTCTGCCAGACTGCTTTATTGTTTCTCCAAAATTTTTTATCAAAGGAGTGTTTTTCTCTAGTTAGTCTATGTTTCAAGCATTGGGTTATTGAGTTCTATGATTTCTGAATTTATTTTGACTATTCTCTTCCACTGATCTATCTTTATCTCTAACTTTAGCCAAATGCTAGATGGTTTTCATGACTGCTGCTTTATAATATAATTTGAGGTTTAGAAATGCTATTCCCCTTTGTTCTTTCTTCTTTTCATCATTTTCCTTGATATTCTATATTTTTTATTTTTATATGAATTTTGCTATTATTCTTATCAAGCTCTGTAAAACAAGCTCTTGGTAATTTCATTGGTATGGCATTAAAATATAAATTAACTTTGGTAGTGTTTTGATTTTTATCATATTGACATGGCTTGACTTTAACACTGAATATTCCTCTAGATATTTATATTCTTCTTTATTTTTCAAAGGATCAATTTGTAATTGAATTTATACAAGTCTCTTGTGTGTTTTAGGAAGCTGATCCCTAGATATTTTATATAGACTGTCCTTAATGGAAATGGGATTTTCCTTTCTGTTATTTCATTTACCTTCACTTTCTATTCTGTATTTTGCTATTATTATATAGAAATGCTATTGATTTTTGAGGAACTTGAGCAACTTTGCTGAAGCTACTGTTTCATTTAGTAGCTTTGCTGATTCACTGTGGATTTTCTAGTAAGCCATCTTGTCATCAGCAAGTAGGGATAGTTTTTACCATATTGTAAGTGACAATAATATCATTATTCTTTGGTTTGGTTCTCTGGGTTTACTGATATTTCTAACATTTTCAGAATTATGTCAAATCATAGTGAGGAAAATGGACATCCTTGCTTTAGTTCCCGATTTATTGGAAAAAGTTCAAGTGTATCTCCATTGCATGTGATAGTTGCTATTGATTTAAATATATTTCTCCATGCTTATATTTTGTAGGGCTTTTAGCATAGGAGAATATTGTATTTTATCAAATAATTTTTCTGTATCCATTGAGATAATTATGTGGTTTTAGATGTTTGGGCTATAATATGATTAATTATATTGATTGTCTTCCTAATATTAAATTATCCTCATAATCTTAATATAAATTCCATTTGCTTGTAATGGATGAGTTCTTGGATAAATTGCTATATATAGTCTGTTTGATACAATCTTGTTTGAAACTTTTGAATCAATATTCATTAATGACATTGGTCTATAGTTTTCTTTCTTATTTTTTTCTTTTCCCCTTTCAAATATCAAACAACAATTGTCTCATAAAAGTCACTTAGGTAGGGTGCCTACCTTTCTCAATTTGGGGGAATAATTTATATAGTTTGGGACTGATTATTTCTTAAAAGTTTGATAGAATTCTTCTGTGAATATATTATATCTAGGAATTTTTTTTCCTTTTATAGTTCCTTTTAAATAGGATCTATTTACTTTTCCGGGGTCACGTTATTTAAGAACTCTATCTGATCTTCTAACAGTTGGTTTTATTTATCACTCATTTATTTATTTATTTGGTTTCTGATATATCTACTTCCTCTCTAAATTTTAATCTTTCTTATTTTGTGCTCATTTTAGCTTTATTTGTTGGTTTATCAATTAAAATGTATGTTCAGTTCATTAATCTTCTCTTTTTACATTTTGTTGATGTATAATTTTAAGGATAGGATTTTCCTTCTGAACTTTGCTTTAACTACATTGCAGAAATTCTTATATGTTGCTTCATCATTATAATGTTCTTTTACATAGTTATTATTTTTATTATTTGTTCTTTGACCCACTTGTGATTTAAAATTTTATTGTTATGTCTCTATTTGGATCTGTATTTTTTGTTTATAGTATTAGAACCAATTTCTATTCTTTCATTAGGGGATATAAAGGATTTGCTGACTATTTCTGCTTTTACAATATCTCTGTACCCTAGAACATGGTCTATTTTTGTAAAAGTTCCATGTGGTACACAGGAAAAATATCTATATCTATATCTATCTATGATTGCTGTCCCACTTGGAAGATTCCATTAGTCTTTTTACTCTATTTTTTCACAAATGTGTTCAATTTCATATTTTTCTTTTTGTTTATCTTTCTGTTAGACTTACCCAATATCTAAAACCAAAAGAAAGATATTGAAGTCTCCTGTTACTGTTATGTTAATGTCTATGTTTTCTTGAAGCCCAGATAATGTTTCTTTTATGAATTCTGATGCTAAGACATTTGGAGTATAGTTATTACTGATATTAGTTTGCCTTTGAGCAGGACACTCCTGGGGCTTATAGGTCATAAGATCAGAAAATTAAAGTTCTAACTCCACCTGAATGGCACCTATCTCACAGATTTATTGTGAGGATTAAATGAAATAGCATATATAAAATGCTTTGCCAAACTTAAAGTGCTTTCTATAAATGCCAACTATTATTATGCTGCAGATGAGGAAAATAAGACCCAGAGTGGTTGTGATTGTGTTTGTGTGTGTACATGAAATTGCAAATCTATTATGTACAACTTGCATTCCTTTAAAATATATAATAAAGTTATCATTTAAATATTTTTCTTTTTCTTTTTCCTCTTCCCACCCCCTCTTACCCCAGAGATAGCTACCATTAACTAAACATAACTAAGTCTATATATGTAAAATCATTCTATACATTTATTTATCAATTTTTTCCCTCTGGATGCAGATATCATCTTCCTCCATATGTGCTTTTTAGTTAAATTGGGTATTTTTAATAGTCAAGATTACTTATTCACTCAAAAATTCTTAAAGTCACATTACTGTTGCTATATACAACATTCTCTTGGTTATGCTCATTTTGCTCTTCATTATTCCATGTAAGTCTATAAATGTTTTTTTTAAGATCATCAGTGTCATCATTTCTTATAACACAGTAGTATTCCATCATAAATACCTCAACTTATTTAGTCATTCTTCAACTGATGGATATCCCCACTATGTCCAGTTCTTTGCAACTACAAGGAGAGTTACTATAAACATTTTAGAAAGTATATATTTTTTCCTTTTTCCATAATCATCTTTGGAAATAGACCTAGAAATGTTGGGTCAAAGGGTATAGGCAGTTTAATAACTGTTTGGTTGTGATTTTCTAACATTATATAGGTAATGAATAGATGAGCTCAGATTTAAATAAAAGTCTTGTGCCCAGGATGGGAAAAGGACTTGTGTCTTTCTCTTTATGTCATACAAGCATACAGAGAAATGACATAACGAGAGACATAGAGAGAGGGAAGAAGAAGAGGAATAGGAGAGGGGAAAAGAGAAAAATAGAAGAAAGGAGGGAAGAGAGAAAGAAAATATAATGAAATAGTAAAACAGTATGGAACAGTAGATTCCAAGTGAAAGGGTTGTCTGCATAGAGTAAGGTCAGGAAGGAGTCACAGGACACAAATGACATTTTATCTTGTTCAATGACTCAGTTTGAGGCAGCGATCTACAGTGTTTCAGGCTAAAACCTTGGGACCTAATACTCTCTCATCTGCCTTTTTTTTTTTTCAAGTAAAGGGGAGGGTATGACATCTATTCAGCACTGAAGACTCACATTTTCTTTTTCTTTTCCTAAAATTTTGGAGCTATATGGAAACATCAGTTCTGTGAGAATAAAACATTTGATTAAGCTGAGTGTCAGCATGATGGTTAGACCTGCAGAGAAGCACAAGAAAAGTAGATCATAGCTTGCCTGAGTTACCCCAGGATAAATAATTCAAGGAGCTCATCAAAAAAGTCCATAGATGGAGAGATTTTAATGAATTAGACCCCAAAGCTAGGGAAGTTGTAGTGAAGAGGAAGGAAAATATCACCACAGATCTAGTTTTATTCCTAGAAAAATATGAAACTGCAAAAGGCTGTATTAAAATTATATTACAGATCTGTCTTAGGCCAGAAAAGAAAATTGAAAGTTAAAGCTAAACTTCCCTCTCAGACTTAATACTGTTAAGCAGCTTTCTTATCAGATGACTCTTTCAAGACTGGTCAGCTTCATGCCCCATCATGTTAATGAGGTTCATTTTTAATGGATTATTCAGTTGACTAACTTAACTATTACATGAGAAACAGAATATAATAAGAAGACATCTTCTAAATGAATATTTGTTATAATGCTGCATCATGTGATTATTTCTTAAACTTCTCCTAGACTGATCCTACTATGGCTCTGGCATTTTTCAAATTGGCTAAGTACAGACAAATATTTCTAATAATGGCTGTCTATTAATGGCCATATCAATCAATCACTCCATAAGCATTTAATAAGCACCTAATCTATGCTAGATATACAATGCCTATACAATATATAATACATATACAATATATTATACAAGATGTTAGGTATAAAGAATATAAAAATTAATTAGTCCTTGCCTTCAGGGATCTTAACATTCTCTTAGAATCTCTAGTTTCCTTCAAAGTTCAGCTCTAATATAATTTTCTTCATTGAATCTTTCCTGATTCTCTCCAGCTTCCGGAACCAATCACCATTTCCCCCCCAAAATGACTATGTAGTTACTTTATATACATAATTTTTACATTGTCTCTTTGAAGGAAACTAGAGAATCTAAGAGATAGAGGTGAGAATTGAGGATTCCTGGCATTTTGGGCATAAGGGACAACCTGTGCAAAATCAGAGAGAAGAGAGACATAATAATTACATCCTAGGAATAATAAGAAAAACAATGTGGCTGAATTATAGAACATGTGAAGGGGAGAAATGTATCATAGACTAGAAAGGTAGGATGGGGTCAGTTCCTAAAATACTTTGTGAAGAATTATTTCTAATACCTTCATTGTCTGGGGGAATAACAGACATCCTAAGTCATTTAAATTACTTCATCTGGATTTGAGCTTTCTTCTTTGCCCCTTCCTCCCAATTTCTTATCTCTTACCATTCTTACTCCTTATATCTACTTTTAAAAATGAGAGTGAGAAGCATTCAGGAGTGAAAAGAGACAGGCTGCCATATATTTCTATAATATGGTCCTGTTTCCTCTAATTCTCACAGAAATTGTTCAACTTCACATGGTAAGTTTCACCCTTGAATGAATATTTTTTGAGACACATGAAAAACTAAAAGATGGGGTGACTTATGGAAGTATGGTCCAATATTTCATTGGACATTATAAGGATGTACACTGGTGCCTGGTGCTTCTAGGACAAAAGGATCTTTGTGATATTACCTGCTGAACATGACTTCACTATGCAATTCTGCTCAGGGGAAGATAGTAGATCCTTTAAGGAAATGTCATCCTGCTGTCTTGTGGGAAAAAAGCATTCTTAGAGAATAGAATTGATTCCTTTTTGTTTGTTTTGGAGTTCAGAAATAGTGTTTGATTTGTGATGATAATAATTAAAAATTGATGGAGACATAAGGATAAAGAACTTGTAAAGGATGTAAAATGGTGATTGGTTTTTTCCTTCGATTAGTTTATTCAGGAAACATCTCCACAGACAAATTGAAATGATACGCATAGGGAAAAGTCATTGTTTAGGTTTTTCTCCCCATGCAGGTTTTATTCTCCCTTTAAGGTCAGAAGAAAACTTAGAACATATCAAGTTCAAACCCTTTGTTTTATAGATAATGAACAGAATACAGAGAATTACAGAGAAAATGAGATCCCAGGTGATTGTTGTGTGCCCACAGTCACACAGACACTAAATGGCAGAGCTGGGATAGGAATGTGAGTCATTTTGACTTCAAGTACAGTTTCTTATTGGTAATTCTGGACTGTACCATTTATGATTGATGTTATTCTATCCCTTCTCTATCTCTTTACCAGGGTCTCTCCCCAAAACTTTCAACACAAGCTTCCCCTCATTCTACTGCATGGCAGTCATACTTTTATTGACACCTTTTTTTTTTTTTTGCACCATTAACATTCATGATGTATATCTTCTTTATTTTTTAGAACTAAAATTGCTTCTTGTAATTAATTTATATTCATTTGTCTTTAAGTATCATTTATTTATATATTGTTATTTATGTTGTTCTCTTTTTTCTTTCATTACTTTGTATATATTTCTATGTTTCTCAATTCTTTTTCATGGCATTACTTATGGTACAGTAAAATTCCATTATTTTCTTATGCCACAATTTGCTAATTCATACATTAATTCATGGGCAACCCTTTTGTTTCTAGTTTTTGGTATATGTGGGACTTTTATTTTTCTCCTTTACTTCCTGGGGAGTGTATGTTAGTGTAATCACTGTATTCAACCAGTATTTAGTTGATATTTATATCTGTAACATTTATTTGAGGCAATTTTTATCTCTATTCCCTCTAGCAGATAACACCTTACTTTTCTTCTCTTAAATATTAGTATTTTCTTAAGTATCTTATCTTAACTTTATTCATATTTTCATCATTTGATTACATAGAGAAGCTCTATGTAATATTGTGAAAAGTACTTAAATGGGATCCATAAGATCTACGTTATGATCCCAGCTTTGCTACTAGATTCTTGTATGATCTTGGTTAAATAAATGTCTCCAAGACTCAAGTTTCCTAATCTGGCATGAGAGGAATTGAATGGATGACCCCTAAGATCCCTACCAGCACCAAGTTTTATAAATTACTATAAAATAATTTTACTGCAACTATGCTGGGAGATAGATGGTGCAGAAAAATAATTCTATTTTGTAGGTGAGGAGAATGAAACTTAGAGATACTAAGATACTTCTCTAGGGTCACAATGAAACAGTAAGTTTCAGAGCCAAGATTAGTCTACTAATGTAGACACAAGCAACCAACAAAGTTTAGGGGTCTTTTATCCACCCTAAAATTACTGTCTAGGAAAGCCCATGGTTTATCATCTTTTATAGTATGTCATTGTGTATTCAGTCTTTACTACTTAGTTTTGACTATCAGAATAATGTTTAATTTATTTATATAGAACTCCAGTATTGCTGTTCCTCTACCCTTCTACACTAAGTAATATATTTTATATATGTTTTGGGCAGTTAGGTTGTGCAGTAGATAGAGTACCAGGCCTTGGGTCAAGAAGACTCATAATGAATTCAAATATGATCTCAGACACATCCCAGCAGTGTGACGCTGGGCAAATCACTTAACTCTGTTTGCCTCAATTTCCTCATCTATAAAATGTACTGGAGAAAGAAATGGTACAACATTCCAGTATCTTTTCTAAGAAAACCCCAAATGAGGCCACAAAGAGTCAGAAATCACTCAAATGAATGAAAAACAACAAAATGTATTTAGTTATATTTGTATATATCATTTGATCTCAGAGGAATGTAAACTCCTTTAGAGTAAGGTCCATTTTGTATTTAAAATATTTGTTGAATTGAATTAGGTTTGTGAAAAGGATGGTGGATAGGTCTGGGAAGTGATGCTTGAGAAATATGTATGGAGCCTATGCTAACTTTGCAATTTGTATACTTCTGAAATGTTGTTGTCAGTGTTATGAATCTGGGCCACTTCTGAGATATTGGGCATTTTAGAGTGACTGGCTTGGGGTCAATGTAAAGAAATGGTGAATCTATCATATAGGTTAATCTAATGCAAATCCTTACCATATAAAGAGAAAATGGAAACATCATGCACAGTAAATACACATCATCTTCATTAGGGCAATGTACTTCCTCAGGGATGGAGTCACTGTAGCTGCGTTTGAGCTTTGCGAATCCTCATAATGATTCCCCCTATTTATAATGATCGGGAGTAATGCTGAAATACAACTTTCATGGGGGCAGTATTAAGAGGTTACTTGGAAATGAGAAGACAAAAAGGATTTCAATAAAATTACTTGTTATCAGGAGTAATAAACATATACAATGTTATTATTAAAGACCTTTGAGGCAGGGAACTTTAATAAATTGGGGAGACAACTGAATGAATTTTTGAATTAAATAAAACAAAACAAAACTCCTATCATTACCACTACCACTTACCACCATCAAAAATCAAGAAGGAGATAAATGGAAAGAAGTAGGAAAATGGAAAATGAGGAAAACAAAGAGAAACAGGTATGATGAAAATCGCCCTACCATTCTGTGGAAAGAGAGAAAGCAAATCTAATAAGTTTTCCTGCTCTCAATTTTAAAAATAAGACACATTTCTCAGATGTGAAATATGGTCCATTATCTGTCAGTAGTGTTCTGGGCTATCTTCAGGCAGCAAATACATATCATAAAATAAACTCAAAACTTCCTCTTACTTATCTCTCATTTTTTTTTTGGAGGGGTTATAGAATTTAGATTTAAACTGTTTAGTGAAAAAGATCTTTGATAACAATTGTTTTGCCTGTATAAGAGATATCATTGACTATTTAATTTTATACATATAGTCATCAAAATGCATTTTGAATTAATACCTTCATCACTATTTTTCTCATTAGGTGAAAAATCCTTGAGGACAAGAATTATCTTTTGCTTCTTTTTGTATTCTCAATGCTTAGCACAGTCCCTGGAACATAATATATATATTTTTCATTGATTAATAAACATTCCTTATTTCTCCCCACTAAGATGCCATAGTTTATCAAATCCCTCTGTAGTTATGTAGTTATCACATAACTCATTGTCTTTTCAGGATATCTACATTTGGGTTTTTCTTTGATTCTCCCCCTACAGAATTTGCCTTCAGAATAGCATTCATCTTCCTCCCCTAACTGTATTATTTCTTTCTTCATTCTAGTTCCTTTTAATCTTATTCCTTTATTCTTTTTTACTCCCCACTTCTGCCTCCTCCCTCCCTCTCTATCTGATAAAATTTGGGCTTTACTAAAGTCCAGCATTACAAGGAACTTCTCAATTAAGCCCATCTCTTAGATCAGTTGACACTTTGAGAAGGATAAGAAATGATTTGATGAGTCTAACTCTGAGTCCACTCTGTAAGAATTTGAGAGATACCCATGAATATCCTGAAGCAGAACTCTTCTGCTGAATTTTAAAACATTTGTTTCGTGGCTGCTAAGCTCTTTTGCGTCTGTTTCTCACAGCTTGCTCACTGCTCTTGGTTAAGCTGGTCACATAACCTGACATCGGATGCCAGGCAACATGTATTTCAGCTTGACAACATTGAAATGACAGTGTATTAAGCATCCCTTTAGTGGCATTTTTAACCCTTTTAAGTGATCAGTTCTCTCTGGTCCTCCGTGTGGTCTTACTTCTCATAGATTTAGACTTAGAGAAGAGAGTGTTAACTGTTTCATGTGCTTTTTTAGTTCCAGAGACTAATTAGCCCACTTGGCTCTCCATCAGTAGGGCAGATGGAATAGATAGTGTAGTGGCAGCCATGTGTCTCTCTGTCCCCTCTCTCCCCCGCCAATCTGACTTTAGAAAGCTATTAAGTGGACTGCAAGGCAATCTTGTGCCAGGGTCACTGACTTTTGGGTTTTGGTGCTTAATAAAGCATTTCTTCAGTCTTTTTCGTGTGTAGTGAGATGACAGAAATCAAGGAAAAGTGATTTGGACTAGACAGTGGACAGAGTAGTATAGTTGGGATATTAGGGAGATAGGGAAGGCAAAGGTAGTAACATCAAACCTATGAAATATAGAGGCCACTTGAGAGTTTGATGAGTAAGAAGATGGTCAGAGTTTTAGTAGTAGAATAAATTAACAAGTAACCCAATATTTTGGCTACATAATACAAAACCAAGAAGGTTTCTTTTTCTTTTTCTTTTTTTTTTTTGTGATTCAATGGGATAGGCTAGTTGATTCAGACAAAACAGCAAAGATACCCATATCCTGAATACTTGTATTTAGACAAATTGGGCCATCTAAATTTTGGAATAGTGGCAAGTTTTATTTGTGTCATATGCAAAAGTGTTTTAATAAAGCATCAATATATTTACTGATTTAATCTGACCCAATCTTCCTTCCCTGTGAATCAAGTGAAATGTTATATCACACTTACAGTTTTGTCAGTGACAAGAAAATAATTTCCCTCATATATACATAGTGAGATTTTTGTCATTGACAAGAAGATAACACTTTTTACCTTCAAAACTGTTTGTTTTATAGGAAACAATTTAAGATAAAATAGCTCCTACCCCCCTCCTGCTACTTTGCTATTTTACCGGTGCTGATTATTCTTTCAACTTTTGGCTTTGTCATGTGAACCAGTATTAAAAATGACTGGATTGAAACTAGCTGAATTCTGGTTCAAAAATGAAAGGGTCATAAGCTGTTGGGACCCAGTTCAGGATTTAACTATGGAGGTTGACATTTGGGTACATGTTTAGTATCTTAACTAGGACAGATTTTGGGGTTTGGAGGAGTTGGAGAAGAAGGAATAAAACCAATGGAAATGGTAGCCACATGCTCAGAATGATCTCAAAAATGGTCTTGTGCTACTGATGTTGATATCCCCAGTAGCCTACAGGTAGAAGCATTCTGCCTCATGGAGAAGTGACTATGCAGCAGGACTGAAGTCATTGAATATGGATTTGACCCTAAAGGTCACTAAGTCCAACCTGTTCATTTTAAGGATTGAGTGACTGAGGACCAGAGGGGTTGAATGACTTTCCCAGAATCTCATTGCTACTAAGTGTACAAGGTGAATTTGAACCCAGATTTTCTTGATTAGAAGTCCAATATCCTGTCCATTTATACTGTATAACCTCTCTTGAATCTTCTCTGGAAAGAAGGAGGGGTTTGAGTCTTTCTGCAATGGGTCATTGGGAAGAAGGTAACAGAACTCATTTAAACAAGGGTCTACATTTCTGACTCTATCTTATATTATTCCCTTTTATACATTTTACATTTTAGCCATACTGAAGTCTCAGAACTTAAATACCATCTCCCAATGTTGTGCTTTGCATGAGCTATTCCTTCCTGCCTGGAACATGCTTTCTCTTCATTTCGGTTCTTAGAATATTTATCTTCATTTAAAGCTTAATTGGATTATCTCCTCATGACCCTTTCCTCAGTCTCCCCAGTTTTATTTATTTTGGTGCATGCTATAATTTCTCCATTCTTACTCCTTTTACTGTTTAGTCAAATGCCAACTTTTTGAGGGCAAACAATTCTTTGTATTCCCAGTACCCAGAACTGTGCCATGTAGAGAGGAGGCTCTCAAAATATGTTTCCTGAATTGAAGAGGAGCAACTAATACAAAAATAAAGAACAAAGAATAAGAAGAAAAGAGAAGAAGGCATTTAGGAAATGAAGTGTGTTGAGGACGAGAGAGAAGAATAGCTGACAAGAGAAAATATTTGACAAGAGAGCTTCAAAGGAAGTATTAGAAGGTACCAAATGTTGGTACCTTCAGTGTGTCAGGCAGTCAGACAGAATATGAATTTGAACCCAAGTCATCTGATTTCAAATTCTGACTTATTTTCATTCTGCCACATTTTCTTTTTTTATAAGATTTTACAGCAAGTCACTCAGTGGCAGCAATTAGACATAAAACTGGATCTCTGGCCTGCAAAGGCTCAGTGCTTTCAGTATAAACCAGCAAGGAGTGGGAACATTCTTTAACTATTAGTAACAGATCTATGAGGAACAAAGGAACACAATTGTAAGGATTCCTTAATTTGAGATTTGATTATCAGCTTCTGTAAGGGAAGCTCCTCTTAAGATTATGTGCTTTGGTTATGTTAATAGCTCAGGGTAAGGATTTCATGATAAACATCCTGACACCCTGGGAGAAACACAGCATTTTTATTATTAGGCTCCATAATCAAGAGAGTGACATTTGAGTACCCAAGAGGAATACTGTGAGAATTCATTAGAGCTCTTAGGTGTCCACAAATGAAAGCTGCCAAGGAAGCATGGCAGTGATGTTATGCTTTTATTTCAGAACCAAGATAGATTTAAGTTTGTGATCCCCAGCAGAGGGGAAGGTGATATGTTTATTGTTAGCAGTGATAATTGTGTTATTAATATTTTTGAGGTTATAGAACAGAATATTGGGTGAAAAATCAGCAGCTAATTAGTCAACAAGCATTTTAAAAAGTGATTACTAAAAAGTGCTAAGTTCTGTGGATATAAAAAAGGCAAAAGCCTTATCCCTGCTCTTGAGGATCTAACTTTCTAATGGGGAAAGAGACTTTTAAATAACCATATACCTACAAGATATCTGCAGATTCATGAAAGATGATCCCAGAGGGAAGACATTAGCAAAAGTGAATATTGGAAAAGGACCCCAATTCAGTAAAGGAAAGGAGGGAAAGAAGAAAGGGTATGAAGGGAACAGATGGACCAAAGGCATTGAGATGAAAATAAGTGGTTCAGAGTGAGTGTGTGAGAATCAAATGTAAGATGGGAAAAATAGAAGGGCCATATTAGTATGTACTTTAAATGCTAAACTGTTTTATATTTAATTCCAAAGATAATAAGGAGTCATTGGATTTTATTGAGTAGAGAATCACATGCTTATAGTTGTCCTTTAGGGAAATCATTTTGGGAATTGAGTGGAGGTTGTAGTCGAGTGGGGGAAGACTTGAGACAGAGAGATAAATTAGTCTGGGTGAGTCCAAGTGAAGAGAACCTTTTTAGGGGTGGTAGCTGTATGAGTGAAGAGATGCTATGAAGGTAAGAACTACATGGTTTGGCAACACATTAGATATATGGGGCCAGTTCTAATGAGGTATTAAAGATGAGGCTTGGTTTGAGGCCTGGGTGACTAGAAAGATGGTGGTATTTTCAACAATAATAGGAGAGTTCTATTTTGGACAGTTTAAGCTGATGATAACTATGGGCCATCTATTTTAACTGTCTAAAAGGTAGTTGGTAATGTGGGATGAGAGATCAGAAAAGATTTTAGAGAAAGATATATAGCTCTGAGAGTAAGTATAGATAATAACGGAATCCATGGGAGCTGATGAGGTCACCAAAGAAGACAGGATAAAGGGAGAAGACCTAGAGCAGAGCCTTGGAGTCACCAATGATTAGTATGTGTGACTTAGATGAAAATCCAGCAAAGGCAACTGAGAAGGACAAAAGGGAAGATGAGAAGCCAAAAAACCCAAAGTCATAAAAATCTAGAGAGGGCAGACTATCTAGGAGGATATAGTTAATAGCAATGTCAGAGGTTTCAAAGAAATCAGGAAGGATGATGATTGATATCTGGCAATTAAGAGAGCAATAGTATTTGTGGAGAGAACAATTTCAGTTGAATGATAAGGCTAGAAGTCAGATTGCAAAGGATTTACAAAGTATTTTTTTTAACATGGAATCTATGTATTTGTCTTTTAAAGAAAAATTTATGATTATTTTCAAATTTGTTTCTTTTGTAATCCCATATATTTTTATGTTATGTACTTGAAATAATTTTGATAGGAGATCACCTTCACCATACTGCTAAAGGTGTCCATGATACAAAAGGGTTAAGAATCATTAGTTTAGAAGAAAGTGAGAGGAGACTAAGTAGAGGGAGCAAGTCTCTTGCTTTGGTTATGTTAATAGCTCAGGGTAAGGATTTCATGATAAACATCCTGACACCCTGGGAGAAACACAGCATTTTTATTATGCTCAAATTTCTCAAATAATCTAAAAGGAAGTGAAGTTACATCATATAGCAACCAGTGGGGATGGTTGAATCAAGTGAAGGGTTTTAAAAAAATTATTATTTTTTAGATTTAAGGCTTTAGGGAGGGGTAGAAAACAGAGAAGGAGATGACAGGTAGGAAAAGAACAGAGGTTAGAGAAAAAGTAGAGGATGATAATGGGGGCAACATACTGTAGAATACAGGAGGAAATGAAATCAAAGGTATATACTTAGGGTTTTGACTTCATAAGGAAAAGGAACACCTCTTCATCAGAGACAAGCATAGTCTTGAATAGTGACAAGCATTTTAGACTTGGATTTGAGTATCACTTTTGCCATTAACTGACTAGTAATCTGAGCTTTGACAGATCAACTTTTCTGAGCCTTAATTTACTCAACTATAAATTGGATAATTTTCCTATCATGATGTGATACCATTTATTCCAATGCTTAAGTGTATTTATGATTTTACTATTGGGAATGTGCTCTTCAATGATACAGATTATACTTCATTTAGGATTGTTCATCAGGTGAATCCCTTATCTATATGCTACCATAAATTTTTCATTGAGGTCTCAACTAGCTATTATGAGAAACATTTTTCTTTATTCTGATATTTTAAGGATAACTGTGATATGCATGTATATATGCCTGTATATACGCACAAAAACACACATATCTTATCACTAATTCAATGTGGGTAGAGCTATGACTCAATACAGTTTGGAAAATTGTACAAGAAAAAAAAATTCTTCCTACCTTAAGACTAAGTTAATTTTTAGCTTAATAAGGCAAATGATAACAAAGAAAGAATTATCTGTACAACATACTAATAACAAGATATTAGAAAGAAACTGAACTTAATGATGCAAGATGGCTGAAGAATGTATAGGAACATGGAGACTGTTTCACTAGTGTAACCTAGACCTCAAACTGATTCAAATCATTGAGATTTTAATGGTAAATCTGTCTGGATTACCCTACCTAATTTGAAAAATAGGAACTTTTGGAGTTAATTCAGACCTAAGTACTCAGTTGCTCATGAACTCGGGCAAAGAATAGAATTACCATTCAATCAGGATAGAATTAAAGAGCAAAATAACAGAAAACAGAAAACGGAATTAGGCACACTCCAAAATGAGTACAATTCCACTGTTCTTTCCCTCAGAATAGTTTGGGACTCATAGCTCACGCTTCTCCCAAGTCTCAACTGCAAGAAGCAAGGCTTGCTCAATCTTGGTGCTGAAGATTTTGTTGAAAGGTCACATCTCTGTCCAGACTTGCCATTTTTCTCTGTTTATCTCACTCTGTAGTCTGTATGTCTGGCTCCCTGTCTGTATGTCATCTCTGCCTATCTGCCAATCTGTTTTTATGCAGGTCCCATTCTTCTTGATACCAGCTTGACCTCCACTAAGTGCCTTCAGCTTCATTCCTCTCTATTTATCTTTGTTCTATATGATCATAAACTCAATCCATTTTTCTTCTATCTTGGTGATAACAACAATAAAATTTCTCCTCCTATGCATTTTTATTAAGAATATAGGAAACTGTAGTCTCCTCATTTCCACACAGGGACCTTGCTAAGTCCTTCCTTTTGTAGGAGAAAGGTTAGAGGAGAGAATTGTTCACAGAGTAGTGCCATGTTCTCAAGAGCTTCCAGTAACAAAAATAATGGCATTTTCCAGTGCTGTAGGGATGACAAATGTGAAAAATTGAAGGAGTTTCCTTTATTTTCTGAACCCCTCCTCACTAAATGTCTTGCAATTTGTAATGGTATGGAGGACTTTATCCTTTAATTTCTAGAACTCCTCCAGTCCCTAGACCAGTTCAGATCCAGTCATTCTTCTTTTTGCTCCCTGACCATCTCATCATATACCATTTGTGTGATGTCTTTCTCCTCTCCCTGCCATCCTTTCCCTATTTTGATATGGTAATATGATATTTAGATTTTAAATAAAATCATTCCTACTATTCATACTAGCAACAGTATGTTATTCTATCCTGTGACAGTGGATAGAGCATGACATCTTTTGTCAGAAAGCTCTGAGTTCAAATCTGTCAGACATTTACTAGTTGAGTAATCTTGGGCAAGTCATTCCTCATCTATAAAGTGATTTGGAGAAGAAAATGGTAGGTCACGCCTATATTTTTTTTTTTCAGTAAAACCCCAAATAGAATCATGGAGAGCAAGAGATAACTGAAATGACTGGACAACTACAGCAACTCAAAGAAATATGTTACAAAGAAATTATTATCCAATGACTGGTAAGAGTGTTTGACAAGTAAATTAGATTTCTTAATTCACTCTGTATTTGTTGTATGCTTATCATATGCCACTCACTGTATAAAGATTAAAAATAATATAGCACCTGCTCTTAAGAAGTTTACACTTCATTGATAAGTTGAGAAATAGTGGCACAGAGATTGCATTTGACTCTTTGCTCTTCTACCAACTGGATCAGGGATTTTGAGCAAGTCATTGTAGTTGTATTTTCCTCAGTTCCTGTACCCTAAAAGAAGAAACTGAGAATATGGGTATAAACCCAGAAACTCTGGTACTCACAGAGCTTTCAGTTTCAACTAATATTTGCTGTTCCTTGCCAGCTTTGAAGACTTGGTAAGATTTTTTAGTTCTTATTCTTTAAAACTGTCGTATTTAGATTTACTCAAAGTTTTCAAAGCTCTCCTTGAAGATGACTTTATTTTTAGGTGGCACATACTGCCATTTTTTCTAATTTTCTCAACTATGTTTCATTATGCTACCACCCCCGCCGCCTAAACATCTGAAAAGCGAAAAGCACACCCATTCAGTCTGATAAATGTAGGCTTCAAAGAGCTCCCTAATCTTATTTCAATAAACGACAATACAAGGCTGTTGTCCTGATTTCTCTTTTTAAAGATGTCATCCCTGACTGAACACCTATTTTCTCCCGTTCATCCTATTTCCCCTAGCTGAGGAGAGAGTTTGTACTGCATGGATTACTTCTTATGGTTCCTTTTTCTCTCTACTATGATCTCTTTATTTCTTTGTGCTTTACCCGATTCTCATACTCACTTCTTCCTGTTTCCCTTTCTCCCTCTTGCCATCTGTCTTCCCACAGAATATCAAAGTTCCTGGCCCCCAAACCTCACTACAATATGCTCAGTTAGTCAGATGGTATTCTCACCTTTTCTTGAATATCTCTTCTATGGGAAACCTATTGCCCTTTATGGTAGCTCAGTCTACTTTTGGACATTGCTCATTGTTAGAAAATTTTTCCTTGAGTTCAAGTTAGCTTCTGCTACATCTATTATTGCTGATTCTACCATTTGGGACAAAATATAATAATAAGATTAATCCCCCTTCTATGTGGCAGCCTTTTAAATTCTTGAATATAATTATTATATTTCCTTTGTCTTTTCTTCTCTAAGCTAAATAACCTCAGTTCTTTCAACAGTTCTCATATGGCATATTCTCAAGGAGGGCAGTTAGGTCTGACCTCAGAAACTCAGTAGCTATGTGGCTCTGGGCAAGTCACTCACTCTCTTTACTTCATTTTCTTCATCTGTATAATGAGCTGGAGAAAGAATTGGAAAATCACTGCAGTATCTTTGCTAAGAAAATTCCAAATCATGTCAGAAAGACTCAGACATGATTAAAATGACTGAAGAAAAGTATTTTCAAGGTTTTTGATCATTTTGTTTGCTCTCTTTAGATATGCTTTAACTAATTGCTTGAGTTTGTGTTTCAGGTGTCTAATTATGAAATTTATTTTTGAGTTCAAATATAAGATTTTACATTTTCATCTATTAAATTCAGCTGAAAAAATTTAACTTACTGTTCTAGCCTCTTGTAACTTTTCTGGGTCCCGAATTTGCTATCCAGTGAGTTCTCTACCTTCAGTTTCTTGTCAAGTAAAAAATCTCATAAACTCATGATGCTTTCATCCATGTTCTAATTAAAAGTTTGAATAGATTAGATCCATACACAAATGCCTGGGACATTCCATTACAGTGGTCTTTCAAGGTTAGTTCAATAGCTCTTTGGTCTTGCTGTTCAATTAGTTCCTAATCCATTCAAATGTGTCAAATTCTAGCTCACACTTCTCCATCTTGTTCATATATGAGATACTTTGTTTAATGTTTGCTAAAATTCAAATGTACTATGTTTATGGCAATATATAGGCTTATTAATTTAGTAATACTATCAAAAGGGAAGTGAAGTTAGCCAGTCAAAACCACATGTTTTAAAAAAACAAACAAGCAAAACCAAATCTATTTTCTCAAATCTTTTCATTTTTATGTCATTGGTGGAACTACACCCTTTCAATCTCCAGACTGAAACCTTCATTTTACAAAATTAACATAATTAAGTGAAAACAAATATCAACCCTCCACAAAAATACAAATCCAATCATTATACATAATTCTGTCCTTTTAGTCCCCTACCTTTCTTCCTGAAGGAGGGATACCTTTCATTCTTTTCTTTTAAAAACAAAATTTTGTTGATATGTTTTGTTTTTTCATATTACCTAATGTTCCACTATATCTCTTCCTCCTCACGTTCCTGGATAGCTACTCTGTATAAAAAATAATTTTTTTTAAATGGGAAGAAGGTCAGCAAAATTAATCAACATATCAAAAAAAGTCTGATGCTCTGTTTTGTGTTTCATAGCATTGCAAAAAGCCAGGCACTGTTTATAAATAATATTGAAGCATTAAATTTGCATTGGTTATTATTGTTGTCATTCTTTCCACCTACATAGTTGTTGTCATTGTGCATATTGTTTTCTTTGTTCTTATTTCAATTTGCAGCTATTCATATGTCTTCCCATGCTTTTCTACATTCATCATTTCTCATAGCACTTAAATATTCCATTATATTCATGCACTACAATTTGTTTTGCCAATCTCCAGTTAATGAAGTTTTATTTTATTTCCAGTCATTTTCAACTACAAAAATGGTATTGTAAATGTTTTGGTATTTATGAGGTCTTTCTTTTTGTCACTGACCTCCTTGAATGTATCTACTTGACTGTGATATTCCTGGGCAAAAATATATGAACATTCATTTATTCTCTTTATATAATACTGAATTGCTTTCCAGAATGGTAATCCATAGCTCCATCAATAGTATATTTGTTTGAATTTTCCAATATTGTACAGTGCCAGCTTTTATTATCTTTGTCAATTTGCTGGGTGTGAGGTCACACTTGACAATTTGTATTCATCTTTACTAAGATTATTAATAGTTTTTAATTTTTTGAAAACTATTCACTCATATCACTTGGTCATTTAGGAATAAATTTCATGATTTAATCTCTGGGACAATTTTGGTTTTTCAATTGCTCAAAATTTGATTTCCTTTTGGTAATCTTTTTATTTACATTCTTGTAGATGTTGTATATGTTTTTCTTTCAGTTCTGCTTATTTCATTCTGCATTAGACAATATAAATGTTCCCATGTTTCTCTGAATCCTTTCATTGATGTTCTATAGTTTTCCCACCCTATTATTCTCCCCCTTGCTATTATTTTATCTTGATGAATACATATTGACTCCTAATGATCATTACTTCCCTTGTTAAAAACTTGGAAGTTGTTTCTGCAGTAATTTATTCTAAAATTATGCAAGAATTGAAGTTTGCCAATCACCTTTAGGATGAAGAATCTAACTTCTTTGCATTTAGAAAGAAATTGGAAAATTTGTCTGTCTTTAGTTCTTCAGCATCTTTTCTCCAATGGAGTTGTCAAAGATCACTAATAGCAGCTTGACAATTCCATCTACACATTAGTCCATTTGACTTAACATGACTGAGAAGAGCTAAGAGCTCTCCCGGAGTCATTTCATTTATGTTGGATTTCAATTCACTGCTAACCACTTTCGTTCTATATTTCCCCAATGGAAAAGCATTCTGTGTGGTAGAAGAATAAAAAAAAAAAAAAAAGAGTTGACTAATTTCCTTAGGCAGATCCTGGGTAATTAAAATTAAAAAGTATTAATTTACTTTTTCTCTCTCAGCTTCCTTCTTCCACTTGGAAAAGAAAAAAATAATAAAGAGCACTATAACAAATATGGTTATTAAAGCAAAACAAATCCCACAATGGCCATTTCCCCAAATTCTTCATTTTGTCTTTGCAAGTACAGTGCCTTACACCTGAGATTAGTTTAATAAATGCTTATTAAATCATATGATTTAGGGATTTAGAGATAATTTTCCTCTTATAATGAGGAAACTGAACTGAGATCATATGGATAATAAGGAGAAATACTTGGATTCAAACTCCTGGATTCTCAAGATGAATTCAATGGACTTTTCATGGCTATATAAGTAATTCTACCCTATATGCTTTGGCCTGTATTATCATTCCATTTAAACCAAGTACACATTTGTGGTTAGGACAACTTTGTAAATCTTGGTGTTTGTTTTATATAAAAAGCAGCTGTCATTACCATTACCACCATCACCACTACCATTACTTCCACCATCACCACCACCATCATCATCACTTATACAGAAATGGCAGATGATACTTGCCAATCCAAAACTACTCTTAAAGATGTTGTTGGGTTTTTCTTCATATTGCTTCCTTTTTATTTAGCACATTTCTATCACATGCATGGAATAATACTTTTTTGGTCATTTATTTAAGCTATTTCTTTTTTATAACATTTTATTTTTTCCCCAATGACATATTAAAACAAATTTTAAATAGTTAGCATTTAGATAATTCTTTTTTATGTTTTTTTAAAATTTATTTTATTTGAAAAAACAGTAAGAAGAAAAACAGAAAAGGGATACAAAACAAAAGAGAACATTGTCAAATGCCCAGCAGAGCATTAGGAAGAATTAAAAATATATAACAACAAATTATCAGATCAAGAAAGCATATATATATGTAGAAGAAATTATATTCATAAATGTATTTTTTCTTTACGTCCTTATAAATTTGGTTTTCTGCTGCACACCTTACTTTATTCTTTTTTCCTCCTTTCATCCCCTCTACCATCTCCAAGCAAGCTACAGTTAAGAAAAAATATATTTAGGGTTACATATATACACTCACCCCACCATACACACATCTTGCCTATCCCTGCTGAATTAAATTCTGCCCCATAACTTGCCTTGCTATTTCTTAATTTCCCCCCATAGAAGTATCCCTCCCTTGTCTTCTTCCCTCTCCCTTTGCTTCCTCATCTGCCCACCCTTACCCTTTTTACTTCTTTATAAATATTGGAGGGTGCTATACCCATTCCTGATATGAGTAGGTTTTCAGAACTAAGTGCCCTCCCCCCTTTAATGCCTCTGTCTATTTTTCCTCTGCACCTCATTTCTATCACATGACTGCTATTTTTTACCTTAATGCTGTCATTCTTTCTTTTGAGCTACCCAATTGCTGATGTGAATTTTATATACATACATGTATATGTGTGTGTGTGTGTGTGTGTGTGTGTGTGTGTGTGTGTGTATATATATATATACATATATATATATATATATATATGATTTATCCATGTTTAAACAGTTTGTCCATGTTGAGTTACTTAAAATTGATCTTTGATATTGGCTTTTATATGCTAAATTCTGCAAGTTCGTTGCAGGTCCATTATTTTTTCTCATTCAAAATTATAATTTTGCTGGATATGATATTTTTGGCCATAGGGCTTACTTCTTTTGATTGTTGGTAGATATGATTCCAGGACCTGTGGTCTTTTATTATAGCTGCTGACAAATCTTGTACAATTCTAATTGTTGCTCCAACATACTTGAATTGGTTTTTTTCTTGTTTCTTGCGAATTTTTCTCTTTGATCTGGGGGTTTCAAAATTTGGCAACAACATTCCTGGGTATTTATCACAAAGGATCTCTTTGAGGTGCTGATCAGTGTGTTTTTTCTATTTCTACTTTCCCCTCATGCTCTACCACTCAGGACAATTTTCTTGGATCATTTCCTGCATTATTGTGTCAAGGTTCTCTTTTTGGTCACAATTTTCTGGCAGTACAATGCATTCTTGTATTTTCTTTTCTTGATCTGTTTTCCAGAATTCGGTTCCATCTTCTCATTCTTTATAATCTCTTTTCTTATTTCTTTGTCTCTTGTAGCTTCACTGACTTCCCCTTGCCCAATTCTAATTTTTAAAGAATTATTTTCATCTTTGAGATTCTGTAGCCCCTTTTCTAGCTGTTCAACTCCTTTTTTTTCATAATTTTCTTGTTTTTCTTGGTTAGTTTTTTTTTAAATTCCTCTCAGTGTCTTTCATTTGATTTTTAAATTCTTTTTTTGAGATCTTCTATAAATTCTCTCTGGGTGGGAAGCTATTTCACATTACTCTTTGGGGTTGAAGCTTTCTTCTTCTTCTTTTTTAACTTAAAGTTTCCTCCTCTTAAGATGAATCCTGGTCTTTCCTGTTCTCATAATATGTTTCAATAGTGAGGTTCTTTCTTCTTTGCCGGTTCATTTTTTAAAATAAGAGATATTAGTGTAAGCACCTCTAATCTTAGAATGGGGTAAATGGCGCCTCAAGCTTCCCTTCAACTTCTCTGCTATGACCAGGAACCTCGAACTCAAGAGTTCCACCCTCCTGCAATTGCCCACAGTTGGCAGTGTCCCTGCTTTGATGCTTCTGCACTCACCCCCTGCTGGCTTCTTCTCACCCAGAGCCATGTCTCTAGCAGCACAATTGGCCTGGCATTCTCAATCATTTGAGGTTCACTCAGTTTTTCCAAACTCAACCCTTCACTTGACAAATTGTCTTGGAGGTGAAAATTTTTGTGGTTCTTGCTGAGGATCCAGCTACACCCAGCTGGTCTTAGGGGGCCCCACTTGATATTACTGCAGAAATAACCCAGAGGTGTTTGGACTTCAGACAGGTTAATCCCCAGCCTGGGGTTTTTCTTCAAATCACCTCAGATTGTATCAGGAAAACCCCTGTTCTTGATTTTTCACCAGTCTGTGTTCTTGCTGAGAGAGAAATTTGTTCTACTTGTGGGGGAAATCGGGAGAGCTTGAAATTTACCCACCTATTCTGCCATCTTCTCAGAATCTTCCTTAAACTACTTCTAAAAGTGTGAAGTATGTTCAGGGAAGATTACACCTCTGGTATCAGGGCTTCCAAGCTCTTTTCAGGACTGCTGTCCATTTCTGGTGTCCACCTGATCCACCAACTCTTACCTCTGGCTCCCAGAAACTGTACCACTGTACCATGCAGAGCAACCACCCCCTAGTAAAACATTTTGGTAGAAGGGCTAAATTACATTGAGGATAACCTAGGAGTCTCAAACCTGTCAGTGAGGTGTATTCTCTAAACATGTGACTCTGGTAGAAGGCATGAATGGGAACCGTTTATTCCAATGACCATGAAGACAGTTGAAACATGAGCTGGGGAGTACCTAGAGCTTGTTTAGACATCAAAGGTGCCAAGATCAGGTATCACAAGTCACCTTGATTCTGTCTTGCCACTGCATTGTGATGACTGTGGAAGAAAGAGTAAGGCCAATGACTTCATGCAACTCTAACTCACTTAAATTCAATTTATTCATAAATCAAAAGACATCAGCTATCCCATTTTTACCATTTTACTTAGCTAAATGTTCTGTGGTGACAGATAAGTGATGAAGCAGCAGGTGCACTGGGAGTTGTAGCCACAACCTACACAAGGCATCTTAGGTCATAAAATCATATTCTCACTAGAATTAGCTTTGGGATTTGGCAATTCTTTGGGTGTCTGGGCAGCCTTTTAAGGGCTGCATTGCTAATTCATGGTGTGAAGAAAGGACTAGAAAAGGTGCCATAAGCTTTGAGTGAGCTGAGCAGATAGCACAGATATGAAGTGAAAGTGCTTGATTACTTGCTTAGCTATCTCACAAGTTTCCTAGGAGCCTTTATCTTGTGAGAGAATATAATAAATATTTGTCAATGTATGCTTTTGAATCTTGTTTTAAACATTTCTTTTGTGAAAAAAAGGAAATAGCCATCCTATCCTTTTTATATATTATATTTTTATAATATATTAATTATATATTTTTATATATTATTAGATCTATTTGAGACACTGGATATCTTTCTATAAGGGATCTTATTTATTATTTTTGAGCAGCTCCTAAACATTAGCCAAACCAAATATTTAAGAGATGTGCTCCCAAGGCCTTGGAATGAAGGTGTCATGAGCCATAGAGTGCAAGAAAGCTTCATACCCATAATTTGCATTTGGGCTCCCTCCAGACAAGTATATGAACCTTGTGAGCCCAGAATTGGGTCCCATTGCTGGAAAGGATCCTGCATTTGTGCTATTGCTCCTTGCATAGATAATAAAATAACAAGAGTGCATGTAGTGTATTTGAGGCACCAGACCAAGATGAACTATATTCTTGGAGGCTGAAATAACTGCTGTATCTGATTTGTAAATTGTCGATTATCTTTTAAAGGTTTTGAGGAATTTTTTTCCTTTTTCAATCAATCAACAAACATTTATTAAATGCCTACTATGTGTAGGGCACTGTGCTAAGCAGTGAGCCTTTTGATAGCCTATTGTTACATATACTAATTGATGCCATTATTTGTTAATCAGTTTTCCTTATCTTTGTTTTTTAATAAGAGATAGTGAAATAAGGCAGGAATAGGAAATGTTCTGAAAGAAATGAAAGATATTAATAAAACAATGGAAGCTGGGAAAGATACTAATAAACTTGAAAAATTTAGTGTTGAAAGATTTAAAAACATGTGAACAGGAATACTAAAGATATATGTGTGTGGTCTTAATTAGAGAAATGCAAATTAAAACAACTCTGAAGTATCACCTCATACCAATCAACTTGGCAAATATGACCAAAAAAAAGAAAGAAAAATGGTAAATGTTGAAGGGCATGTGAAAAAAGCTGGGATGCTAATGCATTGTTGGAGGAGTTGTGAACTGATCCTATGGAGAGCAATTTGGAACTATGCCTCAGGGCAGTAAAACTACATAATGCCATTTGATCCAATAATACCACTATTACATCTATACTCCAAAGAGACCTAGTAAAAAAAAACAAAGAATACTATTTTTACTTTCTTTTTTTTTTTATTGTTGTTCATGATTTTTTGCACAAAATGATTATATGGAAATGTTTTACAGAATGCACATGTACAACTTATATCAGATTGCTTACCATTTCAGGGAGGAGGAAGAGGAAAGGTAAAATTTGGAATTTGAAATATAAAAACAATGAGTGTTAAAAATTGTTTATGTGTAATTAGGGAAAAAATAAAACATGATTTAAAAATAAAAAATATGTGGGGAAAAAAGTGACCTAAAATTATCTGCTTACCTAACCCTAGCCTGATTACTATGGCAGGTAGGGACTCCACCTTGGGGCCAAAACACAAAAAAGCACAAAAACTTCTATAAAAATGATTCTATTCACCATTGATACATGGAATATATATTCACACACACTTATAGATAACACAAAATCCAGTAGATCTGAAAGACGAACAGCTCTAGTGAGAAAATTCAGGTATCACATCCAAATAGCAGCTCTGAGTGAAACAACACTGGCAAATGATGGCCAGCGTATTGAAGTTGGATCTGGATACATGTTTTTCTGGAGTGGCCATAGTGAAGGTAAATGCTGTGAAGCTGGTGTAGGTTTTTGCAATCAAAACTAATATAGTCAGTAAGCTTGATTGCCTACCAAAGGAGCGAATAATAGTCTCATAACAATGCAGTTGCCATTTGCAGTAAAATGCAATGCCACCATCATCAGAGCCTATGTTTTTACCATGATAAAATCTAATGAGGTAATAGAAAAATTTTATGAAGACCTGGAAACCCTTATCAGTTTTCCAAAAGAGGACAAGCTTATAATTCTGTGTGCCTTTAATGCCTTAATAGACACAAACTATGATATGGTGGGGAGACCTTGGATGAAGTTGAAAGCAGCAATAGCTATGGTAACTTGCTACTTAAGACTTGTTCATCTCATTACCTTCTCATTACATCATCTTCAGTTTACCTAACCACAATAAAATTCACCCTTGTAGCAAACTTTGGTATTTAATAAGTTATATTATTGGAAGGAGAAGAGACAGAGAGGATGTGAGAGTGGGTGCTGTACTGATCATAGACTTATGTGCTCCAAGTTAAATATTCACATTCAACAAAAGAGTGGCCCTAAGGCCCCAAAAGAAGTCAAAAGTGTGCTTCTTTAAGAATAAATAGTTCATTGTTAACTTGGAGGGAACATTGAGCCAACATACAGTTTGTAATAGGAAGGAAGAAGGCAGCTTTCAGAGATTTGGTGTACAGCAATGCATTTGCTCATTTGGATTAGAACATTCACAAACATCAACACTGATTTGATGAAAATGATGAGGAAATTCAGAAGCTGCTAAATGAAAAACCAGAACTCCACAGGGTTTGCCAGCAGTAAAGAGATCAGTAAAAATAAAGAGTAAAGTAGAGAGATGTAGGATTCTTGGCTTAAGAAGATGAAATTCAGTTTCATGTTAATAGTAACAATCCAAAATGCTTTTAAGGTGCCCTGAAGGCTATTTATGGTTTATTATCTATCTATCTTTATCTATATCTATATGGTCTAAGGCTATTTATTTATAGATCAAAGATCTATGGTGCATCACCATTACTCAGTGCTGATGTAATCACATTGATTAGTGATAAAGACATGATTCTAGAGAGAAGGGCTGAACACTTCCATTGTATTTTCAACAGACTTTCATCAACTAATGTTGAAGTCACTGTCTATTTACCTCAGCTTGAAGTCAATCCCTTCCTAGCTGAAGTTCCAACTGAAAAAGAGATCATAAATGTCATTAGGCTTCTTTCATGCTACTAATTCTAATACTAATTCTATTCCAGCTAAGATTTAAAAGGTGTGTGTGTGTGTGGGCATTGCTCATACAAAAACTGAAATCTTCTGGGTTAAATAGCAAGAGAAGTTATTTCCCAGGAGTTCAAGGACACCTCTTTAATTCATCTCTATAAAGGTAAAGGAAATAGATTGTCCTGTGACAATTGCAAAGAGTATCTCTCTCTCTTTGTTATTGCTGACAAGATTCTTGCCAAAGTCCTCCTTAATAGGCTTACCTGAAGATCACCTGAGGGGATAAAATACCAGATACAGGTCCTTTCATGAACTAACCTGCCAAGCATTCAAGCTCTATTGCATTGCTGGCTCTATAATTCAAGTGCCAAATGTATGCTTGCCAAAAAAGACTATTTTGTGGAGAACTAACACAGGCAAGTGCATATCTTCACATGGTGATCAGGAAAAATGATACAAGGACACTTTCAATGACTTACTTAAGAACTTTGAAATTGATTGTGTTATGGGGAGACAGTGGCACAGGACTGCTCAGCATGGTGTGCCCTCATCAGAAAAGGTGCAAAACAGAATTGAAATAATTGAAAACAAATGTTATATGCATGAAATATGAGACTACACCCCAAATGTTCAATGGATTGTTTGTGCACAATCTTAGTAGAGCTTTCTGAGCTTATATTGGTTTGATCAGCCATAGTCAGCCATACTGTAACTTGACTCTAACATAGTGATGTCAGAAGGACAAGAAACCAACCAACCTTTCTTCCAAAAAAACTTAGTTTTTTTCTTCTCCTTTTCTTTTTACTTTAGCCACATGCAAATATCTTCAGTGGTTTAGCTCTTTAGTATCTAGAGACCATAGAGTATCAATGTTCATAGAATCCTGGGCTCAAGTCTTGTCTCTTGACAGATTGATTTTGTGCAATACCAGAGAAGGTTTTCAAGGTTTCAGTGCTCCAGAAAGCTCAAAGACAATAATTTATAGCAATGGTGCTGACCTGCATTGATAGAATTTCTTACTTAGCAGATTGTAGATTCAATTATTTTCCTCCTTTTTATATTATAGATTACATTATTTTCAAGAGTTGACATTAGCTATGTTCACCTGTTGCTTTGAAGTAAGCATCATTCTGAATAGCAACTTGTATATGGATTTGTCTATATTCCAAGTTTGCTACTGTTCTTTGTATTTTTTAAAAAGGGTAGCATTTTTGTAGTGCTAGTGTCTGTTCAATTTTGTCATCTTGAATTTTCACATACAAAGCACATATGGAAAGAATTGCTTGGTTTGCAGCTGCTGTTTGAAAAGCTCATTGTTATTCTTTCAAAAGGGACCTGAACTCTTTCCTCAAAAAGAGATGCTGCATTCCTTATGTGTGTGTTTGTTCAGTAAGTATTTTGAGGTCAAGATATGTGGAGTAGGACTTGTGTGGATTTTTAAAAATAAAAAGAGAGATAGGTAGAGAGATCAGACTCAGGCTGGCTCCTTGAAACTCTCATAGCTACTTGTCTTCTGAGATTCCTAAGCACTTACAGTTTCTTTTTCATGATGGTTCTTGAACTACCATTCATCCCTAGATGGTTCTTTAGCAGAATGTAAGCCACATGAGGACAGAAAAATTTATTTCTTTGCTTTGGTATCTTTACTATGTAGTATACACATTAATGAATTCTTAATCATAATCATGTAGGTCATCTCAAGCAGTGCAAAATGATATCCATCTATACCTTTTCATCCTCTATGACTACTGTTCATGTCTTCTCCCAAATCTCCCACAGGGAGTACATTCACTGTGCTGAGGTCATTCCTTTAGGTCTTATATAATTGTTTTTTTGTCTTTCATTCCTGAAGAAGTCCAATGACATCAAGAGGGTGATGTCTTGACTTGCAAATAAATTGGATTTAAGTGAGGCAGAGCTGTGCAAAGTCATCAACTTCACTCTTTCCTCCATGGTCATTTGAGTCTAGTGGCAAAACATAGATCAAGATGACTGGCAATGGTCTAGGATGCAATGAGAGATCTTGACCTTTTTAAGCTAGGTTTTTTCTAGGACTTAGTTTGTCTGAGCAATGCCTATGAAGTAATCAAAGGTAAGAACTGAGACATAAGATGGCCTCTGCCTTCATAAATTTGCCTTCAAAAGAGAATCAATTCGAGAAAGGAAGATCCTCAGTGTTTTGGCCAGAATAGAAATAATTGTGGCTCTTGTACAGTAAATGCTTAATAAAGGATCATTGGATTTAATTGAATTGAACTACATTTTGTATTATGACATTGGCATCCTGATAACCAATTTCCCTTCCAGTTGCCCTTCTTCCAAGCTTGTGATTCATAGCTTAACAGCCAGATTCCAATCTGTGCCCTATTTGATTGCCATAATCAACTTCTTTTCCACAAGGTTATATCTGATAAATACAGTTCTTTAACTTCATGACCCTTAAACTAGATGTCATTAATTCCCACGACAGGATTTGTCTTGCTGCCCTCAGTTACTCCTCCAGTGATAGCTAGCCTTTTGCCTTTGAGGCTTTTGTCCTATTTGACCTGTGACTGTGTTAATTCCTTCAATCCCAGACTTTCTAGGAATACAATATCATAACTGACACAGAATTTGTAAACTCAGTCTGGCCCAGGTTAGAAATTAGCTTCTCATTTTTTTCATTTGCATCCGAGGATAAGAATACAAACAACCTTCTCATCTCCTGGAAACAGTTTCTGTAGTGTTTTTCAAATAGGTGATGCCATTTTAGGTAGTCCAGGCATAGACCACACCCCCATTATACTAGGCTCATAGTTTCAGATCTTAAAGTCAAGCTCCCTTATTTTATAGTTAAGAAAGCTGACTTGTAGAGAGCTGAAATAATGCATTTGCCCTATGTCACACAAAGAGTCAGGAGCAGAAGCAGGAACTCTGTTTCCAGTGTTTGGGATTTTACTGCATAAGGATTGATCACAATATAGTTAATATGAATCAGACAAAAACCCCAACCTGAAACATTCTTGAAAATGTGAAGTGGCACAATGGGCCTCATGAGCAAGTTTAGATAAAATTAATCAGTTTTAACTCAACACTACTAAGAGGAAACAATAACTAAAAGTATACTTTAATGGAGGTTCAATAGCATCCTCAGTGTGTTTTCAGAACAGATTACTATCCTTGTCTGTATCTCTATCTGTCCTACAATCACTATTTCTTTATCCAAAGACTTTTGATGTTGAAACATGTGAGAAGCCTGCCTGCTTAGCCATTCTTGGCAGTGTTTTAATTTCAACAGTCTAGTTATATATAAAGGGGATGGTGTTGTAATTCACCCTACTCCCACTCAGATTTAGTCAGAACAATAGTGGACTCTAAGGTATCTTGTTTATTGTATTGTGGAAGCAGTTCTCTGTTGTTCACAAGGAAAAATTTCTTTGATTCAAAAAAGACTCATCTTTCTACAAGAGGCTAGGTCATTCAACTTCACATTTGTCATAGAATTTGGAATGTAAAATGAACTGGATTGCTTCCAACCATTGGAAGAAAGTAGCTGAGATGCAGGCAAACCAAAGGCAAAGCTAACATTACTAAAATCAAGTGCCCTGCACCTGAAAAGTAGGTGAATCATAAGCCTCTAGTTTCTCTCTCTTCATACTTTTGGAAAGAAGTCTTTTCTTTCCTTGGCACCTCTCTCTCTCTCTCTTTCATATCATCGTTCTTTTAAGTCTAAAAGAAGACTAGAGAAAAGACTCTAGGCTAAATATCCCCAATTCATTCAATCCATGCTCTTGTGGCCTCTTCTCCAGTCCTTTTCTAATTACTCCATTCTCACCATTCTTCAGCTTGTCAGCATTTAATGTGGTAATTAGAAGTGAACAGGATAGATCTGGTTAGCCAGGATACTTGTAGATGCCAATGAATTATGTTGGCTAGATTGAGAACATAGATTTCTATTGTCTATGATCAATACTGATTTGAAACTGACTTATCTTTTGGAAAAGAAAGGACACTGTTCTTCAAATTTGGTTCCTTCCTTATTTTAGACAGTATACATCTCAAAATCCATCCTATTGTAGGATTTTGGTTGTCATTTTTGATTCACATTGTACTTGAATTCCATTAAGAACTGTCTCCCATTCCAAGCTATTTTTCTAGGCATATACCATAAATATGACCTTTATTTTTTGAACCCAAGTAAAAAAGTTTTCATTTGTCCTTATTATATTTCAGTCTATTTGATTTTGTCCAGCATTATATCCAACATATTAACTCTCTCTAAGCTTTATGTAATTTAAAAATTTGTTCATTCATGATTTATAAATTTCCTTAAAAACTTGTGTATGAACTTCTTTACTTCCTGGATCATTGCCTTGTCCTGGTGGAGGGGCTTGTGTTGCTCAATGAAATATGATCCATGCCATGAAAGGTTACTCAAGATGGACAGGTCAAGTGGAGAATTCTGACAAACCTTGATCCACTGAAGAAAAAAAATAGTAAACCACTCTAGTATCTTTGCCAAGAAAACCTCATGGAAGTTCCATGGGGTCATAGAGTAGGACATGACTAAACAATTGAATAACAACAATGACAACTACAACATGAGTTGGCTAATTCTCACTAAATGTCTCCTTCTCAGGCAAAAATATGTTCATTTAGTGGGGTTCATACTACCAAGTATCCTGTTGTCCATTCTGTTTCCCAAAAGATTGTTAAAGGGAAAGAACAGTTTTTTCTGCAGACAATTGGGAAATCTCATCAACATATTTTGATGGATAATGCAGGTAGAAAGTTTATTAAATATTTTTCTCTCTTCTAGCATCAAAATGTAACTCAATTTTATCCATCAAGTATATAGACAACATCTCAAAAGTCCATTTCTTAATTTTATTATCAAATGGAAGAATATAAGCACAGAATTCTATGTGGGTAAGTGTCCTGGATTTGCTGCCATAGGCTAGTGGCTTTTCTGTTTAATTCTGAGTAGAAATAAAGTTCAAATCCATAGAGGAAAACTAGGAAAGTTTCTATTTCAGTTCTGGAGAACAGGGAAAAGAAAGTTCTTTAGATCTTGAGGTCAGGAAATAACTTTGGGGTAGTCCCTTACTGTTTGCTTTAAAATACTTACTATTTGACACAATAATTGTAGAAGACATTAATGTTCCTCTTTCAGAGAGAGATAAATCTAACAAAAATGATTTTTAAAGGGGAAAATACAGAGCTGTCAAATACTGCTATGCTTATAGCAGTTTGAAGAATTTAAAATAGAAATGAGTTTTTTTTTTAAAGAGCTGAGGTAATGAGTCTTTTAGTTGACTTGATACCAACACTTGTTCAGATTCTCCTTTCCATTTATTCCCACCCCCACTACCACTTTTTGATTTTGGAAGAGCAAAAGTTTATATTGTGCACCAAAGGAAAATGTCTCATTTCTAATGATTTTATTCACTGTAATTCTTAAATTTTGCTATAGTCTTTTTGTTATTACTGAGATTCATGAGCCTAAGGAGTATTTAAGGTGCTAGAACACTGTGCTATACTTCTTTACTGGGTCAGGAAAAGGGACAGTGTAAGAGAGAGAATTTAAACTTTTAAACCCTCTCTTGTAGTGCTTTAACTTTTAGGAAATAGTAATAAGGGACATATTTGTGGGAAAGATAACAGTTGTACTTATTCATTTTAGTGTAAGAAAGTTTGACTTGCCTTGAGTGCCTTCACTTGATCATGATTGATGAGTCATTTGGTTGACCTGGCTGGTCTTTATTAATATAAAAACAAATTATGTATAGATTTAACTGTAAACATTTGAGTGTCTAAGGACAATGTAAAATAGATGAAGCAAAAAATATCACTTTGTATTTACATCCAGGGAAAGCTAAGTTCATATTTAAGCAAGAGATAAAATTGGAAAAATTGGTTTAGGAAGAAAGAGAATGTTTTTGGAAAACTGGCAATTTTATATCTGATATAACAAAATTCTGTGAGAAATGAAAAAAATTTTGCCCAAAGCAGAAATTATATGGGGCAAGAGATAGCTGTTGTAGGGTGAGTAGGTAGCAGGATTCAATATAAGCATCATTAATATAACCATTATAAAGAGGGAGGTCTTTTCTTGAAAGGAAAAATAATAACTTGTTATAGGGACAGATATATGTTTTATATAGCTAGAATGCAAGCTGAAATTCATCTCCAATTTTTAGTATAGATACAATAGTATCTAAAGAAGGCTTTTGCTATACCATTAACCTAGGCCCATAATTATCAGTTTTAACTGATTGAATATATTTGTTGATTAGGCTTAAAACCTCAGCAATCAGAGGACCTAATTTTAAATTTCTTATCTGAAGCTTACTGCCTTCATTTCCTTGGTAGTGTCACTTAACTTTCCTGAATCTCCGCTTTTTCACATGGAAAATGAATGTTTGGACTAGAAATATAACCTCTGATCTTTTCTGGCTAGATAAATATGATTCTATGATCCTTTTAGGTCTACTCTCACTAATAGAACACACAGGATGCCTATATCTAGGTCTAGCTATCTATACTCCAGACCATTAGTGTTCCTATATCCAAAGAGAGATAGCTTCGATTAGCTTCTGACTTCCATTTTCCTACTTGTACATCCTTCTCTTCTCATCCTTACCTGCCCCTTATGTGAGAGATCCAGTGACTGATACTCTACTTCTTGTTATTTGTCCTTCATTCTTGAAGAGGACTGTGACATCAATGAGGGGATGCCATGACATGCAAGCGAATTGGATTTAAGTAAGGAAGCTGTGCAAGGTCACCTGCCTAACTTTTCCCTCCAGAGCCATCTGGGTTCAGTGGCCAGATATAGACAACTGGAATGGTTAAAGGATAAACCTCATAGGATTTTACCACCATTACTAAAAAACAGTAGGGGGCAACCTTAATGGGGAAAATGAGCTACCACAGGGCAACCTGAGGGATATCTCTGGAAGATGACAGAGATAGAATCACATTTTTTCTCGTTAGAGATGGATAAACTTTATATAGATATAAATTTATCATATATGTTAATTAAATAGCAAATTATACATAATAGAACTTCAGTTTCATTTACAATCTTAAAAAATAAACATTGTTATGGATGTTCTTATCACAGAAATAAAAAATAAAATAAATTAAAAGTTAATAATCCTTAAAAAAGATATTTATAGGCCGAAAAACTCAGCTGTTATTTTTGTTTTTAGCATCAGTTAATAGAGCTACTTTCTTCTTATCTTATCTTCTCTTCTTCTTATGTCTCCCTCATATTAATTATATGTGTCCTTCAGAGGAAACAAATCAAATCAATGGATAAAAGAGGCATAAAGTGCAATAAAAGTTTTTCTTTGATGATTTTGAATGAATGAAGCAATGATATGTGGGAACTTATTGTATCATCTACTTGTTTAGCTTTTGCCTATAAAACGATAATAACGATATTTGTACCATCTATCTAATGGGAATCATGAAGAAAGCATTTCGTAAATTTTTAAATACTATGGGATATTATTATTACTTATTCAATCCAATAAGACATTTATTGAGTACCTTGTAAGGTCAGGCGTTATAGTAGGCACCAAGGAAGTGCATGTGAATGTGTATTTATATGTATGTGTGTGTGTGTGTGTGTGTGTGTGTGTGTGTAATATTATATATATATATATGTATATATACAAAAAATTGAACTTTATTATTTTAAGCTAGGAATCCTTAACCTGAGGTCCATGAATTAAAAAAATTAAAAAAAAATAATAATTGTATTTCAACATTATTAGCTTGTTCTGTAATTCAGTGTCTTTTATTCTATGTATTTAAAAACATTATTCTGAGAAAGGGACCAGAGGCTTCAGCAGACTGCCAAAGGGCTCCATCCGTGACATAAACTAATTAAGTACTCTGGCTATTGGTAGAACAGCTATAGGTGATATTGCTCTAGCACCCAGAACACCCCAGAATCAGCCAGAGTCAGGATAAGCAAAAGTCCATTTTTATTCTTGGTCTTAGACACCGGATTGAACAGGATGGAAGCAGAATCTCCTCCATCACCTTCTCCCTGGTCTACCGCCAAAAGTGATTCTGGCTAGCTTTACTCCATCCCCTAGTTCCTCCTACAATCCTCTATACACCAATCATTGAGCCAGCACGGATAGTGGGAAAGACCATTTTCCAAGCATATGCCCATAGAGTACTGTCCAATCAGTAGTTAGCCTCAAGCGCTCAGCAGTCCCCACCTCAGTGCATCAACCCAATAGTTTCAGCTCTCTACAGTAAATAGTGCTGATTATCACAGTTTATACTCTACAGAGTCCATGAGAAAAAGCAAACTTTTCTTTGACTTGTAACTATGTAGCTGTTTTTTGATGAGCCCAATACAATTCTGTCTCTTTGCTTCTTAAATCAGCCTTTGGATTATTGAATGCCCAAGTTAGTCATTCTGCTGCTGTGGTTTCTCAGCCATCCCCAGCTAGGCTGCTTTATTTGATTATGGGCTTCTATGAATCCTTAAAGTGCTGCTGCTGGCCCCCTTATGGTTCATTCTTCTCCTCTTTGACTCCTTATGTGACAGTTGTCTGGGTATCCAGCTGTCGTCCATATTTGGCATTTGGCCAGGCAAGTTTCACCAAGTTGCAGTGAGGATGCTTTCATGCTGGTGGGCTGGCTAGAATCCAGGACCTTGTGTGAATAGTCTTGCCCTGCCATTCTCTATTAAATAAGACTTGTACAAAGTGGATGAAACTGTTCTCCTGCTGATGATTTGATTTCCTATGAATGTGAACATGTGTTCACCGAAATCAAGCAAAGTGATTGAAGGGTTGTATAATAGGGCTTACCTAGAAAAGAAATGCTTTAAGGAAGAAAGGAAGAAATATTTTAGTGTTTTATAATTTGTAACATATTGTACTTAAAAGAGTCTGTGGATTAAATAATGAAATGGGAAGGGTGTAATGATTTATTTAGAAAGTTTTATCTTAAACTTTCCCTTTTCATATACCTGTTTTTTTTTTTTTTTTTTTTTTTTTTTGTCTTGGCTGCCCTGGGATATCAATGCAGGAGGAGTAGCATGGTGTATTGGAAAGAATGCTACGTCTCCTGTTAGAAAATCTGGGTTCAAATTCTGACTCTGTCACTTAATATAGAAATTACTTTGAACATATCACTTCATCTCTCTTGGCTTTAGTAACCTTATCTATAATATGAAAGCGTTAGACATAAGATTCTTCCTATTCTATGATCCTATGATCTGAACCAAATTTCTTTTCTCATAAGCTGATGAAGAGCTTATGGCATCTTCAAATATTTTGGGTTATAAATTTGGAAGCAAAGCTTTTTATTAAAGCTTTTTAGACAAATATTTTCTTTTTTGAGGTATAGAATGCCTTGTCCTACTTAGTTGAAAGCTAAATGGATGGTCATTTGCACCTTCTATCTATGACTAGGTAATAAGCTATAATTTGCCTTCTGTCCTTGCCAGTGGACAGTCTAAGTGTACGTTAGCTATACTTGACTCTTCTTTTAAAATTGTGCTTCAAATTCCTTATGCTAGCAGCCATTTTCACATTTTAGTTTATTTTCCCACAAATCCTTTAAGTCAAACTGTAATTAAGCATTCCTTATATTCAGGAATCAGAAATGTCTACCCATGTGTATCTTGTCCCCTTGGAATAGATGCTTCTTGCTTGACTTTTGTTGAAATTCTGCCATTGGTACTTCTCTTTGCTTGGAATATTCTTTAAGTTGCTCATCTTGACCACCATCTAATTATTGTTTTCAAGTAGTAATCAACTCTATAAAACTTTTAAAAAGATTTTAGGATAAAAATCTGTGTTTCTTACTTTTCTTTGTGACTACAATGACCATACAATGCAATAGAGATTTTAAAACGTGATATTTAAAAAAAACATTTCTTCAGTAACTCAACAGTCTTGATGGATTCTAACATGTGCATAAATCTGTCTTTGCTACTGTGAACCTTTTTTTAGTTCACCCTCAAATCCAAAACAGAAATTGTTTATTACATATCTCCTACATATAAGGCATCATATTAGATACTGGAAATATAAATGCAAAAAAGAGGTCTTGACTTCAAAGCATTTATATTCTACCAGACTGATACTATTGATATAAGTAGCCATAGAAAACAGAGAAATATCTATGTCTACATGGGTATTCATGTATGCATATATGTATATATATGTATGCATTTTTTTACCCCAGAAAAGCAGGTTTTAGAATCTCATTTTTGTAAGATGTAATAAATTAACTCAAGGGAATAATTTCTTTCTAATTTGCAGTCTAAATTAACTGAATCACCAAGTGCCTAATGGACATTTCCAGTTGAATGTTAAACTCAATATGTTCATAACAGGATTCATTTATTCTTTTCTAAGTTGGTACACATATAGGTATTCCTTCTGGTGATTGTGTGTGTGTGTGTGCATGTGTGTGTGTGTGCATGCGCAATATGTATGCTGCAACTCAGTATATATATATAATATAAAATGACATAAATGATAAATATAAGTAACACTACAATATAAATATGTATATAATGCTTATGACATATAAACAGTTAAATCTCTATGTAGTAAATTAATATGTATTATATAAATAAATATGTATTAATTGTATATTAATATATACATGTACATATAAACAGATAAAATAATTGGAGAGAGAGAACACTAAGGATATCATGAAAAGTTCCCCATAGGAAGAAAAAACGTACATGAATTTCAAAGGAAGCCAAGAATTCTAAGAAGCAAAGGTGAGGAGTGTATGCATTCCAGGCATAGGAATCAGCTTGTATGAGGAAATAGAGATGAGAGATGGAGTGCTAAGCTGGGGAAACAATACCTAGATCAATTCTGTTGGAAGGTAAAGTATATGATGGGCACAAATGTGGAAAAAAGTCTGAAAATGTAAGGTAAAGGAACATTATGAAAGGCTTTAAATGTCAAGCTGAATATTTTACATTTTATTCCAGCAGTAATGGAAAGGCTCTCTAGTTTCTTGAAGCTGGGGGTCATGTGGTCATATATGACTTTTGCAGTCTATTTCTATGACTGTATGGAGGGTGGATTGGAGAAGGGAGAAGAGAAGTCATGAGTCAAGTTAGTCTGTTTCATTAATCTATATGAGAAGCAATGAATGTCTAAACCAAAATGACAGTCTTGTGAGTAGAGAGAAAAGGTTGAATGTGAGATTTATTATTGAAGTAGAATCAACCAGACTTGGCAACTGATTGGAGAAGATTGGAGGTGGTGTGGTGTGAGAGGAGAATGAATTAAGCCTGACTGAGGTTGCAAACCTGGGTGAGTAAGTGGTGGTATCCTTATCAGCATTTAGAGAGGGTCTGTTTTCTTAAATTTTCTGATTTGGCATGTATTGGTCTTCAACTATTTCAGTCTATTACTTTGCTTTGTAACTTGTCCCTTATTGACTAATAGAGTGATCAGTTGAGGGACAAATGTTAGTTGATGCTAAGGGATTAACATTTTCAGGGAAATGATAAACCACCAAGAATTTCTTCGGGCCAAATCGAGAGCTTTCATCTAAAGAAAACCACTTTTCTTCCTGAAGAAGTTTGGAAAGTGACTTGAAAATTCTGGCGTGTTGGCCAAGTCACACAATTAACAGACTGTTGTTTCTTGACCTTGCCAAGTATTGACAAGAGACACATCCTGTTGTTCAGCAAGGTCACTACTTAGCTGCATTGCTTCATTATTGATCTGGTTCAGGCCTGAGATCCCAGTGGAGCAGGAATAGATGGCATTCTTGGCTCTGCAATACATTTTGGCTTCAATTTGACACTTACTCCGATAGAAAGCTTAGGTTTTCATGCACACTTGACAAAGAAAAAAAATAAGCTCAATGTATTTGGTGACTTTCTTATAGGATATCAGGGGAAGTTATTTAGAAGGAAAATATTCATGGCATTGGTTACTTGAAACGAGTTTGACAGCCTGTATTTCTTCAGAGCCCAATGAATGTGCTAACCTTTTACATGTGAAGATGATGATACTGACCTATTATTAAATGCCCTTCCTCCCATCCCCAAGAATAATCCTGAGACTTCTAATATGCTTTTTACTGCCTGCTAAGACCATGGGTTTGATTTGGAAGTGCTTTCTCTATCTGTGGAAGAGTTATCTTGCTGGGAGACATGATTCTGGTCTCAGTAGTAGGTTTCTAGCCTTCTAAGCTCATTATAATCTGATCTGATCTTATGTACTGTATGGGAATACTTTTATCTGAAAAACATTCCCTTCAGTTTCACACACATATACACATGTACATTCACACACATAGAGGATATATATCCTACATATAAAACATATATACCACACACTCTATCTATCTATATGGAGTGAGAGAGACAGAGAGAGAGAGAGAGAGAGAGAGAGAGAGAGAGAGAGAGAGAGAAGAGAGAGAGAGAGAGAGAGAGAGAGAGAGAGAGAAAGAGAGAGAGAAAGAGAGAGAGAGAGAGAGAGAGAGAGAGAGAGAGAGAGAGAGAGAGAGAGAGAGAGAATGAATATATCCAGGTTTGGTTTTCAAATGCAGCAGAAGATGAATTATTAAATTCAGGTATTAAGTGGGCAAACTTTGACCTCAGGCATTAATACTCACAAGTAAGGACCCTATTCACTTGCCTAATGCAGATTTTTTTTTACCCTATTTTCTACAGCATGTTGGAGCCTCACTGTGATGTGACTGGCTATAGTAAGAAATGTAATTTAAAGTTTCCTATCCATATCATTGCAAACATCAGAGGGCAAATAGTGGAATATTATTTTACATATACTGTGGTCTTCCATCAAGGATGCTGATAAAATATGAGTTTTTAGTGTTTACTATTTGAATGGGCGTTTTGATTTTTTTTATCACTGTCTAATAGTCATCCCCTTCAGGATCTATCCCTATCCATATTCTAATCCTGACCATGACTAATCAAAGATTTTAGTTTTTTTGGATGTCATTACAACAGAATGACATTTCTGGTAGATCTCACTAAGTAAGATAAGCTTCAGGTATTGGTCTTTATCTCAGGAATTCATGATATGAAAGGCAGATAGCTGAATGTAGAAGGCAAAAAGGATGTATAGTTGGTAATTTTCTCCAAGTTATATTCTTATGACAGTGGTATTTGGTGAAATAGAAATATCTAGAAATGAGTTTTAGGTAGATTGTGAATGGAGTGAACATTATGGTCTTGGATTTTGGGTTGGTGTGAAGATGAGGAATGGAAGTCTGAGGATGAGTAAATAAAAAAATGTGGCTACAAGTCAGGACACATGTAGGAGGAAGAATGATGAAGAATTGGAGTAAGAGCAATTGTGTGGAAATTGGCAGTTTGGGAGCGGTTAGGATAGAACAGTTGAACCTAAATCAGAAGTGTCATGTGAAATGTGTGGATCAGGACAAGCATCACCTGCATTCATACATCCCTAGAGACATTGGGTTACAAGCCTGGAATCTTAGTGACTCCCATAACTCTTAGTCCTAGTGAATTCTATATAGTAGTTCCAGTTGAACAGAATGTTCACATCAATTTTGGTGTTGTTCCACATTAGCCCTACAAGGTTCAGAACATGCTAATTCATGTAAGTGGTATAACATCAAAATTGATTAATGGTCCCGCAACACCACCAATTCAAAGGCGATTAGGATTGGGGGTGATGGTAGAATAAGCTTAAGGACATGTGACTTTAGCAAGAGTATAAAGACAATTGTGTCATGAATGTTAATAAAGCACTTGTCTGTGAGTAGAGAACATGGCTTGGATTCAAGAGACATTGTGGAGGTATAAATGACAAAATTTTGTAACTAATTGGAGATGTGGAGTGAGAAAGAGTGAAGAGAATGGAGATAATACCTAGGTTACTAATTTGGGAGACTAGAATACTATCTATGGATTTGATTATGTCAGGAAAGCAGAACAGGGATGAATTTATGGAGGAAGATTAATTAATTTATGGACATGTTGAGTTTGAGAGGTCTATAGGACACTCAGCTGGAACAGTGCATTAGACACTTTGTGGATTCTGCACTTGAGCTCAGGTAATTTAAGTTGTACATTAGGAAGAACTTCCTCCCCTGAGGTAACTTAGGACATATTACAAAATGAGATTGTTTAATCTGTTTCCCTAGGAACTTTTTCAGAAAGAATGCTTCATATGGGCTACAAACATATCCTTGAGATTCTAGTTCAGAGTCTTATAATAAGCACATATCAGAAAGAAATCCAAGCCTTCCTCTATGTTCTCCTTACAATAGACTCAGTAGTTAAGAGAAAATAGATCCCCTACTATGTAATGATAAGGTAAGTCAGCCAGTTACATAGCACTACCTCAGAAGATCTGAAACAAGAGGAAAGGACATTCTCTTTCAAGTGGTTCTTTGCAGCACATTAGGGAAAGATATTGAAACATAATGTATATCAAGGAAATTTCTGTGATAGGAAACTATCCAATAAAGTGGTTTACCTTCTGAACCCTTGAGTCCAACTATATCTAATTAGATCTGAATAATTCAAATGATCTAAAGGGACTAAAGTCATCCAGCCTTATTAAATCTACAAAGAAATCGTAATAGCTCCCTTATTTTCAAATGTCTTGGCCATTTTTACCTATGTGCAGTGCAACAGTACAGACCAGTTGTTATAGGTAACTGTAAGATCTCAGCCTTAGTACGAATGGCCACAGCTTCTTTTTCTGGCCTTAGTGTTGAAAAATCTGCTAAGAATATGTTAACAAAAAGGAAGATCTATTATTTCATAACATACTGTGGTTTGGAAAAACAGAGTTTTGGGAAAACTGTGGTTTTCCTACTTTAGTCTTTCCCTCTTTAAGAGAATATCTGTATTCTTTTTATCATCTTACCTGCACTCTTTTCCTTCTGTTCTGCCATCTGTAACCTCTCATATCTGAATCTTGTGGAGTAAAGATGGATTCACATTTGATATAACAGTGCATAATATTCTGAGAACAAACATAATGGACTCCTCCATTTTCATTCTGTCTTGTCCTAAAAGATTATCATGCTAAAATTCTTGAAAATATACTTGGTTTTGTTCCTTTCTCTTCTTTTCCCACCTTTCCAAACCTGCTTGGAAGGTGGCAATCACAGCCTCAGTGTGTGTGTGTGTGTGTGTGTGTGTGTATGTATGTTTGTGATGGTAGGATGTTTTAATACTCTTTTGTGTTATCTTTGCCTCTCCTTCTCTGTTCCTTGGGAGCCCACACTTAATCCATGTGACCTTCACCTAAAATACCAGATAAATGGGTCTATTAATTTTATCATTGACTACTGTTGTCAGTATGTCATTTCATGGACTTCCCTTAATCCATGAAAAAGCTTTAGCAGGATGTAAGCTACTTGAAGGTCTTTATTTTCCTGTATTCTATGTATAAATCAATAAATTATTTATTAAGTAGTTTAATAAAATTGGTACTTTAAAAATGTTTCTTAAATTGAGATGGCATAATTATAGCCATCCTTTTTAAAGAGATTCCAAACCTGAAAATCTGGATTCAAATCTGATTCTATTTATTGATTGATCTTGGAAGAGTCATTTCCCCTCAGTTTCCCTTTCTGTAAATGGCATTAGATTTGATGATTTTTATGATCTTATAACTTATAAATACTATTATTTCAAAGTCCTGAAAAATGCGATTTTATGAATATTCAAAATGTTTTGTCATATTCTTTTAATGAAGGTTGCCAAAAAAGAAATAAGCTGGTTTTGGATATAATGGATTCACTGGTGGTCTTTAAAGAAAAATAGGAAGACATATCACTTATTGACTATGAAACGGAGGAGATTTTTTTCAGTCTTGAGTTGGATTAAATCTCTTCTCAAGAAATTCTAATTATGAGATTCAATGGTTATGATTGACCTAGGTCTTCCTGTGTTATCCAGAGACTGAGAAGTGGTCTGTTGAATTGTCTAATACTCTAATGCCACCTTTAGGGCATTTGCTAATCAAATAATTCCAATTCTCTCCTCCTCCCCAAAGTGGATAGAATCTGTCTTTTTGATAAAAAGTGAGTTTGTCACATGTATCATTTACTCAATAGGTCTCTCTCCTGTCACCTTCCATTCAACAACTGGGTAGCCTCTTACCATATGCTACCCCCTACCACCATCTGTCATCCATCCAGTTCGAATGCCAGCCTGCTTTTCTGACCTAGCAGGAAAAGGATCACTAAATCAGTGTAACTAATCTAAATTACATCAATAACAAAGACAATGTAAAAATTGTGAGTAGTACAGGTGGGAAGCAGGAAACTACTGAAGCTTATTATCACCTTGCTTAGTTAGCTGAGCTATGTTGAGTGGTGGTTGGTCTTGGAGAAAAGGAGTAATGAGATGACACTTGTCTGGTTGCTAGAGTCTTGATAGTTGTCTGTCTCACACAGACAATTAACAACTAAATACTGGGAAGGAGTTGAAAATGGCCAATGAGTGTATATGTTTTAGCCTCTACTATCCATTTCCAGTTTCTTTCTTGCCTCAATCATCATGTCTTTTTATGTGAGAAAAGCAACTAGCAGAACAGAACCCTCTCTCTGTTTTTCTCCTCCCTCCTGTTTCTCTTATATCTTTTGTCTCTTTCTCCTCCCTCCCTTTCCCTGTCTCTCTCTTATCTTTTCTCTCTCTATTTTTGACTTTTTGTCTATTTTTGACTCTTTGTCTTTGACTCTTAGCCTCATTCCCTCTTTTTGTCTCAGTCTGTCTCTGTCTCTCATTTCTATATCTAAAAAGACCCACTTCAATGTACTCTAACTCACACACTCACATCTGTGATTTCTTTGACATAAGTAACTCCTAGAGTGGAAATAAATTGACAGTTTATCTGTAACTTACAATCCATGTGCACTCGCTTAACTCTTTTTGTCATGTACCCCTTTGGCAATCTGGTGAAGTCTATAGTCTCTTAGACCATTTTTAAGTGCATAAAATATATAATTTCATAGGAAATAAATTACATTGAAATATTTATTAAAATCCTAAAAAATTTCAACTTTCAAATTGAAAAACTGGTTATGTAGGGAAAATGGGCCACTGAGAAATTAAATGATAATTCCTTTGTCACACACATAGTATGTATAAAAGGCAGATATTGAACCTAAGTTTTCCTGGCTCAAAAAGCTGGCCCTTAATCTATTACACCATGTTGACTTTCTGTTTTTCAAAGCATACACTCCCTAATTCTCTTCCTTTATAAGAAATAAAATTTCATCAAAACAAACCAACACAGCAATTACATGTGATAGTGTGTATAACATTTTGCTCTCATAATTGACCATTTTTCTACCTACATAATAGAAATAAATTATATTACTACTTCTTTATTGTCATTGTATGACATCAATGAAGTATCTAAATTTGTGTATAGACCAATATATCTTTTTCTCCATTTTGAGCAAACCCAGTATATGAAAATTTGAATTTATACATGGGAAAATTTGAGTAGATAATAAAAAGTTTCATTGTTTCATAAGAAGATTTACCATAAGATGGAAATTTTCTTTAGTGCATTTGAGAAAGGATCCAATTTATACAAAATTAATTTGCATGCTTTTCAGAATGAATCTTTTATCTGAAATGAGATACAACTGAAGTACAGACTATTTCCCCTGACCACCAAGGTATGAGGCACTCTTTCCATGCTTAATCCCTTATTTTACCTATGCTTTTGACCCCATCATTTCTACCTCTTCTAGAACGTTTGCTTTCTCAATGATTCATCTTTATTTGATATGTTCAGTATTTCCTTCTCCATTGTCTCCTTTTTCTGTACTCTTAAGTTTCTCTTCTGTCAGGAAAACTATCAGCTTTGACTCAATTGAGTATTTTAACTACTGATCTGTTTCTCTTTTTCAACAACATTTTTAATTCTCTGATACTACCTACAGTCAGTACCAATTCTTTCTTTAACACACACAAATTTGCTTTCTACCCTTTCTTCTATACTGAAATATTATTCCAGAAAGTAACAAGATGGGGACTCACAAATCTGCTGGTATTTTCTCAGTCTTTGTCCTCAACTTCTGTTTACCTTCTACTTTATTTATTTTCCCTTCTTTAGACTCTTTCATTCCATGATAACATATTATCCTGATTCTTGTTTTATCTTTCTGACTCCTTCACTGACTTGTCTTCTTTCCTAGGCTCCCTAAACATGGGCATTTATATCTACCTTCAGACCCTGAACCTCTGCCTTTCTCATTTACTTTCATGATTTTAGCTAGGATGACTCTCAGATCTTTCTCTCTTACCCATAGCTACCACTATTGCTGCAATCCATTTTTAGTGTATTATTTGGAACTTCTACCAACCCTATTCAATAGATGATCTCTTCATTTCTGCACTATTGCAATTGACTTCCAATTAATCTCTCAATCTCTAGTAATCCCTTCTATAGTATATCCTATACATTACTTCCACACTAATATTACCCTGAAATACTTAATTTTCTCATGTCATTCTTCAGCTTTAAAATAATAATTCTCCTACCCCAATCCAACTCTTTCAGAGGATCTCTAAAGACTATAGGAAAAAATATGAACTTCTCATCTTGGCATTCAAAAATCTCCAAAGTATATCTTCAACCTATCTTTCCCATCTTATTTTCAATGACTCCCTTTCTAATGTCTCTGCTCTCACAAAATTTTTCTAATTTTCTTTAAACAAATCTTACATTAAATTATCTTCTCTATTTTGTCTGAGAGTCTTCCCTCCACCTGGAATACATCCTCCTCCCCCAATCTGGAACACATCATATCCCTCTTTCTGCTTTTCCAAATCCTACCTAAACTTCAAGACTTAATTCAAATTCTTTCTCTGTAAAAATTTTCCAGATCATTTAAATTTATAGTGATTATCCTTTCCAGCTAACTTATACAAGAGCTATTATAGGAACTACTCATTTGACAATTATTCACATCTTGCATTAGGAGGACATCTCTTTTGAGATGGAGAAGGAGGTGTGTACAAAGGTTTTGAGTGTGGGATTAGGAGGCAGGGGATTTGGATTTAAATTTCACATGTCTGTGCAAGTTTGCACAAACCGAGTAATCTTTTTGGGCCTCAATTTCCCCATCTGCAAAGTGAGAACATTGAACTATATGGTTTTTAATATCCCTTTCAATTTCAATTCTTTTCCTATATTGTTGTACTAAGTGGTTATTTTCTATGTTACTTCACTTTTCATGTGTTTATTTTTTGTTTCCCTAGCTAGACTGAAGGCAGAAATTAGGTCTTCAGTATTTTTGCTTCCCCACAGCCACTGAACACAATGCCTCATTCATGTAAAGCACTGTTTCTTAATGTGGGTATGAAAACATGGAGCAGACAAAGCCTCAAAGCTAGGTGTCATTTTTAACCCTCTACTCTCTTTTATACATATATTTGATCTATTGCCAAGTCCTATTGATTTCTTGTTAACTTGTCTTTCTCTTGCCTGACATTGCTACCTCCTGGTTCAGGTCCTCATCACTTCACACTTGGACTATTGCTGGTTTAGTAGCACAGTAGATAAAGCACTAGGCTTGGAGTGAGTTCAGTTTCTGGATGGTTATTAGCTGTGTGATCCTGAGCAAGTCACAGGATCTTAGTTTTTTCAACTGTAAAATGGGGTTAATAATAGCACCTACCATATAGAGTTGTCTTGAGGACAAAATGAAACAATATTTATAAAATCACTTATCACAACACTTAGCACATGGTAAAGCCTCATAAATGCTTATTTCTTTCCCTTTTCTTTCACCTTCTAATCGGTCTTCCTGTTCACCACTGCTATCCATCCTCTAAAAAATACCAAAATGATTTTTCTAAAGCTCAAATCTGACCATGTTATTTCCCTACTCAAACTCGAGCAGTTCTCTCTTACTTTAAGGATTAGATATAAAATCCTGTTTGGCATTTAAAGTTCTCCATAACCTAGAACTTGTCCTCTTTTCAAGTCTTCTTAGACTTTACTTCTCTCTAGGTACTCTATGATGCAGAGACATTGACCTCCTTGGTACTTGTTCCTTGATCAAGACACTCTACCTCCCAACTGGATGCATTTTCACTGACTTTCTTTCAAGCCTGGACTCTTTTCCTTCCTCATTTCTGTCTACTCTCTTCTTTGACTTCCTTTAAATCTCAGTCCCAATCCCAATTCTTCTAAGAAACGTTTCCCAGTTCCCATTAATGCTAGTGCCTTCCCCCTGTGATTATCTCCAATATATCCTGTATATAATTAGCTTCTAAATAGTTTTTTGTATTTTGTTTTTTCCATTAGATATTTAGGTTCTTGAGCAGGGATTATTTTTGCTTTTCTTTGTGTCCCCAGTGCTTTACATACTATAAATGACTATTTATTGCTTATTGACTTGACTTGATGGAGTATACCATAGTTATAGTGAAAACATATTATACTTTTATTGTTGAGGTACAGGACAAACAGCTTTCTGATTGGCTAACTAAATTGAATGAGACTCTTGTTTATATATATATATATATACATATATATATATTTATATTATATTATATATTTATGTATATATGTATTATATGTGTGTGTGCGCCCATGGTTTGACTGAGGAAACATCCAAATCCATCTACTAAGCTATGTTAGAAAAGTCTTTAGTAACATAAACAATGAATGGATTTGAAATGAGTCAGATTTAATATTTGTTTTGCATTTAAAGAGGAGAGTATTACTGATTCACAATTATATAGCATTTAAAATTTATAAAGACCTTTGTGTGAGAATGTCATATCATTTGATTCTGACAGTTCTATGTGTTATAGTATTTTATATAATTATACTATATATTTTATATATGTAGTATAATATATACACATATACTATACTACATATATACTATAATGTATATATATTATTATATATTATAGTATAATTATACTATATAATATACTCATTTTATAGGTAGTGAAATTAAGGCTCAGAGCTTAAATAATTTTCTCATGGTTACACAGTAAATGTTTGAAGTAAGATTTAAACCTAGGCATTCCTGGCTCCAAGTCTAAGACTCCATGTAGTTCTGCATTTAGACAAAATGTACTTTAGAGAGCCTCCTTTGCATATGTGTTGTCAGTAATTTCCTAACATTTGTTCTCTTCTTCTCATTCCCCAGTAGTATAATTTTGCATTCTAGCCCATAAGCCAAAATCTAAGAAAGAGGCTTCTTATCTTGTGTGGGTTGCAAAGTGAACAAACCTCTGGGGAAAACAGTGTTGCTTTTTGGTCTCTTGTACCCAATATGCTCGGCCAGCATTTTTCTTCCATATTCTTGCACAGCTACTAAATAAAACAGCTACCTAGCTGAATTCAGTACCCTCTCCAAATTTCATAATGACTTCTTGTCTTCTTTCATCTGCTGAGTGAGAAAGGTCAAGGAGAGATAACATTCTTTTCCCCTAGGGAAAACAGAGAGAGTGTGTATTCATTGTTGAGTTTCACGGGATGCAAATATATGGGCTATAGGGATGAAGTGATAAGACAATCAGAGATTCCCATAACTTGCAAGTAAAAAAGGAAAGAAGTGCAACTTTGTCATATATAAACTGTGGGCCATGGGAGAAAGGAGACAAGCAGGATCATTTAATCTAAAATGTAAATATTTTTCATATATATATAATATAAATATATGTACAAACACATGTATTTATACATATGTGCACATGTATGTGTATATACACGAGTATGCCTCTAAGTATGCATTATGGAGAAATCTACATATATATGTATACATGTATATGGATATATACACACATCTACAGGTATGCAGATGCACACTTTCCCCATATAGAACTATCTATATGGATATACCTGTGTATATTATACATCTACAATACAGTATTCTCTGCTTCTTAATACCTATATAGGTACATTTCCTAGTATATGTATATTTTATCTGTATATATATATATATAAAATAAGGAAAATAAACATGTATGCATATATACATTTTCCTTATATGTATATATCTATATGTACATGTAGACATACACATTTCTTAATACATACTATTGGCTTTGGTAATTTTATAATTTATATTTATTTTAATTTATATATTTTATTGAATTTATATACTTATATTGAATTTATATACTTTCCATTCTCTGAATGCACACACAAATGTTAGAAATGACTTGGTTACTCTGGAGCTCTTTGGACACTTTCCTATAGTCACAGTGCTTCTATCGTCACCAAATCTCCTTAATCACTTGAAATTTTGCTTCTGTTTCCACCACTCTTCTGAATTAGAGTTTCATTTGAATATCTCCACTTCATTATCTTTTCTACCTCTCCATTGGAGGTTTTCTCTTCAGTCATACATCTTTTCTTGGTCTTCTTTCTTGTAGACTTGATACTGTTGACCACTATCTTTATTCTGGAATTTTTTCTTTGGCTCTTGTTTCACTTCTGATTTTTAAAATTAGTTTATATTCATTATATATGATATTTGGTATCATTCTGGATTACTAGAATATTGACCTTTTCTGATCCCCAGTCAATATAGTCTACATGATGCTGTCTAGACAAGGTCTAGATTTATTAATCTATGTTGTGCATTTACATTTGTACATTTCCCATACATAATATATGTGTATAATATGTGTGTGTATACACACATATATAAGCATATATGTGTATGTGTATATGTGCTGTATGTGTATTTATGTCATGTCCCTCAGTTTCAGCCCCTTCTCTGTTCCTTGGTCTCATAGTTCCCTTTTGTGTATATATTTTATGTGTATATGTTTCATTTGATTGAATATCTCTAAAGGTCACCGAAGTTTTAAGGTTCCATGAAAGGAAGCGGTCAGAACTTAAAACATCACTACTACTTTTTTAAACTTGTATTTATGAAAAAGTAATGAAGTAGAAAAAGCAATGGCTTTGGAATTCAGAATGTGCCTTTATCACTTACGGTATCTTTGACCTTGGGCAAGCCACTTAATGTTTCCACACCTCAGCTTCCTACTCTGTAAAAAAGGGGTTAAATTATATTGCCATAGAAGGTCCCTTCCAGCTTCCTGGTTTGATTCTTTTGTGTCTAACTTTAGTGTATGGATTTGGGCTCCATCTACCTAACAATCAATGTTGTTTGATTGACTCTTTGACGATCTGAGTGGTATACAAACTGTGGTGACTTGTTGAAGGTGAATTGCTCTACTTGGCAGGTTATTTATGAGTCCTATTTATTTCTATTGATTTTAATTATGTGCAATATTCCTATAAATATTCTACATGGGCCCAGAGGCCTTTAATAACACAGGGGATATTTTTCAGGTTGACTAGAACAATAAGCAGAAAAGGAAAGTAGTTTGCAGGACTAGTCTCTCCATAGCACTCTTGTGATTTCCCAGTCCTGTCCCAAAGCAGATAAACTTTCTGGCTGCATCAGTCTTTCTGTACTTGGAGTGGTTTCCAGACTATGCTGTGATGTGGTAAAGTAATGCATGAATCTCTGAAGTCACATTGATGCCAGAATATGCTAGTTTTTGTCTCATGTTTCCATACCTATACATAGGCTTGTCCCCATTGCCTCCTCTCCTTGTTCTAGCCTCTTAGTTCATTCAGTTCCTTGAAAAGCTCACCTCAAATGCTAATTTCTAGGTGAATCCTTTCCTGATCTCCTAGTCTTCCCATGCCCCAGAAGTTAGTATCCTGCCTTGAAATTGCTTAATTATCTTGAATTTATTTTGTGTACCCTTTTATATATACAGGTTGTTCTTCCCTGTACAATGTGAGTCCAAGAGAGTAGGTGCTCTTTCATTTTTGTTTTTGTACCTCTTGCACTGTTCGTTGGCTGATTGTCCCACCTCCATTGTAGAATGGCCAAAACTGGTTTGACTTAAAGCTGACCTTATTTGTGGGTATCATTGAATAAGAGAGATGGTCAAAATTGGTCAGACTGATTTTCTGCAGCTTCTCTCCTTCATCTGAAACTTGCCACTTACCCTTGTTCCTCATTGCTTATATGTCAATAAGAGATGCGTTGCTTTTACCAAGTAGTTGATGAAAACCTACCCATACAGGGTCAGATGCCAAATCTGATCATTTCTACCTATACAACATCTCTTATGTTTTCTTTTTCCAACTCACACAGTCCCCTCACTTGTTTAGGTTCTCAAAACTCCTTGCTTAGATTATTGCCATAACCTCCTAATTGGTCTCCCCACCTCCAATCTCATCCCATTTCTATTCTTCCTCCACATGGTTGTCAAAGTGGTTTCCTAAATTGCAGTTCTAAATATACTACTTATTCAATACATTCTTGCAGCTCCCTATAATATCCATGATCAAATGTAAATTTCTATTTATTCAAAGCTCTTTATAACCTATCTTTCCCATTTTCTTACACTTTGCTCCCCTCTCCTCATTCTGTGATTCAATTACTTGCTATCCATTATCCACAGTATTTCCATCTTCACCTTCTGTACTTTTTTTTTTTTTTACTAACTGTTCCCTATGCCCTGAGTATTCATCTTCTTCCCTTCCTCTTTACTTCTCAATTTCTCTAGTTTCTTTCAAATCTTAGGTTCTTTTTATTCAGGACACCTTTTCTCACATTTCTAGGGCCATTCTCTCTGAGTTTTCCTTCAAATTTCTCTGTATATTGCTTGTATTTATCCCTTAATATTTAATGTTCATCTCCTTAATTATAATATGTTATCTGAAGGTAAAGACCAGATTTTTGACTTTGTTTGTATCACTAGCACATAATATAGTGCCTAGTATGCAACAGATGTTTAATAATTGCTTTTTGATCAATTGTTTGCTTAGAGGGATACAAAAATGTATAAAGTAGTTATTGCTACTAAGAAATTTAATTTCTATTAACAAAGATGGGAAATGTGTATTAAAAGACAATTCACAGTATAAGATTGTATTTATTAATTTATTTAGGACCAAGTAAGTTGTACATTTGTAATATGCTATGAGGGCTTCAAAAAGAAGAAGGAGTATTCAAGTTACTTTTTTAGGTCTCCATAACCAGACCACTCAGAAGTAGTCTTAAGACTCTGCTTGCATTGATATCAAGAGAAATAAAGTTTTCAATTTAGAAATTAAATCGAGGAGGACACGGATTATTTTACATTTTAGCACAAAGAGCCCTGTACTAGTAGGTGAATCCTGGTTCTTCTATTTACTCTCTGTGTGATTTTTGAGCTAATCAATTATCATCTCTGTGCTCCAGTTCCTCTGTCTTTAAAAGGAACAAGTTGGATTAGATGACCTAGTCGATAAAGTCCCTTGCACTTCCCACTCTCCTTTTTCCTTCTCTCTACAACTTTCTCCACTTCTCTTACTCTTTTATTTACCCTCCTCTATTACCTTCCCTCTTTTCTGTCCTCTCCCTGTTTCTTTCTATTTTTTCCTTCTGTTTATTTTCTTCTCTCTCTCATTTCCCTTCCCTTTTTTCCTTTTTCCTTTCTCTCTCCCTTTTCCTTTCTCTTCCCTTTCCTCTCTTTCTTCTTTTTTTACCACTTAAATCTTATTTAAATAACATAACTTGTTGACTCTACTAGTCCTAAATGACCTCTAACAAAGGTTTAAATTTCCCTTCCAGCCTAGATGCCTTTTTTCAATTCGCTTCAATTTTAGTGAGGAGGAACTCCATTGTCTTGTATCCTGACCCTTGTAGGCCTTGTTGATAGCTCAGCATCTTAGCAGAGAAATTGCCTTTGTACATACAGCCAACTTTTAAAATCTTTTTATTAGAAAACTTTTTTGTTTGTCTGTATTCTCTCCCTGGATTCTGCTGAACATATAGTGCCTAGAACCAGAGCAAAAACTTTGCCCTTCTATCAAATGATTTTCTGGAGTCTTCAGAGAAGAGAACAGACAAATTCAGGGAATCTCATTTCAGGCTCAGAGGCAGTGAGATTGGTTCACAGCACTGGGAATCATCTGAGTATTTATTTCATTTAAGAAAATATTTCTGGGCTGAGGCCTCTACACTCAATTTTCTATCTCCCATTGGAATGCATCAACCCATCTCCCTTTTCCATTCTTTCACTGTAGACAGCATGTTTGGACCAACACTATACATCTCTTGGCTGCTGATAGCACAGCCTCTATCAATTTAGTTTGGATTTATTAAACTCCATTTTTGAACGATTGTGTATCATGGCAACTTTGAGGCTATATATATAGACTCCTGTCCTATATTTCTAACCTTTTTGCTGTTTGTACTTCCCTTGACTCTGAATTTTTGTGCTCCTCTGAAATCCCTGATCACTTGCCATAAAATCTCTGGGCCTCTTTCCCACCTGTTCCCTTGTGTTATTTATAATGGGCTGAGGAGAAAATGCTCATTCAAATTTGAGAGGGGGGTATGTGTCAGAGAAGGGAAAGATTTGGAAATGCTATTTGGAGTTGAAACCTCTGACATAAAGAAAAAAGAGATGTGCTGAGCAAGGATTGCAGTAGAAGGTACCTATCGAGTCTTTGACAGTGAAGAGAAAAAATGTCCTCTGAGCTGGTGTCAGGGTGAGAGCATTTATTGGAAGTGTGATGCAAGAGCTTAAAGAATTGATTATTTTAGTGTGAAAGAATTGTTGTTTAAAAATAAAATAGGTTAGAAATGATTATTGTCACCCTCCTTTTGACAGGCCTGAAATATTGAATGAGTTGTCTATAGAGGAATATGAGAAAAATTTCGACCCTTCGAGGGAAATGAAGGCTTTCCATTTGATCTTGCCCAATCAATTTAAACTCTAGGGACCATTATTTTATGGGGAAAAAAGGTCTAAAATGCTCATTGCATTAAACAGGAAGGCTTCATTGTTTCTAAAAAAAAATTTTTGTTATAAAACTTGCACAACAATCACAATTGTTTGCCCTGAAAGAGCAATATTCCTTTTGCTTTGAGTCTAAGCCTATAATGTTATCAATATGCAGAATTCCCTCTCAGAAATAACTTTTATTGTTGTAGAGTAGAAACTCATATGAAATTTAGTTTTAGTTGCCTAGAGGTACTCAGAGTTTGAACTACTTGCTTGGAGTCATATATGCATGGATGCACATATGCATTATATGTAGGGCTTGAATACTTATTTTCTTCATTCCAAGAGCAATCTTTCACTTATTATATTTCTATCAATATTTCTTAAGTAAGAATTTTGTATTTAAAATTATCTTTGTATCTATGTCCACAGCACAGAAAAGAATGAATGATATTAAGATTTAAAAACTACTGAAGTTTTATAGAATTGTTAGATTTTTGGCAACAATCAACTATCTATCCTTATTCTTTTTATTTGAATTTGATATTTTCTTCAAACATAAAGTTTCTTTCAAACATAAAGTCTTTTCCTGATCCTATCCTCTCTTTAGGTTGGTTAAAAGTAATGATTACTAAATTAGCCACTTTCTGCCTTAGATGTTCTGTACTGGCTATCTTCACTATTTGTGTGTTGTGGGTAATTAAGTACTTTTCCTTGGATCTGCAGAGTCTGATGAGTGAATAGTTTGCAAAATTTTGACTGTTTTTTTCACATTCTGATCCATGGTTCATGAATTTAGATGGTAATGAAATGACAAACATAGTCAAAGGTTTTAAACTATATAATAATTTTACAAAAAAGTATAGATTTTAATGATCTGTATCCTCACTGTTTTTCTGTGTTTCTAAGTCATTTTAATCAAATCCAAGATTGTTGAAAAGTCTCCTCACTAAAATCCATAGTCATTTGAAAGGAATCCATATAACAACCTATAATGGAAAAACAAAGTGAATGGAAAATATATATAATAGAGATTTTTGACATGTAGTTAGATGAGGCAGCCCACTGAATTACTCTATCAATATTTAGCTCTTTGACAGATGCTACAGATGATCTGGATTTCAGAGAAAGAGATAAGGCTCTAATGAATATAGGAAATTGTGTAATGTTTTTAATGATCCTAAACTACACAATGCACCCAAAGTCCATTTCTTTAACACCACAATTTTCCTGGTAGTTTTATATGGTTACAAATCTTGGAATGCCATAATATTGGAAAAAATCAAAATTGCAAAGGGCCTAAAGAGCATTGGAAACACACTTGGTACCTTTGTACAGTATATTAAAAGCAGTAAGTACTTAATAAGAATCTGTTGAATGATTGGTATAAGTGTTTTATAACCTATTGCAAGTGAAGATTTGTGCATGAAAAGTGGCTCATCAGTCAGTTGGCTCATCATGGAGCAAATATAAGACACAATAGATGGAAAATGCTAATGTAATGTTAGTATTCTTATGATATTAAAACAATTAGAAGGAGCCTTCTAGCACAGTGAATGGATCCTCTCTAGGGATTTGTGGTAGCCATGGACAACAAATGCACACTATAAGAAGAGATAGAGAGGTTGTGATTTGTCTCCGTGAAGGGAGTTCCTACATTAATAAGATTCAACTAATTTTTAAAATAAATATGAAATGAATTCAAATGGATTGTATGAGCTTCATGTTGTTGCTCAATCTTGTTTGAATCTTTGTTACCCCATGGACCATAACATACCAGGTCCTTCTATCATCCACTGTCTTAAAGTCTGTTCAAATTTATGTTCATTGTTTCCAACACTGTGTATCCCTTTCATCATCGGCTGTCCCCCTTTCTTTTTGCCTTCAAATTTCCTAGCATCAAGGTCTTTTCCAATGAATCCCATTTCCTTATTATATGACCAAAGTATTTAAGCTTTAGTTTTAGTATTTGACGTTCCAGTGAATAGCCTGAATTAATTTCTTTAAGCATTGATTGGTTTGATCTCCTTAGTAGAATGTAGGTCTATGAAATATGAACAGAAATATGTAGATGTTCCTGAATGTATTATCTAATGACACAAATTTTCTCATAGAATCTTTTAACAAGGAGATTTCACGCTCTCTATTTCCTGATCCCTCACATAGGGGTATTGTTGGTTATCCATAAGTTGAATTAATATTTATGCCAAAAATCTGAGTGAAAAGTAAACAACTCTTTCAATGTGCCAGATGCTCTGTCTGCATGATGCCAAATGTCTAGATATTTGGAAATATCCTAAGCAATTCACCGAGGGCCACAATCCCAGGCCCTATCAGTGCTACTTTTGCCCCAGCTTTAATGAAATATTGGTTGCCATAAAACTGACAGGGTGAGAAATAGTTTCATGCTAACGGGTTTTTGCTTCACTGGGACAGAGAAACAATTTTATTATATATGGCAGCATGGGTTCCCTAGTGTCTGTACAACTTCAAGTTCCTCTTCTAGTAATTGAGTGGTTTAGAAAATTTTGTTTGTTTTGTTTTAGTGGAAATGTTGGAAATGATGTGATCCTGCCAAGTATGTTTACAGCTTCTAATTTTCATATAGAACTCAGTGCAATTTTCATAGCTGAAACGGCCAGGTGAAGGCCTAATGATAGTAGGGTTCATTATGTTAAATTGGTCTCTTTATCATGGGCTAGTCATGTTAGCTGAACACTTCAATGCTTTTGTTTCTCTGAGTTTTTAATAAAGAGAAGAATGGGGTGATTAGCTTTATCACAATTTAGTGGCACAATACTATCATACTTTAATGGATCTGAGATTTCACTGATACTGATCTTCCCTTTTCTTCACCTGTAGAATGAGGACCAAATGACCTCTATATTCCCTACCAGTTCTAAATCTATTAATGTTGTGAACTTTGTAGAAGGTTGTGAAGCAAAATTATCTTTGCTTTATGTTTATTAAAGAATCTTGTATGATTTTTAAAAATGCATGGAAAGTACCTTGTTTGTGAGGATTTTTTGAGCTTGTATTTTGCTTTGCCAAATCAAAAGATTTTATTCTCAACAAATCAAGCATTACAAAGTTTTGATTTTTTATATTTTTATATTTTTCACTCAATATTTGTGTTTTACACAAAGAGATTCTATGTTTTTTCAAGGCAAGCTTTTCTACCTTTATAAACTATTTCATTCAATCCTATTTCCTCCAGTAGATTGCCCCCCTCTGTCATGTCCATGCTCTCACTTAACTTCAAGCTTACCCTGTCAAATGGCTGCTTCCATAAAGACTAGAAACATGTGTCCTCCATCTATAAAAACATTCTCACTTTATCCTTCCTTCTAACTCTCGTCCCATTTCTCTTCTGCCTTTTGCAGTTAACCTTGGAAGATTCTCTATATTAGGAGTCTCCATTTCCTCATCTCACTCTTAATTTTTTTTCAATTTTGCTTTAGATCTTATCATTCCACCAAAAATTACCAGTGATTCCTTAATTGCAAAATCTGATAGTCTTTGCTCAATCCCCATCTTTCTGCCCTCCTTTCAGCCTTCGATACTCTCAATCATCCTTTTCTGAAAACTTTTTCCTCTAGGTTTTTGGGATAAGATTCCTGGTTCTCTTCCTCCTACCTGAACATTCCTTCCATTTTTCCTTTGCTGGTTCTCCATCCAACTTTTACCCATTAACTATTGGTGTCACATAGGATTCTATCCTGGGCCTTCTCTTCTCTCTGTATACTACTTTGCTTGGTAATCTGATCAACTCCAATAGATTAATTAACTTCTCCATACTGGTAATTCTCAAATCTACTTATCCCATCTTAGTCTCTTTGTAAACCCCCATTTTACATCATTAGCTGTTTTTCAGATGTCTTGAAATGACTATCCAATGTTCAAACTCATTTGGGATCTTCTTGGTAAAGCTGCTAGAGTAGTTTGCTTTTTCTCTAGCTCATTTTACAGTTGAGGAAATTGAAATAAGTAGGGTGAAGTGACTTGCCTCGGGGGGGGGGGGGGAGGTTGTCACCCAGCTAGTAAGGATCAAAGGCTAGATTTGAACTGAGGAAGATAAATCTTCCTGACTGCATGTCTGGCTTATCCCCTGTGACACTTAGCTACCTAGCTATCCAATAGACACCTTAAATTCAATATATGCAAAAGTGAACTCATTATTTTTATTCCCAAACCTTTCTCAACTTCAAATTTCTCTATTTATATTGAGAGAACCACCATCCCCCAATTTCTCAGGCTGTCTCCTAATCTGTCATTCCCTATACCCAATCTATTGTTCATCTTTGTAATATCTCTTGAATATATATCCCCTTCTGTCCTTTGATATTGATAAATCCTGGTTCAGGGCTTTATTTCCTCATTCTGGGACTACTGCAATATCCTTCTGGTCAATCTGACTACCATAAGTCCTTCCCTATTTAGTTACCAATGTGATTTTCCTAAATCATCAGGACAACCATGTTACCCCCACATTTGATAAACTTATCACCTCCAATGTGAAGTACAAGTCATTCAAAATCATTTATAATGACTCCTTCCCTCCTCATACTTTCCCCAACTTTTTTTCCTCTAGGTTTTTGGGATAAGACTCCTGGTTCTCTTCCTCCCACCTGAACATTCCTTCCATTTTTCTTTTGCTGGTTCTCCATCCAACTTTTTGGCCATTAACTGTTGGTGTTTCATAGGATTCTATCCTAGGCCTTCTCTTCTCTCTGTATACTACTTTGCTCTGAAAAGGTACACCTGCCCCTTACATACTCTTTGATTTATTGAAATCACTTCTTTGCTGTTTCCCAAAATAAAACACTCCATCTCTTTTTCTGTGGACATTTTCTCTGGCTGATTACATGCCCTAGGATGCTCTGCTTCCTCATTTCTGCCTCCTGTCTTCTCTGGTCTTCTTCAAGTTTCAGTTAAAACCTTATCTTATAAAGGAAGCCTTTCCCAGCCTTTCTTAATCATAGTGCCTTCCCTCTGTTGATTATTTCTATTTATCCTGTATATAGCTTGTTTGTACATATTTGTTTGAATGTTGTCTTGTTCATCAGGTTGTGAGCTCCAAGGGAACAGTAACTGTCTTTTGCTCTTTGTATCCCTAATGTTTAGTATAGTTCCTAATTAAAAAGATACTAAATATTTATTGACTGACTACTTATTGACTGAACTGTATGACTGTTGTTTATAGAAACATGCCTGTATCTTGCTCCTCATTTTGATGTACTACTTTGGAAGTTCTCTGATTTTTCCACTATACTCTATGGCTGATATCTTCCCTAGCCTCACTTCTCCCTTTTTATCTATTTGAAGTCTTTATTATGATGACAGAAATTTGGAGATTTTGTGCTCCATTGTTAGCATTCAAGAACCTCCAGACTGAAATGAGAGATCAGATAAAGGCTTTTGTGGAGGATATGACATGCATACATATACATTATAATATAAGGTAACAATGATAGAGACAAAGAAGAATAAAAAATGTCATGGGAATATTCAGGGAGGACAGGAACTCTTAATTGGAGGAATTTATGGGGATCAGGGAAAGCTAAGTGAAGAATGTGGCAACTGAGTTAATATTTTAAGGAATTTTTTTGATCTGAAAGAATGAAAAAGAAGGCATACTCTTTAGGAGTAGATACAGTTAGTGTGGATACATGTAAGTAATTATATCATGTTGAGCTTTCTATGGCTGGCTTACCTTTCTAGTATTTTATTCTATCAGATCCTTTTCTAGTTTTTCTCTTGGCCCTTTGAAGATTTCTCTCCAATACTCTGTTTTTGTAGTGGCAAAATAATTTTGTTGTAGCAAAGCCAATGACCATCAAGCATACTATGGCTGAGCAAGTTGTGGTATGTGGATGTAATGGAATATGACTTCAACATAAGGGGAAAAAAATGATATGATCAATACAGAGAAACCTGGGAAGAATTTTATAAATTACTGAAAAGTGAAATAAGAAGAATATACACATTGATTACAGTTCTTAAAATGGAAAGAACAACAATAACAAGACAATTGAAACTAAATGTAAAAAAAAAAAAAAAAAAAACCCTAATGATTAAGGGATTTGAGAATGCATCTTCCCCTGAAAAGAGGAAGAAAAAAACCCTTATTTTCAAAGGTTGGGGGTAATGGATGTGAAACCGCATATAATTTTTCAAAATATTGGCTACTTTTTCTGAGCTTTTATGACTATAAAAAATTCATTGTGATAAGGAATGGCTCTTTTGGAAGAAGAGATATATACTATGAAATAATATGAACTGATAGCATATTGATGATACAAATTCACAACATAATCTGGTATAAAACAAAATAAATACAAAATATTCAAAAAGTCTAAGAATGATGTCAAACAATGCTTATTTTCTTCCCTGCTATTATGAATTTTAAGATGATATGGTTGCTTCACCTAAGATTCTTACTATTTCTACCTCCAACTAGTTTTTTCTTGTTGGTCTGAATCAGGAACAAAGGTGTTTTCCTTTTGAAGGATGAAATGATCATATTAGTCTCTTTATAACGTTCAAGAATCAGATAGTTATGATTACAGTATTACTATAGGGAGAACTCTGGTAGCTCAGATATATCATAGTCTTCTGTTATTCTTCATGATATTTTCCAGATTAGTTTCTGAGCTAATCTGATTTTACTATTGACTACCATGTTTCTCTGATTGACAAGGAGATAAAGTGCTTGCTGGATGAGACAGTCCTGGATTTTTTCAACATTCTTATTTTTGGGGCCACAACATCTCAACTGAATAAAGCCTAAATACTTTTTAGTGGTTAAACTTCTATAAAGTGAAATTAAAGTTTATGCTTTTACTTTTGTTTAATGCCAGGTGTTAATGTATTTTTTAAAAATCAGTTCAAGATGGGGATGTTCTAATTTAATGTATTTTATTTTTCTGTGTTTTGATTTTTTTTCTAATTTCATCAGTTTCTTATCTTGGTTTTATATTTGATATCAATTTTGTTCAAACTAGTTGATAATTTAATGAAATATGTCCATCCCAGTTTTTTTTAAGACTTAAGATAGAGTCTATTTCATTTTTTGAAAAAAGGTCAATTTCTTTGTCTCTCTTCTTGAATGAAATAATCAAGTTAAAGAAGGATGAGATTTCTGAGAAGTCTACCGCCCTTTGGCATTTTTATTTATTTATTATTGCCATAATAAATGGCAGTTATTAACAGTCATATTGTTCCTGCACCATATTTTCTGATGTGGTTGTTGTTAATTTTGGTCATCTTTCTATTTTTATTTTCTTGTGTGCAAGATTCAGGGAATCAAAGCAGATATCTATTTAATTTGGAGCATCTTGTCAAAATTCTAGAGGATTTGTCTACTTCTTCCCCTTTATAATGGATACTGTTATATAGTGACAATTATTTTTATGATGAACACTGTAAGATGAGATGAAAAAGAATCTCATAACTTATTTTTTTTTCTTTTGGCCACTGGCTAAAACCATCTCACTTTATTCACTTCTCTGAGGAAAATCCATGAGTAATTCTTTCATTTAGTCCTACCTGCTTTATTTCTTCTGGTTCAATTTATAGTGATGTCAGTATGAGTTTGTGTTCTCTGTCAACATGTTACTTCAACAGTCATTATAAATGATTGTCCATTAGAAGTAACATAATTATATTTATATTAGTACGTTTATACTAGTAGAGTATCTAATTTTAAACATTCTCTGCTATTTTTCGTCTACTCTTATAGTAATACTACAGAAAATACTGCTTAGGATAGGAGATAATTTTGTACTTTTATGTATTCTTGACTTGCTATAACCAAGTAAATTCTTCATCTGGGGATCAACTTATTGATGTATTTTGCTAATAGAACCCTAGTGAGTGCTCAATACACTTATTTAAACTTTTTTTTTTTAAGTTCAGGGCAATTGATTTCATGAATTCACATTTTTTTTTCCTCCTGTTTTTTAGAGAGCTAGTTATACTGAATATTCATAGAATTCAATTAGCTCCCATATTATGGAAGAAATTCCTTTTCTACCCATAAAGGAGAAATTAGAATGTCCATTCTGTAGTTTAATTTGAAAAAAAATATCTATTAGCCATTGTGTTTCCCCTTATCATTCATTCCTCTGAAAAATTCTTTGCATGAAAGAAATATCAGCTTATCTTTATTTGGAAACAAAATGTATTGTAAAAGTACAATTAGCAAATAAGGCTTAAAAGATTAAGAAGCTCCAAAATGAGCAATGTCTGGCTTCTATGAGGTGAGAGGTGAAGGATGAAGTGAAAATTAATGAATTTACCAGGTTTTAATAGCACAAGACATACTCATTTAGGCAAACAGCCAGTTCTGTTCAATTAGATCATACCTTAAGCAGATCAGGAAGATGGATGAAATTCCAACTCTTCATAATTATAGTCAATACAGGGTAGCAACAGTTTTAATTTTGCAATTGATTCCTACCACTGGTACCTACCCATATCTCACCCTTTGTCCTCATCTCTGACATTTTTGGGTTCCCCTCTCTTCCTTTGCTTTGAGAAAACTTTGAGTAATTTCCAGAAACCCATGTGATTGATATGTTTTTACAATGGGTCCATGGATAGCTGGCTTTGTCTTTTTCTAAGTACATCCTTGATAGCTTTATAACTTTGAAAAACCTGCCATGACATATGCCATGACAAAGGCTAAGGCCTTTGGGAACTCAGTTTAATCTCCATAAAACAAAGAAGTATTAAAGTAATACTTTGGGGCTAGCATATTAAAGCTAAAATGATATTTCTCTTAGACTTTTCAGAATTCTATTGGTACAATTTAGAAACAGGTTTTCTAGTTTATAGCTTGTCAAAAATCCTTCCTGTCTGTTTTTGACTTACCATTCACAATGAATAAGGCCAAAAGCCATAAAATCAACTATTCAACAGCTATTTATTGTCTACTCTGTGCTCAGCACTGTCTTCAGTGCTCTGAAAACTAGGAGAGATCTCTAGCAGAAAATTTAAGTATTTAATTGTGTGGTAAAGACTATCTATATTAAGTTAAATATATAAAAGTAGACTAAGGAAACAAGTAAATTAACATAAAATGAGAAATAATTGAACTCAATAATCTAGTATGAAATGAACTTAAAAACATATATTGTTTGGGGAAGAATTGGCCATCTGAGAAAACTTTTGCATAAATCAGGTTTAGACTATTATCTTATATTACAAATTAATCTTGTACCATAATAAACTCAAAATAGGTACATGATCTGAACATTAAGTCATACCATAAAATAATCAAAAGATATCATCAAGAAGGACCTTTAATGATTGTTAGTGAGTGTGTGGGAAATTCTTAGCCAAATAAGGAAATAAGGTGATTGTAAAATATAAAACAGGTAATTTTGATTATATTAAATTGAAGACAGCCAGATGGTGCCATTTGCAGGTTTGGAATCATGAAGCCCAGCCTCAGATACTTTTTGTGTCTATGACACAGTTTAGCTAGTTGATTTTGGGAAAGTCACTTAATCTTTTTCAGCCTCAGTTCCCTTATATGTAAAATGAGGAGATTGGATTTTGTGATCCATAATATTCTTTTTAATTATAAAACTAAGATCTCATGAAAAACTTATGTGCAAAAGAAATTGATGAAGCTAGGATAAACAAAACAAAACAAAACAAAACAACCAAAATGAAATAATTGTCTCAGAAAAACAAAAACAAAGCCAGAAAACTTTGCATGAGATCTTTGATAAAAGCTTGATTGCTAAGATACATAGGAAATTAACATGATTATATAAAACTAAGACCTTTAGATAAATGGTCAGTGACTATGAACAAATAATTCCAAAAGAAGAATTGCAAACTATTTACAATCATTTTGAAACTCACTCCTTATCACTGATAAGAGAAATGCAAATTAAAACAATTGACCTTTCACTTATTTTCACATTGGCAAAGATGAGATAATAGAAGTAGGATTTAGTCAATATTGGAAATATTATGAAAGTATTGATAATAATTTCTGGAAACAAAATAGATATCCACTGCTCAGGGATTGGCTAAACATTGTACTACATGAATACAATGGAATATTATTGTTTCATAAGAAATGAAGAATATGAAATAATGTTTATTAAAGTAAGCAGGACCATAAAGACAATACAAAGAACCAAAAAATGAAATTGAATACCATAATTATAATGACTAAACTTGGCTCTAGATAAAAAAAAAAGAACTTCATCTCCTTTCTTTTAAGAAGTAAAGGAAAATGGGTGTAGAATATCACATATATTGTCAAACTCAATTGTCATATTGGTTAGTTTTTTGAATTTTTATTCATTTTGTTATTCTTTGTCACAAATGATGACTCATGAGATATGGGAGGAAAGAGGGATATATTTACAAATGAAGGGTGATGCAAAATAAAAGATATCAATAAATGTTAATTTATATACAAAAGATTGTATGATTTCAAGGTATAGAGGAGACAGAAATTAGTGAAGGTTGGGATAATAAAGAAAGACTTTGTAGAAGAGATGGAGCTTGAAGGATGGGAGGATCTAGATAAGATAGAGAGAAGAAAAAGTGACACTCTAAATGCAGTGGAGAAAGTAACCTTCTTCACAGAGTGCTTTTTGAGGAGGAGAGCAAGGCACTCAGGATAGGATGGGAACAATTATGAAGGGCCTTGAAGGTCATGAAGGAGGGTTGGGATATGATGTAATGGGTAGGGAATCCATGAAGGTTTTTGGCTCAAGCCAATTAGATACCTATAAAACCTTTGGTTTTTTACTTTGGTAGAGAGGAAACCTGAAACTAAGGGTTTAAAATAGGTTCAGAAAGGGTCTATCAATTGACTTAAAGTAATAATCTGATCTACAATTTTTATGAACAGTTGATAACTGGCTTGCTACCTAGTGCTTCTCAAGCGCATACATACACACACACATACACTCACACACTTTTTTTTTTTTACCTTCTCTCTTTGTATGTTCATTGATAGAAAATTTGCATTTGCAATTTTTGTCAGGCATTTTGGAAGGAAGAAAATTGTATATTAGAGTGTGACTTTTATCATCTTTCTTGTTATTGGAATGCTGCTAATTTTATTAACAGTTTCTAAAAGGGAAAAAAGTGAAATAAATGCTTTTTGCAACCCTTTCATTATCTTGTCTGCCCCCTTCATGCTTACTTTGCTGAAATCCTAATAAAGAAAAGTAGCTGCCCAGTAATTTTCTTTTCATCTGACATTTCGGAACTCCTCCAGTTCACTGCTGTAATGAAAATTGGCAGCTCTTGAGTAAAAGGGAAAGTGTTCAAAAGATAGCACCTGCTACATGGACCATGAATGCAGCTTGTACATGGAGAGCAAAGGCTCTGAGTTAAATATGTTGTCATTCTTCAAATATATTAAGGGCAGCCCTATTTGATAACTGAAGGGCAGTCCCCTAAGCAGAAGCTAGTATAAACCTATTCTCTTCTTTTTAAAAAAGCCTTGTCATAATTCATCTTACTAGTGAATATCAGGAATTTGGCCTTTATAGACAATAACACCCCAGGGTCATTACCTTTTCTCTTTGAATTTTCTAGTGAAATGTTAGGGCTTATGGTATCTTAGCAGCCACATTATCAATGACTATATTCATTTTTAGGTTGTGATGGGACACTGTCAGTTGTTCAAGCAACATCAAATTGGTTTCATTTACAATGCAGTAGAACAAAAGCAGTAAATCTGAGAATAGGAGACCTGAGTTCAAATCCCTTCCTCTGCTATCTACATGACTTTGAACATAAATCACTTAATCTCTTTGGGTTTCAGTTTTTTTTTTTTTTTCATCAGTAAAAATAGGAAATTGGCCTTAGATGATTGATAAATTCTCTTCCAGCTTTGATCTATGGATGGGATGTAGCTATAAAATCATGAGTCTAATCTGGACATTCACCATTCCTGATACCAGAAGAACTGACATTGGTGGATTGCTTGTTTTGAGGAATTTTTGAGTTATATTGGATCAACCTGACAGTGTCAGAACTAAGTCCAGGGGCAATATCGAAAGACCCTATATAGTAGAACTTGGAACTCATCCTTCACATACCTGGAAAAATTATTCCCATTGTATACTTATTTGCATATGTATGTTGTTACTCTTTCTATTGGATTACAAATTCTCTGAGGCTAGGTACTATCATTTTTCATTTAAAAATAATTCCTAGCACCCAGCACAGTAGTTTATCCAAGGTAAATCCTTAATCAGTGGTTGTTAAATTGAATTGATTTGTAGATCTGATTATATCTGTCACCTGGTCAAAAACCTTCACTGTCTTCCTATTACCAACAGGATAAAATACAAACTCTTTAATTTAGCATTTAAATTAATTTAAATGTCTTTCCAAAATCTGTCTCCAATGTACCTTTATGGACTTGTTTTGTATTATCTTCCTTCCTGAAAGTTATGTTCCATTAAAAACAAAACAAAACAAAACAAATAGGACTACTTTTTTTCTCTTATATAAATCTGTCCTTTCCAATCTTTTTTTTTAATAGACTATCCTCTAACCCTAGAATATAATCCCATAAAAACTTTCCTATTTCTCAAGGTCCAGTTTACATGCAAAGTCTTTAATGAAACCTTTTCTGATCAAAAGTCTGTCTTCCTCCTCACATTTTCCTAGAGTATATTCTTTGTACATTCCCTTTTATTATTTTCACATTCCATCTTGTGTCATATTTATGTGTTATATTTAAACTTGTATTTCCATCTTAGATATTTTTTATTATAAGTTTCCCAGGGATAGGAATCATGCTGTTTTTCATCATCATATCTCACTCTCTAGTACTATAGATTACCCACAACAAATGTTTAACAAATATTTTGTTGAATAAATGAATGAATAGCTGAAAATAAACAAATATTCTTATTTTTAAAAGCAGGAAGGAAGCTACTAAGCCTGACATCAATGCCTAACAGAATTTTGGAATAGATTATTAAAGAGATGGCTTGTGAGCATTTAGAAAAGGAAATAGTTATCACTGTGGGTGAGCCTGAATTCATTAAAGCCAGGTCATGACAACTTAACCTCATTTCATTTTGTGACAGGATTACCCATCTCAAGAGAATGCTGTAGCAGTACCCAGATTATAGCAAGACATTTGACCAAATATCCTCCTGATATTCTTGAGGATTGCATAAGAGATGAAGAATGGATAGTATTGTGATTTGGCAGTTTCAGAATTAGTAGAATGATTAGATATTAAAGGTGGTGATGGGTATAGTAATGTTAACCTAGAAGACAATCTCTAGTAGAGTGCCATAGAACCCATTTGTTGGCTCAGTTGTGTTATTTTTTATTAAATCAGCAATATAATGAAGATTTGTATGGCATGCTTGTCAAATTTACTGATAACTAAAGCTGGAAGGGGAGAGTAATTCATTAACAGAAAGAATAGGAATGCAATAAGACTTTGATAGGCTAGCACGAAGGTTCAAACATCAAAGATAATAGGACAAAATGTAAAATCCTGAATTCTGATTAAAAAACAGAACAAAAGCTAAACAAAATGTCATATGGATATTACTTTGGGACTTGAATGAAAACTTAATATGAATTAAAAATTTGATATGATAACCAACCAAGATAATATGATCTTAAGCTTTGTGGAAAGAAGAACTATCTAGAGAGGTCCATAGTACTTTACCCTGATCAGAACACATCTGGAGTTCTCACTCCAATTCTAGGAACCTCACTTTTGGTAGGTGATTCACAATTTGGTGTGTAACTATCATGGCCAAAGTACTCTAAATTTTGCCATAAAGCTTCTATTGAAAGAATAGGTGATATATAGTATGGAAAAGAAAAGACTGACAGAGTTACATTTCATCCTCAGTATCTACTTTTGCCTGGAGGTCTAAAACTTAAAAGGACCTCAAAGGTTCTCTGATTCAACTTTTTTGGACCCTTATTACTCTCTTATTTTGCAGAATGAGGAAATGGAGGCTCAAGAAGCTTAAACGACTTGCCTAAATTAGACACTCAGATATTAAAAACCAGAAGAAGAACTTAAATTTAGGTCCTCTGATATACTCTTTACAATCTTAGAATCATAGGAGTTAAAACCAGAAGACTTTCTAAAATGATAATATTTAATGTGGGAAAGGATCTTAAGAAATGATATAGTTCAATTGCTTCCTATTACAGATGAAGAAACTGAGGACTAAAGATGTCAAGTGAATTGCCAGGTAGTAATAATATAGTTGGGATTTGAATGTCTAACACTGAATTTGGATTCTTCCCCTTATTTGTTTCTCAGTGTATTTCCTCTGATCAAATGATCTCCTAGTATAAGGATAATGATCTGTGATAAAGAGGTTCTGATAAGGCCTGCATTGGCTCAGTGCTTTGTTAAAATCCTTAAATTCTCTAAGTTTCCATTTCCTCATCACTAAAATAGGAAGAAAAATATCATTATATCTACCTATAAAGACCTCTTATGAGTATATGTTGAAATAATGAATGTGAAAATACTTTGAAAAATTGCAACCACTACTAAATGATTGTAAGGAATTACTATTTGTTTACAATATATATTCAATATTCTTCCAGATAGATTTCCATTAAAGCTAAAAAACAAAATTATAGAAAGTTGAGAATATTCAATTTCTTTTAAGAACATTCTCTAATTTCATTTAGATCCACATGGGCTTCTTTTTGTTCCATTTGCATATGACAAATACACATTTTTGAGGATTTCTTAAGTTCATCAATGTAGAGTTTGTGTACTGTGCCTTGAACTCTTTAGAAGAAATCTAATAATCTGTAGCCTTACTATGTTCTTATCATACTTTTAAAAATTGTAATCACATCATACTCCTTTCTTCTTTCAACCTATCTTTTAAGTGTCAAAGAACCAGCCTTCCTTCTTCCTTATCTTCCCGCTCCCCTCCAATGCCTTCCCTCAAATCCCCTTATTATCTATATACTATCCAATTGGGTCCAATGGATACTAATAGGCTTAAATGAGTAATTGGTTCCTCTCCATTGAAAAACACCAGAAAATTCAATTTCCGGGGTAAAGAAGCATTAAAAAAAGAAAAATGTTCTCTATATACCTTGTCACATTTGTAGCCTTCCAACAGAATCCCATAGCAATTCAGCATTGACATTTGGTTATGATGAAATTTTGTAATTTCTGGGGCTTTGGTGATATCATTTGAATATATTTCTGAGTTTGAGAAATTCTCACTAAAATAACTCTGTCCCTAATAAACAGCTTGTGTGCTGATACACTGCAGCCTCAGCACATTAACTATATTTACCATCTAAGAGACAGAAAGGAAGCTGCCAGATTTGACGACAAAGCTGTAAAGTTTTAGTGAATGGGGAGTAAATCAAACCTGCAGTTCGCCTTGTAAAAACCTGCCGACCCATGCTTTGTCTCACCCTTCATTCACAGGAGGGGATTTTTATTTCTCGGTATAAATAAAGCATACTTTAGAGAGTCCCCTCCTTTGGCTTCCTTCCAATACCTCTGGATTCAATAACCCAAACAATTAAATCTGACATGGTCTTTCTGATGAGGTCCTAGCATATAGTTCGATGGCCATAAAAAACTTTTGCTACATGGGAAAGGTTAAGGTAAAGGTGGAGCAAATCAGGAAGTTTCCTGTCTCTGATTCATAGACTGTTACTAATTTATTTCTGTGTATGAGGCCAAGGGGATTTTCAGGACATGTCTCTGGTTGCAATAATTAATTTCAGAGGGAAAAGGCTCAAATAGTCAAATTCCATAAAATAGAAATATATGTATAGCCTATAAGGTAACAAATAATCAGTCTGATGGATTTTTTTACTCTCTAGGATCTAGAGGCTTGTTTTGCCATCCTATATAGTCATCCTTAGGTTTATATATTTGGAAATAATCTTCAAAATTATTATGTCCTAAATATTACCCTGAGGTACTTTTCTTTTCTCCTACTTAGTTGTTTACTATTCTTCCACATTGATCTCATGATCAGTACTATGCAAATTAAAAATTACTGCATACTATTTACTCTTGATGGAATTATGAACTCATCCAACCATTATGGAGAGCAAATTGCAACTATGCTCAAAAGGCTGTGATTGTACATGCTCTTGGGCTCAGGTATATCATTACTAAGTTTATATGCCAAAGAGATTCAAAAAATAAGAAAAGAACATATATGTATGAAATATTTATGGTGGTTCTTTTTGTGGGGTCAAAGAATTGAAAATTGAGTGATTGCCCATCAACTAGAGAATGGCCGAACAAGTTGACTTATATGATTGTTATGGAATATTATTATGATATAAGAAATTACTAGCAGGATGCTTTCATTTCAGCCTGGAAATACTAATGCAATGACCTAATGCAAAATGAAGTTAGCAGAACAGGAAAACATAGGACACAGTAATTGCAATATTGTTTCATAATCAATTATGAATAACTTAGCTATTTTCATCAATACAATGATTCAAGACAATTTTGAAGGACTTATGATGAAAAAATGCATCTCCAAAAAAGAACTTTGGAATCAAAATTTAGATTAAAGAACTCTTTTTTAAGTTAATATTTTTTGCTCTGTTTCTTTCACAACATGTTTAATATGAAAATATTTCACATGATTACTCATGTATAACCTATATAAAATTGCTTGTTATCTCAGGAAAGAGGGAGGGAAGAGAAGGATTGAACTGGAACTCAAAATTTTAAAAAATGTTAAAGATTGTTTTTACTTGTAATTTGGAAAAAAATAAAGTATTTAAAAAATTATGGCAGTATGAATGACAAGAACCAAAATCTTTCAGAATTTTGTTTGAATAATGTGCCAAACAAAAAGTCACTCCTTAAAAAGCAGAATTGACCAAATGAAAAAATGAGGCATAAAAATTTACTGAAAAAAGAACTCCTTAAAAACAGAATTGGTCAAATGAAAAAAGGAAGTATGAAACTTCACTGAAGAAAATAATTTTTTAAAAATTAGAATTTAGCAGGTGGAAGTTAATGACTCTATGCGAAATAAAAAAAACACAATAAAACAAAACCAAAATAGTGAAAAATAAAGAAGATAATGTGAAATATCTCATTGGAAAAACTGATCTTGAAAATAGATTCACGATAAATAGTTTAAAAATTATTGGACTTCTGAAATCCATGATCAAAAAAGAGCCTGGAATCATCTTTCAAGAAAGTATCCCTGAAAATGGCTTTGATATTCTAGAAGCAGGGAGTAAAATAAAAATTAAAAGTATCTACCAATCACCTCCTGAGATTCCAAAATGAAAGTTTCCAGAAATATTAAAGCCAAATTCTATAACTCCCAGAAGAAGAAGAAAATACTGCAAGCAGCCAGAAAGAAACAATTAAAGTATTATAGAATCAAAGTTAGGATAACACAAGATTTTGCAGCTTCTATATTAAAGGACTAGAGGACTTGGAATGTATGATTCCAGAGGACAAAGGAACTAGAATTATTCAATGAAACAGAGAACTTTCAAGAAGCCCTGATAAAAAATACTAGAGATCAGTAGATCTTAATAAGAGACTTAATAATTTTAAACTGTTTACATTCCTACATTGGAAGATGATACTTGTAACTCATAAGAACTTTCTCATTATTAGGGCAATTAGAAGGAGTATATATTTATATAAATACACACATACAATTGACTAAAAAAAATTTCCTCAATTTTCTAGTTTGCTTCTAATCTTGGCTACATTGACTTCATTTGTATTAAAAAGAAACCTCTTAATTTCATGCAATCAAAATATCCATTTTATAATTCTTATTCTCTCTAGTTTATCAATTTTTTTTTCTATCCAGAGATAGATATGCTCCATGTTCTTCTAATTTGCTTCTGTTATCATCCTTTATATATGCATTATATATCCCAACAACTTTTCCCATAAGCTTAAATTTTTATATCTGTAAAACACAAGACTATTATAAACATTTACTACTGTGTATTGTATAGATGCTGTGTCATTGACCTACCTTTCTATTTCTTAACCAATACCTGATAGTTTTAATAATTACTATCTTTTAATATTGTTTAAAATCTGGCATTGCAAAACCTCTTTCATTTACAGTCTTCCCATTCATTCCTTTGATATTCTTGACCTTTTGTTCTATAAAATAAATGTTTTTTTTTTAGTTCAGTAAAATGATTTTTTGGTAATTATGTTGATAGTTTTTCCTATGTTAAATTAACCCTGAATTCCTGTTATAAATCCCACTTGTTCATATATATAATCTTTGTGATATATTCTTCTAGTCTCCCAGCTAATAGTTTATTTAGGATTTTTGTATCTATATTCATTAGTGAAATTGGTCTCTACTTTTCTTTCTCTGGTTTTGTTCTTCCCAGTTTAGGTATCAGTATCATATTTATTTCATAAAAGGAGTTTGGTAGGATTCTTTCTTTGTCTATATGTTAATATTGGAATTAGTTGATCTTTCAATGTTTGTCTGAATTCACTTGTAAATACATTTTGTCCTGATGCTTTTTTCTTAGGAAATTCATATATGGCCAATTCAATTTCTTTTTCTAAAAAAGTTTATTTAGATATCCCATTTCTCCTTTGGTTAATGTAGACATTTTATATTTTTGTAAGGATTCTTTTATTTCACTTAAATTGTTAAATATATTGACATGTAATTGGGCAAAATAAATCCTAATAATTGCTTTGATTTAAACTTTATTAGTATTATCATCTTTTTCTTTTTGAATACTAGTGATTTAATTTTCTTCTCTTTTAAAATCAAATTAACCAATGGTTTATTTATTTTATTGTTTTTACTACCTCAAAACCAACTCCTAGTATTATTTATTAATTATTTATTCAATTTAATTAATCTCTCTTTTAATTTTTAGAATTTCCAATTTGGTTAATTAGGGATTTTTTAATTTGTTCTTTTTCTAGTTTTTTAAATTTGCATATCAAATTTGCTGGTCTGATTTTCCCCCTTATTTTTTTGATGCAAGTATTTAGAAATATAAATTTTCTTCTGGTTACTGCTTTTGCTGCATCCCATGTTTTGCTATGTTGTCTCATTATTATCACTCACTTTAATAAAATTGTTTATTGTTTCTATGACTTGTTCTTTAGTTCACTCATTCTTTATTAGGTTATTTAGTCTCCAATTAATTTTTAATCTGTGTTTCCACTAACCCTTATTAAATATATATATTTTATTGCATTAGTTCCTAATTGAATCTTAATGCATTGTAAGAAACAATGTCAGACTATGAACCATGCAGGACTGGCCGGCTGCCATTAGATTCTGCAGACAAACCAGGCATTATGATTCAACTATCTTCCTCATCTTCATTTGATATCAGAAAGATTAGAAATTTATTTGGAATTTCTATGCACATCAGCACCATGTTTGATTAAATATCAGATCTTAACTGCTATTTACCAAAGAGTCTGAAAATTATTATTTGAGGGGAGAGTGAAGTAGAAGCTATCTAATTGCCCAACTTATGGGAGTTGGGTTCTTCTCAGAGAAAAGGACTTCAGGTTGGAAATTTGAGTACAAAATAGCAACCCTACTAATTCATTTCAATCAATCATGATTTACATAGTAGCTATTGTGCACCAAATTCTGCAATCATTTCTTTTTCTACTCTTAACAGTTCAAATCAACAAATGTTGCCTATAAGGAAGGGACCTTTCTAGGATGGGTATACAAAGAAAAAGTGCAAAGAATCTCTTCCCTGAAGCAGCTTACATTCTTTCTGACATTCTCTTTCAGAAAGAAACTAACAAACTTTATCTCATTGGTTTATTCTCCTCCTTCCCCATCTCTCCATTCTTCCCTCATTTCTCCTTTTTCCATCCCTGCCTTCCTCCCATCATCCCTTCCCTTTTCTGATTTGTTATTTTTTCTTTTAAACTTCTCTGAATATCCTTTCTTCCCGTGTTTCATTTTTGTTCCTTATTTTTCTTTCCCCCTCCTTAACCTTCTTGCATTATTCCCTTATTTTTCTTCTTCCTTCTGATTTTATGTATTTTTACCTTTTCTCTTTTTCCACCCTATGTTCCTTTTTTTCTGCTTCTCATTTCTTATTTTCTATTTTTTCTACCTTCAGCTTTGTTCCCTTGCCTGATATTAAAACACTTTTTGAAATATTTTGCCTTACGATTTATCATTGGCCTTCATACTTGGCCCTGACAGGAATGCACTTGTTATTTCTCTTGTAATTTCATTATATTTGCATGGAAATTGGTATGTTCATAGACCTATCCTTGGGATCATACATTTCTCAACATGCTGATAAGGAAAGTGATAAAAATTAATGGGGTTCAATTTTTAAAATTAATTTTATATTTAAAGATGTAATATAATTATTTCATTTGTATCTTTTTGGGCTTTGGGGGAATAAATATCCTGATTTAGGATCAATGATTAATACATTAATATTTATATTTTTTTTACCCACAGGATGGGTATCTATCTATATCTCTATCTATCTCCCATGTTGCAAAAGAAAATTCAGACCAAAAATAGCCCGCAGAAAAATAAACAAAGAAGGACCCTGTTTTGATCTGCATTCAGAATCCATCCTTCTCTTTTTTTTCTTTCCTTATTCTAATCAAATTAGCCAAAGGTGTATCTATTTTTTTTTCATAAAACCAAATCTTAATTTAATTAATTAGTTCAATCATTTTCTTAGTTTCAGTTTTATTAATCTCTCCTTTGAGTTTCAGAATTTCGAATTTGGTATTTAATTAGGGTTTTTAAATTTGTTCTTTTTCGGGACTTCCGGTTAAGATGGCGGAGAGGAGGCTCACAGCTGCATAAGCTCCACGCTTTCTCTCACTATCCATTTCATTACAAGCCTCTGAATCAATGCTTGACTGAAAAAAACCCACAAATAGTTACCAAGAGAAGCCATCCTTGAGATCCGCCAAGAAAGGTCTGTCTTTACTGGAGGGCTGGGGCGGTTTTAGATCGGGCGCAGGCGGCGGGCAGTGGCAGTGAGAGCACGGGAGCAGACTGGAGAGGGGGTGGAGAGTGATCGTAGCCGTCTCTGCGGGGAGAGCTTCGCTACAGGTTTGGATACTTTCCTCGGCAGCAAGTCAACAGCCCAGCAGAGAAGCTAAAAACACCGGGGCTGAAGAATACAACCCCAAACAGCTGGAGTCTCTCAGGACCTGGCCGCCCCCCCCCCTTCCCCCCCCTCAGTGACTCAGCACGCTCTGGGATCTCAGAGCGCAGGCGCAGCACAGTCCTGCTAGTGCCTCACTGCTGCCCCCTGCAGTCTGTAGAGGAAGCTCGATAACACACCCAGCCCCCCCCCCCCCCCAAAGAAAGACTCCAGTTTTTTCTGTTTTTCTTTGGTAGTTTGTCTCTGATTAATAGACAGAATGAGCAAGAAGCTGAAGAGGACTTTAACCCTTGACAGCTTCTACACAGATAGAGAGCAGACTCTAAATCCTGAGGAGACTAAAAACAGGCAGTCCCCAGGTGAATCCCCAAAGGAGGAGATTGTCTGTTCCTCAGCACAGATGAACCTCATAGAAGTGATTAAAAAGGCTCTCACAAGGGAGCTAGAAGAAAAATGGGAAAAGGAGAGGGAGGCTTGGCAAAAGAGCCTGGAGAAGTCAGTTAAAGAGAGAGGGGATAAAGAAGTAAAATCCTTGAAAAATAGGATTAGTGAACTGGAAACAGAAAACAGCTCTCTAAAAAACAAAATTGGCGAAATGGAAAAAAATTCCACAGAACAAAAGAACTCAATTGGACAATTAGAAAAAGATTTTAAAAAAGTGAGTGAAGAGAATACTTCACTGAAAATCAGAATTGAACAAGTGGAATTGAATGACTCGAGGAGACAAGAAGAATCAGTCAAGCAAATCCAAAAAAATCAAACAATGGAGAAAAATGTGAAATACCTTCTGGGGAAGACAACAGACCTGGAAAACAGATCCAGGAGAGACAATCTGAGAATCATTGGACTCCCAGAAAAACATGATGAAAAAAAGAGCCTGGACACTGTCTTCCAGGAAATTATCAAAGAGAACTGCCCAGAAGTCATAGGAACAGAGGAAAAAATAAACATTGAAAGGATTCATCGATCACCCACTGAAAGGGATCCTAAAATCAAAACACCAAGGAATATAGTGGCCAAATGCCAGAACCCTCAGATGAAAGAAAAAATATTGCAAGCGGCTAGAAAAACCCAATTCAAGTATCAAGGAGCCACAATAAGGATCACCCAGGATCTGGCAGCATCCACATTAAAAGATCGAAGGGCCTGGAATATGATATTCCGAAAGGCTAAGGAACTTGGTATGCAACCAAAAATAACTTACCCAGCGAGAATGAGCATCTTTTTCCAGGGAAGAAGATGGACATTCAACGAAGTAAGCGAATTTCATCTATTTCTGATGAAAAAACCAGAACTTAACAAAAAGTTTGATCTACAAATATAGAACTCAAGAGAAATCTAAAAAGGTAAAGATTAATCTTGGGAACTATATTTTGACTATATAGATGTATAAAGAATACATGTATACCTTGTTCTAGAAATTGATGTGGAAAGGACATTGTACCAGAAAAAGGGTAAAGTGGGGGTAGTACATCTCATGAAGAGGCATAGGAAACCTATTATATCTGAGAGAAAGAATGGAGGGGGATGAATATAGTGGGTATCTTACTGCCTTCAGAATTGGCTTTAAGTGAAAAATCTTAAGACATATTCAATCTATGGTGAAACTTCTCCCACCTCATTGAAAAGTGAGAAGGGAAAAGTGGAAAGGGAAGGAATAAGCTAAGCGGAAGGGAATACGGGAACTGGGAGGGAAAGGGGTAAGATAGGGGGAGGAACTCTAAGGCGGGGGGAGGGACACTAAAAAGGGAGGGCTGTGAGAAGCAAGGGGTGCTCACAAGCTTAATACTTGGAAGGGGGGGAAAGGGGAAAGAAGGGAGGAAAGCATAAACCGGGGTTAACAAGATGGCAAGTAATACAGAATTGGTCATTCTAACCATAAACGTGAACGGGGTAAACTCCCCCATAAAGAGGAAGCGGTTAGCAGAATGGATTAAAAGCCAGAATCCTACAATATGTTGTTTACAGGAAACACACCTGAAGCGGGGTGATACATGCAGGTTAAAGGTAAAAGGTTGGAGCAAAATCTACTATGCTTCAGGTGAAGTCAAAAAAGCAGGGGTAGCCATCCTGATCTCAGATCAAGCTAAAGCAAAAACTGACCTAATTAAAAGAGATAAGGAAGGACACTATATCTTGCTAAAGGGTAGCATGGATAATGAAGCAATATCACTATTAAACATATATGCACCAAGTGGGGTAGCATCTAAATTCTTAAAAGAGAAACTAAGAGAGCTGCAAGAAGAAATAGACAGTAAAACTATAATAGTGGGAGATCTTAACCTTGCACTCTCAGAATTAGATAAATCAAACCACAAAATAAATAAGAAAGAAGTCAAAGAGGTAAATAGAATACTAGAAAAGTTAGATATGATAGATCTCTGGAGAAAATGTAATGGAGACAGAAAGGAATACACTTTCTTTTCAGCAGTTCATGGAACCTATACAAAAACTGACCATATATTAGGACATAAAAACCTCAAACTCAAATGTAGTAAGGCAGAAATAGTAAATGCATCCTTTTCAGACCACGATGCAATGAAAATTACATTCAACAAAAAAGCAGGGGGAAGTAGACCAAAAAATAATTGGAAACTAAATAATCTCATACTAAAGAATGATTGGGTGAAACAGCAAATCATAGACATAATTAATAACTTCACCCAAGAAAACGATAATAATGAGACATCATACCAAAATGTATGGGATGCAGCCAAAGCGGTAATAAGGGGAAATTTCATATCTCTAGAGGCCTATTTGTATAAAATAGAGAAAGAGAAGGTCAATGAATTGGGTTTGCAATTAAAAATGCTAGAAAAGGAACAAATTAAAAACCCCCAGTCAAACACTAAACTTGAAATTCTAAAAGTAAAAGGTGAGATCAATAAAATTGAAAGTAAAAAAACTATTGAATTGATTAATAAAACTAAGAGTTGGTTCTATGAAAAAAACCAACAAAATAGACAAACCCTTAGTAAATCTGATTAAAAAAAGGAAAGAGGAAAATCAAATTGTTAGTCTTAAAAATGAAAAGGGAGAACTCACCACTAACGAAGAGGAAATTAGAGCAATAATTAGGAGTTACTTTGCCCAACTTTATGCCAATAAATTCGACAACTTAAATGAAATAGAAAAATACCTCCAAAAATACAGCTTGCCCAAACTAACAGAGGAAGAAGTAAATATCCTAAACAGTCCCATCTCAGAAAAAGAAATAGAACAAACTATCAATCAACTCCCTAAGAAAAAATCCCCAGGACCAGATGGATTTACATGTGAATTCTACCAAACATTTAAAGAACAATTAACTCCAATGATATATAAACTATTTGAAAAAATAGGGATTGAAGGAGTCCTACCAAACTCCTTTTATGACACCGATATGGTACTGATACCTAAACCAGGTAGGCTGAAAACAGAGAAAGAAAATTATAGACCAATCTCCCTAATGAATATTGATGCTAAAATCTTAAATAAAATATTAGCAAAAAGATTACAGAAAATTGTCACCAGGATAATACACTATGACCAAGTAGGATTTATACCAGGAATGCAGGGCTGGTTCAATATTAGGAAAACTATTAGCATAATTGACTATATCAATAACCAAACAAACAAAAACCACATGATCATCTCAATAGATGCAGAAAAAGCATTTGATAAAATCCAACATCCATTCCTAATAAAAACACTTGAGAGCATAGGAATAAATGGACTTTTCCTTAAAATAGTCAGGAGCATATATTTAAAACCATCAGTAAGCATCATATGCAATGGGGAAAAACTGGAACCTTTCCCAGTAAGATCTGGAGTGAAGCAAGGTTGCCCACTATCACCATTATTATTTAATATCGTATTAGAAACACTAGCCTCGGCAATAAGAGTCGAGAAAGATATAAAAGGAATTAGAGTAGGCAATGAGGAAACCAAACTATCACTCTTTGCAGATGATATGATGGTATACCTAGAGAACCCCAGAGATTCTACCAAAAAGCTATTGGAAATAATTCATAATTTTAGCAAAGTAGCTGGCTACAAAATAAATCCCCATAAATCCTCAGCATTTTTATACATCACCAACAAAACCCAACAGCAAGAGATACAAAGAGAAATTCCATTCAGAATAACTGTTGATACCATAAAATATTTGGGAATCTATCTACCAAAGGAAAGTCAGGAATTATATGAGCAAAATTATAAAAAAGTCTCCACACAAATAAAGTCAGACTTAAATAATTGGAAAAATATTAAGTGCTCTTGGATCGGCCGAGCGAACATAATAAAGATGACAATACTCCCTAAACTAATCTATTTATTTAGTGCTATACCAATCAGACTTCCAAGAAAATATTTTATTGATCTAGAAAAAATAACAACAAAATTCATATGGAACAATAAAAAGTCGAGAATCTCAAGGGAATTAATGAAAAAAAAATCAAATGAAGGTGGCCTAGCTGTACCTGATCTAAAATTATATTATAAAGCAGCAGTCACCAAAACCATTTGGTATTGGCTAAGAAATAGATTAGTGGATCAGTGGAAAAGGCTAGGCTCACAAGACAGAATAGTCAATTATAGCAATCTAGTGTTTGACAAACCCAAAGCCCCCAACTTCTGGGAAAAGAATTCATTATTTGATAAAAACTGCTGGGATAATTGGAAATTAGTATGGCAGAAATTAGGCATGGACCCACACTTAACACCATATACCAAGATAAGATCAAAATGGGTCTATGACCTAGGCATAAAGAACGAGATTATAAATAAATTAGAGGAACATAGAATAGTTTATCTCTCAGACTTGTGGAGGAGAAAGAAATTTGTGACCAAAGATGAACTAGAGACCATTACTGATCACAGAATAGAAAATTTCGATTACATCAAATTAAAAAGCCTTTGTACAAATAAAACTAATGCAAACAAGATTAGAAGGGAAGCAACAAACTGGGAAAACATTTTCACAGTTAAAGGTTCTGATAAAGGCCTCATTTCCAAAATATATAGAGAACTGACTCAAATTTATAAGAAATCAAGCCATTCTCCAATTGATAAATGGTCAAAGGATATGAACAGACAATTTTCAGAGGATGAGATTGAAACTATTACCACTCATATGAAAGAGTGTTCCAAATCATTATTGATCAGAGAAATGCAAATTAAGACAACTCTGAGATACCACTACACACCTGTCAGATTGGCTAAGATGACAGGAAAAAATAATGATGAATGTTGGAGGGGATGCGGGAAAACTGGGGCACTAATGCATTGTTGGTGGAGTTGTGAACGAATCCAACCATTCTGGAGAGCAATCTGGAATTATGCCTAAAAAATTATCAAATTGTGCATACCCTTTGATCCAGCAGTGTTTCTATTGGGCTTATATCCCAAAGAAATACTAAAGAAGGGAAAGGGACCTGTATGTGCCAAAATGTTTGTAGCAGCCCTGTTTGTAGTGGCTAGAAACTGGAAAATGAATGGATGCCCATCAATTGGAGAATGGCTGGGTAAATTGTGGTATATGAATGTTATGGAATATTATTGTTCTGTAAGAAATGACCAGCAGGATGAATACAGAGAGAACTGGCGAGACTTACATGAACTGATGCTAAGTGAAATGAGCAGAACCAGGAGATCATTATACACTTTGACAACGATATTGTATGAGGACATATTTTGATGGAAGTGGATTTCTTTGACAAAGAGACCTGAGTTTCAATTGATAAATGATGGACAAAAGCAGCTACACCCAAAGAAAGAACACTGGGAAACGAATGTAAACTATCTGCATTTTTGTTTTTCTTCCCGGATTATTTATACCTTCTGAATCCAATTCTCCCTACGCAACAAGAGAACTGTTCGGTTCTGCAAACATATATTGTATCTAGGATATACTGCAACATATCCAACATATAAAGGACTGCTTGCCATCTAGGGGAGGGGGTGGAGGGAGGGAGGGGGAAAAAAATCGGAACAGAAACGAGTGTCAATATAATGTAATTATTAAATAAAAAATTTAAAAAAAAAATTTGTTCTTTTTCCAGCTTTTTTAGTTGCATGGCTAATTTATTGATCTCTTCTTTTTTCTTTTTTATTCATATAACTATTTAGACATATAAAATTTCCCCGAAGAATTGCTTTGACTGTATCCAATAGGTTTTGGCATATTGTCTCATTATTGTCATCCTGCGACTTGTTGTTTGACCCACTCATTCTTCAGAATTAGATTAATTAATTTCCAATTGATTTTTAGTCTACCTTTCTCTGGCCTTTTATTGAATATAATTTTTTTTATTTCATTGTGCTCTGAAAAGGAAGCACTTACTATTTCTGCCTTTCTGTATTTGATTTTGAGGATTTTATGCTCTAATACATTGTCAATTTTTGTGTAGGTGTCATGTACTGTCAAGAAACAGGTGTATTTCTTCCTGTGCCTATTAAATTTTTTCCAGATGTATATCATATCTAGATTTTCTAGGATTCTACTTATCTTCCTACTTTCTGTTTTATTTATTTTGTGGTTAGATTTGTTTGATTCTGAAAGGGAAAGGTTGATGTCGCCCACTAAAATAGCTTTGCTGTTTATTTCTTCCTAAGAATTTATCATTTGGGGCATATACATTTAGTATCATTATTATTTCATTGTTTATTGGACACTTTAACAAGATGTAGTTTTCTTCCTTATCTCTTAATTAGATCTATTTTTTCTTTTGCTTTATCTGAGATTAGAATGGCTACCCATACTTATTTTGCTTTGACTGAGGCACAATAAATTCTGCTCTAGACTTTTACCTTTGCTCTTTCTATATCTCTGTTTCAATTGTGTTTTTTATAAACAACATATTGTAGGATTCTGTTTTTTAATCCACTCTACTATTCACTTTTATTTTGTGAGAGAGCTCATCCCATTGACATTCAGTTAGGATTATCAGCTCTGTATTTCTCTCCGTCCTATTTTTTCATCTGTATATATTTTTATTCTATTTCTACCACGTCCCTTCTTAGTAGTGTTTTGTTTTTAACTTACCCTACCTTCTACCTCCCCTCCCTTCCATCCACTTCCTTTTTTCTTTCCCCTTTCTCCTACTTCTTTATAGGGTAAGATAAATTTCTATACCCAATTGAATAATTAAGTTATTCTCTCTTTCAGCCAAAACTTGATCTTTGAGATCAAACATTAGACAATGCTCATCCCTTTCCCTTCTTTTCTTCTGTTGTAATAGTTATTTTGTGCCTCTTCATGTTGTCTAATTTGTCCCATTACACCTCCCCTTTCCTTTTCTTCCAGGACATATTCTTTTTCCACCCATGAATGTCTTTTTCTTTGATTTCATCACTTCAGAGTTCATTCACATCTACACTCTTTGACCATGTGATGCCTCTTATAACTGCCCCAATAATAGATAAAGTTGTCAAGAATTACAGATATAATTTTCCCATTAGTGATGTAAGTAGTTTAACCTTTAAATAATATATATCCCCCCCCAATTTATCTTTCTATGGTTCTCTCTAGTTCTGTGTTTTAAAATCAAATTTTCTTTTTAGGTTTTTTTCAATAGATATGATTGAAAATCTCTTACTTCAATGAAGATCCATCTCCTCCCCTGAAAGGTGATGCTCAGTCTCACTCAATAGTTAATTCTTGATTGTAAACCCAGGTCTTTTGTCTTCTGAAATATGGAATTCCAGACACTCTGATCCTTTATTGTAGAAGCTGCCAGATCCTGGATAATCCCAAGTGTTGCTCCTTGATACTTGAATTTCTTTTATTTGGCAATTTGAGAGTATAGTTCTGTTTTTCAACAATGTTCTTTGGAGTTTTCCTCATGGGCTTTCTTTCTGTAGTAGATTAATGAATTCTTTAAATGATTATTTCCCCCTCTGTTTCTAGTACTAGGGCAGTTTTTCTTGATGATCTCTTGAAGAATGCTACCCAGACTCTTTTTTTTTTTTGGTCATGGCTTTCAGGTAGACCAATAATTTAAAAATTGCGTTTCCAAGATAAATTTTCCAGTTTGACTGTTTTTCCAATGAAGTATTTTACATTTCTTCCATATTTTTCATTCTTTTAAATTTGTTTCACTGATTGTTAATGTCTCATAGCATCATTAGCTCCCAATTGCCCTATTCTAGTTTTTAATGTGTGATTTTCTTCAGTTAGTTTTTGTATAGCTTTTTCAATTGGATTCAGTTCTACTTTTCAAGATGTTGTTTTTCTCAGTGGATTATTTTTTGCATTTGGCCTATTGTGGTTTTGAAGGAATTGATTTCTTCAGTGAATTTTTTTTTTTTTTTTGCATTTGGCCAATTGTATTTTCTAAGGAATTGTTTTCATTAGTCAATTTTTGTCCTTTTTCCAAGCTGTTGACTCTCTTTTGCATACCTTTAATTTCTTTTCTCATTTTTTTTCTATCTTTCTTATTTGCTTTTTATAAGCACTTTCAAGAAGCCTCTTTCAGCTTGAGGCCAATTTGTATCACTTTTTGAGATTTCCTTTATGGACATTTTGTTCTCTGAGTTGGTGCTTTGGTCTTTCCTGTTACCATAGTAGCTTTCTATGGTTAAGAATATTTTCTCTTTTTTGTTCATTTTCTTTCATTCTCTTTTTGTATTTCCTCTTTTATAATTGAACTCCACTCCTAAAGGGGCCACTGTTCTAAATTTCCTGTGCAGCTCTGAGCCTTGGCTTTGAGCACATGGGCCCCTTATGTTTGCAGGGGATCACTTTACCTGCTCTTTCCAGGAAACTCGTTTCCCAGAATTTGCCTTCTGAGCTGGGACTAGAGATTACCCCCCTGATCTACTCCACTATTCAGCCAGGACCAAGGGTCTCCATTGCTGAGCTTAAGATACTCTCATTGATACTCTCAAGATACTCTTAAGATACTTTCATTGGCTTTCCCAAACTCCATTTGAGTTGGGATGAACACCCTTTTCACCCCAGTGAGACTGACCTGAAGTCCTTCCTATCTATCTTGAGCTGGAAAGTGGTTTCATTTTGTCAGATTCTTTTAGAGGCTTAGTTTCATGTAGTTTTCAAGAGAAACTGAGAGAGCTCAAGCAGCTTCTTGGCTTCACTCTGACCTCTTACTCCACCCCTGGATTTACCACCACTTAATTTACATTTCTTTAATCAATAAAGATTTAGAACATTTTTTTAAATTTGATGATTGATGGCTTTGGTTTCTTTTCTGTAAACTAGCTGTTCATATCTTTTGACTATCAATCATGGAATGACTCATAATATTGTAGATTTGACTCAGTTCTTTGTTTAGTTGAGAAATGAAACCTTTATCAGAGAAATTCGCTATAAATTTCTATCCTAGTTTTTTGCTTTTCTTCTAAATACCATTTGTGTTTTGAATGTGGATTTGGGTTATGTCTCTATGTTTCAAAAATATTTGAGTAAGAGATTAATAATTCAGTTAACCATCCAGGCACTTTATCCACTGATTGTCAAATATTCATTTTTTTTTTACAAGTTGAGACTGCCTCTTCAGGGAAGTGCCAAAATATCTTTTTGGATCTTGTTGTTTTCTTTTCTTTGAAAATATTTTAGTGTGAAGTAGGTAAAGTTTGATTTTTGGGCCCCTTTTCCTCTTTCTGTACTTTTTCAACCCAAGAAGCTTCCAGTATCTTCAAAATATTCATGTATCTCTTATCCCAAATAAAATTACTAATAATATTACTAATAATAGCAATATACCTTAGATGTGTATCATGCTATAGGACTGTAATATCATGTACAAATGTGTATGCCAAAGAAGCATGGGATAGTGGATAGAGTGTTGGACTAGGACTCTTATTAACTAAATATGTGTATATGAATAAGTGTTAGTTTCTATATCTGTGAAAATAGGGTTATTCACAACTGTAATACTTGTCTCATAGAATTGTTATGAAAATCAAGTGAAATACCTTATATCAAGAGTCTTAAAAGCTTGAAAATGTCACATAGATATCTGTTGTTATTAATAAAAATTATTATTGCAAATAAGGGCACTAAATTTAAAGTCAGCTCTTGACCATCAGGCAAATAATTTTACCTCTCTTAGTTGTACTTTCATTATCTGCAAAATGGGGACAATAACAGCTTTGCTATCAATCTTACTGGGTTGTTTGGAAGAAAATATTTTATAAACAAAAAATGTTAGTCGAGTCATTACCTAACTTACAAAGTTGTTGTGTGGCAGGTCTTTTGTAAACTTTGAAATACCATATAGGATCTTAGATTTAGATCCATAAGGAATCTTAGGGAATCATCATTTTATCACTGAAGAAACCACTGAGATACAGAAAGGGCAAGTGAGTTTAAAAATCATTTAGGGTCTTAAATTGAAAAGCTGGTATTTGAACTTTAGTCTTATGACTCCAAACCCAATACTTTGTACTTTACAACAATGCTTACAAAAGAAAGCTGCACAAATGTTAAATGTAGCATGTGAAATATATGACTTTGTAAATATGATCCTTATGAAAACACCCTCTTTTGGAGTTGTTAAGATATATCTGACTCTTTGTGATCCCAGGCTGGATTTCCTTGTCAAAGATATTTGAGTAGGCTGCTTTTTCCTTTTCTAACTCATTTTCCAGTTGAGAAAATTTAGGTAAAAAAGTTTAAGTGACTTGCCCAAGGTCACATAACTAATTATCTGAAGCAAGATTTGAATTTGGGAAGAGTCTTCCTAACTCTAGACACAACCCATCTTGGTACTCTATATACCATGACACCTCCTAATTGTGCTACACTCTTTGGGAGCTATCTAAAAGAATTGAGAATTTGTGACTTTGCTAGGATCCCACATAGCCTGTGTGTTTTAAAGGTAAGACTTATACCCGGGTCATCCTGGTTCCAAAGGTATCTTTCTAGGTACAATCTTATGTTGCCTGTTCCTATCTATGTCGAGAAGCAGCATTTCTATAAAGATCATTCCCATATCTGTATATCCAGCTTTAGTCTTACTTCTGAACTCCACTTCAGTAACTAACTAGTGAATATATTGAATTGTATATTCCTTAGATATCTCAAACTCAAGAAATTCAAAAAAAAGAAGTCATTACCTATGTCTCCTATCCATTAATCCCTCTTCTTAACTTACCTTTTTCTATTGAAGGCTTCACCATTCTTTCAGCACCAATGTTCATAAGCTTGATGTTATTCTTAGTCACTCACTCTTTGCTTATTCCATAGCTCCAATCATTTTCTAATTTTTACATACACAATATCTCTCAAATTTACTCTTTTCCCTCCACTATACTATAATAGCATAGTATAGTATACTACCATAATGCATGAGTGTTTGAAGAGATTAAGAAGACATAGCTGGTATGAAGGTTTGCTGAGTCCTTTTCAGGGATGCTTACCCTGTCACCCATTTCTCACCTAGGCCTCCAAGATGCTGAACCATGTGCAGAGGCTACAGACCCTGCTAAAACCTTCACTATAGATGGGCTAAATCAGTTTGAAGGTATCTGACAGGCTTTAAACTCATCAGTGATTTGAGGATATATCTACCTGAACCATTGAAGACTTTCCTTTCCAGATTGGGTGGATGAAAAGAATTTGTTCCATTGGTCATGAAGGCAGCTGAAGCAGATGCAGTGGAACACTACTTGTTTAGCTATCAAAAATATCAAGGTCATTCACCACATTCTAAGCGATGGATAGCCAGTCATTTGATTTTTGGTTCTTGCCACTGGACTTCAATGACCAGAAGAGAGAATAAGGCTGAGGACTTTGTGCAACTCTGCCTCACTTAAATCTAGTTCATGTGCAAGTCAAGACATCATCCATGATATATTTCTTCCTCTTCAAAAATCAAGGCTGAAGAGTGACCCAGTGTAAGTCTTCATGGAAGTTCTTATGCACTTTTGCAATTTGTTTGAAAATTTATTTCCTTGCTTCACATTTTTTTCTTTGCATCAAATTTGTTTCCTTGCTTTCCATTTCTCCCTAATCCAATTCATTTTCCAAACAGTTGCTAAATTATTTTTCTGAAGTCAGGTCTCACTATAACAACCATTTCTTCCTCTCCCCTGCTTCAACTAAATAAACTTTAGTGACTTCTTATATTATAAATTCCTCTGCTTGGCATTTAAAGCTCCTCACAACTTTGGCCCTTTCTACCTTTCTAGTCTTATTTTTATATGGCTCCTATACATTCTATAGTTCAATCACATACTGGCTTATTGGCTGTTCTTCATGCATAATAATTTATCTTATTTTTTCTGTGACTCTATGTCTTAAGTTCTCTTTCTTTTCTTACCTCTTGAAATTCCTGGCTTCTTTCCAATCTCAACTCAAGCATTTCCTTCTGAATGAGACTTTTTCTATTGTTCCTTTCTGTCTCTAATAGATAATGCCTTCCTATCCAAGGTTACCTTATGTTTGCTCTCTTCTAGGGAACTAGATAGTCTAATGGCTAGAATTCAATCCTCCCCTTTACCCTGACTAGCTGTGACTGAGCAAATCACTTAATCTCTTTGTGCCTCTCTTGGTTCATTTGTAAAATGAGTCATAATAACACCTAACTCACAGAACTGTTGTGAGGAGCAATTGAATGAGTATACTTAAAACACTAAAAATATGAGATATTATTGCTATTAGTTACATACACATAAAATATATTTGCACACAAGCTTAGGTAAGACAATAATATGGATATACCTACACATATGGATGTTTATAGACACAGATATAATACATGCATGTTTATATCCATACATATATATCTATGTGTGTTTTCTTCTCTTTTAAAATGTAAGTTTCCTTGAAGGTAGATAATACTTCAGTTTAATCTTTTTAGTCACCATGCTTAGCATAGTGGCTACCACATAGGAATCATGTAGCAGTGTTGATTGAGTGATAGACTGATTGCTTGATGTGTTAGGCCTCTGGAGAATAATTAAGGAATTTTAAAATAGTATTAACCACAGGGAGAGGAGAGAATTTAGAGTTTAGGCCAAAGGAATGAATTTCTAACGATAGAATTCCAGGCGTTGTAATTCTAAGTAGGGGGATATTTTGAAACAGTTGGGATTTTCCTAATGTGCTTCAATTCACACCATATAAACCACTACCTAGACTATTTGTGGCTAAAATTGTTCTCAACTGAAAACATGACTCTAACATTGGAGTTTCCTTGCCTGGAAATTCCTTGCACTGCAAGAGACCTCCAAGGTCGGTTAGTTATCTGCTTCCTCTAGGCAGTATTCTCCTAAGTTGTTCAACACAGTTGGAGGTTTGTTTTAAAATTTTCTTCTTCTTGTATTCTTAAAGATGTAACTATCCATATGGTAAATAACCTTAGGTAGATTAAGAATTTTTTTTCCAATTGGGTAGACAACTCAAAAAGTTGGTCTGTCCGTACCTCTATCTCAAAGGGCCAATAAAAATGCATAATGAGCTGGGACTGGAAGTTGACAGAGGGAAGAATGAGCTGCATAGACTTGGAAAAGTGTGCAGTGTTTTAATAACTCTGAACTTCTCCCTGAAACAAAGGCCCATTAGAAAAACAAAACAATGCTTTCCTTCCAACAGCTGTTAATTATGGTTTTGTAACCAAGTTCAAATATACCTTTCCTCTCCTCTGATACTATCACCACTCTGGTACAGGCCCTTAACACTTCATACCGGGAACTACTGCAATAGATTCCTTGTGGGCAGGGGAATTGCCTGCAGCAAGTCTCTCCCTACTGTGATCCCTTTTTCATTCAGCCACCACTGATTTTTCTAAAGTACAAGTCTAACCATGTCACCTTCTACTCAATAAACTCCAGTGGCACCCTATCATCTCCAGCATCAAATACAAGATCCTTTTATAACAACTGGGCATTTAAAACTCTTCATAACCTAGCCCTTTCCTACTTTTCCAATCTTCTTACACCTTATTACCCCAGACCTGTTATTCTTTCATCCAGTGAGGCTGGCCTCATGGCCATTGTATTCATATTATAGCATATTCATGATATTCCATGAATAAAAACTCCATCTCTTAGCTATAGACATTCTTTCTTGTTGTTTCACATGCCTGCAAATTTCCCCTCCTTATCTCTGCCTACTAACTTCCTTGATTTCCTTTAATTCCCAAGTAAAATGTTATCTTCTACAGGAAGCCTTTTCAAAATGCTTCTTCATTTTATAATTAGACTGTAAGCTCCTTGAGAGCAGGAAGTTTTGTTTTGCCTTATTTTGTATCCTTAACTCTTAATAGGTACCTAGTAGACACTTAATAAATGTTTATTGACTGACTGATAGTGATGCTACATGACTGAAAAAAAAAAAATCCTCAATCCCCAAAGAATTAAAGCTGTGGCAACTCTTAGCTACATGGTGGGTATGAACAGGTTTCAATTTATTGCTAAGAAGGAATAATGCACGAGAGTGACATCAAAGACATCATCGGAGAGATGTGTGACTTGGAAAGAAGATAGGCTGGTGAAGGATAGCCTGTGTGTTCCACTATTATGTTTGAAATGTAAGAAGGGAATGATGAAGATACTCAGCATGTTGGGGGAGAGAACTCTCATGCCCTCCTGTGGAGGATTATGGGAGAACACAGAGAAGTGTAGCACAGAATGAGAAAGCATCAAAGGTATTTGACATTTCTACTGTTAGAAATTAAGTATCTACATGGAGGAGGAGATGAGATTCATCAAAATGTTTCCATAGCCCCTTCCATTAATCTGTTGCATTGTTTACATTTTAGGGTTTTACTCATGTTAAATGAACAACCTTACTGCAATTCATGGTCCAGAATGTATCTTCTAGGTAAAATTTTCTGAACTTTTTATTTCTTTTTCAATGTAGAAACATTGTAGAACTCCATTAGAGAGGAATTACTCTGCAGTGTTTTTGTAACCATTCATTAACATATGGTCTATTTCTGGTTATTATACTTAATGTCTACTCATTCTTTCCTTGTTTCCTCAGCTCACAGATGGAAGAGCCCATGTGACTGAGGTGAGGAAGAAACATAGGGATCTCTCTTGCCTATTCCTTGCATCCTTGTAATGTGCATAAGGAAAATGCCTCTTGACCTTGGTCTATATAAATATGTTATGCAGATCAGAGATGACCCAGTATTTCTTTACATTTCAGAATGGGGAAATTTCTATATACATAATCTATTTTTATTTGTTTTAAAATTAGACCTGTGGTTTTATTTGACTAGGAAGCTCCTAATGACAAAATTTCTCTATCGATGCTCTCCAGTATGTTTTCTGGAACTTGTCATTATAGCCACTGAGAAGCTATGACTTGCCAATGGTCACATAGCTATTATATGGTAAAAATCTGAAGCCAAGTCTTTCTACTTTGCAGCTTAGTACACTAGCCATTATGATAGGCTAGTCTCAAGTCATAGTTATGCTTTATTAAAATGCTATATTTTATATGAAAGCAGATCATATCCATAATTGAATGTAATGTGTGTGTGAGAGAGGCTCAGTTGTTTCTTCCTATGGAAAAATTTTCTGAATGACTAATAAAATCTTAAACCAAACTACCTGGTGACAGCATTACATAATCAATCAATCAATTAATAAACATTTAAAATGTACCTACCATGTCCCAGACACTGTACCGATTCTGAGGATACAAAAAGAGGCAAAAGATGATCCCTGGCTTCAAGAAGCTTATAATATAATGGGGGAGACAACATTTTAATAAATATATATACAAAACAAGTTATGTAATGTACTGCCAGAGAAACTGAAGCAAGATAGAGATTAGAGAATTTTTAATATTTTATTTGGTTTTTCCGAGAGGGAAAAAGTTTCTGGGACCAATGGATCCATTTTGGTCCCAGGGTTGATGTCTCAAAGCATTCAGCATCAGCATCAGCATTAAATGTGAGATTCCAATTTTTATATACATGGCTCCAAGATCAGGAGAGAAAGGGTGGAGTCTGAACACTGGTCAACTCAGGGAATTTCCAGAAACGGACCATCATTCTGGTTCTGATAGGGTGGGGGGTGAGGACCATAAATTTTTGACAACTTAGGAGGACTTAGAAGCCAGGATATCTGAATTCTCCCTTATTTTGAGATTACACATTTACAATTTATAATCTTAGAGTAGCCAGCCCTAAGTTATATCAGTTCTAATGGCTGGGGTATGTATGTGTTGCAACCAGGGGGATTGAGGCAGAACAATCAAGGAACTGAGACAGGACAATTTAGGGAAACTGATGTAGGACAATTAGGGAAACTGAGGCAGGACAATAAAAGGAAACTGTGGCATAACAGTAAAAGATATAGGAAATAATTAAAGAAAGAAGGCACTAGAATTAAGAATGATGTTCAAAGAAGATTTAAGATAAAAGACGGAATTTTACTAATGACTTAAAGGCAGCCAGGAAAATCAGTAATTACAGCAAAAGAGGATGAATGTTTCAGGCATGGGGAACAATCAGAGAAAATGCCCAGAGCCAGGGAACATAGAGTATCTTTTTTCTGGAACAGCTACTAAATCAATGACACCAGATCAGTGTACATTGGAGGATAAGTTGTAGGTAGAATGGAAAGGTAAGGGGGAATAGATTATGAAGGGCTTGGAATGCCAAAGAAATGTACAATGCTTAGCTGGGTTTTCCTCTTGAAAATCTAAACTTGTAAAATGAAAATTTCTGACAATCCCAACTATGCAGCTGTATGAGTGGTAGAAGGTCTGGAAGTATCAGGATCTTTAGTGAATTAGATTCATGGCTATTTTAATCAAGTTCACTTCTGCTGCATGTGTATGTCCTAGGGGGAGGGGTATAGAAAGAAAGAATTGGGTTTAATGGGAATGACAATATTTTTCTTGGTAGTCAAAAGGATGTCACATAAGAAATTACCACATAAGTATTAAAAAAATCAGGAAGACATATTTCTGTCTTTTGTGTATGAGAAAGCAAAAATATTGAAGTAGCTATTGATCACCAGCTCTTTCTAATAACTTATCTTTGTTCAATGCTCTGTATATCACAAAATGCTTCTTCAGGCTCTCTTTTGATCTTTCAATAGCTTTGTATAGTAAATACAAAATGCATGATTATACTGATATCATAAATAATGAAATTAATACTGATAATAATAATAATAATGTTTCTATTTGCAGAGTTTTACAGTTCTCATCTCACTGAAGCTTAGAAAGTTTAAGAGATTTGCCCAAACAGTTAGTATAGCATTCAGACTCAATCCCAAATTTTAAAAAGTTGTATTGACAGACTATATTTTTATATTACCTAGATTTACTATGCTTTTTTTCTCCTCCTTCAAAGTGAGCTATCTTTTAAAATAAAAAGAAGAGAAAAATATTTAGCCTAAAATATTAACATATCCCCAAAACATGATTTTATTAAATTCAGGTTCCATATCTATAGTCCTCCATTTTCACAAAGAAGATGGCAGGGTATCTTCTTATACCTCATCTTTGGGTCTAGGCTTAGTTATTATAATTTCACAACAATCAGTTTTTATTCTCTGCTCTTCTGGTGATATGTCTCATGATTACATTAGCAAACACCCTGCCTCTCCTAACACTACATTTTGCCATTGTAGTACATGTTATTGGGGATGAAAAAGAAGACACGCTCTGTATCCTCAAATTATGATCCATATGAGCCACATGGAAAACTGATTTCTTTCTTTATAGTTGCACCACTCATGATAAAGAGTCAAACTGTGTGAGATATAGATAGTACTTACTTTAGGACCTTAAAGGGAGCTAAATCTATTAAGAAAGGCTTCATAGAGCAAGAAGAGTCTTGAAATGGGATTTAAATGAAAAGTAGGGTTAAAATAGGGTCCAAAGAGATGATAAAGCACAGGCAGCTATATACAATGAGTATGCACACATACCTATGAGGCAGGAATGTGTGTGTGTGTGTGTGTGTGTGTGTGTGTGTGTGTGTGTATGTGTGTGTCCAGAATAGAAGAGACTGGCTTGATTTGAGTGGAGAGCTCTTCTTGAAGACTAATGAGAGGTACAGTGGGAATAGTTGATAGATGACCTCAGCGACCAGATTGAGGTGTTTGGAGTTAATCCAAATGTTTCAGTCTTTAGAAGAATGATCTGAGAAGGATATGTAAGGAAGATTAATCTGGTGGCAGCCTGCAGAATGTATTGGTGTGAGAAGAGACAGAAGGCAGAAAGACCTTGCTGCCTTTATTTAAGCTAGTGCTTAGTGACTACCTAGAAAAGTAAGTGAGGTTAAGAAGGCTGGAAAGAAATGATAAATGCTTTTTTAGTCAGTCTCTTGGATAATTAAGGTCCCTGAAAGCTACTTTGGTCCAAAAAATAGGATACTTGAACAGATTCTGCTTTTGTTTTTAAAAGAGCTCTGGCCCCTGAGTGATTGTTCAGAAGCAACCAAAGAAATAATAATATCTGACATTTATATAGTACCTTGGAGTTTATCTTTCATTTCATTATCATTTCATCTCATCAAAACTCTCTAGTTCAGGACCATATATGTGATTCTCCTCATTTTACAGATCAAGGCAAATGAGGCTTATAGGAGTCATTTTAGAATCAGATTTGGATCTGGAAGCAACCAAAACAGTGATTTCATCTAATCTTCTCCAATTTTAGAGGCAAGCCAGAAGTCCAAGAGGTGACTTGACCAAAGTCACACAGGAATTCCTTCAATTGACTCTACATCTTGTGCTCTTTCCCTTGAACCACAAAGGGTCTCCTCTAAGGGTATTGTCTAAAGTCTCATATCTAGCAGGGATTAGAAGGGGGAGGCAGGATTTGAATCTGTTGCTTCTCCCACTCCAAGTCCTCTGCTCTATTAGCCAGATTCCTGAAATGTCCTTATAAATTTTGCAAAGACTATGATATTGTACCAATTTTATGCATTCTGCATGTGATCTTGGTGGATTTGGAAGAGTGAAAAAAACCCCACAAATTTACAATTGCTTGCATTTGTTCACATTTGCACAAAAACATACACACATTTAAAACTTAGAATTCTTAGGTACAAGTAGAATTTAGAAAGATCACTGTCTTTAGAGTGGGGGCCCCGGGTTCCAATCCTGATTCTGATGCTATCTCATGATCTTGGACAAGTCTTTTAAATAGCCTGCACTTCAGTTTCTTCATCTATAAAACAAGAAGATTGGCCTTAATGACCTTGGAGGTCTCTTCCAGCTCCAAATCTGTAATCTTATGAAATCCTATCTCTCCTTAGACTCAAGCTAGTGCCATGAGTAATTTCCAGGGGAAACCCTGAGCTCCTTGAGTTAAGAATGGGGGCTAAGATGATAGTACTAAAATGAAGACTTATAGAGGGTTCCTGAAGACAAATCACCTTCTTCCATTGTTTTTCCTTATTCTTTTTTATCCTCACAGCTAATTTTCCTTGAGGATAAATTAGCAGGCTGTGCATTCTAAACCATGTGACCTTTGCTCCTCAATGTTCCTTAATGGGAGGCAGGGAATAGCTAAATGCAATAGCCATAAAAAGCAGGTGCCAAAGGAAATAATTTTCTATCTTAACTGCATTTGAGGATTGAACACTGTAAAAGAAACAGTGGAATGTTCTGGTAGCTCAGCTCTACTCTTTTTGTGTAATTATAGGTGTTCCAAAGAGTGGAGGGGCTTATGGTGATAATCATCAATCTAGATAGCCATTACTAATTCTAGTCACTTGATCTGTGAGACCCTCTCTAGACAAGCATCCCTTCTCGCCCCAGTGGGGTGGAAATCCAACAGATGTTTCACCACTCAGAGTGTGGATGTGAATGCATTTTAGTGGAGGAGATTAAATGAGGTTACTCTGTGAAATGGGAAGGTCAGCAAAATCAACACTTAGCAAGGATGGCAGAGTGAGCAAAGAATCAGAGGATTGGCAACAGCTTTTTGAGGTCATCTGGTTCATCTGTTTGCCTTCAGGCAGGACTGCTCCTAAATATTCCAAAGAGTTGAAAATCTAGCCCATTTTTAAAAGTCTTATTGTCATTACAAGCTTCCACCATGGTAAAGGTATTATTGTTATCATTATGATTTTATTACTATTATATTATAAAACAGCAGAGCTCCTGAATAAATGGGCATTTTAATACTTTAAAAAATAATAACTATCATTTACATAACATTTTGCAATTTGCAATATATATATATTTCCTTGTAATAATACTGCTCTTTAGAGAGAGCTTTTCCTTAAGTTTTCTCAGTTACCCATATAGCAATGCTCCAAAAAATATAGGAGTCTTGTTATTGTACTGCCCTTAGTCTCAGCTGAACAGCTTTATAGATGAGATTGCCAAATAATGGAAGCCCTTTAGGCATTTAAATATATAAACTTTACAGAATAGGGGCCAAGATGAATCCACTTTGCCCTGGTAAGCAGGGTTTGAGCTTGCAGAATCCTTCAAGAAGTCAAAATGGACAAGATTGTTGGCAGCTGCCAAGGAAGAGAAGAAGGAGAAGATTGTGTCACATAAAGAGGGAATGAGATAAATGTGAAGTCACTGATTCTGGGAGTTGGCACATGGAGCTTCTGCAGCATGATAGGCAAGGGTGTTTTGATAAATGTTTAACAGCAAGTTTTCTGGTGAAAAAATGTATTCATGATACACTTTTAATCTACATTATTAAAAGATCCTCCATAACTTCCATAAATCTAAACCATCAGCAAAATAAGAGAGCAAGTATGTTAGTAGTATTTGCCAATTTCTGAAATATAAGTTGAATATTTAACCATCAGCTCTTGTTAACCTGTATAAACTGACTCCAGCACCCAACTCTAGTGATAAGTAATCACAGAGTATTTAAAAATAGACTTAGGCAGTAACAAACCATGGATGTTCATGGAAATAATGATAATAGCTTATATCTAATAATCTTTTTCAGCTATATAAAATTTTTATACATTTTATTTGAGTCTCAAAATGATCCTGTGAAGTAGATTTTATTATTAGCTTTCACTTTACAGATCAAGAAACTAAGGGTTAGGACAATAAAGTGGCTGATCAATGCCATTTGATAATAGTAGAAGCTTTGTATAATTGCAATGGAAAATAAGAAGGGATAAACAGTCTGTACAAGAAAGACAGTCTCAGTTAATTGTCTGGATCTTGAGTTCCTGTTATGGTGCTTAAATTTTCCATGTGTCCTTTCAGTTTAGGATTATAGGATCATAGATCTTGATTCCGGAAGGGATCTTATAGCCCAGTTCTTTCATTTTATAGATGAGGAGATTATTACTTGTTCAAAGTCACATAGGTAGTAAATGTCCAAGATAAGATTTCAACTTAGGTCCTCTGACAGTGGGTTTTTTTTTAACCCTACTGTATGAATTATCACCAAAATGTATGTCCCAGATTGTATGTCTATTCTATGGAAGATGTTTATGAAGGCATTATTTGTCTTGTCTGTTCAAGATTGCAAAGGCAAGCAGTATAGAGTTAGGGCAAGGAAATCCTGATGGAATTGGCTGCTGATGAGATTTGTGCATCCAGACTCATATTCTTTCAGTGTGACTGAAGCTCCCTACCAAGGCTCTCCCCTTTTCCTGGTGATTGGCTCTGTCAAAAGTATACCCCTCAAAAGAGCCCACCTTTGTTGGTAGTCAAATTATCTTAACAGAGATAGACTGTCACAATCAGGGCTACTGTTTCTGCAAATGGTTTGATGACAAAATTTTTTATAATCAATTGTTTGGCAATCATGTAAATGTTCTAGTTCTTTAGTACAAATAAAAGATTCCTGGAGAGTAAGATGTCCAAATGATGTGCTGTGTAAATGCATTTTAAATCCTGGTTTTAAAAGGTTATTTTACAAAATAATTCTACGTTAACTACAGTGTTAAACATGAGTATTACACAGGCGGCTGCTCTCGTTCCATAACAGGTAGCAATTCTTAATTAAATGTATGGTTTTCTTTAATTACAGTGGTTACTCTGAAAGGTGATAACTAAATAAAATTTTATTCTAAGAAATACACAGAGTAAGTGCAACATTAAAATAGCATTAAAATTGTAAGACTAACTCAGTGAAGGAGTAAATCGCCAGAAAATAGACAAATCCTTCTCCTTAATGGCTTTCTGCTGCACTCCATCGAATGAAGGTATGATTCTTATCTGCATTTCCTTGCATTTGTGGCTCCTACTAATAAAATTCGATGGTCTTTTAATGCTTTTGTTTTGCCATTTCTGTTATTACTTTGTGAAAGATTTTTCTTTTCCTTTCTGAGCTTTTCAGAGCAATTTTTCACTGAGATTTAATTTTTCTTTTGTCTGCAGCTTTTGGAGTTAAAGGATGCTATTGGCAATCTTCTTTAGAAATCATTGTCTTTACAAATAGAAGGATGATAATAATAATCAGTATTATAATACATAACATTTATATAATACATATTTTGTACTAGATGCCATGTTAATAACCATACACTTATTTTATCCTTGGGTGGTAAATGCTATTATTATTTTGATTTTATAGATGAGTAAACTGAGGCAAAATGAATTGAGACCCTCACAATCCATGTAAAAGCAAGCAGAATAAAATTTACTTATATGTAGTTAGGGAAGGAAGAGATGTTCAGCAGAAAGTACATGGCTAATTCATTAGAACTCAGTATTCCTGCCTTCTTGTTACCTGTTGTGACTAGAGGTCAAGTCTCAGGTCCTTGTTGGGAATTCTTTATGACATTTTGTATTCAGGTCATCACAAATCTACAGTCACTGCCTGACCCTTAAGTCCCCTGGGCAGTTTAAATATTTTTAAGGAAAAAAAGCATCCTACCCTACATGTGTGAAATGCTGGTGGGTAATTTTCCTGCAACAATATCATGGGAATTGATTTAGGCATAAAGAATGAGATCATAAATAATTAGAGGAACATAGGATAGTTTACCTCTCAGATTTGTGGAGAAGGAAGGAATTTGTGACCAAGGAAGAACTAGAGATCATTATTGATCACAAAATAGATTTTGATTACATCAAATTAGAAAGCTTTTGTACAAACAAAACTAATGTAAACAAAATTATAAGAGAAGCAACAAACTGGGAAAACATTTTTACAGTTAAAGGTTCTGATAAAGGCCTCATTTCTAAAATATATAGAGAATTGACTAATTTATAAGATAATCAAGCCATTATCCAATTGATAAATGGTCAAAGGATATGAACAGACAATTTTCAGATGATGAAATTGAAACTATTTCACTCATATGAAAGAGTGTTCCAAATCACTATTGATCAGAGAAATGCAAATTAAGACAACTCTGAGATACCATTACACACCTGTCAGATTGGCTAAGATGACAGGGAAAAAAAATGATGAATGTTGGAGGGGATGCGGGAAAACTGGGACATTGATGCATTGTTGGTGGAGTTGTGAATGAATCCAACCATTCTGGAGAGTAATCTGGAATTATGCCCCAAAAGTATCTAGGATATACTATAACATTTAACATGTATAAGACTGCTTGCCATCTAGGGGAGGAGGTGGAGGGAAAAGTCAGAACAGAAGTGGGTGCAAGAGATAATGTTGTAAAAAATTACCCAGGCATGGGTTCTGTCAATAAAAAGTTATAATTAAAAAAACACAATATCATGGGCATAATTGGAAGGAATCTCAGAGATATTTCTGCCTGACACTAGCTAGATGATCTTGGACAAGTCATTTAGCCACCAATTTGTTTTCTCCTCTGTAAAATGAGGATATTAGCATCTACTTCAGAGTGTAGTTGTAAGGATCAAATAAAATGATATGTAAAATACTTAGTAAACCTCAGAGTGGAATATGAATATTATCAGTTAGTCTTATTCTGTCTTTTTTAGATGAGGAAACTCATGAGCAGGAACATTATATGTCTTGCCCAATGGTACATAGGTAAACATCAAAAATGGAGTTCATTCCTAAATCCTCCAACCTTTGAGCTCTTCTGATTCTTTTCACTATACCACATTACTTCCATAATTTAGTTCAGTTGATTAACACTTATTAAGTACATATTATAGTATGTATAAATCACTGTGTTAAATACTAACATACTTATGTGTAATAGACTGAATAAGACATAATCCCTGCCTTCATAGGGCTGTTATTCAATCATTCATTGGTTCAGTCAGCATTTATTAAATGCCCATTATATGCCAGGTACCGGGGATCCCAAGGATAAAAAACAAACAAACAAAAATGAAGTGCCTTGTCCTTAAGAAACTTGGATTCTATTGAGGAGGCATCATGTATATATAAAACACTTATACATATATAAATTATATATAATATTAAATGTTATAATCATTATGTATGTTTATATATATAGAATATGTATTTATATAGACACAATATATGGGTATATATTAATATATTATGCATAATATATTAAATTTTATGCATACTAATATACAGTAATAGTGAGGGGAAGTGGTACTAGTACCTGGGAGATCAGGAAAAGTTCCACGTAGAACATGGCAGCTAAATTTTGAAGGAAACTAGGAAGTCCAAGAGATAGAGGTGAGTTGTTTCAGTCATGTGTTAACTCTCCATGACTCCACTTGGGATTTTCTTGGCAAATGAAAAATTTTTTTTTGGAAAAGGTTTGCCATTTTCTTCTCCACCTCATTTTACAGATGAGGAAACTGAAGTAGAGGGTTAAGTGACTTGCCCCACTTGCCCAGGATCACACAGCTATTAAGTGTCTGGGGTCATATTTGAACCCAGGTCCTCTTATTTCCAGTGTCAATGCACTGTCCACTACACCATCTAACTGCACTGCAGTGGAGGTGAGAGAGAATATATTCTCAGAATGAGAAACAGCCCTACAAAAACACAGGGATGGGAGCTGGAATTCCATCTTTCAGGAAGTAGGCCTGTGTACTTGAACTATGTGTGTATGAAAATAGGTAAGCCTAGAAATGGAACCTAGAGCTGGGCTATCAATGGCATTAAATGCATAACATGGCAGTTTTATTTTATCCTACAGGAAATGAGGAGCCACTGGAGCTTTGGGGGACCTGTAGTCTGGTAGCAGACTAGACACAGTCAAATAACTATAATGTTAAATTTAATGTGGTAAGTCACAAAAAACATTACAAATAAAGGAAAATGACATTTTGTTCTTTTGTGAGCATGGCTATGAAGCATGTGGGACTTCTGTTAGGATTTTGGATAGGAGAAAGTTTGAAGAATGTTTTGAGAAGAGTGATCTCTGCTAGATTTCCCTGCAATGATTTTAAGGGAAGATCAAATGGTATTTGGATCAGAGTTGATTGTGCAGTACATATTTGGGAAATGTCAAAATTCTCCTGCATTTCTGCTCACTACACAAATTTCCCTCTTCTTCCTGTCAATCACCCTCTACAAAGATTTTCTCAACATGTACCAATGAGCCACTATAGCCGCAGAGGGCATTTTGATGAACAAGGAGTTTATCAAACAAAAACAATCCATATCTTCGACCCTGGTCGGGAATGTCTGTTGCTTCAAGGGATCCCCAGCAGGGCAAAATTACAATTGCTTTTGCAACTGTTTTTTCTGACAGCTTTCATGGAGTGCTTGGTATGGAGAACCTGCAGGAAAAAGCATGGTTTTAAAAGTCTCATCCTGTTCCATTCTAAGGATTAGCTCCTTGGAAATTTAATAGTTTATTTCCACATATGACAAAGCCAACTGTTGGGCATTTCTCAATACATAGCTTCCGTTTTTTCACAAAATCATTGAATCACAGTGTTAAAAGGTGTCAGTGCTTGGCACATAGTATGTGCTTAATAAAGGCTTGTTGATTGTTGGATTGACAGGTGAGGGTCTGGGACAGCTGAAATTACTGCAGCTGGCTTAAAGCCCACATCAGCCATGGTCTTCATCTGGGCCAGTGATGAGTGACCATAACACAGCTGTGGCTCAAAAAGAAGAGGTCAGTATCCAAGACACAGACAGGTAATGTCCTGGGAAATCTAGCTAGAGTAACAGAGAGATGTTACTGTAACAAAATATATGCTGTATACAAAATACGCTGTAACAAAGATGCTGTATTTGTTATACACTGTAATACACTGTAACAAAACCAGTAGGATGGACAATAAAGAGATTCCCAGATACAAGTCCCAGGTATAGAGATTTTAGTAGCTTAGAAGAATGACAGATTGAGAAACCTGGAAGTGAATAAGCACAAGAGTAAAAATGAAGAATTGTTCAGAGATCAGAGACAGAATATATTGCTGTAGTAGAGCAGGCAGCTAGAAAACCCAAGGCCATTTTCAGATGATGGGGATCTGAAGGGAGTTTGGACCTTCTGAAGGCCAAAATGTACCTTCTAATCTTACCCTTTTAGAATCTTAAAGGCATGTTGACTTATTGGTTCTAGAACCTTGTAAGTTATTTACTCATTACTTTCACTCTGTGCAGAATGCTCAAGGTAGATAGGTGGCACAATGTATAGAAAGTTGCCCTGGAGTCAGGAGGGCCTGTGTACAAATATGACTTCAGACACTTACTAACTGTGTGATTCTAGGCAAGTCACTTAACCCTGTTTGCCTCAGTTTCCTCATCTGTATAATAAGATGGAGGAGGAAATGACAAACAATTCTAGTATTTTTTCCAAGAAAATCAAAATGGGAACAAGAAAAGTTGAACATGACTAATACGAATGAACAATCACAACAGCATGCAAAATGTCTACTACAACATCCTTGGCAGGTGAAAATTGCATAAAAATGCCTAGTGAAGGGAAATTTATGAAGCAGCTCATTTTCTTTAAGGATAGCTCCAATGGTCAGAAAGTTCCTTTATTTAGTAGAAACCTGCCTTCCTGTAATTTCTACCAAATTTTCTTTTTCATGGTGATACATGTAAGTTGGCTTGTTGCTTGCTATACACACACACACACACACACACACACACACACACACACACACTCACACACACACACATATATATATATATATAAAAGGCAAAGTTTGGGCCAGGCAGGAGAACCTTCCCTCTTTGGCTTAGCTTTTGTACTTATTCAGATTCATCAGCATGGCAAATTCAAGCTAGTTTGGAATTACTGGAAAATGCATAGGATCAAGAACATTACATCTCTTTGGGGTTTCTTTGAAAGAAGGAAGAAAGTAAATAAGCATTTGTTAAGTGCCTGTCTTGTGCCATTTTTTTAGTGGTTTTTTGAAATATTATCTTATTTGCTCATCACAACAACTCTATGAAGGAGGTGCTATTATTTTCCCATTTGCAGATAAGGAAATGAAATTAAGTTAAATGAAATTAAGTTACTTTTCCAGAGTCACTTAGCTCATCTTGGAAGTTAGATTTGAACTCAAGTCTTCTTGACTCCATGCCCATCATTCTCTCCACCTCATTATCTGGCTTTTCCCAAAATAGGTTTGTGGGTAGGAAATACCCAAAAAGAAATTAAACAAGGATTTTATAAAGAATTTCTAATCATGTCAGAAAGAGGCTTTTGACATTGTCTTTTCTTGCTGAACCATAAGTAGGTTTAAAAAACAGATTTAAGACTAAAAGTACTAATTAGTTGGTATTGTTCTATGCTCCAATGAGCTATTGAAGCAATTAAGTTGCATAGTGGATAGAGCATTGGCCTTGGAATTAAAAAGTCCAGAGTTGAAAGTCTGCCTCAGACTCTTTCCAGCTGTGTGACCCTGGGCAAGTCACATAATCTCTCAGTCTTGGTTTCCTATTCTATAAAGTGAGGGTAATGAGTGTTTTAACTTCACAGAGTAATTGTGAGTACAGATGAGATAATATATAAATTGTTTTGCATATCTTAAAGTGCCATATAAATGTTATCCAATAGTCAAATGAGGATCTACTTCTAAACTGGAAATATCATTTCAACCAAGGCTCTGAGGACAGATATGTCTTCTTTATTGGAAAAAAAATGCATCCAGGTTTTTGTTTCCATTTTGTTTTTATTTTTTAACTCTCCAGCTGATGACTGAGTATGTGAGAGCTTTGCTTTTCTAAAAAAAAAAAAAAAGCTTGTAGAAAAGAGCTGGACTTTTAGTTAAAAGAAGATGGTAGATCCCACTGTTCTTCTTATGGGAAAAAGCTGAGGATTAAATTTGAAGTTGAAAAATAGCAATACCTTCACCAAAACCATTTGGTATTGGCTAAGAAATAGATTAGTTGATCAGTGGAAAAGGTTAGGTTCACAAGACAGAATAGTCAACTATAGCAATCTAGTGTTTGACAAACCCAAAGATTCTAACTTTTGGGATAAGAATTCATTATTTGATAAAAACTGCTGGGATAACTGGAAATTAGTATGGCAGAAATTAGGCAAGGACCCACACTTAACACCATATACCAAGATAAGATCAAAATGGGTCCATGACCTAGGCATAAAGAACGAGATTATAAATAAATTAGAGGAACATAGGATAGTATATCTCTCAGACTTGTGGAGGAGAAAGAAATTTGTGACCAAAGATGAACTAGAGACCATTACTGATCACAAAATAGAAAATTTTGATTATATCAAATTAAAAAGCCTTTGTACAAACAGAACGAATGCAAACAAGATTAGTAGGGAAGCAACAAACTGGGAAAACATCTTTACAGTTAAAGGTTCTGATAAAGGCCTCATTTCCAAAATATATAGAGAACTGACTCAAATTTATAAGAAATCAAGCCGTTCTCCAGTTGATAAATGGTCAAAGGATATGAACAGACAATTTTCAGATGATGAAATTGAAACTATTACCACTCACATGAAAGAGTGTTCCAAATCACTATTAATCAGAGAAATGCAAATTAAGACAACTCTGAGATATCACTACACACCTGTCAGATTGGCTAAGATGACAGGAAAAAATAATGATGAATGTTGGAGGGGATGCGGGAAAACGGGGACACTGATGCATTGTTGGTGGAGTTGTGAACGAACCCAACCATTCTGGAGAGCAATCTGGAATTATGCCCAAAAAGTTATCAAAATGTGCATACCCTTTGATCCAGCAGTGTTTCTATTGGGCTTATACCCAAAAGAGATACTAAAAAAGGGAAAGGGACCTGTATGTGCCAAAATGTTTGTAGCAGCCCTGTTTGTAGTGGCTAGAAACTGGAAAATCAATGGATGCCCATCAATTGGAGAATGGCTGGGTAAATTGTGGTATATGAATGTTATGGAATATTATTGCTCTGTAAGGAATGATCAGCAGGATGAATACAGAGAGGCTTGGAGAGACCTACATGGACTGATGCTAAGTGAGATGAGCAGAACCAGGAGATCATTATACACTTCGACAACGATACTGTATGAGGATGTATTCTGATGGAAGATGATTTCTATGACAAAAAGACCTGAGTTTCAATGGATAAATGATGGACAGAAACAGCTGCACCCAAAGAAGGAACACTGGGAAACGAATGTGAACTATTTGCATTTTTGATTTTCTTCCCGAGTTATTTTTACCTTCTGAATCCAATTCTCCCTGTGCAACAGGAGAACTGTTCAGTTCTGCAAATATGTATTGTATCTAGGATATACTGCAACATATTTAACATTTATAGGACTGCTTGCCATCTTGTGGGGGGGGGTGGAGGGAGGGAGGGGAAAAAAATCGAAACATAAGCGAGTGCAAGGGATAATGTTGTAAAAAATTACCCTGGCATGGATTCTGTCAATACAAAGTTATTATTAAATAAAAAAAAAGAAAAGAAAAATAGCAATACCTGAGAGTGAACAGCACTGGGACTAGCAGGGCATGGTCAAATAGTAGCAAACCAAGTCAAAACTAGCAAATAGCCAAGTCCAATACTAACTACATGTCATACTCACATGAGCAGATTAAAATGCTCTTTAATATCATCAGAAAGTAGTACCTTTATAAACAGTATGATTCTATCTCCAGAAGACACTATCATACATATATAAATATAAATGAACAAGCTTTTCCCTAGAGAAGAAATGAAAAAATATGCCTCTAATATTTCTTTGGACTGAAGCTTGTAGAAGAGAAGACTCATGTAGGACCTAATAGTGGTCTTCAAGTATATAGATTCATTTGTATAAAGCTAGAAGGAATTTTACAAACGAGGTAATCGAGGTGCAGATGGGAAAATGACTTGAACAAGGTAACAAGATTAGTGTCAGAGAAACTGATAGCATATGTAATATTACAGAGTTCAGCTTTTTTACTCTAAAGACAGTAGTACTTTTAACATGGAGGTTTCTACATAGAAGAGAGAATAATAGATTTGTTCTCTTTGATTCCACAAGACAGAATTAGAAGAAATAGAAGGAAATTTGAAAGAAGAGGCAAATTTAGGTCAGGTTTCAGAAACAGTTTATTAATAATTAGAGCTATGTGGAAGGCCATTTTTGGCCTGTCTCAATCAATCAAACAATAAATATTCATTTGGTGCCTACTATGTGCTAAGTACTATACCAAATTACCTCAAGAGGTGATGGTCACATAATTTCTCTCAATTTGTTTTCTGTAGAATGATCTACCATTCTGTAGAATAATCCAAGAAAAATCTGGGTGATGTATCAGATACAAGGCCTTGGATTGGATTATATGGTTACTCAGGTCCCTTCCCACTTTCAAATTCTTTGATTCTGTATTATTATATATGCTGTCAAAATCAGTAGGTCTGATAGTTTTGCCAAAGCTAAGAAACAAAAACAAAAACAAAAACTCTGGCACAAGTGAATACAATGAAACGAGAAGGAATCCATTTAGAAGTGAATGTACTATAAAACCATAAGGCATTAATGAAACTTTTAAAATATTCATAAATATTTCTTCCCTTCTTTCTGACCAAAAATATATCGGTAGGTATTATGAGCTACTTCTCCACATGTATATCTATCCCTCTTGCTCATCTCACACTAGTCACCTGTATTTACTATATATGTACCTTTATATATGGATTCCTTATTTGTAATCCCCTTATCCATTGATGTTATATATTTTTGGGAAAATGTGCCCCAGTTTTATGAGGAGATATGGTTTATTATTATTTTTCTTACTATGCTATTTCCCTAAAACAACAAACATTTATCAAGTACCTACTATGTGCCATGTACTGAAGTGGTACTGGGAACATGAAGATAAAAATGAAAAATATCCTTAATGTTAAGGAGCTCACATTACTTCAGGGGAGACTATAGGTACATAAACATAAATAAATGCATGCATAAATATAAAGCAAACCTGAGGGAGGGCTTTGGAGGTATACCAAATAGTAGAGCACATGTTTGATTTTTCATGTGTGAGGCCATAGCTTTGATTCCCATCATCTCTATTCATGGATGAGGTATCATGGTATGTGGCCATGTGCAGCATGATGATGTAGATAGAATGCTGGGGTTGAAGTCAAGAAGATCTGAATTCAAATCTGGTCTTAGACACTCACTAGCTATATGACTCTGGTCAAGTCACTTCATCCTGTTTATCTCAGTTTTCTCATCTAGAAATGAACAGGAGAAAGAAATGGCAAAGCACTCTAGCATCTTTGCCAAGAAAACCCCATATAGGGTCACAGAAAAATCAGAAAACAGCTGAATAATAATAGACTTGAGGGGTTCATATTCTAATGGAAGAAACAACATGCAAACAACTGTGTAGATCTAAGATATGTATAGTGTAAATGAGAGGTAATCCCAGCGGCAAGGAAATTGCAATGATAATTGCATCCTCCTCTTAAAAGCTACATTACAGAGTTGGCTCTTTTTTAGGTAGTTGTCAATTAAAACTCTCAAGTCTTTTTATTGGGACTATTGTTTAACTAATTCTTCACTGTTATAATTTCATATTTTTAAAAAGTATGCAACAATTATATTTATCCTTATTACATTTCATCTTATAGGATTTGGATTGTTGCTTCAGTTTTCTGAGACTTTTTGGACCCTGATTCTCACATATAATTTGTTAATTGTTCCTCCAGTTTTGTGCTATACAGAAGTGAAACCAATATATTATTGATGCCTTCATTCTGATGAGAGAAATGATTATTGAATAACCAAATATTGGGGAGATGCAGGACTTTTTGCTTTTCTTACTTTAAGATTAGTTTAAAGCTTATTTCTCTGAAGGGCAGGGTAAATGATGAGATGAGATTTTGGAGTTGATCTACCCAACTAAAGAACCTTACAAAGAATTTAAAGTGAATTCTGGCCTATTGTGTTCTACTCAGGTTACTCTTTGCCTGTATTGCCCAAGTCTGGGGGTGGTCTAGAAGTAAATTACATAATCAGAGTCATGTCCCTCAACTCCTTACTTAAATATTTCATTATAATATTCATTCTTTTCATTAATTGTTAGTCAGAGTTAATTGCCATCCTCATGAATAGCCATTCTTCCAAGGGCATATGCATGTTGAGTAGGCTTCATAAGGCGGTCTTTAGCTTTACAGAGTACCCAGAAACTATGTTTCTCGAATTTTTTTGTCACATTAATAAAAATGTTATCCAGAATAGGGCAAAGGATAGGCCCTAGACAACACACTATTAGAACATCTTTTCAGGTTGACATCAGTCCTCAAATCAATGTTCTATTTTTGTAGTAGTTGTTGTTGTTCACTTATTTCAGTGTGTCTTACTCTCCACGACCCCATTTATGGTTTTCTTGGCAAAGATATTGCAACAGTTGGCTATTTTCTTCTCCAGAATGCTCTACTTACAAACACTAAATTAACAATGAATGCACCTCAGAACAATATCATTCATGCCACTTTCTTTATTCATACGATTATCTTGAGAATTTATTACAAATTTTTTTGGCAAATTTAGTTGTTGCCCTCTCAAAGTCACAAAAAATAAGATAAGAACTAAAGTCTATTTTGTAGTTGGTTGGACAATAAGGATAAAACAATAAATTTAATTCTGCATTTTATTTCAGTAACCCAGGGCTATAGCCTCATTTGTTACTTACTAATAGGAAAGGGACTGATTTACTTAGTTGACCAAAGAAAAGTCTTTGAACAGAAAGTCTTTTTTTTTTGAGAACCCCCTAAGGCTAATCCCTTGTCTCTTCCTTTTGCTGGATGTTTCTCTAACAAACTCAGTTACCTATTGAGTGAGCCACATAAATAACAGAGATCTACTCATACTAGCTTTTGGAAATATCCTGCTTCATATGTACCTATCAGTATTTAAGTAAATAATGACAATAATAATAATAATATTCATATCATGCTTCAGGTTTGCAAAGCACTTCATAGGTTTTGTTTCTTCTAAACTTCAGAACAATCCTATTAGATAGATATTTCCATAATCCTCATTTTTCAGATGAAGAAATTGAGGTTTAGAAAGATTAAGGGATTTACTTAGGGTACCATGGCAAGTACTTGAAGTAGGATTTAAACCTCCCTTTTCCTGAATCCAAATCTAAGTTCTATTACACTAATAGATCCTACAAATGATTATGTTGATGCTTGGGAAGTTACCAAGTAAGTCTAAAATAGATTTACTAATATGTTTTCCTCTTCATCATTCCATTGCAAGTCTGTTTTCAATGATATCTATTTTTATGGGCATCATAAATCAATATTCTCCTGGGATATTAATATAGGAAATAGGAGAAGAGGGAAGAGATGACTAGGAAGAAGGAGAATTAAGGATACATTGTACCAACTTGCAATGTGGTTAGTTAAATAAAAATTCTGCAGTTTATCTTAGATTTTGGAAGCTATTTGCAAGTCTGAGGTCATCCTTATTGAAATATATCTTGTTACTAGCTGAAAATTTTTACATTTCTGTCATCTGCTTCATTAAAAATAAACCTATTGCCCAATGCATGTCTACAGTTTTCCCTGGGGGGTAAAAGAGACAAATCTAAGAGCCAATAGCAATTTAGCTAACTCTAGGAAGCCATGGTGATAGAGGAATCCAATTCAGCTGTTAAGAGATGACTATTAGATAATTAATTAGAAACATGGACTATTGTTTGTACTCACATCAGGAAAGATTCATTATCTGAAAGATTGAACAGCAAATTTGAGAAAGAATAGAAGAATATATTTGTAAAATAAAATACATTTAATGTGGTAATGGGAGAAATGGAAAAACACTTTTTTAATAAAACCAAATGCTATTTGGAAAGAAGAGATACTGATGGATGTAGATTTGTTTTAGTTGTCACTTTCAAGAACAAACATGTGTGTTTTATATATGCATACATACATATATACATTAGCATCTATTAATGTTAATAATAATAATTCTGCATAGTAGTAAATGAGCACATAGATATCTGTACCACATAATTACATGTAGTATATTGTATGGGTATATATACATATGTGAGTAATATAGTTCACGTCACTGTGTAATCTTGAATTCTATACTACAGCATACAAATTTGACTTATCTGTGTCACCAAAATGGTAATGATAAAAGGTTTATTCTGTGCTTCCATTCCATTGCTTCTGTGATTGTGTTCCCTGAGTGATATACAATGCACATATCTTTAAAGCAGCAATCCAACAGCCATAGAAAATGAGGAAAAATGTCTTCAACACAGTTCCCAGCATTTTCTTATTGAAAATTTATGCAATATATGTGGAGATAGGGTTTATTCCTATTGACAAGTGACTTGGAAGCTTTTCTCATTGAGGACTTGTCTATTATTTAAGGAATGACTATAGTAGTTTTTATTCCTAGTTATATTCCAGATCTTTGTTTCCTTTCTAAAATAGGCCTTATTATCTTTTTCCCAAACTGAAACTTTTTTTTAATACTTCCCCATTATTATCTAGAGCACAATCATTCTTCTAGTGTCCTTAAATTTATAACCTCAGTATTATCCTCAACTCTCATATCCCACATGTTTGTTCAGTTGCTACAACTTATAGTTTCTTCTTTATCTAAATCTCACCCCTAGTGTCTATTCATGTAGCTACTCCCATATTTCAGACCCTTACTACTTTCTTTGTAGGCATTTGGGGTTAATTGATTTGCCCAAGATTATATAGCTAGTAAATATCTGAGGTCAGATTTGAACTCAGCTTCTCCTGACTTCAGGGCTAGTGCTGCATCCACTGGGCCACCTAGCTTCCCTATTACTTTTTGCATAGATTATTTCAAAGATCTATTAAATGGTCTCCCTGCTTCAACTTTTCCAGAACACCAGCTCATCCTCTACATTGTTGCCAATGATTTTCCTTAAGCTCAATTATATAAATGCTACTCTCCCTACTCAATAAATTGTAGTGGTTCTCTATGGCTTATTGGCAATATAATATTTAACTACATATTGTAATTATATCATAATATAAATATAGTAATATTATAATGGTATATTATAGTATAATGCTATACTATATATAATATAATACTATACAATACATATACCATAGTATATGTATAGTATGATTATATAATATAATATAGCATGATTAGTATAGTAGATATAGTATAATGTAGTATGATTATATAGAATATAAAATGTGCATTTTTATTTTTAGCTTTTAAAAGCCTTCACAATCTGGACCCAATCTGTCTTTCTGGCTTCCATGTACATCATCCTAAAACTAATTAGCCAATTTGACCTTGTAGAGACAATTCCTTCTATACAACAAGTATTTCTTCTTTCTTTTTATTGCAATTCACTTGGGGAATCATAGGGTCATAATATCTGGAAGTGAAAGGGACCCTAGGGGTCATCTAGTCTGGCTGTCCTATTTTGTCAATGAAGAACTAAAGCTTTAGAGGGGTTGAATACCTGTTGTGAATGCTCTAAGTCTAAGTGCTGAAAGTCTTAGAGTACAGCTACATATTCAAATCCTGTTCCAAGGGTTCACAATGAAGTAAATTATTTAAACCAGGTGTCTCACTATCTCTAAAGGATAGTTTGAACAAGTCTCTTCTACCCCAAATGATAGGGCTTTTCCAATATACCTCAAAGCTTTTTCATGATCAATCTCCAACTATCAGTAACATTTGAACAATCATGGAGAACGAGTCACATGATGGAAGAAGAGCAAAAATTGTTTCAATTTTGAAAAAAAAAGTGAAGAGAATGGAGATTATCATCTTTAAGCCAGTGTGCTTGACTATAGTTCCTGGCAAAAGTCTGAATATACAGGATTGTTATCGAGCATAAAGAAAAGGAAGTGTTAATTCCAAAGAGCGGCTCATCAAGAATGACTCAACTGAGATTAAATTTATTTCATTTTTGACAGGGTTACTAGATCAGGATTACAGATTAGTTATTATTCCTAGCAAAGCCTCTTAGAAAATATGGATAGAAATATTACCATGCTATTTTCTGTACTTTTCTGTCATGCTCCAGTAACTTCTTTATTTTGGGAGAGCACTTGAGTACTATAATTCATATCTCAGAACTACCCATGGAACCTTTCTCTCTGATTGGATAACTCCTCCCAGAATCTCCATTTAATGAGAACAACCCATATCTCCACCATGTTACCTTCACCTCATCTTTCCCCTTTGTCTATTTTCAGTTTCTTTTTATGTATTATCTTCCCCAATTGGAATGTAAGCTCCTTGAGTGTGAGAACTATCTTTTCTTTTCTATTTGTTAATTAATTTTTAAAAAATCTATTATAGATTTATTTTTTACTTTCTCTTCCTTTTAAACATTAAGCTCCAAATTCTTTCCCTCTGTTTCACCCACTGAGAAGGCAAATAATATGATATCCATTATATAGGGGGAAATCATGAAAAATATATTTCTATGTTAGCCATATTTCAAAAAAAAGTCAGAAAAATAATGGGAAATATTATACTTCAATTTGCACCCAGAGTTCATCAGGTTTCTCTATGGAATTGAATGACATTTTCTCACCATGAGTCCTTTGGAATTGTCTTGCATAATTGCATTTATCAGAATAGCTTGTCTTTCATAGTTGATAATCATTACAACTTCTATTGTGCACAATGATCTCTCCATTTTTCTCATTTTGCATCAGTTCATATTCATCCAGAAATGTCTTTTTTTCTTAAAGCATGCCACCCTGTTATTTTTTTTATAGCACAATAGTCTTCTAGCACAATAATGTGAGCATCCTTCAATTTCAATTCTTTTCCACCACAAAAGGAGCTGTTATAAATATTTTTGTGCATATAGGTCCTTTTCTTTTTAATTTGATACAAATTTAGTAGTGGTATTGCTGGGTCAAAAGGCACATATAGTTTTATAGCATTTTGGACAGAGTTCTAAATTGCTTTTTTGAATGATTGGAATAATTCACTAGTCTACTAGTAATTAACAAGTGTATCTATTTCCCCCTTTCCTTCCTCCAGCATTTGCCATTTCGGATGGGTATGATGTGGCACCTCAGAGCTGCTTTGATTTGCATTTCTCTAATGAATATTGATTTAGAGCATTGCTTAATATCACTATTGATAGTTTTTATTTCTTCTGAAAACTATTTTATATCCTTTGACCATTTATCAATTGGGGAATGGGTCTTACTTTTGTAAATTTGACTCCGTTATAAACTCAGCATATATTTGAAAAATGAGGCCCTTATCAGAGAAACTTGCTGAAAAAATTTTGGATATTAATTCATTGTCTATGATATCTTTTAGCAAAATGATTATTTCTTTTAATTAGGTCTATTTTTGCTTTTGCTTTGTCTGAAATCATGATTGCTATCTCTGTTTTTTTATTCAGTTGAAGAATATTAGATTTTGCTCCAGCTCTTTATTTTTGCTCACTGTGTAACCTTTTCTTTTAAGTGTCTCTTACAAACAACATATTATAGGATTCTGGTTTCTAATACATTCTGCTTTCTGTTTCCAAACAGAATGGATGAACTCATCCCATTCACATCTACATCATTGGTTTCTACACTGTATTTCTCTTCATTCCCATTTTCTTCTGTTCTTCTCTATTTTATCTTACTCCTTCTCAAAAATCTATTTTGCTTCTAACCATTGCCTCCCCTAATCTATCCTCTCTTTTTCCACCTTTCCCCTTTTAATTATCCCCTTCCCCTCCTATTTCTTATTGGGCAAGTTAGATTTCTATACACAACTGTGTGTGTGTGTGTGTGTGTGTGCGTGCGTGTGTGTATTCTTCTCTCTTTGAAGCAATGCTGATGAGAATAAAACATTCACTACCCTCATTTTACCTTCCATTGTAAAAAAAAAAAAAAAAACCTTATATGAGAAAAATTTCCCCATTCCAATTCTCCCTTTTCTCTTTCCCCAGTACAGACCTCTTTCTCATCCCTTAATTTTGGTTTTTGAAAATAATTCCAGCACAATTGACCTATACTCATTGCTTCTATATATGTAAACTCCTAACTGGCCTAATAATAACAAAATTCTCAGTCATTATATGTGTAACCTTCTCATATAGTTTAACTTCACTGAGTCCCTTATGTCTACTCCTATACATTTACCTTTTTGTGCTTCTCTCAAGTCTTATCTTTGAATGTCAAATGTTACATTTAGCTCTGGTCTTTTTATTTAGAATGCTTGAAAGTTGTCTATTTTATTAAATATCTATTTTACCCCATGACATTATACTAAATTATGCTGGGTAGGTGATACTTGGTTGTAATCTCAGCTCCTTTGCCTTCTAGAATATCATATTCTAGAATAGAATATGATATTCTAACTTCTCTGCTTCTTTAAAGTGGAAGTCACTATTGTGTGTTCCTGAATGTGGCTCCATGATATTTGAATCGTTTCTTTTTAGCTGCTTTTTATATTTTCTCCTTGAATGGGAGTTCTGGAATTTGCTTATAAAATTCCTGGAAGTTTTAATTTTAGAGTCTCTTTTAGAAAATGACTGGTATAGAACAGCTAGATGTCTTTAGTAGAGTGCTCATGAATTGATACTTGACCTTGTGTTGCTTAACACATAAAAATGTAAGGATAGAGTTAGAATCATCTCATTTAGTCCTAAAATATTTATTAGATAGAAACTTATATCCTTTAGTTCCTAGGAGTGAACAAGGCTTAGATACTTTCCTGGGTTGACAAGAGGTGTCTTTGAACTGAATGAAGGACTTGATCATGTTCTCTGGATTGTCCATGGAAATAATTTGTGACTCAGAGAAAAATGGGAGAATATTCCAACAAAATCAATGAGAAGAACTTTATTTGGGTTATGGGGAAGAGAAAGTAGATAATGACTCAGTCTTAGTTTACCCGTTCTCTTCTCCAGCCTTGGGCAGAAGAGAACCTTTAGAGATTCAAAGGGTATGGAGGATTTTGGCTTTCCAATTGTTACTCAGGCATCATTACCATGATAGCAACTGGTGGTGGCACTTTCTATTTTAGGAGCCAAGAATAGATGAAGAAATGAGAAAAGATTCCAGAGTTTACAATGATCCATGCATAAAAATGATCTTTTATGCATGGATCTAGATCCTGTTTACCCCTGAATTATTATGTATTTGTGGGACAGTGTCACAGACTTTGGGGTGGATATTTTGGACTGTTATTGCTACAATACCTTAGAAAATACTACTTTCTAAAAGCTAATTAAGTCTGGCTGACTTTTATTTCAACTGATAATTAAGGCAAGAAGAAAACCTATAAGGATTTATGACTTATGTTATTAAAATGACAATTAAGATCTCTTAATGCTAGCACTAAAGTCCCTAATGAACATAATGTACATAATCTGGATTCATGATTCACCAGTGTGGGTAGAATTTGGGAGAGCATATACTACAAATAGCTTAGTTAATAATAATCGATATTTAAATAGTTAATATTATGTGATAGGTGCTGTGCTAAGAACTTACAATTATTATTTTATTTAATCCTTACAACTCTGGGAAGTGTTAGCCTTATTTTATAAATAAGGAAACTGAGGTTAATGAGGATAAGTGACTTGCTTAAGATCATACAAGTGTAAGTATCTAAGGTTAGATTAGAATTCAAGTCTTCCTGAGTCCAGGCCTGACATTCTATCCAAGGTATATCCTAAAGACATTCTTATCAAGTTTGCAGATAAAATAATTTTATATTAGCTAATATTTTAAGTGATAGGATCCCAAACATTTTTTGACAGTCTGGACTATGGGGCTAAATCTAATAAAGTGAAAATTTTTAGGAATTAAACATCATTGTAATTAGGATCAAAACTATATTTAAGTTCCAAAAATCATCTTCGCAAGATGTTGGAAATTATGGCTAAATAGCAGTTCTTTTTTGAAAAAAAAATCTGGGAGATTTAAATGGGTTGTAAATTCACAACAATCCTGTAAATTGATGGAGCTGCCATGCAAGCTACTGTAATCTTAATTTACATGGGGAGGTTTAGCTCTTAAGAATAATGAGGTGGTGAGCCTATGATATTCTGCCTTGGACAGACTACACCTGGAATATTATATCAGAATTGGGCACCACATTTTAAGATCATTGATAATTTGGAGAGTGTTTAGTGGAAGACATTTAGGCTGATGAAAAGACTTGATCAGTTCATACCATGTGGGGTTTGGTTAAATGAAATGTTTTTTTTTTCCCCTTAGGAGAAGAGAATATTGAGGGTGAGGCATGAAAGGTATCTTCAAGTTTGCCAAGTGGTAAAATGTAATGGGCTGAGGCTTGAGAAGATGCACTGAGGTCCCAAGCACATGAGGCTAAATAGTAATTGGACCATATTCTATTAATATATAAGCTTATTGTAATGACCGTGTATTTAAAATCAGCCGGAGTCAGGAATTCAGGTTAAGGGAAAAATCTTCAATCTTTATTGAAGTGAAGAGGTAAATAAGGATTGCGATAGCAAATAAAGGCAAGAAAGATTGCAATAGCAATATGGGCAGCTGCGATGGGAAGCCAGCTAACAGAGGGGGAATCTGAGCTGAAAGGTCGTGGCAATGACAAAAGCAAGCAGTCTCTCCTCCCCTTCCTTTTCCACTTCCCTGCCTCCACCCACCAAAATCATCATTTCCTATACAGCACATCAGGACTTGCACAAAGAGTGGGTGGGGGCCATTCTTTCTCCAAGCTTATATATTAATAGAGTATGGTCCAATTACTATTTAGCCTCATGTGCTTGGGACCTCAGTGCATCATCTCAAGCCTCAGCCCATTACAGTAAAATGAATAAAATGTTGGATGAGGAGCCCGAAATATCTGAATTGAAGTCCTGCCTCAGGCACTCAGTGCCTCAATTTTTTCATCAAGAGAAAGTTGAACTCTGTGGCCCCTAGGGTCTCTTCTAGTTCTACATCTATGATCTTATGATAATTTTTACATAGACATTTTTAAATATTTCTAAAAATCTTATAAAGTTATTGAAGATTAGCTATGTGAAAAGAGTATAGACTTTTGTCCTTTGGGTTCAAAGTACAGAAAGAGAGCAATAAGTAGAAGAGGTTTTCAAAGAAGCCTCAAAGTTTAGACTTTAGACCAAAAAAATCTTACTAATCATTAGAGCTCTACTAAAGTGCAATGCTTGGCCTTGGAAGCTAGTCAACAAGCTTGTCAAGCTTGTTGAAGGGGTAATGCTTTTAAAGGTAGAACTAGATTAGATGATATCTAAGGTCCCTTCCATCTAAGCTCTATCATTCTCTGATGATGTGTATTTAGTGGGTGGTTTTTATGTTGATGCTACAGAAATGCTTTCCTTGAATTCTACAAAGCATCATGGATATCTAACTTTATTCAATGATTCATAGAGTGGAGTTTATGGTTTTTCATCAGGAACAGAAAATACTTGTTTGGTATCTCAGCCTCCAATGACCAAAACCTTAATAAATAACAGAAGTTGAAAGCTAACTAGCAGTAGAAGACATATTCTTACTTCCTGATCTCCCTTGGTTTTTCAGGAAATGCTCATTCATCTAATGAACATAAGCTGTGAAACAGATAGATCTTCTTCAGTGTCTTGGGTATCAGGTAGAGGCCATTCACATTAATTAGTCTGCCTACAACTCATCAAGTCTAAGACATTCTGAAGCACTTTTTCCCTGGAAAGGTAAGAGATAATGGTTTCTAAATAAAATATCAAGTTGAGATTATCTTGAAATAGGTTGAAATTTCCCTAGATCTAATAATTTACTTGGGCAGTAACAATTAAGTAGATTTATCTACTTTCTTTTTCCATTGTACTCCATGCACTAAAACTAACTCTGACTTAACCCCTGATTATTCAGTAGGTGAAGATTTATAAGCATCTTGGTATATTATTGATACTGACTTTTAGAGAGCAAAAGATTATCCACCAGTAATTAGAATCTCCCAACAGTAATATCCTCTGTAGAAGCACAGTCTGTCACATAAATAATCCTAGGAATTCCAATATTTTGCTCTGCATTCAAAGAAATGGTACATCAAGCAGGGCTCTGCTTAAAGGGGACTCTTTCTGAAACAGCTATCATTTGAAATTTAGGAAATTCAACTAATTCTTTGCAACTGTCCCCGGAGGTGGAGGTAACAACAACATGGATTTCACCAAAATTGGCATGTGATACAGTGAAAAAACTCATTAGTAACAAAGACTCACATAGGAGAAGTGATTTTAAGGATAATACCAAAGAAATATAGAAAACAAACAAAAAAAAATGTATTGTTCACATGGTGACCCTGAGGATAGTCAATGAGTGACTAGCAACCATATCAGATGGTGAAAAACTGTATCTGAAAATGTGGTTCAGGAGTAAGAAATGAATGGTTAAAAATCAAATGATAGGTTGGATTATTTTAAGGAAAGAACTACGGGATACTGGACATGATAAATTCCAGAGAATATTAATAACAACAACAACAAAAGTAAAGAAAAAGGAATTTATTATATTTTAATGGACAAGAAATAGATCATTACTAAAGTGGGAGTACTTCTAGAAGCAGCTGAGTATAGTCAGACCACTAATCTGTGAGAACAAAGACTAGAATTAATGCAATATCAGTTGACTTTAAAATAAATTTTACAAAGAATCAGCTAATTATATTAATAAATTACAAAATGTACAATTTTTTGAATATATATGTATTCCTTGTCTCTCTCTGCCACTTTGTCTCTCTTTCTCTCTCTCTGCATGGGTGTGCGTATAAAACTTAAGATTTAAACATGGTAAAAAATTTAAATGCCCTCAAGTGCAATACCTTCATTTTACAAATGAGGTAGCTTGAAGCACAGAGAATTGAAGGGCACTAATCCAAGGGTCACACAACTTTCTTGGTATCTTAAGGATAGTATTTGAACTTGGATATTACTATACAATGTTGCCTATGGAAATACAAAAGACTATTTTACACAGAGTTAAAATATATAATTATTTTGTATAAAACTATTTTTATACCTTTTATATCTAGGTCATATCTATTCAGGGTTAATCTTGGCATATGGTCTAAGGAATTGGTCTAAACATAATTTCTGTCAGATTGCTTTACTCTTTTGCCAACAATTTTAGTAGACTCTTTACCACAATAGTTGGGCTATTTGGATTTTTCTAATTCTTTTCTCCTATGTTAATTTACTTATATGTGTCTTAGGCCTCTATTTTTTAGTTTCAAATAGCTTTGAGAATTGCTATTTTGTAGTAAAATTTGAGATCTGGTACTTCTACCTTCAACCCTGTGTTTTTTTTTCCCCCCCTACATTATTTCCCTTGAGCTTCTTCACTTTTTCTTCCACTAGTTGAATTTTCTTGTTAGTTTTCTGCCCCTATGAAGTAATCCTTTGGTAGTTTGATTAAGAAATTGAATTTTAATACAACATTGTATAAGTTCATTCAAATTTAGATATAGAAGAAAATTATCCAAGTGGATTTGATTATATTTCTCCAGTATTCTGACGATTCCAATGTCAGATTCAAATTATCAAACTCTAAAGCTCATTAGTCATGAAGTTAAAGGATGAGTAAAGGACAAAGAGAAAGGCAGTCTCAGAAAAAAAGAGACAAGAGTTTGCTTTGCCAGGGGCTTTGGGCCTTTAAAGCTATAAACCAATCACAAGGCTCATATATCTGAAAAAGAGAGAGAAAAAATCATGAATGGTGTTTCTAGCTCCCTCCAAACTTTTTGAAGTTGTGAAGAAGATTACACCAATCCTCCAGTTTTTTAAAAAAATTCTATTACTTCAGTTTGACTTTTGACTTGACAATTGCTTATATCTTTTATGCCCTAAAGCTCAAATCATTCCTAACCTTTCCTTTCCTTCTCCCCAGTTTCAGACTCAGAACTTCTCATTTATCTAAGCAAACCAATTTCCCTCTCTCAGCTCTTTATATTTGACCCTTACAAGAATGGCTTAAAGTAGGTATAATGCATATAATTATGCATATTTCATAGAGGAAAAAAACTGCAGCTCAAGAAAGTGAGTTAACTTGCCCAAGTAGCTAGCAGCTGTAAGAACTGAAACTAGATCTTGGATGTCTCAATTCACTTGCTTCCTGTTATAATCTCAGACCCACTTTCTATGGTCTTCCATTGTTTCCAGTGGTATACATAGGATACTGCACCAGTTGTAGCATAAAGTTATTTGGAAAACTGTTGAGAAACAAGGTTAGAAGAAGACAAAGTCACCTAATTCTGAATGGTAGTACCCTGCTTCCCTCCTTTCTAATTTATATTTGAAATAATCTAGGCTGCTGAGCACAGGTACTGTGTAAACACTATACAAAGGAGAAATTAGGCAGCCACAATGTGCTTTTTAGAGGTGTCCAAAGGCCTATTTGCGAGTATCTTCCTCATGGCTTCCCTCAATGCTTCTCAATAAATTAGTTGAATCTGCCCATGGAATCCATGATTACCCATGATTATCCATTGGCAAAAGAATATTTATAGCTGATTAAATGAATGAAGAATAGGTCATAGTCCTGTGAGATTTGGAACCTGGATAGCTGTGTTTTAGTGAAAAGGGCTGTTGGGGTAAATAGACAAATGCATCATTGGCTGATGAAGGCAAGGCAAACCTCCAGATTTGTAATGTGTACCCTCTACCATTAAGAAATCCATTGCTAAGATATTGAGAGTGCTGTTGTTTATACTGAGGAATAAAAGAAAAGAAGGAAGAGAGGAAAGAAGGAAGGAAGGGAGGAAGAGAGGGAGCGAGGAGGGAGGGAGGGAAGAAGGAAAGAGGGTGGGAAGGGAGAGAGGAGGGAAAGAAGGAAAAAGAAAAAAATAATGAAATTGCTATAACTAGAACACCAATTCTTACTTCTCCTTTGGATAAAAGGCCTTAGTAAAATGCCCAAGAACACATAGAATAACATAGGAAGTATATAGCTATGAACTTAAAGTCTTTCATTGATACACTTTTTTCTAGGCCAAAAACCAGAGGTTGAAGTAAAAGAATTAAGTATGAAGATCACAGTGCTTGGGATGGGGTAAAAAATACAGAGAGGATAAAGAGAGATGAAATGGGAGGGTTAGGGGAAGGCAGGATCAAGGATAAAATTTCATTTGCTTCCTAATTTTGTATCTGGCCACTCAGGTTCATTAGTTAGTGTGCTCCTGAGGCTAAGGTCATCATTTATTTCTTGGAGCTTTGGAGTTCTGGTGCTGTCACAAAAGTACGCTTTCAGTCACTGTAGGGATTGTGTAAGAAAGTGGATCTACTGCATAGCTCAAACCCGTTTCCCCTGCTAGAAAAAATAGTTCAAAGTCCATGTCCTACGGATCCTGTATCAGAAATCTTTGTATAAGAGTAGCAGTTTAGAAAAATAATCTGTGAAGCCATACTGAAAGCCCTCATCTGGAAAACGTGAGGAAAACAGAATATTCCCATGATATATGTATCACTTCAAGTTATTTTCTTTCGGTTTCCTGAAGCATCCAACTTACTCCTAACACCTGCATAGAACTCCCAGAGAGAGTTTCAGAAGGGTAAAGATAGCAATTCAAGATGGGAAGCCAATACCTCTAACGTATCACACATACTTACAAATGGTAGTTGGGGGAATACTTTTATTTCCTAAATCCAAGGTTAAAATATGTTAGGAGACTATGAATTTAAATAAATGGTCAGGAAAAGTCTTGGTGGGGCTGAATTCATTTTTTCAAAAGAAAAATAATTGGAATAATTCAATTCAGCAAACCTTCATTAAGAGTCTTCCATGTGTAGCACTAAAAATTGTTGAGTCTGATTTTTATTGAGAAGTGAAAACAGGAAAATGAAACAGAATCCAGTGGAAATGTGCCATGTCTTAATTAGGTGACTGAAAAGTATAAGTGAGAAAGGTTCAACTCAGCATATTCATTTTGTAGCAAATCTCTAGCTGGCTATTACATAGTATTATAAGATACTTTACAAATATTATCTCATCTCACCCTACAACAATCCTGGAAGATAGATAATAATTATTATGGTTCTTTCATATAGATGAAGAAACCAAGGAGCCAGAGACTTAAACCATACTTAGTATTTAGTAGGCACTTAATGAAAGTTGATTGATTGAATAAGTGACATGTTGCCTAAGGCTGAATTTGAATTTAGGTTTTTCTGATTAGGTGTTCTGTTTGCACCCAGCTATGATGTCCCTTTTTCAGAACATCTCATTTTCTTCTAATTTATAATGTATATCCACTACCATTGAGAAGAATGGTGCTAGTATGTTGAAATACTATTGCTTATACTGAAGGAAAAAAAAATAATGAAATTGTCTCATTATAGACATGCCCACAATTGGAACACCAATTCTTACTTCTCATTTGGATAAAAGGCCTTAATGAAATGATGAGGAACACACAGAACTACATAGGAAGTATGTAATTATGAACTTAAAGTCTTTCAATGAGCTTCTATCAAAGCAATAAATTGAAATTCTTAAACTCAGGTCCATCACCTAGATTTTTAAAAACATTATATATAATTTGTTTCCTTTGTGAATCTGTGCATTTCATTTTATTAACTTAAAAACTTAAGGTTAACCAGACTTAAAAATTTAGGGTTGAGCGGACTGCCAAAGAAGTCTATGTCACAAAAAGGTTAAAAACCTCTAACTAAAGTGAATACTAACAAAATATTAATTAAAACAAAAACTAATGGCTCATTATTCCTTATGGCTGCTATACACACATTGTACACACAACATGTAGCAGGAACTTGATAAATGCTTGTTGACTTGACTTTATAGACATTGTATCCTGTTTGGTTCAGTTCTTCCTATCCATCTCCTCCCCATGATAGTGTAGCTCAGAAGCTCAGAAAAGCTCATGGTCTTTTGGGAATAAGTCCCAACAAGAACATGTAAGAATAAGAACATTATATTTAACATGTATTGGACTACATGCCATTTAGGAGAGGGGGTGGGAGGAAGGAGGGGAAAAGTTGAAATAGAAGGTTTTGCAAGGGTCAATTATCCATGCACATGTTTAGCAAATAAAAAGATATATATATATATCTTTCTGCTTTGTTATATTTGGTTGAGATGAGAAATACTCCCAGAGGAATTTCAGGAAGCAAGCCACAAAAAGATGGGCTCACAGGGAACATTATCTGATTAAATAAATGACTAGATATTGTATACATCCTTTTAATTTTATTTTTTACTTTTAGGAAATATGTTTAATTAAAGGGGCACTTTTGGCCTGGCTCAGGAAAGTTCATGTGTTAACATAAGGTTCAATGTTCACAAATATGGGAATGCTGGGTTGTGTTCTCTCTCTCTCTTCCTCCCCTTCTATGCTCCCCTCTCCCTGCTCCCACATCTGTCTCTGTCTTTTTCTGTCTCTCTCTCTGTCTGTTTTTGCTTCTGCCTCTGTCTCTGTCTCTCTCTCTGTCCCTCTCAAGCAAACTTTTCTTTATAAGACATAAGGAAATAATTGCCCTTAGGAGGGCATAGCTCTCTGCATTGTTTTTTTGTTTGTTTGTTTTTGTTTTGTTTGTGTTTTTTTTTAAATTATTAATTTTGGAAAGGAATATACTAGTAGAGTAATAATACTACAAGCAAGCCAAGTTTCCAGGAGCCTAGAAATTAAATGATGTACTTCAAAAATAAGGCAAAAATTTTTACCTTATCTAGGTCTCCAGAATGTAAACTTCTGCCTTGCAACTTAAATAATCCTATCCTCTCTCTCCCTTTTCACACATGAAGTTGAAGGCCAAGATTAAACTTTCCTTAGAGAGCAATAGAGGCCAATGAGAGATTTGTATTTCAAGCATTTTTTCTAGGAGTGAATAAGCTTCTCCTAATGATCTGGCATATCTAGGAGTTTTTCCAGCTGATATTGTGATCATTGTCATGCCCTTGCAAAGGCTACTGGGTATTTTCTACCATGATTAAACATGGCTGAGTGAACAGGAAAAAAAAGCCAGAGCCTGAGAGACTTGTACTTGAAAGAGGGAGTTTAAATATAGAGGATATTTAAAAAAACCAGGAGAGCCTAAAATTCTGTTGGGATGCCACCTCTTGGCAGGGAGAGAGTTCCAAGGGTACTGGTTCTGGAGGACTATAAGCTCACTATTCAGGAAGTCACCATAAGACTACTTATGATAGGACAGATAGGAAGGTCAGGACATGGTAGAAAACAGAATATCATATCCTGACCTTCCTGACCTGGTGAAAGTCTGCCATCTGGTATCTTCCTATTTTAACTATTATTTCCCCTTGCTAATTAGATACTAAGTTCAACTGTTCTACCCTGCAGAAGGAGTCCATGTCTGATCAAAGCCTTTTACATTTTAGTGCCTTAAAGCAAAGTTCCATATACCATTCCTTAGTTTTCTCTTGAAGAAAAGGAATCTTGAAGTCTCTGAAAGAAGGACCCTGTGCCTGGTATTCTGTTTGATCCTGATTCTTGTTTGAGTAATGATTTTCTATTTCTTCTAGAGAAGAGAACAAGAGAAAACAAGAAAAGTCATTTGACTTTTTTAGCTCATTTATGGATATAATTTTCTTTCTCCATTTTTAGAATGGCCACATCTGGTTACTTCCCATGCTCTACTGCCTATTTTCAAATAAAGGTTTGATTTTGGATCATTTTGCCTTAGATAAGAATCTGTGACCCAATCCTAATTAGAGATGGAGACTTGCTGGTGACTCAGCTAAAACAAGGCTATTCATTAGAATACCTGAAATAGTCAACGATTCTTATTGAACACTAGAACTGCAGTCATCAAATACATGATCACAAGGAAGCCATTTACCTTCTAAGAGTCAAAGTTTCTTTAATATAGGGATAATAATATTTGCAGAGTAGATAGAGACCTGTATTCAAATTAGAAAAAAAAATGGCTTCAAATCCTGTCTCTGACACTTATGGTATGTGGTACCCTATATAATTCATTCAATCTTTCAGTGTCCTAGGTAATTCTAAGGTTATAATTTGCAAAGAAGGTGGTAATCTACATCGATAGAGGTGTTTTCTCACTTGAGAAATCAAAGATATACCAAATATTTGCACTGCCTAACTCCTGGAGTTGTGAGGAAAACACTTTACAAAGCATAAAGTGCTATAAAAATATAAGCTTAATTATAGAAATGACGGCAGGTCCCATGATCCTGCCAGATATCATACTATAAGCACAATCCAGGTTCAATGTCAATATATGGGGTAACCTTCGTGAGATGAGATGGCTAAATATATAGCTATTAAAATGAGCAATAGGCAAAGAAACATCTGCTGATATTCAAAATGTCTATCATTAGGGAAATAGTAAAGATCTACTCTAAAAGCATCTGTCAATAGTGGATCCATCCTTCATTGTTCAATAGCTGCCTTTATAGTACTTATTATGTAAGAGCTTTGCCTTCATTGGTAGCTCACTGCCTCCATGATAGTCAAATAATTGACTGAGTCACAAGACAAAATTTGAATCAGCAATTCAGGCTCTCACTCAATAACTTTATAATATCAGTTCACACAATGCTGATAGGGAGAACAATAACTCGATTTTAAGTTGGCATTCTCCTGACCACGGATTTCTAATGACAAGATAATTTCCAATATTTTTAGCATGAAATTTCAGATCTCTACAATCTAGTCCCAATATGTCAATTCAATTAATTCTATTTTGTGATTGCAATAAATTCAAGAAACATTTTCAGTTTTATTTCTTAATACTAGTAGAAACCTTATACTATAGTCATACAAATCTCCTTACTGTTCCTTGATCTTCAATATTTTGAAACCTGTAAAATCAATTACTGTGGGTTCTTTTAGTGACATAAATCACAATCGCATTCTAGATAGTACCAATAATAATAATTAACTCACTTCCATATTTCATCATAAGCTTACAAAGTGATTTACATACATATGTAATCATAACAATCCTATGAAGCAGGTGCTATTACAATTTCTATTTTACAGATGAGAAAAGTAAAACTCAACCATCATATAAGTATAGTACCCAAAAATATTCATTTCCTAGTGACCAAGAAAAAGTAATGAGCCTCTCTGCTTTGATAGGGTTGATAGGTTGATAGAGACAATATATGATATAGGTGAAAGATGCTGGATTTGGATTTGCATTGGATTAAAATATCAGCCTTGCCCCTTATTAACTGTATGACAATATATTGGCAGATCATTTAGCCCCCTTTACATTTCGCTTTGCAAAATTGTAAAGGGCTCTAGACTAAATGACCTCTAAGGTAACTTCCAACTCTAATCTAATTCTATGAACTGATTTGACTAAAAGGTCACCCATACTAGTTGAATGTCATTGTTTCAGATATTTGATTTCTTTGCTCATTTCTTTCTCTTACAATTATTTCTCAAAAATATGTAACCCATGATGCTAGAAATTCTAGTTCACAGTATAATAGCTATCTAGGGGGATTTCATAATATAATTGAGTATATGTGTGTGGGGCTGTGTGTGTGGTTGCATGAGAGGGAGAAGAAGAAGAAAAAAGAATGCTTTTTTTTCCCTGGGTATCTGTGGGATATCATTGTAAAAAATAGAATTGCAGGGGCATTATTGAAATCCTAAACTTGCCCCATCTGTAATAGAAGTCACTGATGGTTTTAGCTTAGAAAGAGACTATTGTAGGATATTTTTTGAAGAGGAAATGAGATTTTACATTCACTTGAGAATAAATTTTGTAAGTTTGAGAATAAATTTTGTAAGTTTAAAATTATATCACTTTCCAGATGAATATGCTGCTTAAAATCAGAATACAGAGATTATCAATCAATCAGAATATGCCAACTATTATGCTTAACACTGGGGATACCAAAAAGGCAAAAAATAGTCCCTGTCCTCAAGGAGCTTAAGTGAGAAAACTCTAGCACAGCAGGTGCCTCAGCAATGTAGATCTCCCAGATAATTTGGAGTGATTGGAATTGTGACGAGTCCAAGTCTTAGAGAAAATATTACATACTAATCATCTCAGTTGTGAAAGCTTTAATTTGGCCTCAAAATCAATTAATCCCCAATATCCTTGTTAAGACACCAAATAAGGGGGGAGTAGAAGTAGCCAGGGATTTTGTTATTCTAATGGATGCCAGAACCAATGAAAGGCACCTTCTGTTCTCCACTCACTCCCTGCTCAGCACTTAAATGATTCTTTGCAACAAAAATTCAGGCTTTGTAATTGTACATTCTGACTGTAAATGAAAAACTTTGTCTTGATAGTAGTTTTCATCAGCTCCACACAAACTAAGCTTTAAAAATATTGTCTCCTCTGCACTATGTAAAGTGCCAACTAACTTGCAATGGAATCTAAAACAGATTTATTTTCATTTTGGTGACCATTAGCTTTGAAAAGATCTGAAATCTTTCTTTTAAATGCCTCTTTCCTGGGTCTCTCCCTCCTCTTTCATGACCAAATAATTGTTTATGCCCTGTGTGCCTCTGTCATGGTCATTAAAATTCGAGGAGAAAAGGTACACCTGAGAATTGCTATAGCTTGTCGATTGGAAGAGATTTGTTTGGGCAAATTACTTTGTTCGGGGTTTACTTGCCTGGGCCCTGACTCTTTCTTGAACTAACATAAAGGGCTTTAAATTGTGTTTTCTTGGAGTATAAGAAGGATGAGGTAAAACAAATAACATGGGAGAAAATTTAAAATCCTTTTCCTCAGAACTTTGTTTCATAAGAATTATTCCTGTTTGGAAATGGCCAAAACAGATACAAGTTTTTTTTTTGTTTGTTTGTTTGTTTGTTTTTTTTTGCTTATTTTGTTTTGGTTGATGATTTCTTACCCTGTGAACTCAGGATGTTGCTTTCCATTTTTGTGGAAATTGGAAAATTTTTTTTTGTTATAGGGGACTTAGAGTCCATAAACATTTTCTGTGAGCCCTTGTTACCGACTTGAGGTTAAAGGCAGTTGTCATAGAATGGAACATGTTCCCTTGAGTTGAAAAATGTCAGGATGCTTTTTTTTTTTTTTTAAGTTTCTTTATTCCATAAATATAAGGATTTTTGTGCCTGGGTGGTAATTCCTTGTCAGCTGAGAAGTACCACTGTAAAAAGCTCTGTTTGTGGAAATAGTGAACTGTCATCCTTTGTTCCATTGGTAGGTGTTCATGAAAATATCACTTGTAGCAGGTGGTGAAAATTAAGGGAAAATGAGCCATTTCCCTGAGGCTTTGTAAGTGATCTCATTGTTTGTGTTCCTCAATTCTGTGAGTCTTGACTTTGCAATTGAATAAATATCAATTTATTGTCTAGGAGCACTCAAAGAATAGAAAGGGGTGGGAAGTGGCTAGAGTACAGTCAAATAATAGAATGAAGGAAGGGGAGAGGTTAAAGAAATGGATACTTATCAGAAGTCTGTTTTTTGGTGTAGTGTTTGTAATAATTCTGAGACTGAACTGGGGCCATATGGTTTTGTGCACAGAGAAAGAACTCTTGACTCTTGTCAATTTTCAGCATCTGGTCCTACTAACAGGAGAAGACTATAATCTCCTTTGTGGTGCAGTTGAAGGAATGCTGAAAAATCTTTTCTATTTAAACATCTCACCCATTGGCCTGCCCCACTGCTTGAAATTCCAGCTGTATAAAATAAGAAAAGAAGGGAATTAAGGCTCCTTTAAAAATAAAGGAAGAAATACAAAGAAGTACAGATGAATGGGATATCTTTGAAAGTTATATGTTGAATTTCTTATAATTTACTAAGAAAAGCAAGCTGGACACAATAGATTTACAATTTTTTCTACAATCCTCTTGGTTTTACTATGTATATAAAATGCTCATTTTTTGAGGCTGAAGTTCAAAACAGCAATAAATTAATTTTTAATTTTAAAAATTCTAGCATCAGGGTGGCAAAATGGTCCAGTGGAAAGTGTTCTGGCTTTAGAGTCAGAGGAATGGAGTTTGAATTCTGCTTTAAATCCTTTACTATCTAGTTTACCTTGGACAATCTACTTATTCCCTCTGAAATATAGATTATATGTAAAATATGAAGGGTGGGCTAAATGTTCTTAAGATGATTTCCTTCTACTTCTGTATCTGAGATCCTATTCTCCTTTAATATATGTGTGTGTGTGTATATATATATATAATATATATATTATTTTTTTCCTGAGGCCATTGGGGTTAAGTGACTTGCCCAGGGTCACACACTTCAGGGCTGGTGCTCTATCCACTGCGCCACCTAGCTGCCCCTATGATTTATTTTTGTTATTCATTTAAAATATATATATTTTTTTGAGTTAGGATCCTATTCTGATAAGATGCTTACTTGGATTTCCCAGGGTTCCTCATGACTAGAGTTTGTCTCAGGCCAACAGCTCTCAGTGATACCTTTCTCACTGCTGGAAATTCCAAGGGAAGGAAGAAGTTGGTCGTGAGGTGACATCTAACTTAAAGGCAGTAATATCGACTTGTATGTTTTAATCCACCTGGAAAGCAACTTTGAGGTAATGTATCATATTATCACATATTAAAATGCAAAAAAAGATTGAGGAATAGCTTGTTAATCTATTTTCATAATATTTCCTTTTTTCACTTAGATGTGTGTTAAAGAAAGGTAAATTTTATTAAAAGGAAGGTAAATTTTATTAAAAGGAAGCTAAATTTTATTGGTCAGTGAGGGAAGCATAAGAATTGAACATTTGGCAGATCTGGGAATGGTTGATTCTATCTTGGCAGTGCAATGGGGAAAGCTAGGAAGCACTGGAGAACTTAGTAGAAGACAAGGATGGCATCAAAGGCAAGCTTTCCCTACATTACCCCTTGCCCAGAGTTTTGCCATATAGTTAGTTGTTATTAATTAGCAAATAGGACAGCTGTATGAGAGAAGTATGAGAAAAGCTGTATGAATAGAGTTACATTATTAATTTAAATAGGAAAAAAAGTCAAAGCCCCTATCCTGTTGATAATGGGGCTATAATAACATGTAGGTCTAGAAAAATTCCAATTCTTAATTTCTGACCAGCTGCTACTCAGTTTCTCCCTGAACTTATTACTACAGTGAATTTGAGTGAAAAGAGTCTTCACCACAGTTCCAAAACACATAACAAAACTGGTTTGATCAATGTGTTGGCCAGATTGCCTCTGGTAAATGAAATTTGTGTATCAGCAGTGGGCCATGGAACCTAAGGGGACTTGGCTCTGTATCCTCATCAGTGATCTGCAGGAATCAGTGCTTTAGGCCAGCAGGATTTTACTATTCAACGTCCCAGAATATTGCCAAGGAAGCTGCACAGAAGAAAGGAAACAGGCAGAGTTCCCAACTGAATTGACCACTAGGACAGTGTCATATAAAATGATGGTTGAGATTGTTCTTAAAGGTTAAGTATGTAAAGGAAATCCTAGAAGCATTAATTAAGCACTTGCTAATGGCGTAATATTGTGCTGTAGACCTGGGGGAATAAAAGGACAAAAATGAAATCTCTTCTGTTCTAAAGGAGCTTATGTTCCTACTGGACTAGGTCTTAGGATTCCTGAATTTGTGATCATGATCATAGATTTTGAGTTGAAAAGTATCTTAGAGGTAACAACACATTCATTTTTACAGATAAGGAACAAGAGGTCTAAAGAGTTTAAATGACTGACCTAATATTATGTAAGTAGTAAGTGATAGAACCAGGACCTGAATACAAATTCATTACTCTTTTTTTGACACTACAATATCTCTGGGGTTTTCTTGGAAAATGAGAACAATATATTTAGTACAGAGACCTAGCATAATGGAACTATGACAGGAACAATGTCTTTGCTCAGCCCAATACACAAATTAGGTTTATTTTTTTCCTCTTAAGAAGGATTAGAACCACCCTTGGAACTAAATTGGTTCAGAGAATTGAAACTTGGGCTCACTTACTTCCTGCCAGAGAGGTGATGAACTTAAAATGCAGAAAAAAATACATTTTCAGGCAGAGCTAATAATTCTGTGTGGCTATCACAGACTAGCTAGACTTGACTCAGATTAGAGGGTGGTGTTCTGGACAAAGCATCTGTGTGATTAAGATTTCATCTTTTTTTTTTTATCATTCAATGGTGGGGAGGTAGTTGGAGAGACAGATTTATAATTATATGTAAAACATTTTTAAAAATTAAAGTAAAACTTTGTACTGTTTGTGTCACTTTTTGATTATCTGAGCATAAAATAGAACAAACAGCTGGAGTCATTGTCTGGTGCTAAGCTGGCATACCATGAATGAGCTCCTAGTTGACTATCCTTTCCTTGCCATAGTAAAATAAATCTTTTGCTAACTCTGAATGACTTATGAATACTTGTTTTCTTTTAATTTTGAATGTAAGTAGCCAGACCAGCCTGAGGGAAGCCAGATCTGTGATAGCCATGTAGAAGCTGAAATAAAAATAATGGTGATGATAGCATACTGCAAGTAGACTTTATTTCTAATGTTTTACTATTTGAGAACAAAAGAAGAGAGCTATATGTGAGAACAGTGATCACAAATGGGAATTAGAATATTGTGAGTAATGAAAAGATATATAATAGCTTAAATTCAAATCTATTTTTGAAGAAAATCTCACATTCATTATTTCCATTTTTTCCCCCAAATAGTTTGATGTTTGACTTATTCCATTAAGTTGGGAATTTCCTGATAAGCTTTTTGATTCTGTGGGGTTCTCTCCATTAGCAGGCAGCTCATCTATTGCCTGTCATCCTTGCTACGTGACCCACCCAGTATTTCTTTCACATGACAAACTGCTTCCAATGAATTCCTCCCATCCCCCATCCTGCTGAGAAATTTCTCATTTGTCATAAGGTCCTACAGAGAGGTTTTGTACATCATTCTTTCTATTGCATGCTGGGTGGCTGCAAGCTTTTACTTTTCACATTTTGTCATGTAGATCATCGCGGACAGCAGCGTGGAGTTAAACATTACTTTACGGATACCTCCTCATCAATCTTTGTTGTATGAATGTGACTGAAACTTGTTGATGTGCAAATACATTCAGAAAATCATGTTTAGGAAAAATAACTTCTGATACCTAACTTGTGATACTGGTAACTGACAGTAGATAACTTCCCATGGTTGATTTGCTGATAATCACTAGTGGTACTCCATGGCTGTATGTCACCTACTGTGGTCTAGTGGTGTACCTGGGAATAAGCACTCATTTTAATATCAGCCCAAGTAAAAAAGTAACATGTAAGGTTAATAGTGATTCAGTGCAATCAAATAAAAATCATTTGGAGATTTTTGTGCTTGGGAGGCATTATCCTTTTCAATGCTTCCCTCTTTGTGTGGAAAGAGTTATATGGAAGTTGATACAGTTCATTGTGAAGGATGAGGGGAAGAATAGAGGTTTTTTTTTTTTTCTCTCATAACGGCATCTCCATTGAAATGGATGGATATACTCTTTTTATGAGAAAATGATATTATCATAAGTAGAATATATGGTACCAGTTGTTAATTCCCAGCAATGCTTATATATTTGCTTTTCCATCCTCACTTTTGTTGCTTTTTGTGGCAAAAAATATTTCACTAGGGCTGTCAGGGGTAGGAGTGCTATCTGTGGTCATGGAACAGAACATACCTCATGAAAGATGGTGGCTGGTGCCTGGGCCAGGGTTATTGACAGCAGTTGTTTTCTTTCCACTCCTTAATAGCTCTGAAATACATTCTAGCATTCTTATTTTGGTTAATGATGTGGTTCTTTTAGCACAAAAAGGATCAGAGTGATCCACATTGTTAACCACCCTGAGAATGATCAGATGCTTCCCAGTAGGGAATGGGAAGACAGCAGCTGCTGCCTATAGCCTTGAGAGGGCACCAACTTCTCTCTTACCCTAGATGTAATTCTAGTAAGTATGAGAAAGTTGAAGGAAATAATGCTTTGCTTTGCTAGTATTTTAGATTCAGGCCTTATATTATTGTCGTTTGGGAATGGTTGGAATATGAGGGGAAAGAACAATTTGTTAGTGCTTCACAGGAGAGTTTGGAAATATTTTAAAAAACTATGTCACTGTGATGGTCCCCCTTTATGTTCTGATGAGCTGCTCACTGCCTATCAATTATGTTATTCTTGAAATCACATAACTATGACACTTAGTGAAAAATGGAAGATAACAAAAAGTATTTCCAAAATCCAAGTGCATCAAGTGATAATAGAGGATGACACTCTAAATCCAGAGGTACTGGGGAAATATGGGATGATTTAGTCTAAAACGTATAAAAGCTTTAGTGCTGTAAAAGTCTGCTGCCTTTAGCAGTGATTCAATTTTAGAACAGAAAAATGATTTGAATGTCATATTCATTTGAGGATACCAGCAGCATTTTTAACCACCAAGATATTTCAAGTAGGGGAATCCCCTTCCTTGTACTACTAATAATAGTAATGATAAATAATCAACATTTTAACTAAGTGATTTAAAGATTACAAAGAATTTTATACATACATTTTCACATTTTCACCTTATGATATAGATGCTATTTTTATTCTTATTTTATAGAGGAGGAAACTGAGGCTCAGAGAGGTTGTGAATTCTCTAGTAAATATCAGTGAGAGGATTCAAATTCAGGTTATCAGGACTACAAATCTACACTTTATACACTAAATCTTGCTACCTGTAATAAAGATATAGAGAGGAAGTACAAGAACCAAGGGGAAAAGGATCATGTGAAAGAAGGATGTTTATCCTCTTTTTTCCCTATTGAAAGATTGTTGGCACAACTCTTGTTTCTCAACAAATCAATAAGCATCTACTAAGAATCTACAATTGTAGTTGTATCCCAACTACATCCTGCTAAAGTACACAATATTTAGCTGAAGTACAAAGCCAAAACCAAAAGGATCCTTCCCCTCAAAGGACCTTATATTCTAACAAAGGAAGTATTATGCACATATAGCACATTGATATTAGTACATCCAATATAATCTTGAAGAAAACTAGAGATTGCATGAGGAGGAATATTCTATGCATGAAAGACAACAAGTACGAAGGTACTAATATGGGAGATGGAGTCTCACATAAGATCAAGAAAGCTGGTGTACCTCAATCCTATGGTCCAAGAAGGACAGCAATGTGGAATAAAACTGGAAAGATTGAAAGGGACCATTGGGAAGAACTTCAAGTGCCAGTGAAATTTATATTTGATCCTGGGGGTTTCTAGTATTTACTGAATTGGGAAGGGAATGAAGTTATTGTGAAACAGAACTGCATTTTAGGAAAATGCCATTGGCTGTGGGGAATATGGATTGAAGTATGGAGATATTTAAGGGAAGATACCCAATTAGGTACTTTAATTAATTTTTTTTAAATTATGGAATAAAATAAGCATTTTTGTAGCGCAATACAATTAAAAAGTGATTGTACATGAAACTGCAAATCTACCGTGCACAACTTGCTATTCCTTTCAAATATGTAACAAAATTATGACATAAATTTCTTTTGTTTCTCCCCTTCTCCACCATAGAGAAGACTGTCATTAGACACAAATGTGTCTATGTGTATGTACACACATAATACATATGCATATAGATGCAGATGGGTGGCTTTGTAAATTATTCTATACAATTTGTAGCAAAAGTCTAATCAGTAATCTAATTAGGTTATTTCTATACTCCAAGTGAAAAGTGATAAGGGCTTGAGTTAGGATTGTATCTGTGAGAGTAGAATAGTAGGCATATGGGATAAATGTTGTGTACATAGAAATAATAAAAGTTGGCATCTGATCAGATGTTTGAAGTGACAAAGAATAAGAAATAGAGGATAATGCCAAGGTTGGGAGCTTGGGTGATTAGAAGGATGGGTTATCTTTGTCACTAATAAAAGCCTTCTAGATTATCTTCAGTTTCCCTTCTCTACTTTTAGCATCTTATCTTCCTCAAGTTTTCTAATGTCCTTAAGCTGACCAGTTCCCTTTTTAAAAAAAAAAGTGATCTCTGCTGCTTTTGGCACATGGTGAATGCAAGATTATCAGTGTCTGAAAAAACTTAGTTAATAATTATATTCAAGTAAGGTTTCAAAATGCTTTTATGTATATTAACTCATTTGATCATCCCAAGAATCTTTATGAATTAGACAAAATATGTATTCCATCCATTTGGATAGCTAAGGAAATTGGGATATAGAAAAGAAAAATGAACTCCCCAAAGTTACATGGGTAGAGAAAGGTAGATCTTGGACTAAAATCAAAATCCATTGTCTCCTAGTTATAAATACTAAACTGAGTGAAAGTTTTAGTCATTCAATAATTTTTCTTTTGGTCTTCATGTTGCAAAATAATTTCATAATCTTTTTTAAAACTGATCAATGAAAAATATTTAAAAGCCTTTTTTCAGACTCAAATCAACTTACCAGGATTATCCCTTTAAAATTAATTAATGATTTATCCTGTCCTAGGTAACATATAATAAAGTAGTTAGAGAAATTAACACTATGAAGGCTAGTGAATGACATTTTTCTTAGGGGTGATGATATCAGTACTTGGTTTGTATTAGGAAGATGTAGAATAGCAAAGGATCATAGAATTCAGAGCTGGAAAAAATCACCTAGTCCAACACCTCTATATCTAAATGAGACAAAATGAATCCAAGAAAGGTTAAGTGGCCTGCTTAAATCTTAAGATCACATTATTAGTAAGTAGCAGATCTAGGATTGTAAATCAAGTTCTTTGACTACAAATCCAATGATTTTTTTGTCACACAACAGAGGAGGGAAAGCTATCAACTTTTTAAAAAATTAAGTTACTACAAAATTTAATTATCATGAAATCTCAGAACACTGGATCCAGTGCAAATGGAAGTACACAAATATTTTCCAAATACAAAAAGAAATTATCTTTAAATTGTCACAGTTCATAGAGTTAGTTGGATAGAATTAGCTTTCATTTTGGAAAAACTGAGTTATTTCTGACTGTTTTGCCTTCTCCTTCCTTTACTTCCTCCCTCTTTTGTTCTCTTTCTCCTCCCTCTCCTTCAGTTCTTTCTTCTTCTTTCCTCCTTCCTCCTTTACTCTCTTCCCCTTTCTCTTAAAAGAATCAAGAAGGAACTGGCCATATTCATTTCCAGATTAAATAAGATAATATTTATAATTTGTTTAACACAGTGCCTGGCACATGACATATTCTTCATAAGTTCAAATTTCTCTCCCTTCCCACTTAGCCTCATTTCCTGTTTGTTTTCTAAATGTTTCAAGAAACAACTAAAGATAATTTAAAGAATAACTCATTTCAGCTGTCTTATGGGAATGAGGGACAATCGAAGAAACAGTAAGGGGTTGCCTCTCAGGTACTATCTTCTGTTGGAAATGTAAATGTGTACAAGAAATAAGCCACCTATCTGTAGAGAAGAGAAAGCAAATAGTAATGGCTCAGATGAATCTATTTGGACACAGGTTTGAGGAGGGATATTCCTCCCATCTTTGAAGGTAAATTTTATAGGTAAAGTCTATGCAGCTACTGAGACTGTGCAAAAGAAAGCTTAAAAATCTAAATTATGTTTTTGAGCTATAGACCTCGAAATTTTTTCCATAGGGTCTTAGGTTAGAAAGCAAGTTCTCTAGGATTTTAATGAGTTTTGACCTGTAGTTGGTCAAAGAGAATGGCAAAATTATAGAGGACAGAGAGCAAGGACAAAGGCAAAAATAATCCCCTGAAATGAGCTCAGAAGATCTTCAGAAAGAGATCTGGGGAAGATAACATTGGAGACCAGGGACCAGTGACTCTGCTAAGAGCAATAGGATGCAAGAGCTATAGGGAACCCACCATGCCATGCTGAGGACCTGTGTGTGGAAGGAAACCATTCTTTCCAGCTTAAGCCCTATCCCAGATAATACTGAGATAGTATAGATCTCTGATATATATCATCAGTGTTCAATGGGTTCTTATGTGAATCAAAGTAGTTTCAATAGATGTAAATACAATTATTTTAAGCCTTCAAGCAAGGAGGACTCTCTTTGAGATTTGCCAGCTATTGGAATTCTCAGAACATTCTAATAAGTAAAAGAAGTCAGAAGTGAAAATCCATACAATGCCTTTTATGTCAGGAGATGCCCCCTGCCACATAATTTCTAACTCATCTTAAAGCGTTTACTCCTAGTAATCTAGAGTTGACTGATGCAAGATAAATACCTAAGGTAAGTAAGCATAAATAACAATTAGGCAGTGCAGTGGATAAAATACCAGTCCTGGACTCAAGAAGACTCATCTTCCTGTGTTCAAATCTGTCTTGAGATACTTTCTAGTTGTGTAATCCTGGGCAAGTCATAAAACCTTTTTTGCCTTAATTTACTCAGCTAGAAAAGGAAATGCAAATGATTCCAATATCTTTTCCAGAAAATCCTAAATGGGTCATGAAGAGTCATACATGACTGAAATGATTGAACAACAACAAAAAATAAGTGTAAATTCTGCTTTAATGTTAAGAACTGTCTCCTATATTGTTCTTGGGCTTCTGTGTTCCCCCTCCCTTTTTATCTTTCATAGTTACATGCAGAATTGAGAATTTGTTAGACAGCTTCACATTTCTTGGTTATTAGTCCTCAGTGATGCCTTATTGTCTTCCTTCTCTCACCTGGCAACCCTGAATAAGTGGAATGGAGCTTTTCCTGTTACCAGTATTGTTATGATAAATTATAGAGCCTGCATGAATTCAGATGTCAAAGGAGAACTCTGATACCTCAGAATTAATTGGTATATTTCTCTCTAGTTGTAACTACAACAGAATGAGTCATTCACATCAGTCTGAGACCAACAGAAAAAAAAATCTGATAAGTACTACTGATAAGACATATGTCTAAAATGGAGCTCATCATCTTTCCCCTAAGCCTCCAGCTCCTTCTAACTTCACTGTTTGTCAGTCTTGCCACCATTCTCCCTTGTTTGAAACTTTAATATTATATTTGACTTTTTTTTTCTCCCTGACCTCTCATGCCCAATCAAATAACATGTCCTGCTAATTCTACTTTCACAACTTCTGTGACATGTGTCTCTTCCTCTCTATTTTTGTTGCCACAGCTCTAATACAAGACCTCATTACCACCCACCTGAACAGCTGTAATAACTTCCCGACAAATTTTCCCAAGTCTATTTGAATCTATCCTTCCCACTGCTATCAGAATAATTTTCCTCATGCATAAATCCAGTCTTATCCTGTGCTCTTCAATGAATCCTTATCACCTGTTGAATGCACTTCCATGTTATACACCAAATTTTCTCTGTTCTACACTTAGAAACCTCTTCGGTCTAAAATTCACACATTCAAAGTATTTTCTACTTCTACGACCTTTCCCTTGGATTGAATAGTTTTTTTTTTTTTTCTAGGACTTCAATTTAGGAAGAGTGACCAGGCCATTCATGTCTCATTCCTCTTCATGCTGTACTCTGGACTTTTTCTACTATGTACCAACTCTGAATACCTTCATCTTACCTTTTCAGCTTCCTTTTATGTATTGTCTTTATCCATTAGAATGTAAGCTCCTTGGGAGCAGAAATGATCTTTCTCTTTGTATTTATATTCTTAACACTTAGCACATTTCCTGATATAGAATCAGCACTTAATAAATGGTTGACTGATTGAAATTCATGAAATTCAATTAAGATCCCTGATGTAGACTAGGTCTGACTCAAGACAGTCTGGTAGTTCAGATCTGAAAATAGGAAAAACTGAGACACTTTGTAAACTTTCTAACAGTAAATAAAAGGTGATTTCCTTAGTCATGGTGTGTAAAGGATTCTCAGCAAGAATATAGTACTAATTCATCTGGACATAGCCCTCCTCTTCTCCATATAGAAATACATTTGTTAGCAGGGTTTGAAGACTCTAAGTATCAATGAGACATCTCCTATGTCTGAGGGTTACAGAATCCTAATGAGCTGGTTTTCTCTATATCTTAGGCTTGTGGCATCAAACACAAATAAAAATAGCTCACTGCAGGCTGCATATTGATTTGAAGATTCTAAGTAAACAATTGTTATGTTGTATTTTGTTTTTCCTTATTTTGTTAAACATTTTTCAAATATATTTTAATATGGTTCTGACGTTACTCAGGAGTTTTGCTTTAGCCACTTATTTGATACTTGTGCCTTAGACAATAGGAGATTGATGGCATATAACTAAACCCTTTGGACCAATCACATCTAAAGGACAATTGTCATGTCTTTAGAGGAAAAAATCCTAGTCTATGTCCATTCCTTCCCTCCAGACTCAGAGGAAGAGATACCTCTCTTTCTTGACAAAGCTAATCCTTCTTCTTATACTTTTTATCTTATCCTTTCCTTAGTCCTCTGTGACTTTTCTGAATCAACCTCTCTCTTTGATGAATCTTTATTTTTTTGCTTTTTTATTATATGAATGAGGTATCCTCTCTAGATAGGGTGAATGAGAGGCAAAATGGTAAATATTATGGGAAGAGTTGTGACTTTGAAGTCAGGACTTCTTACTCCTATCCCAACTTTGGTACTTACTATTCCTGTGACAATGGTCACTTACCCTCTTTCGGACTCCATTTCCTCATCTGGAAAATTCAGTTAAACTCAATGGCCTATAAAAGTCTCTTCTGATTCTAAAACTATGATTGAAATGTAAAGAAAAAATATTGCTGAGGAGAGATGACAGGGAGACATCTGGAAATCTTAATAAAGAACAAGACTCCTTGTTAATTAATTATATATTATTTAATTATATACATTAACTAATCCTCCTTGCTCAGTGTGTTGAGTGACAACAGACAAGATACTACAGGAAGAAAAACCAGTCTGGAAAAGGTAACCACAGATATAGCATCTTTAGGACAGTGCCAATGTTTCATGATAGCAAGACAATGGAAGAAGTGGGAAAGGAAATTCTATTAACATAAAGGGTATATTATTAACATTAAAGGTAAAAATAAAATGGAATAGGGAATAGGGGCAGTGCTTACATGGGTGGGAATGAGGGAACAGGAAAAGATGCAAAGAAAGAAATTTTCCATGTAGGCAACCTATTGCAATGATTCTCTGAGAACCTAACTAGAGAAAATTTGCTAACCACAGAAAGTAAAAGGCAGTAGATGTTATTAATTTTCTAGTACCAATCTTATTATTTCTCATTATCATATCCAAGAAGAAGCAAAAAGGAGGGGGCAGTCAGATAGCAAAATTTTGTCTGTGGACCTCTATGGAACTGATGGAAGCTGGGGTCACTGGATGAAAGAATACATTGTGAGGACAAAGGTATAAGAAGACTGGAAGCTATGTTATAAAGCAAAGGGATTTGTGTGTGATCCTAGTGAGAGTGTCTTGGAATGTTGTAATTCTGTGTAGGGGGAACAACATGGTTAGACCTGGTGTTTGATGGAGATTGGACTAGAATGGAGAAAACTATGAGACTCACCATAAGGCTATTGCAATGATCCAAGGCTGAGGTGATGGAGGTCTGCAGTTACATTGTCAAGTGGGAAGAAGGGATGTATTTGAGAGATGTTATAAAATCAACAGGACATGCAACAGATTGAACAAGAGGAAGTGAAGAATCAAGGACATGTGTGTTCTAATCCTGGGGGACTGAAAGGATGTTGCTGTCCTCTGTCTAATAGGAAAGATCATAAGCTGGAGGATTTATAGGAAAAGATAAATTCAGCTTAGGAAATATGTTGTTTTTCATCTAGCTGAACATCCCAAGTATAGATATCTGAAAGGAAGTTGGAAATGTAAGGTTGAGAGTCAGCAGAGAAATTAGGACAGGATAGTTAGATTTGAAGATCATCAATGTACAGATTATAATCAAATCCATGGGAGCCAATAAAAGCACCAAGAGAAGTAGCATAGAGGGAGAAGTGAAGAGAGCCCAAAAAAGAACTGTAGAACAAGTGATTAGAGGTCATGATCTGGAAGAGGATTCAGCAAAGGAGACAAAGAATTTAGCACTGAGTAGGTGTTTATATACATAACATGTTGATTGAATACATAAAGAGATCTTTCTAGTGCCTGTGAGGGTGGAGTCACAGCTTAGTCACACAAAATCCCTTGAAAAGTAGTGAAGTAACCTCTGATACAAGGGCAGTCATCACCTCTTTTACATTTCTCTTTTAGTTTACCTTTTGGAGATGGTGCCCTTGTCTATGACAACTTCTCTCTCCTCTTCCCTCCTTTTCATTTTATTGAAATAACAGGCAGAAAGATCAGAATTCTGCCCATATTCCTAGAAATCTGACAGAAGTATCTGTGAGGGATGAATAAATAGGACTTCTCTCTTATTCCATACTTCAACATTTTCTTCCTTGTTCTAGTTTTTGTGAGCCTTTATGAGTGTTCAAACCGTGCCCTGGGAACCAATATCCAGTCATCCCTTCTTCAGTATGGAGATACATTGTTCCAGGCTCTGAGGTAATATGAGGATATCAAATAGGAAGAATAAATAATTAGATTCCCAGAACATAAAAGATAATCTTTGGCTTTGCTTTCTAGTGTCAGATCACGGACTAAAATATTTTCCACTAAATTTAACATCAATTAATGGAAAACAACAACAACAATACATAAACAATAAATCATTTCAAACATCCTATGTTATTCTCCTACCATCTTTAACTTAGTCTGTCTTAGGAGTTTTTAATATGAGGTCTGTGAACTTGTCTTTCTTTAACAAGTTGAACACTATTTTGGCTTCTTTTGCTGTGCTATGTATGTTATGGATTTAGAAAGATGATTTTGGGAAGTGGTCTATAGGCTTTGCCAGATGGCCAGAGAAGTCCATGAAATAGAAAAGATTAAAACCTTCTGCTCACTGGTTTGTATGCAAAGCTATGGAAAACATTTAGCACAGTACATAGCACATAATATGTGCTTAATAAATATTTATTAAGTTGAATTATTGAATTGAAGTATTGATTTTGTACTATTCTACACCATCTAGGGCATCAACCTAACTCTACTTCTCACCTAACAAAATTCTGAAAGAAAGTTATAAAGTATATTCTTCATTTCTAAATAAAATATAAAACAGAAGTGGGAGGGGAGAAATAGCAGGATTGTATTAATGAACCATGAAAAACACAGTGCTACTTTATGACAACTCTTGGTATTTGTCCTCGTTTTTAGAATTTCCTCCTGCTGCTTTTACCATCACTCTCCATTTGTTTTTGACAAGGTTCATAGAACAGGAGAGAAGAAAAAGAAGTGGGAGAGAGAGAGCAGAGAATTCATTAAAGAAAAAAGAAAAACAAATACCACCATCATCAAAACAACAAGCCCAGAACAACAAAAAAGCTTAAATTAAAATAATTGACATCATCCAACTTTGGATGTCATACCATTTTTCAAACTATAGTTTTCTCACATAATTATATTCTTCTTCAGTGAATTCATTTGGACTCAACTAGAGAATATTACAAGAATTTTGGAGGTGGTGGATTTTTGGATTACTAGGTGCCACAGGTATCAATCACCATTTTGGTTAGAAGAGACTAAAAAGAGAAAGTCTGGCTTTCTTCTTGGAAATTAACAGAATAATTCTACAAAACACTTTTGTAATTCATGCACACATACATATACATGCTCTATGCCTGAAACCACATAAAATTGGCTTAATTTAATAAAATTTTAAAAATCTCGCTACAATTTGTTCTAATCCTGGGGGACTGAAAGGATGTTACTGGGAACAAAGAAACATTATCTCATTCAACTTCAAGAAGACTATCTTGGATCCTGATTCCACAGTACTTTAAAGACATAATTTGTGATCACTCATACTCAAAGGCAGCTCTCTCTAAATGCATCATTATCAAATGGTGAGTGTAAAAGCCAATAGAGGAACCTGCAACATTATGTCCCAGAGTGCCCTTTTCTGTAGTATCCACTTCACTTAAGGGCTTTCTATGTAGCTGCAATGATGCTACAAATATTTGCCTTCAAAGAATTTATTTTCTAGTTGGGAAATAGTGGATGGGGCAGGTGATCTGCATGCAAAACAGTCAAAGATCAATAGAAGCTATTTATAAACTCCAATAAGGACAGTAACTCATATCTTACCTAAACTTTGGATCCCTCCAGCGCCTAGCAGTGAACTGAATAATTGAGGTGCCAGTTGTTTATTGAGGCAAAGTATCTGGAGCACAGAAACTGATAGTTTCATTGTGTTCTACAGAGGTCAGTATGTATTTGAAATATTTTGTTCACTTCTGAGTATCACATTTTAAGAGAGCAATAGCAAGCTGGAGAAGATCCTGAATGATGATGGAGGGTCTTAAGCTCATCTCTTCTGAGGGTAACTTACAGAAATTATGGAGGCTTGGGTTGGAAAAGGAAACTGTCTTTAGGAATTTGAAAGATTGTCTTGTGAAAAAATTATTACACTTATTCTACTTGATATAAGGGAACAAACTTGGAGCCCTGGGTAGAAAAGTCAGAAAAATAGATTTAGGCCAAATGTAAGGAAAACAAACTTTCCTAATAATTCAAACTGTTAGTAAGCTGTATGAGACTTGTTTAGTTAGGCCTTGGACTATGAGACCTATGAGATTCTATAAATAAAAGTATGAAATAAGTGAATAAAGACACTTGTTCTTTGGAAGAGAATCATGTTGACTCATAAATGCCATGCAAATCAGTCCCCAAAACCCCAGTGGGAAGCTTAGAAATGGATAATTGTTTCTCTCTTGAAATTTCTTGGGGATAGAAAGTTTTAAAATGAAATTGATTGAAAAATAGAAAGAAATAACAATTTATTATAAGGGGAGCTTTTTGTAGGAGGAGGGAGACTGCAGAAGAAAGTTAAGAAGGGCACATAAATAGCCAGGGCAGCATTGGAACTACTGAGTTAAATTTAATATGTATATTTTAAAGAACTTTCTGTGATGAAGATTCATGGTTTCATATACAATTTTCTTTTTTTGTTGTTGTTTTCCTTTCTATATGAGAATGTTCATATTTTTCATGTTCATAATAAAATAAGAAACTAAACACAGTTAAAATGAAATTATAACTTGAAGGAAGGTATTTTGTTTGAAAAGAAGGAAGACTTACCTATTTAGCAGGATGTGTTATAAGATGTGGAGATTGAGGAAATATAAATTCAAATGTCATCCAAGAAAGAATTAAGAATTTTATAAAATAGCAAAATCTGAATTTTCTCAACCAAACATGAATTTTGCTGTCTTTTCCTAAGCTTTCCTAGGGAAAAATTGCAAATATCATGAAAACTGACATAAGAGATGGTGTTTAAAATTTCAGAAAAAAAAAGTGTTGCCTATGCAGTAGTGCAAAAGCAGTGAGGGAGAACAGTTGAGCAGGCAAAAATACCATTATCATTTGAGCTGAAGCCTTTGAATGAAGCCTTGGGCACATTGATGGTTAAGATTCAATTTGGAATCCTTAGTAAATAATACATTAGACAAATTTTTAAAGGGGGATACCCTATCTGGCCCTAATATTGAGAATAGGGATGGTTCCCTTTTAATGCTCTGAGATATACAGACTATAAGAAGGCCATTGAGTCAGTCCCCAAGCAACATTATGCCAGTGCTTCTTCAGAATGGGGGTGCTGTATTGGGGGAAGGAGTGGGGGACATTGGTCTTAATAGCCATGTATATACCAATGGTTGCAGTGGTTCTCAAAGTATGGTCTAGAGAATCCTGGGGATCTCTGAAACCCTTTTAGAGGGTCTACAAATTCAAAACTAGTTTTTATTTCCAATATGATAAATGTCTATAAATATAATCCAGATAAACAAAAATGCTTTGGAGAGATCCTCAATAATTTTTAATAGGATAAAGATAGGAATTGCTGTAGTCCTGTAGACTATAGGATATTATGTGACATATACCTTATATATACTATATGCCTTAACACATATATGTTAATATAAATGCATAGAAATGTAAGTTGTGTAACTAGGGGAAAAGTACAAATAATTTGAAGGATTGTCATTTATATACATGACTCCATAGGATGTTAAGTAGATTTTATAGGTGTCCCCAAAACTGTTTAAAGTTTTGATTGCTTAAAACCACTGTAAGATATTTTAAGATACCCTATACATAATGGTGAGTTTAGAGATAGGCTGTCCTGAATTCAAATCCCACCTGTGACATTTAAAAGTTATATGATCATGGATGTCACTTAATCTCTTTGAACCTCTCTTTGATCATCTTTAAAATGGGGTTTATAATTGCTGTAGGACTGGCTGAGATGCATAACCTCTGAGGTTTTTTCACAGGGTTGTTACACAGTTCAAGTAAGATTATCAAATAATCTCCAAGCCTTAAAGTGCTATGTAAAAGTTACCTATGAGAGGCTGCTTGGTGTAGTAAAGAAAAGGCTATATTTGTGGTAAAAAAAAACATCTGCCTGAGAGCACCAATCTAGAAACTATGTGACCATGGGCAAGTTTTTTGAACTGTTTTGGCTCTAGCAACTTCTATCTCATAAGGTCATTATAAATGAAATAATACATTACATATCACTATTATGATCATGTGGAGAAGGGAATGACAAAGCGCTCCAGTCTCTTTGCCAAGAAAACTCCAAATGAGGTCACAATGGATCAAACACAACTGAAGTGACTGAACAACAACAATGACATCGTGATGATTAGAATCAGTTAGTCAATAATCATTTATGCAGCATTTATTACATGCCAAGGAATCCAAACAAAGCAAAAAGCACACCCTTGTCTTAAGAAATTTGCATTTGAATGGTGAAGGTAACATGAAAACCATCATGTACATACAAGACACATATAATGTAAGTGAGTAATAATGTCAGAAGAAAACCCCTAGCATAGGACTAAGGAGGAGGGACAGTGAAGTAAAAACTTCTTGCAGAAGTTGGGTTTGAGCTGATTGAGCTGTCTTTTTTTTTTTAATTAATTTTGCTTTTTAGGGGGTTACATTTTAAGAAATTCTGAAACATCTCCCTCTCTCCCTCCACACCTTATACCCTAGAAAAGACCACCATTTGACACAAATTTATAAACATATGTAAACCCCATATTTTTAATTATCAGTTCTTTCTCTGGAGGTGGATAACAACTTCCTTCAGAGGCTTTTGAATATTTATAGTACTCTGAATAACTTGATTGTTCACAGTTATTCTTTGAAAAATATTGCTCTTACTGCTACGATTACTGCATAATGTTCTTTTGGTCTTTGAGATGACTTGAAGGAAACAAGAGAAGAGAAAAAGAGCACTGGGAGTGGAGAAGGAAATGGAGGTAGAAAATAAAAGTATGTTGTGTGAGATCCAGCATGTAGGACAATGTTGGGATGCAAAGTACTTGGAGGAGAGTAAAGTATATGGATACTGGAAAGATAGGAAGGGCACACATGGTGAAGAGTTTCAAAAGCTAACTAGTGTATTTTATATTAAATCCTTGGGGTAATAAGTAGGAAGCCACTGAAGTTTGTTGAGCAGGAGTATGATATGGTCAGACATGCACTTTAGAGACATAGAAAGAAAACTCTGTGTAAAGATGTATTGTGTAAATACATCTGTGTAAAGGATGAATTAGAAGTGGAGGTTGGCAGAAAGCTTGAGAAAGAGAGACGAACCAGAATACCATTGTAAGTAGTCCAAGTATGAAACTATGAGAGCCTGGTCTATGATTGTTGCTGTATGAATTGAGAGGGATATTATGAAGATTTAATGATAAGATATGGCAAAAGATTGTATATATATGGAAAGAGAAAGTGAGAATATACCAGTTTCAATGTGAACCTGGGTGACTTGAAGGATGGTAGACTCCTCATATGTTAAAGGGCAAGTGGGAATAAGGGAAGACTTGGGGAGGAAAGAAAATGAGTCTGGTTGAATTTATCCCACTCAATCTGTATTATACTGGCATAAAATAGTGATCTCAGTGTCATTGCAAATATCCAAATAGAGGTTTGCATGGACCTGTGCCCAGGATATTATAGAAAGAGTTTATGCAATGGCTTAAACTAAATGACCTTTGAGTCTTCTAACCCTGAGATGTTAAGTGTATTATTTCAATATTGACTGATTAGAAGACTCAAAACTAATTGAATATGATGTAAAAATTGCCCCGGAGTAAAATTTTAAAACCTGTGTACCTATTTTAAACTAATTGTAATACTGAAAAGCATTTTATGAACTAATTTACACTAAATTGTCAATGATTACTAATGGCTAAATTTGTTTTCTCTCATAAAGATATTTATATTTTATGAGAGGAGAATTCCTAACACCAAAGATAAAATTTAGATGTGACAATTTTAGGTATCATTTTTTTGGGGGAGAATTATTTTTAAGAGTAGGAATCCTTGCAGATGTCCTGAGGATCACAACAGTTTTCCATGTGACTAGTCATTTATGGAACTATCCAGCTAATTAACATTTCCAAATTTACTGCTCTATTTGTCCTTTTGCCCAGAGGATTTATATTCATTGTGAAAGACACTGTATCATCAGTGGTGACTAACAAGATATGATACAATGCCAATATTTTAATCAGGGTTTAGGGACTATTCTTGCTGAGTAGCAGAAAATGCACTTCTTCTTAAAATCAAATTTTCATTTGTTTCCTCATTTGCATCTCACTTTAAAGAGAAACGACATTTTTAAAGTGAGTAATAATTAATCTTTGAAAACACTAAGATTGGTTGGCTTAAATATCCAGTGTATACACAGGTTAAGCAATGGTCTTTAGAGCACCATTGGGGGATGTGTGGAGAACTCTGCAGGGGGATTTTGAATGACAAGCTGAAAAATATCAGCACTAGCATTCAGATGAGATGGTATTAAGCTATATACCAGTTCAGCTCTGAGGCTGGTAGAATAGGTGTTGAGATCAGTACAATTCAAAACAGATGTTGAGATCAGTGCCTCCTTGGTAATCCTTGGGAGGCTGTGTAGGCAAAATAAGTAACAACATGTAGAAAATTACTCTTTCTATGTTTTGTAATAATTTCATGGCCACTTTAGCTCGACTACCTGACCAATCTAACTGATTATTTATAAATGAATTCATAGAGATGAATTGAGAAAATCAGAGAATCTGATAAGCCAAGATTCATTTATTGGATGGATACTGTCAATAATTTAATATTTTCACTGGAAGGAGATTTTCAATAGTAATTTATTAATCTGATTGTCTAGCATAATTTGATGTCCTTTCCCAGATATCCAAAAAGCAGAAGAACTAATTCCTGCCTTTAAGGAATAGTTGGGAGGAAATAATATCTAGAAATGGAGATCATTTCCAAGCAATATGTGACCAAGTGCTAAATAGTATGCCACAAAAATTTTGAGATGAGTAGGTCCTAGATTGGAACTAGAGATAAGTTTTAAGATTAAACTGAAGTGATCAGATTGTAAAGAAGGAGAGACAAAAAATTCACTCTCCATCCCCACCCCTCTCATATATCTCACATAAATGTTATGAAGAATCAATTTCTACTTGAACTGTATTTTCTAAACTATCTCCCATCAAACAATGCCCTTATAACTAGGAATGACTTAAGTCCTAATGAAAGTTAATGAAATATCCACCATGAGCCACTTCAATTCCTACCTTCCAATATACATTAGATCAAGTACATTTATTATATGGGTAAAACCAAATAGCTTGTTCTGTACTTTCAAGGCAATGTGGGGAAGAATTTAAGGTTTTGAAAAAGAAAATGTTTCCTACGAGTAATTTCAGCAAATGGAGGTGAAATTAAAGCTGAGTTCTAAGAAAAGCAAAAAATGTCCAAACATCATGGAATAAAATCAAATTAAAAGTCTTTTTAGACCAATGAAGTGCTATTCTTTAGGTAAGATTTCCAGATCAAGGGCTCCTTGTTGTTAATGTATCACTTCCAGGTGGTCTCTTACCAGTTTTCTTATTTCTTACTTACTATTCTCTACTTACTTTAATTTCTCATTTGGGGGCTTTCTGTTCCTCCTCCCCAATAATCCACTACTTGAATAGAACATGTTGAGATCAGAATAGAACATACTCAATTGAACATGCAGAGATCATCTAGGGATAAAAATGATCAGTGCAAATCAGGAGAGCATATCAGTAAATTATATATTTTAATTGTATTTATTTTATTAATTGTATTAATTTGTGTTTTTTTGTATGTTACTCATATACATTATACATTTATTTTTTCTCTTAAAAATAAAAACATAAGCTCTTTTTTTTCCCCTGAGGCAATTGGGGTTGTGACTTGCCCAGGGTCACACAGTTAGGAAGTATTAAGTGTCTGAGGCCAGATTAAACATAAGCTTTTATTGCTATTTCCTATTTCCTATTTCACCACATTATTCCACGTATCCTTCCTTCAGCCCCTAGGAGAGAGCCATCTTATATGACAAATAATAGTTTTTTGGAGAGGAAAAAAAAAAAGCCTGTACAACTGTTTGATACATTGAAAAAGTCTGAAAACATGTATAATATATATTAATTGTAGACCTCTTACATCTAGGAAGGGATAGTTTTTGGCATATCATTCTTTCCAATTACATTATTGTAGTTAATGTGTATATTATTCTTGGCTTTCTTATTTCACGCTGCATCATTTCACGTAGATCTTTCCATGCTTCTCTTTATTACAAAAATAATTTCTTATAGCATAATGATATTCTATTATGTTCACGTAATGCCTTTTTTAGTTGTTCCCCAATTGTTGGGCATCTACCTTGTTTCCAATTTTTACTATCACAATAAGTGCTGCTATAAATATTTTGAAATACATGATGACCTTTGTCCTTATCAATAAACTCAATAATTGTTATGGGCCAGAGCTCTGAAACAAGGATTCTTACACAAGGGGTTAAATCAATGGAATTGATAAAAATAATGGTTTTCTAGTTTAGCATGGTGCTCAATAGTTCTCTAGTTCAGTACATGTAGTTAGTACTTAATATAGTTCCACAAGATTCACACCTGATAATGGAGTATATAACAGCCAGCAAGTACTGGACAAGATTCATTCCATCTTCAGTCAGGCTTTGGTGACTCTCCTGGGGGACTGAGAGACTCAGAGACAGAACCAGAGAAGACAAGCAGACTGGAGGCAGGAGCTCAAGCTCTCAGAGCCAAGGAGAGAGAGATTCATTTCCATCTTCATCAGCCTTGTGGTGGCTATCCTGTCCTTTTGCATTTTTTCCACTGAAAGCAAGTCCCCTCTGAAGGCCACAAAAAAGCTAGCTGAGCATCAGGAGAAGGAGACAATAAAGACTTTCAGACTTTAACACCTGACTATTCTTGTGGTGATTACTCTGACTAAAAAGAAGGCTGCTCCAGAGACCTCCAGAAAACCAAACAAGAACACTACAAGTAATAGAGTCTTTGGATCAAAGATTATGGGCAGTTTATTCTTGATTTATATAATTCCAGACTACTTTCTGAAATGGTCACATAATTTTACAGCTCCACCAACAATGTATTAGTGTTTCTTATATTTCCACAACAATGAATGACTTGCATTTGTAATTTTTGTCAATTTTCAGCATGTGGCATGAAACCTTAGGGTGATTTTGATTTGTATTTCTTTCATCATTAGTGATTTGGATTATTTTTCATATAATTGAATAATTTATTTCTTCTTTGGAAAACTGTTCACATTATTTGCCCATTCACCTATTAAGAAATGGCAATTATATAGTATTAATTGCTTTAAAATCTACCATACCAAGTCCTTTTCAGAAAAAAAAATTGATACAAAGATTTTTTTTTTTCCCATTTGACTATCATTAATGTTATCTGTTCAGAAGCAAGGTCTGTTTTCTGCTACAAGCAAAGTATTATGTTCTTCAGTTATTTTCATTATTTTTAAGGTAATTCTGTTCTCACTAGCTGTCTTCCCTCATCCCTTTCCCTATTCTCTTTTGATATTCATTTCCTGTAATGTTCTTTTGTTTCAGTTTCCTTGGGATCTCTGGGAGGAGCTATCTTTTCAGTTCAGTAATCACTAGAAGAGTAGCCAGGGGTTAAAGTCCAAATCCTTTATTGTCTCCTTCAAAGTCTTGTCTCCTTTCCTGGGGCCCAGTTAGCTTTCTTAAAGGCCTTTTGGAGTCTTGGTTTCAAGAAACTAAGGAGGAAAGCCTGCTACCAAGGTGGTGTGAGATGGAATGAATGAATTTAATTCCAAGGGCTTATGCTCCAGCCTCCAGCCTTCTGTCTACTTGTCTTCTCTGGCTCTGAGAGCTTCTCCTCTGTGTCTCTCAGTTCCTGCTTATATGCTCCACCCAGAGTATACACCAATCATTATATCACTATGAAACCATTATTTGTTGTAGGGTTAAATCAATCACACTGAACTACGCTAAACCAGATAATCATTGTCTCTATCAATTCCACTTAGTACCTTGTAAGCATTCTTTATTTCAAGTTCAGAGTTATGGCCCTTAACAATTTCCCTTTAGGTTTTGCTTATTATTTCCTTTCCTGCTTTTTTTTTTTTTTTCTGGATATATAAATTTCTCTCCTTTTCCCCCCACTCAATCAAGTAGATTCCTACTTCTCTCCTCCCTTTCAGTCAATTACTGCTCTTTAGTTTTGAGATTTCATTTCTGGCACCCTTGCCAAACAGGATTCCTTTCATTCTCTTCATTATCCATTTAAAAAAGTTTTCTCTAGATCCATATTCTTTAATTCACAACTCCTATAAGTATCTGCCCCCTTTCTCTTTTCTCTGTATTATTCATGTAATCAAACCATTCATTCTAAGTTCTCCCCTCTACTTACTTTTTGCCCCTACCTTGTAGGGTTTTCCCAATATAGTGCCCTTTTCCATTGTGCCTCATTTCCAGAGCAATGACAATTATTGCTGGTGTCAGAAAGGACAGTATCCCATGCAATCTACCACTGATCCATCCCCTTTCATTGACTTTTCCGCCTTACATTTTCCTGTAAATCTCAATATCTTTTATACCTCCAGTTGCCAGTTGTTCCTAGGGATTTCAACTTCCCCTCTCCCAGGATAAATAAATTTTTCAAATATCACCCCCTCCATGCTACTCTATGTTTCATCCAGTGTAACCTTTCATATCTCTTCAGCAACGAACTCTTCAAACATAGGAATATTCATCAGTGGAATCTCCTCTCTCATGTAAAGTCTTCTTGTGTTTTCGTCCTTTTTCAGGTTCTTCCCCTTCCTCTCCCCAGACTTCAGAAATCATCTTCCCATTATTGTTAGTCCTTGATTTGACTATGATGAATCATTCATTCCTCTCTATCCCCCTGCTCCCCTCCTTTTCTCTCTATCCTTCTGATTTGTAATGTAGTCTCACAAAAGAAGCCCTTACTTGTAGGTAATGTGTCACCATAAAACCCTACCTTACCTCTTCACTTTTACCTTTACCAGCTCTGGAGAAAGTGAGACCAGTGACTCTAAACAGTTCTCTCACTTAAATCAAATTCACTTTCATGTCATGGCACCACTTCACTGGCGTCATGGTCCCTTTTGAGAATGAAGAACAAACAATCACAATCTCTATAAGATTTCAAGTTTTATCTCTATTTCTTTGTGTACATTTAGAAAGAAATCTCTTTATTGTCATTCTATTACTATTATCATCCTTGCCTGAGGTATTTATTCTCTCCTCTTGCATTTCTGTTGTGTGTGGGGTTTGAGAGGCAAATAATCTCTTCAATTCTACTTTACTTTCTAAAAAACATTTCAAACTCATATATATATATATATATATATATATATATATATATATATATATATATAACATTCATCTTTGTCCTATATGCATACTTCTATACAGCATCTACAAGAAACTTTGTGGATTTATGGATAGGACACCCTGGCCTGCATCCCGAGCTCCATTATTCTTCAAAACACATTATTCCACTCCCTCCTCCTTTTTCTAGTGGGTATAGAATAGTCTTGCATTATTTGAATGTCTTTTCTTTTGTATTCCAAAATCTTTCTCCTGATGCTTGCTATTTCTGAATCAAATTATTAAATTTAACCATTATGTATATTGGAATTTGCAGCCTAGTTACCCTCTCTCCCTTCCCTCCAGAGGCAATCTATGAATTCTTTCAAGTGAGATTTCATTTTCTGTTTAGAAATTCTGGATAGCATTCTTCTACTATTTTCTTCATTCTGGTGCTAAGACTTTTTTTCCTGTCATATTTTTCTGGAGGACCTATGATCCTAAGTTGTTCTTGTGGATGCTGTATAGAAGTTCAATATGTTTTGCTTACACAAGAGCCATATTTTAGTAATAATAGTTTTTGATTTTCTTCTAGGTTGCTCCTTATTTTTATGTATTTGTGCTCCCAATCTATTATTCTGTCTTTTGTTTCTTTGGTGAGGCTTACCATTCCAGATTCAGATATTCTATTCTGTTTATTTCTCTTTTAAGGAACATAGGAACAAAGTATTGTGTCCTCAAGTTCTCAAATTCCACAGGGTCTTCTATCTCACTGAGCATTGGATCATATTCTTTCATTTTGCCTTTATTCATTTTGTATTAATTTACAAATGCCTGAACTCATTTATTGGACCTGGAGGCCATATTTTCTTATGTTAATGTTTTTTGTATTGATTTATCTGTTTCTATTCAAGGTCTTTGAGGTTTTTTTTTCCCCTGAAATCTTTGGTACTTTCAGTTTTTCCTTCTTCCTGCCTTTATTTTCTTTATCACTTATTTCCTGACTCCCTTCCTTCTGATTGTGGTTTCCTTGAGGGCTGTATCACAAAGTATTTTAGCCTCTTCCCTAGATGGGCATTTCATGGTAAAGCCCAAATATTTGACCCAACCTACCTTCAGGTTGTTAGAACTGGCCATTGCACTTGACGCAGTGTTCTGTCCCTCAAGCTTGGTGGAGAGCTGCATAGCATCCTTCATTCAGGATCCTGGTCCTATTAACCTGTCCTGTTCTCTCTGTTCTCCAGAGGGCCATTAGATTGAAACAACTGGAAGAATGCTAAGTAAGCACAGGGTCAGAAAGCATCAATTTCTGTGTTTCCATTTTTTATTTGTTTAACCTGTTTTAGGTTGCAGATAGTGTAGATAGGGAAATAACTTTGTTTTATCTTTGGCATATAATTTCTGTTTGAAAAGGTTTGAGAGGTTATGAGAATTGGGGAAAATATTTGGTCTACCAACTTGTTATGTTACCAAAATATCTCAATAAATTGATTATTCATGAAAGATTTGACAGATATTAAAAACACAGTGAATAAAGACTGAGGTATCTGAGTTTGATCCTTTTCCTCCTTTACTGTCTTACATTTATTTTCTTTTAGCTTTAGTATCACTCTTGATTTGAAGCTTGAAAACAAGCAGTGAATACTAATCCAGTTTTGGATTAACTTTTAGCTGATGTGACAATCCCGGAAAATATTTTTGATGTTAAAATTAATACCTTAGCAGATTAAAAAAAAATTCCAAGTTCAATTTTTGGGAACTGATGAATAATTGGTAAAGAGAGGTTAAATCTTATAGCTTTATTATCCTGCCTCCCTTTTTCTTATCATCCTTGTTTTACGCTATTTTAGAAAATACTCATTTATTAAGCAAACACAGTAATCTTTTCAGGCTGTTACCTAAATATTTAATTTGCATATTGAATCATACATCTGATAGGGTGGGAGAATGTGATTAACTTCATTAATATAGATGTACTAAGACTAATGTATTTCTAGCTTTTGTGAGAAGTTGTTTGACTCAGATTTGCATTAAAGCCCAATGACTTTTAATCCCACACATTAACATCTTTTCTGCTTTTAATGGAGAGGATACTAGATATAACTAGACAAACAAACATCAAATAAAATATTATATGTACATGCAAACAGTAATGGTGAATTTAAGGGAAACAGCAGGGATTTCAGCAGGATACCCGAGTGACTCCAAATTCACCTAATTGAATCCCTGAAGGTACCTCCTGATTGTCAAATAAGATTGGTCTCCTTTTTCTAAGTAGAGTTTGAAATGTCTTAGGAAGTAGACCATAAGGCAGATCATCAAAGGAAAAGGATTTAGTGCCCCCTTTGGAAAATAGATAAGTAAAGCAAGAAAAGAACAACCACAAAAACTAAAAGTTATGTTGATATAGGGAAGAAAAATGTCAGGGTTTAAGAAAGTTCCTGAATGCTGGTTATGAACTTATTTGTCACTGAATTTTCTTTATGTTTCTTCCTGGAACTGTTCATTGTGGTGATCTTCTTCTCAAAACGCAGCCAGGTGATAAAAGTTCAGATCTTTTATTATCTCCAATATAGCCCGGTTAGCTTAGAGGCCTATCTCTCTGCTTGGTTCCAAGAGCTCTCTCCGAATGTTGCCAAATCCAAAGGTTTTGTCCTTCAGCCTTTGCCTCTGCTTTCTTCAGCCTCCAGCCAGCTCCATTCTTCATGTCATTCCGGTGAAATCTCGACTTGTAGCTTCTTCACTCTGAAGAACTTCTTTGACTGGCCCATTGAAGCTCTATTTATGCTAGTGCTCTCTGGCCCAAAGAGCTTCAAGGGAGGTGTGAACTCATTGAACTCCAATGAGTAAAGGTGTGAACACAAGCCTTGTATTAATTAGTTCTACTTAGTACCTTGTTTCAGGTTCTGCCCAAAACATCTTCTTGTAAGATTAGATCAACTCTAATTAGTTAGCAGTTAGTAAGGATTCCAACAGTTCATACATATTTTTCCTCTCTGGTTTTTAGTAGGGGTGACTGATGAATGTATTGGTTGCCCTCTGTTAGAATGAGTATTTACAGTGTGATGATTATATATGTAGAATGCCAGAATTCTGGAGAAGTATACTTGAAACAAGATGTTACCTCAGTGGAATTGATGAGATGACGGTTCTTTAGTTCACATATATACTTAGTACTTAGCATGGTGATGTAATGGTTCTCTAGTTCACATATATTCAGTGTGCTGTAAAAATGTAATTGTACTAAGGTATATAAGGGCTGAGAAGGACTGGAAATGACACATTTCATCTTTGACCATCCTCCTAGTGGTTCTCCTGCCTCCTGCAGTCCTCCACTAAGATCAAGAGTGAATCAGTCAGAGTCAGACAGACTGTGGAGGAGAAACTGAGTGAAAGAGAGTGTGAAAATGAGTGTGCTCTAGCTCGATCTCAGACTCGAGACTCGAGAATAAAGACTTTAGACTCTATTCCTGACTATCCTCGTGGTGACTGTCTTGCTGAGACCAAGGCCAGTCTGAAGGACCTCCAAGAAAGCTAGACTGGATATCGTGTGTGTGTGTGTGTGTGTGTGTGTGTGTGTGTGTGTGTGTATGTGTATTATATATGTAAAAAATATATTATTATATATACTATATAATATTATATATTATACATATGTACACACATATTATATATACATATATACACACATATATGCATGCATACATGCACACACATATCTATGTATACATACATCCATATATATAAAATCTCCAGTGAGAATAAATAATTTATTCCATATTAAATAAAAACCAAGCATTGCCTCATTAGAATATCATTAAAAGTTGCCCAATTGATGTCATTAAATTTATGTTTGGTGCTGGCTGATGGTAGCAACTGGTCCAGGAAATGTTTCTCTGATAAAGCAGTCTATAGCAGATTAGTTTTAAGTATTTCTGGGATAAATGATTCCTAATAAAGTTGGAATAACCTAAAAATTTTATTGGTTTTATTAACTGGGGTAGATTTGGTGTCCCTAGTTCCTAGGGGTAAGTCTGACAAATAATAGTCATGATGATTATAATTTAGAAAATATCAAAGATGCAAAAGTGGAATAAAAAAGCCCTTAAGAATTAATATCCACATTAGGTAAATAAAAATATATCAACAAACAACTTTGGATAATGACTTAGTTACATGGATCTGTTTTTGAAATGACAAATTTTTATAAAGAAAATTGAAGATTTAGTCATTATCGCCAGAAATTATAGGAAGGTTTTCCCTACAGAATCCAAACTTATTAGTCAGTGAAGTGTTTGCAAGGAAATGGTGAAATCTTTGCAACACATATTTCAGGTTGCAAAATTTAATAGCTACCAAAAGTCTAGCAAAATACAACACTGTGGTTAGAATTATAAATGAGAAGTTTGCTATCTTTTATAAACTAGCAATAAAAATATCCCCATACTACAAATCAAAACATCCTTGAGAAATCAACAAGTAAACTGAAGCATTATCACAGACACAATAATTGTCCATCGTCTCCTGGAAATAATATCAATCTGTAAAATTTAAGAACAAATTATTAAATGTTGGCACATCAAATATTTATAATTTCCAAGCCATTATAGCATGAATAGAAATCTGGTGCAAGAAACAAAACCATGTGGAACAAGATAAGATACAGATTATCTCTGTTCTTCTTCTCAACATATTCCCACATTTATCATAGTGCACAAGAAAAATAAGATCAAAAAAGGAAAAAAAATGGGAGAAAAAACAAATAAGCAAACAACAACAAAAAGGTAAAAATACTATACATAGCATTAAGTCTTAAAGAATAATAGTAAGAATAACCTTTTCCAGGACTGTTGTTATATGAACTCTAATGAAACAAATGAGGAAAATAAAATTAAGAAATAATTTTTTCCTCAATCATCTCAGATTTATAATTTCATTTAGTTTTTACAACATATTTGTTAAGCAAATAAGAGCTTTGTTTTGAATGATGGTATTCTGGAAGTGACCTATATGATACAGGAATAGGGATTTTTATGAAAGGATACCCCAGATTATTTGGAAATCCAGTGGCTCTGTGGCCTATTCCCTTCTAACTCTGAAAGAACAGTCCTATTCAGAAATAGACAGTCAGATTTTTGTACTCCAAAGTATGATTTAAACACCAACAGTCAAAGGCAACAGGCAAGACATTGCCTTAATGTTATCAGCCTACAGATCCCTCAAAGGACAGAAGAAATCATGCACCAAAACAGACTGTATATAAAAATACTAGCAGCTGTTTTACTGACATCTCTAGGAATGGATTTATGCAACTAACCATAGGAAATGGGAGGGCTACCTAATATTTTTATCAAGTGTAAGATGACAGAAAAAGGTAATTTCTGAGAAAAAGAAGCTTAACAAAGAACCATACTTAAAATGTAAAAGATATAATTACATTCATTTAATCAGATTTTTATTGTCTTCTAAAAACCAGGGATAGGCAGTGTGTTACTCAAAAGTAAAACAAACAAAAAAAATCCCCAAATCAAAAACAGATACTACTCTCAAGGAGCTTACATTCTATTATCTTTGCCTACTTTATATTTATAGAATTAGCACTACTGTTTTCTACAATATTGTAGCCTGATAAAAACACCAGAAAACAGTGAAAAGAGATTGAGGAGATAATGTAGTTACAGATGGCTTTATACTTAAACAAAATCATTATAACATTTATAGATAATATCAGTAGGATAACAAACACATACTGGATGGAGAACTGCTATCATATAGAAATCTATTTTCTTTAAAATTATTTTGAGCTTTAATGATTTTTTTTTTGTTTTTATATTATGGTTATTTCTAAACATATTTTTTTCACATATTTAGAGAACCTGAAAGCAAAACACTGAAAAAAAAAAAGGCAGAAATAGTTTAGAAAAATTCACCAATACATCAACAGCATATACAACATTCTACATCCACAATTTTCCATGTCTCCCCTGAAAGGAAGGAAGAGCTTTTCTTCATCTCTGGGGCCAAAATTGGTTCTAACAGCTTCTCAGTTTTCATTTTGATTTGAATATCCTTTGCATTTATAGAGCAATTTATTTTGACTGGTGGCAATGGTGTAACTTCTACATTGTTCTCTACAGAGTCAGGACAGGTAGGATTTCCATGGCTTAAAAGCTCCTTGGGGAAAGAAACTGAAGAGTCATAGACAGCTCTCAAGAGCAACATTCTGAAAAGACAAACAGAACAAAAAGTCTGATGAGGACAAAGGTAGAGGATGGGAGGGAACTGAAGAGATCAATGTCTCTGCTTAGTTTATGCTCTTAAAAAATAAGGACAAAAGGTGAAATCAAGGAAAGGTAAAACATGAACAGAAAATGGGGCACACATAAGAAGAGTATTGAGTCCTAACGTCTAGAATATGATAAGAAAGCAAAGTGTGTGTGTGTGTGTGTGTGTGTGCGTGTGTGTGTGCGTGTGTGTCATGTAACTATAATGGAAAAGAAGAGCTTTGAAGAAGGAATGGGACTACTGCTCAGGATGATGGTATAATGATAATGGACAAGGGAAAGAAGACTTAACTCTAACTTTTATTTTACTTCCATTTTCTCTGCCAAGGAGAATGATTTTTGGACTGGAAAGAACAGAGTAAAAATGGCAAATGGAGAGTTGAAAGCCAAAATAACTAAGTAGATAAAAAGAGATCCCTGAGCAACCAATAATAAGTTCAAATCTCTAGACTCAAGTGAACTACAGGGACACATGACATGTTGTTGAGAATTTATCAGTCATCTCAGTGCCTTCAGTGCCCTTTTTGTTTTAGATTATTCTTATTACTGTTTATATAAATTGGAAAGGATGCATACAAGTTGATAATGTACATTCAATTCTGCTTTCAATATAATAAGGTCCAAGATTTTTTTCACAGCTTTCATATCTTCTCCCTCAGTTACCTTATGAATTAATATCTTAATATCCTCATAGTCATGTTACCTTCAGCATAGATTTCCTTCATATATACTTGGTCCAATCCTGCTGTTTTTCACTATTCTTCTCTTTAGTTCCATTTCTAACTTCTCTTTAAACATATCTAGGAGTCATGATAGAATATATATGAGATTGGCTTTTGGTTAAAAATTGTTATAAAATCCTTTTGAGCTCTTTTCAGTTTTGTTGCCATCCTTTCATTGTTATCCTTAAGGTGACTCTCTTTCAAGAAGTCATGCTCCAATGTCTCATTGTAGTAGTATGGAGGTGACTCTGGATTCTTAAAGACTATTCCAGTAGAGCATAAACTCTGACAGAGTCTTCATATCAGGAAGATTTTGAGAATGATTCTAACAACAGACTGCCTTTGGAGGAGTAGTCTAGGTAGATACAAAAAGATTCATCACCAGCAGATGACCCTTTTGGTAATGAATTCTTAAGAAAAGTGCAAAATAATTCTTCACCTTGTATGAACTCTTCCATTTCTACAATTACAGCACAGTTGCTGGAAAAAAATGAAGATAGGGCTAAAAATAACAAAGTTTTAGATTGCTATAAGCTTTAACAGCTGTTAGAATTCTCAAATAGTATATGATCATGGGATCCTACATGTAAAGCTACAAGGAATTTCAGAAAATAGACCCTTGTCAAATTACCAGTGAAAGGATATTTTTCTAAAAGAATTAAATTGAATCCATCTTGACATTCTATTCATAAACAGATCGAGAAGTGCAATGGAAGGAAAATTAATTCCCCTATCTCTTCAGCTCAGTTGATACAGTAACAGAATGTAATCACATATGATAATATGCTAATGTTCTAATGCCCTATTATCCCTTTTCAAAGTATCAAAACTCTCTTTAAGATGGAAAGGAGCAATGTCATCCAATGAATTACAATTGTTCATGCCCCTGTGTGTCCCTTAAAAGACACATTCTAGTCAGTTTGCATCAATCAAAGAGGGAGCTAGAGGTTGAGAAGAACTGGACTTGACTTGGGTCATTGGGAATAGATGGGAACAGATTTTCTCTTATTCATTTCCCTTCCTCCCCCTCACCATCCACTATGGTATCTAGAAACATAGTCACTAACCCAGAGACACTCCGATAGTTGAGGAGTCCGTGCTGCTAAAGGAACACATTTACACTCTTTAGACATAAATAAGGAGAGGAAGTTCTTGAAGCCAGAAGACTCTCCAATGAGTATAACTCCTGGAAATAGAGGAGAGAGCTTATAATGTATTCAAGAAAGCTAGCCCTGGAAAGCAGGTGTGTTGCAGTTAAGATTGTATGAGGAGAGAAAGGACTTTGGTGTCCAATAATATTGTGGGAGTAACTTTGCATAAATAAGTTCACTTCATTTGTGCCCCATTACTAGCATACTTTGTGTTTGAACCCAGTTGTCCCATAGACACTATGTATATTTTCAGGTAAATGAACACCAGGTTTATGGAGAATGGTTTATAATTACGGTTTTTACTGTGCCATCTTTGTAAATACCTTTCCCTATAAGTCAATAAGGACATCTTGGTGGCACAATGGAGTGCCAGACCAAAAGTCAAAAGGACTCATCTTCCTAAGTTCAAATCTGGCCTCAAACACTAGCTGTATAACCCTGGTCAAGTCACTTAATCCTCCTTGTTTGTCCCAGTTCCTCATCTGAAAAAATGGGCTGGAGAGGGAAATGACAAATCTTTCTCATATCTTGGTCAAGAAAACTCAAATGGGGTGCTAAAGAATTTAATGCATCTGAACAATAAACACCACAATAACTGGAACAAGAGTTTCCAGTGACTGATTAATTTATAATGAGAAGCATACCAGGAAGGTTTCAAGATCTTTTGTTTTAGAAAGGTAGCCCTATGGGTGAAATTCTTTGAAAGATCCAAATTGCAAACTTATAAATGCCTGGTTGCAGTATTAGGCAAAAAAGGGGCATAGAAGAAGTAAGGTGTCCACCTGGCTATTCAGCTCATAGGTTTTCTTGGACTGACAAAAAGGTGTTGCTGTTATCATGAATGGCCAAAAATTTTACCATGAAAAATATTTTCAAAAATCCTACTATGGAAATAATTGCAATTTTTGTTTTGTTGTGTTTTGCTTTGTTTTGCAAAGGATGAAAATATAAATTCTCCAAAGAACTCCACAGAATTCTCCAAATGAAACCAAAACACCTCAATACTTTTTGACTTCAATGTTAATGTAAGAATAATTGAGGTTAGTAAATATTTTTGTTCTTTGGTCGTCTCAGTTGGGTCCGATTCTTTGTGACCCCATTTAGGATTTTTTTTTTTTGGCAAAAACACTGGAGTGGTTTGCCATTTTTTCCAGCTCATTTTACAGATGAAGAAACAGGGTCATATATCTAGTAAGTGTCTGAAACCAGATTTAAACTTAGGGAGATGAATCTGCCAGCCTCCAGGTGCAGTATTTTATCCATTGTACCACCTAGTTGTCCCCCCAAGAGAAAACATGCATCAGAAATAAAGAATGAGAGGACAAAAACTTGTAGATTATAAAAAGCTAAAAAGCTTCTTCATGATCTATCAGTGTTTACACTGATAGATCATGAATAGTTTAAGGAGAATCAGAAGAAACTGGATACAGTGAATACTGAATATCATCCCCAAAATGAAATGACTATATTTTAGCATACAGAAAACAATTGGAACTGATGTGGGAGTCATTTCTGAATCAGCTGCCTGTTAAAGCAAGAAATCAAAATTAGTTCAAAACTATAAAAGAGAATAAAAATGAGAAAGATATAGCATGTAATGAAAACAACTCAATCTTGACCTACTTGGAAAAGTAATTAATGGTTTTTAAAAATGGAATAAAGGACAGAGAAATAACAATAGTAATTCCATTCAGAATTTTAACCAACACAATCAATTTCCATAACAAGGAGACCAAGAGAGTCTCAAAAGGACCTCAGTCCACTGTTATTTGACTTATTTGCCAAGTAGATACATCCGATAGCTGAGGGTAACAATAATTTAGAATATAAACTTGTTTTTAAAATCTTACTGTGAAAGATGGGCATCATTGCCTCATAAATTAGAGAAAAATAGTTGTGTATTAAACCAATTTAAAGAAAGCTTTGTGAGACAACATGAGAAAATCATCCAGAGAATTATACTTCAAAGAAAACTATTAACATAATATTTAAACAATAAAGAGCTAGTAAGCACTTAATACAAATGCTTCTCCTTTTATAGGAAGGGAATCTCTCCAAATTGTGGTTGCATTGTCAGCTTCAGTTTATAACACACATAAATAGATCCAATCCCATATTATGGCCCCCTAATTGATCTCCCTGTTTCAAATCTCTGCCTTCTCTATTTCATCCTTCACATAGCTGCCAAAATAAATGTCCAAATCAGACTATGTCATTCTCTTACTTAACAAATTTCATGGTTTCTGATTACCCCCAGGATCAAATATAAACTTCCTTTTTTGGCCCTTCCTAAACTGATGATACCAACTTACCTTTCCAGTCTTATTGCACATTACTTTGATTCAGTCAAACTGACCTTTTTGCTATTGTTTTTTCATTGTACTTCATCTTTTATCTCTATGCCTTTGAATTAGATGTCCCCATTTCTGAAATGCACCCCTTCCATCCTCTATGTTTCAGAATTTCTAGTTTCCTTAAAGGCCCAGATCAAGTACCACTTTCCCTCAGTTGATAATGTCTTTTCACCAAAATAACCATATATCTGTTTTCTATGTATCTGTATAGGGTCATATTTCTTCCAGCTAGACTATATATGTGATTGTATATATATATATATATGTCCTTGAGGACAGTAGCTAAAACAGAAACTATAGCCCAGTAGGAGGAAGGGAAGGTGATAAGCATTTATATAGTACCTACTACATGCCAGGCACTCCACTAAACTCTTTATATATATATATATCATTGCATTGGCTCTCCCAACAGTTGTGCAAAGTAGATGTTGTTATGTCCATTTTGCAGATGAGGAAAAGGAGACAGAAAGAAGTTAACTGATTTTTACATTAGTTAAATGTCTATGCTGGATTTGGACTCGGGTCTTCTTGATTGCAAATCCATCAATTTGTCCATTATACTACCTATTAAATACTTAATTTAATAGAGAAAAGGCCAGGGACAGAACCTTTGGGAGTGCAAGCAGAGGAGATTAGGGAGAGATTATATGAACAGGGGAAGAACCAGAATATATAGGGGAAAAAAGAATTTCTACTAGAATTGTATGACCACAGATTTCAAAGGTATAGGATGATTGAGGAGTCTAAAGACAGAGAAAAAATTCATGATTTTGTAATTAAAAATTACTTATAATCCTTGAGAGAGCAAAAGATGAGCATATAGGACACATCTGAAAGCAGTGAAACAGGGGAAGAAATAAAGAACCAAAAGCTGTCATATTTCAATATTTTGGAACATAACATACAGTTAAAGGTAATAAGTAGATATCTGTCTATATATGATATAAAATGATATAAAAGTGGATATGGGTGGAGGTCATGGAACTTGAAGATAATAAAATGGAAGAACAAGGTATTCAAAATGTCATGAACATGAATATTGAAATCAGCCAGGGTCAGGACAGGATTTGAACAAGAAGCAGAACATGTGGGATGCATTGAGAAAAGGAGAGTAACTTGGGTATCAGTAAATGACTGACAAAAAATTTGGACAGTATATGTAAATGGAGAAATCTTGCAAGAAAGAGAGATTGCTGAGTGATGGTGGCAGTTAGTGAGGCTAGAAATGACATGGGAGAACAAGGAATAGGATTTTTTTTCTCTACAGGTATCTGATGTCATGGGATTGAAAAAAGAATCAGGCAGTCCTAGAGTGGCTGGCAATTAATGAGCTTATTCTGTGTTTCCACCTGAGTCTCAGGAGATGGAAAGAGATGGAAATATGTTCTATTCGAGAAGAAGAGATTTAGGATAAAGGAAGTGTTTGTTAGCATAGGGGTTCCATAGAATGTAGTTGAGGGGATGTGTCCAAACCAAATAGAAATGAGAGAGCAGAAAGTAGTTTGTACCTTACTGGATTGCAGCTCCAAATTTGTTTTGAGGAATGGAAGCCAAGGATTTTGTCAGTCCTAGAGCTGAGGAACAGCACTAGCAAATAGTATCTTTTATATGCTGCTTTAAAAAAATTATTTATTTTCAATACACATTTTTTCTTTTTATTATAGCTTTTTATTTACAAGATATGTGCATGGGTAATTTTTCAGCATTGACCCTTGCAAAACCTTCTATTCCAACTTTTCCCCTCCTTCCCCCCACTCCCTCCCCCAGATGGCAGGTAGACCAATATATGTTAAATATGTTAAAGTATATGTTAACTACAATATATGTGTAAATCTCCATACAGTTATTTTGCTACACAAGAAGAATCATATTTTGAAATAATATAAAATTAATCTGAGAAGGAAATCAAAAAGGCAAGCAGACAAAAATAGAGAGATTGGAAATGCTATATAGCAATATACATTGTTTTATGAATTATTTTGGGAGGGAAAAATCAGAGCAAATGGGAAAAGTCATGGGGGAGATTAAAAAAAAAAAACAGAAAAAAGAAGTGAACATAGTATGTGTTGATTTACATGCAGTTTCCTTAGTTCTTTCTCTGATGGCAGATGGCATTTTCTGTCCAAAGTCTAATGGGATATCTTTGGATCACTGAACTACAGAGAAGTTGAACATAGTTGATCATCGCTTCTTCCTGTTATTGTGTACAAAGTATTCCTGGCTCTGCTTGTTTCTCACAGCATCAATTCATGTAAATCTTTCCAGGTTTTTCTATAATCAGTTTGTTCATCATTTTTAAAATAAAACAATAATATTCCATTTCCTTCATGTACCACAACTTGTTCATCTATTCCCCAATTGATGGGTATTCACTCCTTTTCCGGTTCTTTCCTACCACAAAAACAGCTGCTACAAACATTTTTGTACATGTGGATCCTTTATTCTCCTTATGATTTCCTTGGGATACAGACTCATTATTGGGTCAAAAGGTATGCACAGTTTTATAACACTTTGGGCATAGTTCCAGATTGCTCTTCTGAAAGATTGGATAATTTCACACCACTAGAAACAATGCATTAGTGTCCCAGTTTTCTATCTCCTCCAACATTTATCATTATCCATTTTTGTCATCTTAGTCAATCTGAGAAGTATGAAGTGGTACCTTCAGCGTTGTTTTAATTTGCATTTCTCTAATCAATAGTGATTTAGAGCATTTTTTCATATAACTATAAATGACTAATTTCATCATCTGAAAATTGTCTGTTCATATCCTTTGACCATTTATCAATTGGGGAATGATGTATTATTCTTACAAATTTGTCACAGTTCTTTACATATTTTAGATATGAGACTTATGTCAGAAACATTGGTTGTAAAATATTTTTTCCAGCTTTGTGCTTCCCTTTTAATCTTGTTTCTGTTGTTTTTGTTTGTGCAAAATCTTTGTAATTAATGTAATCCATGTTATCCATTTTGCCTTTTATAATGTTCTCTTATTCTTCCTTGTTCATAAATTCCTCCCTTCTCCAAATCTAACAGGTAAATTATCTCTTGTTCTCTTAATTTGTTTATGGTATCCTCCTTTACGCCCAAATCATGTATCCATTTTGACCTTATTTTGTCATGGGATGTAAAATGTAGGTCTATGCTGAGTTTCTGACATATTATTTTCTAATTTTCCCAGCAATTTTTGTCAAATAGTGAGTTCTTATTTCAGAAGCAGGAGTTTGGGGGTTTATCAAATGCTAGATTGCTATAGATCTTGCTTATTGTGTCATATATCTAATCTATCCATTGATTCTCCACTCTGTTTCTTAGCTAGTACCAAATGGTTTTGATGACTGCTGCTGTATAGTATAGTTTTAGATTTGGTACAGTTAAGCCACCATCCTCTATTTTTTTCTTCATTAATTCCCTTGATATTTTTGACTTTTTGTTCTTCCAGATGAATTTTGTTACTATTTTTTCTAGTTCTATAAAATAATGTTTTGGCAATCTGATTGGTAAGGCACTGAACAAGTAGTCTCATTTAGGCAGAATTGTCATTTTTATTATATTAGCTTAGCCTAGCCATGAAAAGAAACGAAGAAAAGAAAAACTGTTTTTTTTTTTTTTTTTTCCCACCTGGTTAGATCTGATTTTATTTGTGTGAGAAGTATTTTGTAATTGTGTCCATATAGTTCCTGCGGTTGCCTTAGCAGGTAGACCCCAAGTATTTTATTTTGTCTACAGCAGAATTTCTCTCTCTCTTGCTGTTGGCTTTGTCAGTTGTAAAGGGTTGAAACTCTGAATATGTGCACTGGAATCTGACAACCAAGCACTTAAAGCTAATTACTGATTGGACAATACTCTATTAGCATATGCTATTCTGTGCTGGCTCAATCTTTTGATGTATACAGATAATTGTAGGAGGGATTAGGGGATGGAGTAAGACAAGCCAGAATCACTTTGGCTGTGGACAGGAGAAGAGAGGTCATGGAGAGTTTGTGTCCATTCCCTTCACCTCTCCCCCTAAAGACCAAGAATGAAGACCAAGGACTTTTGCTTATCCTGACTCCAGCTGATTCTAAGGCATCCAGGGTGCTAACCCAGACTTTACAGTCAGTAATATAGAAATGATGATTTGTATGGGTTTATTTAATGTCCTGCAACTTTGTTAAAACTATGAATTGTTTCCAGTAGATTTTGGGATGATTTTCTAGGATTCGCTAAATATATCATCATATCACCTGCAAAGAGTGATAATGATAATTTCCTCATTTCCTATTCTAATTCTTGTTTAGTTCTGTTTTTTTTTTAATTGAAGTAATTGAAAATCTCTTACTTCTTTGAAGATCCAGGTTCTCTCCTGAAAGATGATGCTGAATCTCACTGGGTGGTTAATTCTTGCTTATAACCCCAAGTCCTTTGCCTTCCAGAATATGATATTCCAGGCTCCAATCCTTTATTTTATCAGATGCCAAATCTTGGGTAATCCTGACTGTTGCTCCTTGATATTTGAATTGTTTTTGTCTGACAGTTTAAAGTATTTTTTCTTTCAGATTATAGTTTTGGAGTTTCACAACAATGCTCCTTGGGGTTTTCCTTTGCAGAGATGATCTATGGATTCTTTCAATAAATATGCCCCACTCTGTTTCTATAATATCAGGGCAGTTTTCTTTAATGACCTCTTTTTTTGGTCATGACCTTCAGGTAGTTCAATAACTTTTAAATTATCTCTTTTGGATCTATTTTCCAAGTCAGCTGTTTTGCCAATGAGGTATTTCACATTTTCTTCCATTTTTTCATTCTTTTTACTTTGTTTGATTCTTGCTGTCTTACAAAGTCATTAGCTTTCATTTGCCCTATTCTAGTTTTTAATGTGTGATTTTCTTCAGTTATCTTTTGTATCTCTTTTTCTATTTGGTTTATTCTACTGTTTAAGTACTTAGGTTTTCTTCAGACACTTTTTTCCTTCCTTTTCCAAACTGTTGATTCTCATGCACAAGTCTCATTTCTTTTCTCATTTTTTCTTCTAGCTCTCTTATTTGCTTTTTAAAAATCTTTTATGAGCATTTCCAAGAAGCCTCTTAGTGCTTGAGACTAATTTACCTCACTTATTGTAATTTCTTTTATGGATATTCTGTCCTAGTCTGAATTTTGTGTTTTGGTCTGCTCTGTCACCATAATAGCTTTCTATAGTCAAGATTCTTTTCAGTTTCTTACTCATTTTCTTTCTTTTTCTTTTGGTATTTCTGTTGGAATCCTTACTAACTGCTAACTAATTAGAGTTGATCTAATCTTACAAGAAGATTTTGGCCAGAACCTGAAACAAGGTACTAAGTAGAACTAATTAATACAAGGCTTGTGTTCACACCTTTACTCATTGGAGTCCACAAGTATGCTAGCTTCACAAAGTACACTTTCTAACTTCAAGGGAGTCCACACCTCCCTTAAAGCTCTTTGGGCCAGAGAGCACTATGGGAGAAAACCCATAATCCCATTCTCTCAGAAGATTCACATATAAGGCGAGACAGCCATTCCAGAATACATTTTTTCCTCTTGGCTGGCTGGTCGTAGAAGAGAGCTCAGCTGGACTCTAGAGGAACGACTCTGGTGCAGAGAACACTTTGACGGATTTCAGTGGAGCTACGCCAGAAGCCCTCTCTCCACGGCAAGTTGGTGGCTGGGCTCCCCAGAAGGAGACAAGAGAGACATTCCATCTCTGTGTTGGTTGGAAGCTGAAGAACAAGAACTCCAACATTTGAACTCATAACATATTTCCTTTTTTTTTTTTTTTTTTTTTTTTGCTTTTTTCAGGAAACAATCTGGTTTTCCAGAGATTGTCTTTTCATCTGGGACTGTATGCTGCCCTCTTGATCTTTTCCTCTACTGATCCAGGACTGAGTGACTTAGTTGCTGATTTGCTGTAATTTCTTGCTGTCTTTCCCAGAGCCTATCTGACCTGGGCTGAACACCCTTTTCACCCCAGTGAGACTGAGCTTTCTTGAGGTCTTTTCAGTCTCTCTTGGGTTGGAGAGGGATTTCATTCCATTAGATTCTGTTCAAAGGCTTGGTTTCATGTAGTTTTTCAGGGAAACTGGAAGCGCTCGAGCATCCTCCTGACTTTACCATCTTGGCTATATATTGCTTTTAAGAGTTTCAAAGCTCTTTACAAATATCTCATTTTACAACAATCCTAGGGGCTGGGGATAGGTCCTATTATTGTACCAAATATGCTGAAGTTTAATGAAATCAGTTAACTCTATAGTTACAGTTAGAAGGCTGCTATGAAGAAGCCTATACAATTAGGTGATACAGGGGATAGAATGCTGAATCTGGAGTATGTACTAAGTACAATGCTAAACAATTTTACAAATAGAACTGAATCTGACCTCAGATACTAATTGTATGAGCATGGAAAAGTCATTTAGCTTCAGTTTCCTCAACTGTAAAATTGGGATAATAACAACATATATTCACCGAATTGTTGAGAGGTTCAAATAAGATACTATTTGTAAAATTGTTTTGCATTGTACCTACTACATAATAGGTGCTATATAAATATTTATTTCTGCTATCAATGAGGATGTTCCAGATAAATTCCTCTTATAAAATCATAGATTTAAAGCTAGAAAGATTATCTTAGAAATCAAATCCAGTTCTCTTATTTTGCAGGTAAGGATGTAAAAACCTAAAAAGGATAAATGAACTACTCAGGATCACACAGCTAGTAGGGATGGGAATATAAATGATAATGGGTGGAAGCTTCTATATGTAGGAAAGTTGGTTTCTACAGTTGTATTTCTTTACTCTCTCTCTATAAAGGTGGGCCTCTTTATTCAGCTAGAGGATAAGTAGGAGGGTCCTTGGTAATTTTGATAATGAAGGAGTACCATACAGATAAAATCACAAATCCATTGAAGTATTAAATTACAGAAACATTCCTATAATGACGCTGTGAGGGAGGACAAGTACTCTTTTCTCCATATTATGGAAAGGCTACATAGGTTAAATGACTTGCTTGAGGTCACACAGTTTATGACCTTAGTGGCAGAATGGTTCATCCCAGCCTTTGACTTTTCTTATTAAATCATGTAACATTAGATTTTGCTATAACCTAAGACACAAACTGGTTCAAAAGATTTTTGAAGATTGTGTCTATATGATGTAAAATATCATGAGTCAAAGAAGCATTATCTAACTCAGGTATTTGTCTTCTCAGAGAAAAAAAATAACCAAAAGATTGTAATATATTGTCATGGTATCGTGTAGTTGCTAAAGCCTTTATGAGGTAAAATAAAATACTAGAGTTGGTTGTACTAGAGATGATGGCTAAGCAGGTCCTTCTTTATTTTAAAAAATTAAAATTAAAAAATTAAGTTTTAAATAAACATATAATCAAATTCTTCTTTTTTATTTTTATAATTTTGAACTTGGACAACATCAAATTGAACTTTTAGTATAAAAAGGATAGAAAAATATTTTATATGAAAGTGACCTATTAGATATCCTTTTAAGATTATATATATATATATGCTCTGTTCTTTTCACCATCATTATTTACTTACTTTCCTCCCCCAAAGAGAACAGTCCCTCATAAAAGGAAATGAACAACCTACCTTGTAACAAATAAGTATAATGAAACAAAATAAACTTCACATATTGGCTGGGTCTGGGTCATTTTGCACCTCCAGACCATTAAATTTCTAACAAAGGATGGAAAATATGCTTCATCATTTGTCTTTTGGAATACTGATTAATCACTTACATTGATAAGGATTTGAAGTTTTGATATTGTCTCCCTTTACATTGATATGATCACTATATAAATTGTTCACCTTGTTTTACTAAATTCACACTGCATTACTTCATACAAATCTGTCCAGTTTTCCTTATATCTATGTTATTTTATTTTATAGCACAGCTTGAGACCTGGCCTGTTTGCCCCACTTCCTACTTTCAATGTCATTTTCCTTGATTCTCTGCCCTTTGTCCTTATTTGCCATTATTGAATCTGTCTTGTCTCCTATAAGAAAGTTCTTCAGTGGGATTTTTCTATTACAGAACAGGAATTTCTCTTTCTCCTCTTTTCAGTCCCTCCTTTTGTCACCTTATCTATTCTCTTCTTCCTAGGGGAATTATTTTTTCCTTTCATTGTTCACCATAGACTTGATTTCGTTTCATCACACTTTACTTTTTATCTTCTCCCATTCCACATTTTTATGCTCCCATATAATCTGTTAGCTCAATCTCCCTAACGCTCCCCACTTCCCTCACTTTAATCCATGGATTTCCTTGGAGGCAAATTGTTGTAAGATTTCTGCATGGCATTTCAGTTCTTGTTTTTTTTAAGTTCTGATTATCTTCTTGTGCATTTTTAGAATGTAATCTCTTTATGGTCCCCTATTGTTATTTTCTAAATTCCCCCTCCCTTTTATTCCCTGGGATAATTTATTTCATTATTTTAGCCTTTTTTTGTGTGATTTATATTTGTTTACCTTCCTTGTTTTTCTATTGTCTGAGATATTTGTGAAGCAAATAATCTGTTTATGTCTGATGTTTTTATAGAATGCCTTAATTTCTCTTTTATTGACTTTATCTTTTCTTCATTGATGATTAGTTTCATTTTTTCTGGATATGTCATGATGAGTTGAATCTTGAACTTTTTTTCTTTTTGAAAAGTAATATTTGAACCCTTTTTATAGTTGCTGGTAAGTGAAAAATAATATTTTGTTATTCAAAATTCCTTTCCTTCATATTTGAAGTCTCCCCTCCCCCCCACTGACCCTTGGAAAATTGGCTATTTGGCAATGGAATGCTCAATTTAATCTTTGTATGTCTTGGAATTTGCAGCATAGAGTATTTTTCTGGAGATGATCTGGAGATTCTATTTGATTTTTGTTTTCTATGAATGAAAATTCTTAGTAGCTTTCTTAAATTATTATTATAATTATTTAACCTTTTTAAAAAATTTTATTTATTTATTTTTTATTAATAACTTTTTATTGACAGAACCCTGCCAGGGTAATTTTTTACAACATTATCCCTTGTACTCACTTCTGTTCCGATTTTTCCCTTCCTTCCCTCCACCCCTTCCCCCAGATGGCAAGCAGTCCTTTACATGTTAAATAGGTTACAGTATATCCTAGATACAATATATGTGAGCAGAACCGAACAGTTGTCTTGTTGCACAGGGAGAATTGGATTCAGAAGGTATAAATAACCCAGGAAGAAAAACAAAAATGCCAGCAGTTTATATTCATTTCCCAGTGTTCTTTCTTTGGGTGTAGCTACTTCTGTCCATCCTTGATCAATTGAAACTGAGTTAGATCTCTTTGTCTAAGAAATCCACTTCCATCAGAATACATCCTCATACAGTATCGTTGTTGAGGTATATAATGATCTCCTGGTTCTGCTCATTTCACTTAGCATCAGTTCATGTAGGTCTCTCCAAGCCTCTCTGTATTCATCCTGCTGGTCATTGCTTACAGAACAATAATATTCCATAACATTCATATACCACAATTAACCCAACCATTCTCCAATTGATGGGCATCCATTCATTTTCCAGCTTCTAGCCACTACAAACAGGGCTGCCACAAACATTTTGGCACATACAGGTCCCTTTCCCTTCTTTAGTATCTCTTTGGGGTATAAGCCCAGGAGAAACACTGCTGGATCAAAGGGTATGCACAGTTTGATAACTTTTTGAGCATAGTTCCAAATTGCTCTCCAGAATGTCTGGATGTGTTCACAATTCCACCAACAATGTATCAATGTCCCTGTTTGCCCACATCCCCTCCAACATTCTGCATTATCTTTCCCTATTATTCTAGCCAATCTGACAGGTGTGTAATGGTATCTCAGAGTTGTCTTAATTTGCATTTCTCTGATTAATAATGATTTGGAGCATATTTTCATATGTCTATAAATAGTTTCAATTTCTTCGTCTGAGAATTGTCTGTTCATATCCTTTGACCATTTATCAATTGGAGAATGGCTTGATTTCTTATAAATTAGAGTCAATTCTCTATATATTTTGGAAATGAGGCCTTTATCAGAACCTTTGACTGTAAAACTGTTTTCCCAGTTTATCGTTTCCCTTCTAATCTTGTCTGCATTAGTTTTTTTGTACAAAAACTTTTCAATTTGATATAATAAAAATTTTCTATTTTGTAGTCAATAGTGATCTCTATTTCTTCTTTGGTCATAAATTCCTTCCTCTTCCACAGGTCTGAGAAGTAAACTATCCTATGCTCTTCCAATTTATTTATAATCTCATTCTTTATGCCTAGGTCATGAACCCATTTTGACCTTATCTTGGTGTACAGTGTTAAGTGTAGGTCAATGCCTAGTTTCTGCCATACTGATTTCCAATTTTCCCAGCAATTTTTGTCAATAATGCGTTCTTATCCCCCAAACTGGAGTCTTTGGGTTTGTCAAACACTAGATTATTAAAGTTATTGGCTGTTTTGTCCTTTGAACCTAACCTATTCCATTGATCAACTAGTCTATTTCTTAGCCAATACCAGATGGTTTTAGTAACTGCTGCTTTATAATATAATTTTAGATTTGGTACACCTAGGCCACCTTCATTTGATTTTTTTTCATTAATTCCCTTGAAATTCTTGACCTTTTGTTTTTCCATATGAACTTTGTTGTTATTTTTTCTAGGTCGTCAAAATAGTTTTTTGGGAGTCTGATTGATATAGTGCTGAATAGATAGATTAATTTAGGTAATATTTTCATCTTTATTGTATTAAATTATTTTTTTGCAAGATAGTGTGCAGGTTTTTTGACTCGTCTTCTTCTTTTGGGGTACCTACAATCTTTAAGTTATTTCTATACATCTTGTCTTCAAGTTCAATATGTCAATATGCTTTGTTTAGAGATTTTTTTTTTGTTTAGAGATATATTCCCTTTTAATATCACTACTTTTTATTCTTTTCTTCTAGATTGTCCTTCACTTATATACATTTTTATTTTGTTTCATTGGTAAGGCTGCCACAATGACAATTCAGTGGTACAGTGGATAGAGTACTGGAATTAGAATTAGGAAGACTTGAGCTTAAATTTTATCTTAGATACTTAATTCTGTGATTTTGGGCAACTAGCTAACCTCTCTGGGTCTCAGTTTTCTCATTTTTAAAACATAGATGGCAAAGGTACCTACTTCCCAGAATGTCATGGGACAAAATGAGAAAATATTGTACTTTGCAAACTTTTAAGCACCATTTAAATGATAATTATTATTAGTTGTTTCAAGTTTCTTTTACTTGGTCAATTATTTATGCTCGGCAAATCATAAATTCTGTTTTAAAATTCTTATTTCTCTCTTAAATCATTAGGTAAAATTTTCAAAAGATTCCATAATTTTGGGGGGATTCCATAGGGTTTTTCTTTCTCATCAGATGTTGATTTATTTTTCTTTGTTTTGAAATATTTCTTTAGAGATGTTTAGACTCATTTGGCTGTCCTTCAGTTTATCTATGTGTACTCAAAGTTTTTAAAAGAGTTTTCTTCCTCTTGAGATCTTTGGTAATTTCAGTCTTTTTCTTATTCCTCTATTGTTCACTTTTTGACTCCTTTATCTTTTATGATTATTTCCAGTGAACATAATTGCAATTAATATATCTTTGCACAATTGGATTCTGGAGAAGTTTGATAGTTTATGAGATCTGTAAAAAATGTTTAGCCCTTCATCTTTTTGGTCACATGATGTGGAAGTCTCTGTTAATACGTTATTCAATGTTGTATCAATATTCACTAAGAAAATAAGTTTATAGTTTTCTTTTTCTGCTTTGTACTTGATTTGGCAAGCAGGACTGTATTTCAAGAAGGAATTTGGTGGAGCATTTTATATGTGAAAACTATTTAATATTGGAAGTATTTGTTCTTTGTATGTTTTATATAACTAATTTGTAAATGGATCTGAATTTAGATTTCTTCCATTGAGAATTCATTTACAATTTGTTCAATTTTTTGTTCTCATATTAAGTTATTTAAATTCTCCATCCCATTCTGTTAATCAGGGTAATTTGTATTACAATAAATATTTACTCATTTCATTTTAAGTTAATTAAAGTGTATTCTAATAATTTTATTATTTTTTGTGGATTTCCCCCTTTCTTTTTCTTAAATTTTAGCAATTTGATTTTTCTCTTTTAAAGGTTAAAAATAATAGATTTTTTCTATTTTATGATTTTTTTCAAGAACCAGATCTGTTTGTTTAATCATTAGTTTTTTTTTTAATTTTCTATTTTATGTCTTTTATTTTTAAATTTTCTATTATTGCATTTATTCTTTTTATTTGATATTCCTTATTTAATGTATGTGTCCAATTAATCTTTTCTTTCTCATTTTTGTTGTAAGAAACTAATATATAGAGAGGGGAATTATCCCTTAATGACGATTTTGGTTACATATCAAACCTTTGGCATATTGTTTCATTGTTGTCATTTGATGAAATTATGTATTTTTCTGATTGGCATAATCTTTATGGTTACATTATTTTTGTCTCCATTTAATTTTGGATTCTTTTTTAAAATTAAATCTATTAAAATAGCATGTAATCTCCCAAAGTGAGATTATTTTGCATTTTCCTGTTCATCCTCATTGCCTAGCACAGTATTTTGTATTACACATTGTTCTCATTTGCAGCAAGAGCTTTGGAGAACTTAGAGCTTGGTCAGAGATGTCAAAGTCATCTGTTTAAGCCCAGACTATTGCTAGTCTTCTTCACTTTTATCTTGTAACTGGTCTTCCATCACTGTGGAAAACAGAATGAAGTTAATGGCTCTCACTTCAATAAAAGTTGATGTAACTCACTTCAATAAAATTCATGTTCAAGTCATCAACCATGATGTCCTGGGTCTTTGAAAATGAAGAATAACAAAAACAACTGTACATAGTTTTGTTGATTTGAATTAAATTAAAATGGTCTGACTTAGCTATGTTTTTTTTTTTTTTCCTTGCTTGCTTATTTGTAATGGTAGATTTCATTGGCTTATTAACATGGGGAACAGAGCTTGATGAAATTGTAAAGTAAGTGAAGGCTTGTCTTTCAAGCACTCCCTTTCAGGGTTGCCTCCCAGCTAGTCACTTATAGTGATCTCATAGTGTTGTGCATTCTACCTGTCATAGTGAAGTGATTTAATAACAATCCACACCAACAAATTAATGACCTAATGTATTATTCTTCTCAGGAGGACTTGTATCTTTTTAAATTTATAAGTTCTGTTTTGATGCATCACATAAAATGCCAATTTATTTATAATAAAATTACAGTGTACAATCTTTGAAAATGGTTATATAAGACAACACGAATGATTGTAATGGATAGTTTTTGCAATCTGATTTTTTAGCATTTTGCTCTATCCTTAAAGAAAGGTATAAAAGGTTAATATTAATTTTGCCTTAAATTTTAAATCTTAAATTTCTTTTTGTTTTCTTTTTGAGACTGGATTTCTCTTCTCACTTAGCCTATAAATATGGGCTGGAAATGTATTGCTCTACTCACATCCTTTCTTAATTCTGAAAAGTATAGAAACTATATATAATCTGCTCTGTGTTTTTAATTGGGGCTGCTTCACTACAGCTTAGGCAGGTGTCTTCTTCCTACCTCAAGGGTTCATCATATGAGAATTGGATTAATTGAAAATATTCTATAACTTTCAGAATTTGTAACCCCTAAAATTAAGACTTCTGTCAGTTTCAACTTCTCATCTGAAAAATTAAAGTCATGCTACCATGTTAAGCTTTCCCATATTTCAGTTTCAGTTCTGTTGCCATGTAAGTCATCTTCAGAGCAGGTAGATGGTGCAGTGGATAGAATGCCAGACCTGGAATTGAGGAGTTTCATCAGCCTGAGCTCAACTTTGCCCCCAGGCATTTCCTCTTGTGATCCTGAGAAAATCACTTAATCCTATGTGCCTTAGTTTCCTCATCTGTAAAATGAGTTGAAGAAAATGAAAAACTAGTATCTCTGCCAAGAAAACCCCAAAGAGGGTCACAAAGAGTTGGACATGACTAAAAAATGACTGGGCAGCAATAAATTCATTTTTATTTGTATAGATGTAATTTTATATGAGATTTAGTGTGGGATAGTAGTGAGTTAGCTTTGAAATCAGGAAAATCTATGTTCAAAGTCTATCTCTGACATGTACTATTATTATAGTCAAGTCATAACTTCTCAGTGCTTCAGAAAATCTCTCTATGACTATACGTTGCAGAGAAAATACCCATCTCTATTGGGTCCTGATAGGAAAGGAATATTCTGTTTTATTCTCATTTTTCAATTTGCTCAACTATCCTCTAATCTTTGAGGATATGATTTGTTTTCAACTTTTTCTGTTCCAAAGAGTGATGCTATGAATATTTTCACAAGAGGGGTCTTTTTGTCATCTTTCTTGGATCTTAAACCTAATAATTTATATAACTGAGTCAAAAGGTATGAATAATTTTGTAACTTTTTCTGCATATTTTTGCATTGTATATTAGTGGTTAGGCCAATTCACAACTCTATGTTATGTTATGTTACGTTATGAATGAGTCAGTGTGCCTATTTTCACATATCTCCATTATATTTGCATTTTTAAAGTGCATATCAGGAAAGGGAAATGAGATGCTCATAGCAATGAATCTCTAATGACATTTCAGACACTTTGGCACTTTTGTGGGAAAGATGCTTAGAGAAGGGAAGGCTTTCCTGCTGCCTCTCAAATCACCATATTGCCATGATTGCCTATATGTTAGTTTTTCCACACTGTGAAGACCTATGTGCCCAGGCAGAGTTTATATTTATCATTTTGGTTTGGTCATATCGCAAACTGGTAGGAGATGTAGACAATATTGATTACTAAAGAGCAAAAATACTTGATATGCTGATGATTCACTATGAACTGTCAAAATCAGAAAAAATCCTTGATTATGGTATTGATATGCTTAAAATATCAGCTATTTCAGGACCCATATACAAAAACAAAATAAATTCAGCAGAGAAGAAGAAATGGATTGTGAAGATATTCTAGAATTAGAATTGATAAAAATTTGGAAATAGATCAGCTATGGAGAGCAAAGTACAGAAAATAATTGAGTATCGTGCAGTAGTTAAGAACCTTATTGACTAGAAGAATGGTTGTACACTTGACAGAAATAGAGAGATATAGGGAGCAGATGGTTTAGGGGAAAAGGATGATATTTTTCATTTTGGGCATGTTGAATTGAATTTCTTATGAGGCAGCCAGTAGAGATGTCTGGTAGGCATTTGTTGCTGTAGGAATGGAACTCAGGAGATTGATTAGAACTGTATATATAGATCTGGACATTATTGGCATAGAGATGATAATGGAACCTATTGTTGCTGCTGAGATTATAGTTTGTAAAGGGCTGGAACTCTGAAAAGGTACACTTGAATCAGACAACTGAGCACATATGACTAATTACCTATTGGATATGAGACAATGACTCTATTAGCATATGTTTGGATAAATGGTTCTTCTCACAGTTGGTGCTGGCTCAATGTTTGGTGTTAAGATAATCATAGGCAAGGATTGGAGGGTGGGGTGAGACAGACCAGACTGGCTTGGCAGCAGGACAAGGAGGAGAAAGGTGAAGATTCTGGACTCCAGAACTGAGAAGAGATCTTTGGCAAAACTCCTGGCAGTTTGCCTGCTTCTTTCACATCTCCCCCATAAAGACCAAGGACTTTTACTTATCCTGACTTTGGCTGATCCTGAGGCCTTTGCGGAGTTAGCTAGGACTTAACAATAGTTTATAGAAAAGGATTGGAAGAAGATAGAGTACAAAATCTTGGGGGAAACCCATGGATGATGGATAAATTAGCAAAAGCAATTGAGGACTTGTCAGGTAGACACTAGGAGAACCAGGAGAAAGTGGTGTCACAAAAATTGAAGAAGGAGACAGTATGCAATGAAGAAAGCTGAATAAAGATCAAGAAAAATGAGAATTAAAAAAGACCATCAAATTTAGTATTAGAAGATCACTGATAACCTTGGATAGAGTAATTTGAGTGAATGGAATCTGAAGTCAGATTGCAAGGGGTTGAGAAAAATGAGTTTCAGATATGGAAATTAGAGAAAGATAGTCTTAGCTTGCTGAACCCTTAATAGAGATAAATCTTACCTTCATATTTAGCCTTCAGACCAGGTTGTACTTAAAAACTCCTGTCTATGTTATAATATTCTTAAGATTTCACTCTTTCTCAGTAGCTTCAGAAATACTGAATTGCAAAATTTGAGTTGAGACAGATCAAAGCAACTATCTTGTCCAACTCATGCCAAGAAAAACTCATGCCACCAGACAATATATTTTAAAAGTTTTTTTTAAAAAACCTCTAGTGAGGGAAAACCAATATCCAGCAGACAAATTAAACACAAAATAGTCAGGAACTTTGGTCAGGAATTCAACTAAAGATTCATAAACCCAAGCAGATAAAATGTTTTAAGCACAGGGAGAGTCCATAAAAGGAGAAGGAAATATTATCTTTGTTAAATTTCTTTCTTTGCTTGTTTGTAGACCTTAATTATTATCAATCCTTAAACTAAGGTTGGAAAGAGCTGAATGTATAATCTCATTCAAAAATCAGATAGAGAATTCAGTGTTATCTAGTGTGCTAATGCATTGCCTGGCCAACCTTTGCAACCAGTGCTGTTTATAGATCCCTGGCTAATCCCCAAAGATGGAGTCTAGACTTGTTCCATTTGCTGTATTTTTTATTTAATCTTTCGGCAAAATGAGAGAAAAATGAAGGAGTTGTTATACATATTAAGAATATCAACTTGACTATTCAGGGTTTTCCATTCCAGAAGCTATGAAGTGACAATACTGCAGGAGAATTTATGTATTTCAAAATTTCCTTTTGGGGGTGGGGTACAATTCACATGTTCACCTCTTCTCTGTAGTATATGAGGAAGTGATTGTCCCATCTGTCAGTTATCTGTTTTTAAAACACACAACTGTAGAACTAAAATATAGATTAAAAAAATCTTTATACAATTCATTAAAATTAAATGTGTTGCCTTTTACATTTGAAAACACAATTTTCAGATGAAAGCTGAAAATGCCTTTCTCTCATATTCTGCTATTATGGTGCTTGCTGTCTCAGAATTGACAGTCTTGACTTTTAAAGGACATTTGGCACCCCTACGCACAGAATTCAAATTCATAAGCTTCAGAATCAAAGGGGGAAAAAAGAAAGAAAAAAATGAATGTTCTGGGAGGAGGCAGGATTATGGAGAGGACTCATGGACTCTCTCAGAAAATGCCACTTTTCTGGATGCTGTGCCTGGCTGAACATTGACTCACTTAAGGGAAGTCGAATCGACCCACAGCTGAGGATTTAATAGGTTTTGTTCTGGATGCCATTATAAATGAAAGCTACTTTGGGCTGCCTTTTCAGGATGATCTTATTATTGCCCCTCCTTCTTCCACCTGGAGACAGAGCTGGAAGGCACTCACTCTGGGCACCATGTTGGTAGTGGCAGGAGGGAGGACAGAGTAAAGGATTGATTTCCTCCTTTAATTCAGATAAGGGAGTAGAAACATGTGAGAACTTCATATACCTCACTGTTCCCCAACCCCATTTTCACTTCTGATCATTGCTTCCCAATCCCACATTTCTTCACTCTATTCATATTCATAGGCACCATAGTAAATGCTTAATAGATGTTTGTTGAAATGAAATGAAAATGGCATTTCTCTACTACCACTACTCCTCATCTAGACATAGATGAAGTAAACAATTCAAGAAAATCACTGTGGGGAAGGAAATAATAAAACAACCATCCTTTTCTATTTTGAAGTCTTGGCAAAACTCCATAACTTATAGCAGCATACATCTGAGAGAAGGTTTATGACAGAGCACATAGCACACTGCTCTTGCAGTTAAAAAGACCTGTATTCAAATGATATTTATTTGTGACAATGAGCAAATAATTTCCTCTTCCTCAGTCTGTTTCCTTATAATAGCATCTACTCAGGAAATTGTTGTGAGATAAAGGGGTATAGTGGAGAGACCTCTCTGGGTTTCAAGTTACTTATTTGAAAATAAAACAAAAATTTTCTTTAAAATAAAATACTTTAAAATAAAACAATTTTTTAAGATAAATTTTTAAACAATGGATTAGATGGGTTCTAATGTTCCAGTCAGTTCTACAATGTGTGAAAGTCTTTGCAAAGTCAAAGTGCTATATAAATATCAGTTATCATAATCAGTGACTTAGTTTGCTTTTTATCAGAAACTAACTAGAAGATGGGATTGTGTCATTCTGCATGATCTTTAAAGTATTTTTCATTTTAATTTTCACCATTAACAACTGTTTATAAATGCTTACTATGTGCACCTACTGTGTTCAGTAAGCACAGTCAGTGTTGTATATAAATGAGTCTAATTCTCCATAAATTGTGGTATGTGGGGAATAGTGCAATATGATTTAGGGATGAGATTTGTGGTGAACCTTAAGAGGAACATTTTTGGTATTTATCACTTGGCTTTACAAGTTAGCCCTGACTATACTTTTTTGATTGGAGATGAGTAGTCAGTATGAACAAGGGGCAGAGTCTAGAATCTAGGCAAGTGATGATTACTTTTATGTTTGTTTTCATTGCGGGGCTACTCCTAGTCTTTTATGAATAAAACCATAGCTACAACATAGATTGGCATCATAAATTACCATTGCTCAGGGTAGTTATGAGGACAATTGAAAAACTTCATTTCACTGACTCCCCTTCCCCCCATTTTCAAAACAGCAAGAACACTAGCCAACAACCTTTATCACCAGTCTAAAATTCACCTTTCACTTAAGGAGCTGTTTAGTATTAAAACACAAAAATGTTATCTGTAGCGGTGACCCATTATCATTATCACCCATTTACATCTAAGATCAAAGGACTTTATCAAAGCAGCAAAAAGAAAGCAGGGTTCTACAGTAATTAGACTCAAAACAAGAGGTAGCAAATGTCCAGAACATGGGACAGTTAGGAAGTAATCAGATCTGGACAAGGGTCAGAGCAGGAGTACTTGGGAAGTCCCTGGAGCAGTGTGACAGTACTGAGTGTTTAGCAGCCAAGTGATAGGAGATGCATGGGACACAAATTCTTCAGTGCTGGTATTTAATTGTGTTCATGACATTGTTCTGAGCATAGTAATAAGCTCAATAATAATAATGATGATAACATAGATATATTAAGGTTGTCAATGCACTTTATGTTACCTTATTTGCCTCTCACAATAATCTTATGTGGCAGGTATTAATATTATTACCATTCTAACAAAAGAAAAAAAAAAAACTAAGGATAGGAGATATTAAATGTTTTGCCCAGAGTCACTTTACTAGTAGGTATCTGAGGATTTCCTGACTCCAAATTCAGCATTCTATTCATGATGCTATATTATCTCCTGAGATATATTCTAAAGAATATTAAGATACAAAAACACAGATTATAAATATAACATATAATAGTAAAACCCATTGATTCAATTCAATGTTAATAATTTATTACTGCTGCTGTTACTGTTACTACTAGTACTCACTACTGCTACCAGCAAACACTTTTATAGTATCTTTCTATGTGTCAAATGCTTTAGAAATATTATATCATTTCACAATCTTGTGAAGTAGGTGCTATTATTACTCCCATATTTTTACAAATGAAGAAATTAAAGCAAAATGAGAGGGAGGAAAGAAGGGAGGGAGGGAGGAAGGAAAGAAGGGAAGAAGGGAAAAAGAAAGGAAGGAAGGGATGGAGGGAAGAAGGAATGAAGGAAAGAAGGAAGGAAGGAAGGAAAGAAAGCAGGTAAACTGATTCGAACAAAATCTTCAGGAAGACATATTATTTATATGGGTTTAAGGAGATGAGAGAGTATTTAAGAGAAGAAGAAGCAACAGCCCCAAATCAGTGCTGACAATGGCATACTGTCAGGACATTGAGAAGAATTTATATTAGGAAGTAAGAGAGCTAAAGCTGGATAGTGTACCTTTGCACAAACTGCTCTCTTTCCTTGAATATCCCCCCCCCCCACTCTTTACTTATTAAAAATCTACCAGCTCTTTAAAGTCTATCTCAAATGTCATCTCCTTCATGAAGCCTTCCCTGATCTTCTCCTTCTCAGGCCCCTTCTCTCAATAATTATCTTTCCCCCAGATTTTGGATGCCATACAATACTTTTCTTTGATATTTTCCAAACTAATTTATCATGAATTATTATATATTTTAGGGACGTGTATCATTGACTATAAGATTACAGGTTCTTTTAAAAATATTTATTTTTAATACACATAGCTTTATGAATCATGGTAGGAGAGAAAAATCAGAACAAAAGGGAAAAACCATGGGAGAAAGAAAAAAAAAAAAACCCAGAAAAAAGTGAACATAGCATGTGTTGATTTACATTCAATCTCCTTAGCTCTTTTTTCTGGAAAGAACTGGCATTTTCTAACTGAAGTTTATTGGGATTGCCTTGGATCACTGAACCACTAAGAAAGATTGTCTTTAATAGTTGATCATCACACATACTTGCTATTATTGTGTATAATGTATTCCAGGTTCTGCTTCTTTTGACAGCATCAGTTTGGATAAATCTTTCCAGGACCTCTCTACAATCAGATTGTTCATCATTTTTTATAGAACAATAATAATCCATTAACTTCATATACCACAATTTATTCAATCATTCCCCAGTTGATGAGCATCTATTCATTTTCCAATAATTTGCTACCACAAAAAGAGTGACTACAAACATTTTTAGACATGTGGGTCCTTTTCCATGGTTCATGATTTCCTTGGCATACAGATCCTATAGTGGCCTGTGGGGCAAAAGATATGCATGGTTTTGTAGCCCATTTGGCATAGTTCTAAATTGTCCTCTAGAATGGTAGGATCATTTCATATCTCTAAGAACAATGCGTTAATGTCCCAGTTTTCCCACATCCCCGCCAACATTATCATTATTTTTTCCTGTCATCTTAGTCAATCTGAGAAGTGTGAGGTGGTCACACTTCAGAGTGTGTTTAATTTGAGTTGTTTTAATTTACATTTTTAAATCAATAGTTGTTTAAAGCATTTTTTCATATGACTATAGATGGCTTCAATTTTGTCATCTGAAAATCGTGTTTTTTCCCAGCTTTGTACTTATCTTTTTTTTTAATCTTGTTTCTGTTGGTTTTGTTTATGCAAGAACTTTTTAAATTTAATGTAATTTAAGTTGTCTATTTTTGCCTTCATAATATCCTCTAGTTTTGTTTTCTTTCTTTTTCTTGGTCATAAATTCCTCCTTTCTTCAAAGATCTGATAGGTAAATTATCCCTTGCTTTTCAAATTTGCTTGTGGCATTACTCTTTATGCCAATATCATGTACCCAATTTGACTTTATTTTGGTATGGGAAGTGAAATGTACCTCCATCCTTAGTTTCTGACATATTACTTTCCAGTATTCCCAGCAATTTTTTTTTTTGGTGAAATAGTGATTTCTTATCCCAGAACCCTGGAATTTTGAGGTTTACCAAATACTAGATTACTGTAGTCATTGATTATTGTATTGTATGTATCTAATCTATTCCAGTAGTTCACCATTCTGTTTCTTGATTGGTACCAAATGATTTTGATGACTGCTGTTTTATAATTCAGTTTTAAGTCTGATACTGTTAAAGCACCATCCTTTGTATTTTTTCCTTAATTCTTTTGATATTCTTGACCTTTTGTTCTTTTAGATAAATTGTGTTATTATTTTTTCTTGTTCTATAAAATAATTTTCAAGCAGTTTGATTGGAATGGCACTAAACAAGTCCACCAATTTAGACAAAATGGTCATTTTTATTATATTAGCTCAAGCCTACCCATGAATAGCTGATATTTTTTCAATTGTTTAGATATGACTTTTTCATATGAAAAATGTTTTGAAATTGTGTCTATATAGTTTCTGGTTTTGTCTTGGCAGTAGAAACCCAAATATTTTATTTTGTCTACAGTTATTTTAAGTGGGATTTCTCTTTCCATCTCTTGCTGCTGAGCTTTATCAGTAATATAGAAATGCTGATGATTTGTGGGGGTTTATTTTATATCCTGCAACTTTGCTAAAGTTGTGAAATGTTTTGAGTAGGTGTTTGAATGATTTTCTGGGATTCTCTAAATATATCATGATATATCTGTAAAGAATGATAGTTTTATTTTCTCATTGTCAATTATAATTTCTTTAGTTTCTTTTCCTTTTCTTATTGGGAAAGCAAATATCTCTAGTACAATATTGATTGATAGTAGTGATAATGGGCATCCTTGTTTCACCACTGATCTTATTGGGAATCATTACAAACAATGCTTTTTGTTTGTTTTAGATAGATACTACTTATTATTTTAAGAAAAGCTCCCTTTATTCCTATGTTCTCTAGCACTTTTTTTTTTTAAATGAGCTGTATTTTGTCAAAAGCTTTTTCTGCATCTATTGAAGTTATCCTATGATTTCTTTTGGTTATGTTATTGATATGGGCAATTATGATAATAGTTTTCCTGATATTGTATCAACCCTGTATTCCTGGCATAAATCTCATTTGATCATAGTGTGTTATCCTGCTGATAAGTTGCTGTAATCTCTTTGCTAATATACTATTTAAAAATTTTACATCAATATTCATTAGAACAATTGGTCTGAAATTTTGTTTCTGTGTTTTGGCTCCTCCTGTTTTAGGTATCAGTACCATATTTGTGTCATAGAAGCAATCTGGCAAGATTCCTTTTTTACCTGTTGTTCTAAATAGTTTACATAGTTTTGGAATTAATTGTTCTTTAATGTTTAGTAGAATTCACTTGTAAATCCATCTGGCTCTGGAGATTTTTTTTTTCCTTAGGAAGTTCATTTATGGCTTGTTCAATTTCTTTTTCTAAAATGGGAGTAGTTAAGTAAATTATTTTCTCTTTAATTAATCTAGGTAACTTATATTTTTGTAAATATCCATCCATTTCAGTTAGATTGTCGGATATATTGCCATACAGTTGGGAAAAATAGCTCTTAATTATTGCTTTAATTTCTTTTTCATCAGTGGTAAGTTCAACCTTTTCATTTTTGATGTTAGTGATTTGGCTTTTTATTTCTTTTTTCTAATCAAATTAATCAAAGTTTTATCTATGTTGTTATTGTTGTTGTTTTTACAAAACTCTTAGTTTTATTAATTAGTTCAATAGTTTTGTTAGTTTCAATTTCTCTTTTGCGTTTCAGGATTCATAATTTGGTATTTAATTGGGTTTTTAAAAAATTTGTCTTTTTCTAGCTTTTGTAGTTGTATGCCCAATTCATCGATCTCTTTATTTTATTCATGTAGTTATTTAGAGATATAAAATTTCCTCTAAGAATTGCTTTTGTTGAATCTCATAGGTTTCAGTATGTTGTCTCATTATTTTCATTCTCTTGGATGAAATTATGGATTGTTTCTGTGGTTTGTTGTTTGACCCACTCATTCTTCAGAATTAGATTAATTAATTTCCAATTGGTTTTTAGTCTACCTTTCCCTGACCCTTTATTGAATATAATTTTTATTGCATTGTGTTCTGAAAAGAAAGCATTTGCTATTTTTCCCTTTCTGCATTTGATTTTGAGGTTTTTGTACCCTAATACCTGGTCAATTTTTGTGTAGGTGCCATGTACTACCAAGAAAAAGGTGAATTCCTTTCTGTCCCTATTAAATTTCCTACAGAAGTCTATCATCTTTAGGTTTTTCTAGGATCTTATTAACTTCCAAATTTTTTTCTTGTTTATTTTGTGGTTAGATTTGTCTGATTCTGAGAGGAAAAGGTTGGAGGTCCCCCATTAATATAGTTTTGCTTTCTTCCTGTAACTGCTTTAAAATCTTCTCTAGGAATTTTCCTGCTCTATCACTTGGTACATAATCATTTAGTATCCTTACTACTTTATTCTTCATAGTATCCTTTATCCAGATGTTCTTTCCTTCCTTATCTCTTTTTAGTAAGATCTATTTTCACTTCTGCTTTATCTGAGATCATAATTGCTATCCCTATTTAAAAAAAAAATTCAGCTGAAGCATAATACATTCTGTTTAATCTTCTTCTTTAACTCTGTATATGTCTCTCTGGGTCAAATGTATTTCTTGTAAACAACATATTGTAGGATTGGTTTTTAATCCACTCTGTTATTTGCTTCTGTTTTATGGGAGAGTTCATTCCATTCACATTCATGGGTATGACTACCAGTTCTGTGTTTCCTTCCATCTCATTTTCTCCTCTGTATATACTTTTGTTTTCTTTTCCCACCCAGTTCTTTGTAGTGTTTTTCTTTTGACCCACCCCACCTACTACCTTATCTTCTGTCACCCTTCCCCAATTCTCTTACCTTTTTCCTCAGTGTTTCTGCTTTCTCTTCTAGATAACTCCTTCCTTTTTTTCCCCTCTTTCTCCTCCTACTTCTTTTTAGGGTTAGATAAATTTCTATAGCCAAGATAAATTTCTATACCCAACTGAATGATTAAGTTATTCCCTCTTTGAGCCAAAACTGATGATATTAAGCTTTAGACAATGTTCATTCCACTTCCTTTCTTTCATTTGGTTATAATAGGTATTTTATACCTCTTCATGTGATTTAATTTGTCCTATCTACCTCCCCTTTCCTCTTCTTCCAGTATAGACCTTTTCTCACCACTTAATGTTCTTTTGTTTGACATCATTACATCAGATTCCATTCACAACCATACCCTCCATCCATGTGATGTCCCACTCTGTCCTAGTAGTTGATATAGTTCTCAAGAGTTACAGATATCATTTTCTCATCTAGGAATGTAAACAGTTTAAGTTTTAAATAATATATATTTTCCTCCTGTTTATCTTTCTATGCTTCTCTTCAGTTCTGTCTTTTAAGATTAAAATTTATGGACAAACCCAAAGACCTCAGTTTGGGGAAAATATTAAATGCTCTTGGATAGGGTAAGCAAATATAATAAAGATGACAATACTACCTAAACTAATTTATCTATTTAGCGCTATACCAGACTCCAAAAAAACTATTTTGATGAACTAGAAAAAATAACAACAAAGTTCATATGGAAAAACAAAAAGTCAAGAATTTCAAAGGAATTAATGAAAAAAAAAATTAAATGAAGGTGGTCTAGCTGTAACATATCTAAAATTATATTATAAAGCAGCAGTTATTAAAACCATCTGGTATTGGCTAAGAATAGACTAGTTGATCAATGGAATAGGTTAGGTTCAAAGGACAAAACAACCAATAACTTTAATAATCTAGTGTTTGACAAACCCAAAGACCCCAGTTTGGGGGATAAGAATGCATTATTTGACAAAAATTGCTGGGAAAATTGGAAATCAGTATGGCAGAAAATAAGCATTGACCCACACTTAACACCGTACACCAAGATAAGGTCAAAATGGGTTCATGACCTAGGCATAAAGAATGAGATTATAAATAAATTGGAAGAGCATAGGATAGTTTACTTCTCAGACCTGTGGAAGAGGAAGGAATTTATGACCAAAGAAGAACTAGAGATCACTATTGACTACAAAATAGAAAATTTTTATTATATCAAATTGAAAAGTTTTTGTACAAACAAAACTAATACAGATAAGATTAGAAGGGAAACAACAAACTGGGAAAACATTTTTACAGTCAAAGGTTCTGATAAAGGCCTCAATTCCTCCAATTCCTAGAGAATTGACTCTAATTTATAAGAAATCAAGCCATTCTCCAATTGATAAATGGTCAAAGGATATGAACAGACAATTCTCAGACGAAGAAATTAAAATTATTTATAGACATATGAAAATATGCTCCAAATCATTATTAATCAGAGAAATGCAAATTAAGACAGCTCTGAGATACCATTACATACCTGTCAGATTGGCTAGAATAATAGGGAAAGGTAATGCGGAATGTTGGAGGGGATGTGGGAAAACAGGGACACTGATACATTGTTGGTGGAATTGTGAACACATCCAGACATTCTGGAGAGCAATTTGGAACTATGCTCAAAAAGTTATCAAACTGTGCATATTCTTTGATCCAGCAGTGTTTCTCCTGGGCTTATACCCCAAAGAGATACTAAAGAAGGGTAAGAGACCTGTATGTGCCAAAATGTTTATGGTAGCCCTGTTTGTAGTGGCTAGAAGCTGGAAAATGAATGGATGCCCATCAATTGGAGAATGGTTGAGTAAATTGTGGTATATGAATGTTATGGAATATTATTGTTCTGTAAGCAATGACCAGCAGGATGAATACAGAGAGGCTTGGAGAGACCTACATGAACTGATGCTAAGTGAAATGAGCAGAACCAGGAGATCATTATATACCTCAACAACGATACTGTATGAGGATGTATTCTGATGGAAGTGGATTTCTTAGACAAAGAGATCTAACTCAGTTTCAATTGATCAAGGATGGACAGAAGTAGCTACACCCAAAGAAAGAACACTGGGAAATGAATATAAACTGCTGGTATTTTTGTTTTTCTTCCTGGGTTATTTATACCTTCTGAATCCAATTCTCCCTGTGCAACAAGACAACTGTTCGGTTCTGCTCACATATATTGTATCTAGGATATACTGTAACCTATTTAACATGTAAAGGACTGCTTGCCATCTGGGGGAAGGGGTGGAGGGAGGGAGGGGAAAAATCAGAATAGAAGTGAGTGCAAGGAATAATGTTGTAAAAAATTACCCTGGCATGGGTTCTGTCAATAAAAAATTATTTAAAAAAGATTAAAATTTGTTTAATTTAATTAAAAAAAATTTTTTTTCAATAGAAATGATTTAAAGTATTTTCCTTCATTGAAGATACATCTCTTCTCTGAGAGATGATACTCAGTCTTGCTGGTAGCTAATTTTTGGTTGTAACTGAAGGTCTTTTACCTTTCACAATTTGGAATTCCAAGCCCTCCAATCTGTTATTGTAGAAATTGCCAGATCCTGGGTCATCCTCACTGTTTCTCCTTGATATTTGAATTTTTTTTCTCTGGCACCTTGTAGTATTTTTCCCTTAAGATTTTAAGTTCTGAGTTTTGCAACAATGTCCCTTGGGGTTTTTCTTGTGGGATTTCTTTCTAAAGATGATGATGGATTCCTTCAATGACTATTTCCCCTTCTGTTTCTAGAATATTGGGGAAGTTTTCCTTTATGATCTCTTGAAGACTGCTATTCAGGCTCTTTTTTCTTTCTTTCTTTCTTTCTTTCTTTCTTTCTTTCTTTCTTTCTTTTTTATCATAGCCTTCAAGTAGACCAATAATTTTTAAATTATTTCTTTTGGATCTATTTTCCAGGTCAGTTGTTTTCCCATTGTGTTATTTTACATTTTCTTCCATTTTTTCATTCTTTTCAGTTTGTTTGACTGATTCTTGATATCTCATAGAGTCATAAACTTCCTTTTGCCCTATTCTAGTTTTTAATGTGTGATTTTCTTCAGTTAGCCTTTGTATCTCTTTTTCCTTTTGGCTAATTCTACTTTTTGAAGGTGTCATTTTCTTTATTGGCTTTTTTTTTTTTTTGGCATTTGGCCAATTATATTTTTTAAAGGAATTGTCTCCTTTTTCAACCTGCTGACTCTCTCTTGTATATCTCTTTTTTATTATTATTATTTTTTCTACCTCTCTTATTTGCTTTTTTTTTTTTCTGAGACATTGCGGGTTAAGTGGCTTGCCCAGGATCACACAGCCAGAAAGTGTTAAGTGTTGAACTCATGTCATTCTGATTTCAGGGCTGGTACTCTATCCACTACACCAACTAGCTTCCCCTTCTTATTTGCTTTTAAAAGTATTTTTATGAGCACTTCTAAGAAGCCTCTTTGGGCCTGAGACCAATTCATATCACTCTTTGAGATTTCCTCTGTGGACATTCTGTCCTTGGATGAGTTGGTGTTTTGGTCTTCTCTGTCACCATAGTGGGTTTCTATGGTCAAGGTTTTTTTTTTTTTTTTTTTTTTTTTATTTCTTGCTCATTTTCTTTCCTTTTCTTTTGTTATTTATTTATTTATTTATTTTTACTTTTATGGTTGAGGGGCACTGTCTCAAGTTTCCTTTGTAGCTCTGAGTCATAGCTCTGAGGACAGAAGCCCCTTGTGTTTGCAGGGAGTAGCTTTCAATGCTCTTTCCAGGAAACAGCTGCTTTCCCAGAATTTGCTTTCTGAATTGGGTTGCTCCATTTACTTGCTCTTCTACTGATCCAGGATCAAGGGTCTTAGTTGCTGATTTGCTGTGATTAAAACCCCCTCGCTAGCTTTCCCAGATTCTGTCTGAGCTGGGTTGAACACCCTTTTCACCCCAGTGAAACTGACCTTTCTTGACATTTTTCCAAACTATCTTGAACTGAAGGGTGGTTTCATTCTGTCAGACTCTGGAGGGTTGGTTTCATGTGGTTTTTTGAGGGAAATAGGGTGAATTCAAGCAGCTTCCTGGCTCCACTGCCATCTTGGCTCCATTCCCAGAAGAGATTAAAAGTTCTAATAGTTTGGCCAATTCAGTTTTATTCCTTTACAAAAGAAAAAGTTCCTTGAAAACAGGGAAAGTCTTTACAATTTTTTTCTCTTTATTCATCCTGCAAATATTTAATACATTCTGTTCAATACCTAGAATTGTAAACTGTAAACTAAACTGTAAACTTCCTGAGGGCAGGGCCTAAGTCTAACCTCAAGCTCATGACATTGTTAGTTAGTTGTAACAAAACTTGTTTCCTCAGAGTTTTTATAAACTAGTAGTATCTAGCATCTTTGTCTCTCTACAGTAAATTCTTAATAACTTTATTGAATTGAACTGAGATAAGATTGTAGAAAATATTTTAAAAAACTGACTGTGGAGTTTGGATTTCATCCCAAGGACAAAGAGGAACTACCAAAGATTCTGAGCTGGGGAAAGGGTTGACAGAAATGACATTCAAAAAAGAGTAATCTGACAGTATTATAGGGGGATAAATTGGAAAAGGGAAAGCAGAGAGAAGAATTCAGACTTGTGACAATCCAGTTGTGAGATAAGATCCTGCAGTGAGGTGGAGACGGGTAGAACAGAAAGGAACAGATACAAGATATTCCTGGAAAGTAGAAATGTGACAGAAAGATCTTTCTCTTATCTTTGTAGGATTTGCCTTTATTAGGTGAAAGCTGTTTTTCTATGGTAAAATTGTAATGAAACCTCCTTGCAGTAGTGGGAAAAGCCTCAAACTTTTAAGAGAAAACTGGTTTGCATCTAGGCTCTGACACTTTCCACCCATGAAATGTTGGACAGATCTCTTCCCCTTTTAAAGTTGTTTCTTCATCTGTAAAATATTATTAATATCATTTACATTGCTTCAAAGGATTGTTCTGAGGGTTATATTTAGTTGAATTGATAACTGTCCATTTTAGTCCTCAGAGAGACTGACTGATGGTATTGTCTCTTTAGAGCATAATGGCCTAAAATGGACTAGGCCATATGCTAGCAAAAATGATTACAATCTAAGCTTTTTGAGAATAAAAATGCTTCATTATTTTGTCTTAGTATCCTCAGTATTTTGTCTTTGTATCATCATGCACTTTGCATGCACAATATTAGCAATCATATTAGCTTCTTTCTAGAGTTTTTCTCTACCTTCAGGAATCTGAAGAGAATCTGAAAACTATGTTTTCTTTCTCAAAGATCTTGCCACCTTCATCCCTCATATAGGTGAAGGATATTTAAATAATCAATTTCCACAAATAAGAAATTTCATATGCACACAGGCTGGGTTGAACATTTAGTTTATGTTCATTGAGTTGAATTGAATAGTGAAAGAAGTAAATGTTATAGTGAGGGGAAAAGCAATCTAAATAATTGGCTAGACAGAGAAATGGGTCAAAGGTGTATTAGGACTTCCAAGAAGCAGATCTGTAACAATCTCTATGTAGACAAATAGAAACCTTTGGGACCAAACTGGAAAATGTCTTTCTCAAATGGGTGCTCAACACTCAGTGAAAAAATTAGGAAACTGACAAATCTAATAGCAAAGATATAATTAAGAATTTTGTTGTTGGGACAAGAGTAATAAGTGATACATAACAGTTAGTGTGTACATGGGAGGTGACAGAAGCTTAGGACACCACTGTGAAATATGAGAGAAATCATGAGGAAGAAGCTCACCCAGTAGATTTTCTGGGAGCTTACAATTTAATTCAGACAGCATATATAAGTAGGCATTGTGCTAATAATATAGAGAAACACAGACAACATACATACAAAATAGAAGAAAGTTAATCTTAGGGGATTATTTGTAGTAATTTAGGCCCCTAAAAATGCCTCTTTGCAGAAGATAGTATTTGAACAGAGTCTTAAAGGAAGCCAAGGACTTTCAGAGAAAGATGTTATCTGAAAGAACATTCCAGGCATGAGAAAAAGCAGTGTGAAGATATGTAGGCAAGAGATAGAATGTTGTGGTTGAGGAATAATGATTCAGCTGAGATGGCTAAACGTAGATTCAGGGGAATAAAAGTACAATAAGACTAGACAAGTAGGAAAAGGATGGGTTTTGAAGAGCTTTAAAATTCAATCAAAGGACTTTATATTTATTCCTGGAGGTAATAATAGAGAATTACTGGAATTTAATGACTGGAGGGCAGGGGATGGTAATGTGGACAGGCTTGCACTTTAGGAAAATTGCTCTGACAGTTGTATGGAGGATGGATTGGATTGGAAAGTGACTGGAGACAGTAAGAAAAATTAGAAAACTATTGTAGTAGTATGACTGAAATGTCATAAGAGTTTTAAAATTGCACAAAGATCTTTGGGGCACCCTGTATATATGAGAAATTTTGTGAAGATAGAAATAACAAGAAAAAAACAAGTTTTGGTAATTGATTAGATAAATGGGGTTGATAATAATGTGAAGTCTAGAATGACACTTAGGCTACTTTGGTCAAGGATAACTTAGAGGATGATGGTACTCTAAATAGCAAGAGAGAAGTTCAGAAAAATGGTGGGCTTGAGATGGAAACTGGGAAAGGAGAATAAGCATTCATTTGTCATTGTGCTAAGTACTTTACAAATAGCTTATTTAATTCTCACACACACCTGGGGGGAGGGGATAAATGCTTTTATTATTACCATTTTCCAACTGAAGAAATTGAGGTAAAGAATGTATAGATGACTTGTCCAGGATCACAAAGCTAGTGTATATCAGGGGCCATTTTTGAAATGAGGTCTTCCTGATTCCAGGCCCAGTGTTCTATCCACTTTCCTACTAATGACTCATACAAACAGGTTATTTCTCTTTCCCATCTTGGAGTACCTTAGCTATTGTTCATTCTCCATTATCTATTCCTCTTAAACAAAAGTTCTGGGAGGGATGCTCCAATATCTAACCTTCAACTTCTTAATCAGAGAAGTTTGTTTATCTTTTGTCCCAGAGGCAGGGAATACTAAGGACATATAAGTTTTTACCTCCTTTTCCCTCTTCTAACTTAACCTTTCTCTTCCATATCATTCCTGAGTAATATTTCTAATAAGCTCTTATGATCACGACACTCAAAAATTCTTATTGACTCCCCATTGCCCACCAATTCCTGAGAGTCTTACATTATGATACAATCCAACCATTTTGGAAAGCAATTTGGAACTATGGCCAAGGGTCTATAAAATTGCATACCCTTTGATCCAGCAGTGTTTCTGGAAATTATAAAGAAGGGAAAAGAACCCAAATGTGCAAAAATATTTGTAGTAGTCCTTTTTGTAGTGACAAGGAATTGAAAACTGAGCAAATGCCCATCACTTGGCTGAATAAATTATGTTGTATGCAAAGGAATATTATTGTTCTATAAGAAATGACAAGCAGCGTGATTTTAGAAAAGCCTGGAAAACTTACATGAACTGATGCTAAGTGAAGTGAGTAGAACCAAGAGAATATCATACAAAGCAATAACAAGATTATGTGATGATCAGCTGTGATGGACTTGGCCTTTTTTCAACAATGAAATAATTCAAGGCAATTACAATAAGCTTGTGATAGAAAGAGCCATCCACATCCAGAGAGAGAACTATGGAGACTGAAAGTAGATCAAAGCATAATAATATTACTGTTTTTGTTTTTATTGTTTGCTTGTTTTTTTTTCTTTTTCCTATTTTTCCCCTTTTTATCTGATTTTTCTCATGCAGCATGAAAAATGTGGACATATGATTAGAGGAATTGCACATGTTTAACCTATATTGAATTTCTTATTGTCTAGGGGAGAGGGGTGGAGAGAAGGGAGGGAGAAAAATCTGGAACATGAGGTTTGCAATGGTGAATGTTAAAAAATATCTTTGCCTTATTTTGAAAAATAAAAAGCTATTATTATATAAAAAATAAAATTCCCATTTCTGCATTAAGGATTTTTATGATGTGACTACAACTAGGACTGATTCATCTTTATTTCAGACTGGATCCAGGCTGTAAAGAGCTTGAAATTCTGAGTTAAAGTGTTTGCTTTTTTTAACCTCATTTTCTTCAGCTATAAAAAAGGGATCATACTAGCACTTACCTTACAGTGTTGTGAAAATCAAATAAGATAATATCTGTAAAGTATTTAGCACAGAGCCTAATGAACAGTACTAGCTTAATGCTTGTTCCCTTCCTCCCACCACCATAGAGAAAAGCTCCCATAGAGAGTCTCTGAGGATTCTTGAGGAGAATAATATGAGTTAATAGAAATGTTGCATGGTTAAAGTGTGCTTTAGAAAGATTATTTCAGCACTATATGGAGCTTGTATGGATTAGAGAAGAGGAAAGATTCTTTTCCTACTTAGAGGCATACCAATTAGGGAGCAATGATCCACTCTGGACAATAGTTTAAATAAGAGGTGCTGAGAATCTGAATTAGGTAATGGTCATACTAGAAGAGATGCTATGGATGCAGAACCTATAATACTTCACAATTGAATGAAAGAAGATGTTGGAGGATGATATTGAAGATGTGAACCACAGTGACTCTAAGGTTGTTAGTGCTATCAATAGAAATAGGGAAAATTTTAAAGAGAAGGCAGATTTTCTGGTTGATAATAGATAATGCTTTGCAATGATTGAATTTGAGATGTCTAATTATCCAGTTGGAGATGTTCAAATTAAAGTTAGTACGTTAAAGCTAGAGCTCAAAAAATAAATTATGGTTGGTTATATAAGTTTGAAAGTCATCTGCAAGAGATAATAATTAAACTTATGGAAGCTAATGAGACCTCTAAGAGAAAGGGTATAGAGACATAAGACAAGAGTATCCAGGACAATGTCTTCAGGGACTTCTGTGAAGCAAAGAAGATTGAAGAGTCATTAGATAAGTAGTAAGAGAACTAGGAGTATATTTTGTGATGAAAGATGAGCATATTAAGAGAATTCAAGTAAAGGTAATGGTTAATAGTGTCAAAAAACAGAAGAGGGGTCAGAAAGGATAAGAACTGAGAAGAGGTATTAGATATAGCAATTAAGGTTATTGGTGATTCAAGAGAATGCTTTCCCTTGAACGAAAGGGTTAGAAAAGATTGTAAAGAGTTACAAAGTTAGAGTAGAGGAAGTAGTGGCAATAAGTGTAGAAAAAAAAATGTATGTAAATCAATTGCTTGCTTTTATAAAATTATCTTTGTTGGCTTGGTGCTAGTTAGGTCAAGTATAATCTATCCAGGATTTAGTTCTGGGAAGAAGACTAATATCTTTCTCTACTCTCCTCCTTTTTTCTACTTTACTTTGCATTATCTGCTTGCATGCTTGACCTGAGCCCCCATTTCTCCTTTAAAATCATGTAGTTTAAGATCAGTGTCAGGTGGTAAAAATTAGAATTATATTCTGAAATGATTTTCAAAGAATAGATGAAAAATTTTACTCCTACTTTATGTTTAGAGAAGGAGGCATCAAAAGAGTGCATTATTTAGGACCATATTGGATCTCCTAGTATCAGCTTAGAATTTTTTCTCTGCCTCTCTCTCCTTCTCTGCCTCTGTCTCTGTCTCTCTTTCCCTCCCCTCCGTTTTTCTCTTCTCTCCTCTTCTTTCTTCTCCTCTCCTCTCCTCTCTTCTTCTTTCCTCTTCTGTCTCTCTCTTTTCTCCCTGCTTTCCTACCCTCATTTATACTGCCAGTGAAAAAAACTGGTGCTTAATTGGAATTTCCCCAGGTCCTAGAAGAAGGACAGCATTTGGAGAATGGGCTAGCCTCTTCTTTATATCTTCTCAATTTAGGAGCATAGGAGACATTAGCTGTCTTCCTAATGGAGAAACTCATGTCAATATGCTCTCTCAACTAGACATACTCTCTGTCCCTTGTCACTAATGCTAGACTGTCACTGTCTGTGTGTTGGTGTCACAGCTCCTATTGTCCCCAATTCCAAATTCAGCTAAAGTCTTCTTCATTAGAAGAGTATAAATAAGCAATGTAGACATTCCTTTACATTTCTTTCCCTGAGGAAAAGACTCAGTGACCAGGATTCTGTCTCATACTTTTTTGTTTATTTTCATTTTTGTCAGATTTAAATTAAAAAAAAAAAACGAACTTAACAAATGGCAAATAAAATGAACATTTTCCAGTATAAGGTAAAACAGAGAAAGCAGCTTGCACATGAAACTACATGTCTTTTATGAAATACAGCTTGCTTTTCTTTTTATGAAAATACCAGAACTTGGTTAAGATTTGAAATGTAAACATGGGAGTCAAGAGAAAATTATAAAAGTAAATACACCGAATGACTTAGAAGGATTTAGCCAATGACCAAAACTTAAATGCAGCAGAGGAAGAAGAAATAAATTTCCCTTTTGCCAAGCATTCTTGAAAAGAGAAATCTTTGAGTTAAGAGTCTAAGAGCTTGCCTTTACAGTTGAACCCATGAATATTATGCTCAACTGACTATAAATAAGGAACTAAATGATTAAATCACTGGAAAAAGAAGGGAGCTGCAAAGAACAGGTGTAATGCTATTTGTACTTTTTTATGCATCTGGATTATTTTCTAAAACAGTTTATAATTTTGCAACTTGCTCACATTTTTGTTGGAGGAATGAAATTATTTTCACACTCTTGTCCTTAAGAAATGTTACCTTTCCCATATCAAAGCATGAAGATAATTCTAGACTTTTGAAGTTATGCCAACAGAGCATAAACACTAATTGATCCAAACAAGTTAAAAAATTGAGCATGTGATGAGTGGAGGACTGACATTGTTTTTGGCCTAAACAGCCACGTAGGTAAGAGTAGAGGAATCCATCTCCAAAATGTTGTGCATTACCAAACCATGGAAGAGTTTCCATCTTGCATAGATGGACAACATACATTATGAATGATTTAAATATTTAAGTAAATTCCTCCTTATAGTAGCAAATTAAAAAAACAAAACAAAACACCCTTGCATAATCTAAAAGAATTTTGCAAGCACATTTTAGAACCAAAAGGGCTCAGACAAACCTGTTAAATCTTGTGTTATCCTATGATTCCATAATATTTAAGTTGCCCTTTTCAGGATGTTTGCAATATTTCCTCCTTGACCTGGAAGCTCTGGAATTTGGCCACGATATTTCTGGGATTTTTTATTTTGAGATTTCTTTCAGGATTGTTTCACTTTCCATTTTATTCTCTGGTTCTAAGATATCAGGGCAATTTTCCTTGATAGTTTCTTGAAAAATGTCTAAGCTCACATGAAAATTCAAGGAGAGTCTCAATGTTTTTAAATTGATTTTTTGTGTGACTAGATCTAAGGATGTTGACAACAGGGAAAACAAGTGATTCTTGAGATTCTATATAGGAGGAATGAAACTTTGGAGAGTCTAGCTATCTGGGCTGATTTCCTGTGGGTCTCCTTTTTTTTTTCTCTGTGATGTCTTGATTCTTCCATTGACTCATTGTATAACTCTGGACAGATTACTTACTTTTAACCAGCCTCAGTTTCATCATTTGTAAAAATAAAGAAGTTGAACTAGCCAAAAAAAAAAAAAAAAAAAGTCTAAGCTCTTTTCTTGATCATGGTTTTCAGTCATCCAATAATTCTTAAATTATCTCTCTTGGACCTATTTTCCAGATCTTCCAATGATATAGTTCACATTTTCTTCTTTTTTTCATTCTTTTGATTTTTTTGGTTTTATTGTTTCTTGATATCTTAGTAAGTTATTAGCTTCTACTCAATCAGTTCCAATTTTTAAGGAATTATGAGTTTTTAAATCTCATTTTCCATTTTAGCCAATTCTACTTTATAGGGAGTTCTTTTCTTCACTGGTGTGTGTGTGTGTGTGTGTGTGTGTGTGTGTGTGTGTGTGTCACTTTTGCCATTAGGGCTAATCTGTTTTTTTTTTTTTTTAAGTATTTTCTTCAGTATTTTTTTTTCTTTTTCTGTGTGTGTATGTGTGTATGTATGTCCCTCTTTTACTAAGCTATTGACCTTTTTTTTGTGATTTTCTTGCATTACTCTCATTTTTTTGCCCAATTTTTCTTCTACCTCTAAGAATGTTTTAGGGAGAGAGGCTGAGCTCCATTTACATTTTTCTTTGAGGCTTTGCATGTAACTGTTGTGACTTTGTTGTCTCCTGAGTTTGTTTTGCTCTTTACTACCACCATAATAAGTTTCTATGATCAGATTCTTTTCTGTTTGACCATTTTTCCAAGATTTTTTTGACTTTTAACTTTGTGCTACAAGTTGGACTGTGTTCTTAGGGTGCAAGAGGCACTGTCCAAAGTTGTAGTTTGTATGTATGTGTGCATGTGTTTTAACACAGCTGTTTATAGAGCTAGCTTTCTTTTGGGGGAGGGGTGGTCCATAAGTTTTCAAATCTTTCATGGGGTTGTGATCTAATAAGAGGTGTGGTCGTTGTTCTCCTGATCTATGCTCTGCTCTGCGAGTGACCAAAGACACTCTTTTCCACTGGAATTGTGACTAGTCCCAGTGTTTCTCCCAGCCTTGAGATTGCAAACTGGAATTGTGTAAGAGTAATGCAACAGAGATCTGCACCTAGTGCTAGCAAAGAGTCCCCTGTAATCTCATTCTGATCAATGGTCTTCCTTGTTATTGAACTCAGGGAACTGCTGCTGCCGATTCAGTTGCCCTGGCTTGTTGAGGTGTGGCTTGTGTTGAATTGCTCTCCATTCTCACCCCAGTGAAAGACATTGTCCTTCTAATCTTTTAAATTGTCTTGGACTATCCTTTTGTTGGTACTGCTATCCAGTATTCATTTGAGATATTATTTTAATTTCTTGGAGGGAAATTTAGAACAATTCTGGCAAGTCCCTGCCTATACTTTTCCATCTTGGCTCTGCCATCCCCCTCAAGTTGGAAATCTTCTGCAACATTAAGTTGGATAAAAGGAGCCATCTGGGACAAGACCATGCTGCCAACCATATATAGGGGAGCAAGCAAGTAAGGCCTTGGGATTTCAAATGAATGGGCCAATGGGGAGCATTCCTAGAATTAAGTTGTATCACTGGGAGGATTTAACAATAGAAAACTCTAAATACCAATTCACAAAGAGATGCAGACTTATTGACAGATTAGATATAAATAGTGAAGAATAGGAAAGTTTTTTTTTTTTAAATGACTGCACGATTTTGAGTCTAGTACAGGGAAAGTTAAGGAAAGGGAAGGAAAATTAAATCAAATTCAAGAATTTAGAAGTTTATATAATTTAGGGACTGCAGCAAACATCAAGTCTAACCATAAGCCAATATAATACCTACTATAACATATTCAACAGATGGTTATCCATTCTCAACTTAAAGATGACCAATGAGGGAAACCTATGATTTCTTGAAACAATATATTTCACTTTTGGAAAGCTCTGATAGTTACCAAGTTTTTCTGGATAGTAAGCCTAAATTTGCCTCTTTGTGACTTTCATGTATTTCTCTTAATTTTATCTCCTGGAGTCAAAGGAGGCATATGTCATCCCTTAAGTCTTTCAGATACTCAAAAAAGATGATTTGCCTTCCCTGAGGATTCTCTTCTCACTACTCACTATAGGGAAACATTTATTTAAAAGCTCAAATCACTTATGATTTCATCTGTAGTCACAAAAATGGAATTTGATTGGCCAGGTATAGCTTGTTCTTGTTGAGGCCATGCTGGTTCTTTATAATCATTGCTTACTTAACTTAGATCTTCACTAACCATCTCTTTCATGATTTACTCTTTACAAACATACATAAGTGAAAACAGATTTCCTCATTGGCCATGTCTAAAATAAAGTCTCAATCTGTACTCTGAGTCTTTCACATCTCTGTCAAGAAGTAGAGAGCTTTTAATGATCTGTTCTAGAATTTTCCCTAGAGTTGGAATCAATGTCTGACTTATAGTTTATATACCTTATTCTCTTTCACTTTTTAAACTGGGATATTTGCCATTATTTAATTTTGTGATGTATCACCCTCCATTTTCCCATGATCTTTCCAAGATCACAGATCGTAGCTCAGCAGCCACATCTGCCAGCTCTTTCAGAACCTGAGGATAAAATCTGTCTAGGCCAAGTAACTTGTTTTCATCAAACATAGATAAGTACTCCCTTACCATATTCATTTTTCTTAGCTATCAATTGCCTGTTATTTTTTGGTGTAAAATTCATTCCCTTTTGTAGAGAATAGGCACAGAGGAAGACATGGGCAAATGTCTTCCCTCTCTTTTCACTTTTCATCATCCTATTTACCAGAATTCGGTTGGGCAAGTGGAGTAAAGAGGATTGGACATTTCTCTGGGAATTAGGAATGCACAGAGAGGTTTGAGAGGAATGTAGTCTGCTGTGTCTTAAATACTAGAAAGGCAAGAGAATGAAAATTGAGAATGAGATATTAAATTTGTAAAATTGTTCATTGGACATGGTAGTCACTCATAGAAGGCTCTGTCTACTTAAAAAATTGCTTTACATAACAGTGACTATTCTACAATCTATAATTTTTCTTTTTTTCTTTTCTCTGAATAAGGCAGGTCTTTTCCCCTTCTCCCCTGTTGGAATTTTCTCTTATAATTTGCTGAAAGGCATTATGGGGTAGTGAATAATGAGCTAGTAAAACCTGGATTTGAGTATGTCCTCTTACATATATTATCTGACTGACCCTGGGACTTGCTGGAAGTTCTTGATTTTGATTATTTGGTGCGCATTAAAAAAGGCCACATTTTCTTAGAAAATTGTTGTGTTTGTCATTTCAAGTCACTTAACCTTTCAGTACTCCAGGCCCTTAAGACTCTAAACTGCAGAGGAGGGGCAGATCTATAGGGCTGGAAGATTTTTCCTCACTTGGAGATCCCTTCAATGATGGAATGACAGAGCCATACAAAAACAAACACAATTCCTTTTATTTCTATAGAACCTTAAGCTTTTCAAATAATATTTCTAAAAGGGAGGTTCAGGAAGATTTGGCCTTCATAACAGCTCTTTGAAGCCTATAAAATAGTTTTCATTCTTCTAGCTTTTATAAATAATAAGTTGAGGGCCAGAAAAGTGGGGTCAGCTGGCCAAAGTCACCCAGTAGGGGATTGAGGAGTAGAATCCCAGCCCCTTTGTATCACAGCCAGAAGTCTTTGTGTGGCACCATGCATGTTACTGGGCACATTCATGTATTTCCTACAGGTAACAGGAGACTTTTATAAGTCATCAGGAGTTTCTCTTCTGTTTGGTAGTCTGCACATCGCCTTTCATTTTCTGCTGAATTGGATATTGATGTTGGCCACTCCGCTAGGGAGGGCTGCGTTTCATTTTCCCAATGTCTCAATTTTATTCACTTAGCTGGTATCTGTGCTCTTCTTATCCATATTTTATTCACATTAGCACCATCTTGTAAGACTGAAGCATCATTTAATATGCACCGGCAGGTGTGGTCTGCATGCTGATGTCTCTCAGGATGTCTTGCTTGTAAGCTTCTTCCTTACCCAGCTCCCCATTTCATGGATCCTTTGTGCTGGTCAGGTAGCAGGGCTTTCAGTCCTGTCAATGTACTTAAGGTGCTGTCCTATATATTGTGTGCAAATGTGACCTTTGCAATGTTTTAAATTGGCCCCTTTTACTAATGAAGAGAGATGTCCCCTGTGTCTAGAACAGCTTGAAAATAGAAAGTCTTAGAGACAGAGCCACAGGCAATGTCAGGCCTTGGAGGTGAAAGTGCTTTAAACAGCTGATCTTCAGATAGGAGTCACAATGTTAGGAAATACAACTTTTGAAAATAGAGAAGAGATTGGGTTTGGTCAGCACTTGAGAGGTCAGCTGGACAATGGACATTGGGCTTTGTGGTTTTTCACCCAGACTTTGGCAAACTTAGTGACAGAATATTGAAACCAGAGGAGTTCTTAAGAGTCAATTGAGTTCAATTCTCTCCTTTTACAGATGAGGAGACTAAGACTCAAAGAGGTTAATGACTTCCCCAAATTTCATGCTTCACAAATGGTGTAACTAGGTATAAAGCACAGGTCCTTTGATTCCTCATGTAGTATTAATTCTACTATACCATTCTCCATCTGAGAGTAGTTAATGTTGCAAAGCTCCATGACTCCTAGGCTAGTGTCTCTTTCCAGTATATAGCTTCCCTTAATAATATTAACAATGTGTATGTTGTAAGGTGTTAGGTGCAGGTTGTCAAAACCAATTGTGAGATTCTTAGCATGAACATTTATATTACAGAAATAGGAAATTGCTACAAATAAAGGCTATCGTCATTGTTTTATTGATTTTCTAGATTTAAGGAGCGATGAGAAATTGTTAATAAAGCAGGTTAAACTTAAAAGCATATCCTCTGAATTTTTTTAATACTGGGAGAACTAGTTCAATATTTACCAGCACAATATGAATTATTAGTATTAGTTGATTTTAAAATGCCATATATATTTTTCCAGAGTTTCCTAGATGATGCCTGACTTATCAGTGACAGTATGGCATAGTGGATAGAATGTGGAATATAGACTAAGAATTCTTATCTTGAAACTTTTGAGCCATGAACCTTTGGCAAATTGAGCTCCCTGTACTTTTTCTGTGAAAAAGGAGGTTGAACTTGATGTCTTTCAGATCCTTTTTAGCTCTATATCTATGACCCTGCAAATCAGTAGGACTAACTTTCAGCACTTTAGCAGGCCTGATCTCATTGGAATATAAACGTCCTTCAATGATATATCCATTGAGGACTGTATTCCTTGTGTTACTCTTGTCCATGTTCTTCCATAAATCAAAAAATAGGATCCACTCAGTGTTTTAGGAGGCTTTCCCCTCATCCTTTTGACATTAAATATAAATGGCATAGCAGTACAACACATGTACTTGCACATTTCTCCTGAAAAATTACTTCATTATAACAAGTTCTATGTTACTTATGGACACCAGGTGCCTTTCCATTGATTTTTAGGTAATCATCAACGTTATTATTATTAATATATCATTCCATGCAATATTACTTGTAGAATATTGCTTCATTAGCTATGATCCAAGACAGTAATAAAATAATTCAAAATGTATCAGAACTCTTATTGTTCTGAGATATTCACAGGGATTGCATTTGGAAGAAAAGACTTCTCTAAAACTGCTTAATTGAGCATTACCTTCTGTCTGCAATAGCTGAATCTCAATAGAACTTCTTAAAGCCACTGAGGCAAAGTGCAGAAATTGCCTAGTGACAATTATGCTATAATAGGGTCATGGATTAAAATTGGAATAGATTTAGGGGCTCACTAATTCAATCCTCTTATTTTAGCGATAAGGAAAATAAGACTCAAGGAGATGGTAGTATGAAAGTGAGGTAAGGAAATAACATTTAGTTTAGATATGTGATCTAATTTTTGAAGGATAGGTACAATAGAATGAGTGAAGCTCAGTGTCAAGCATTGTTGATTTGGGAAACCATTAAACTGAGATGAAGGCAACATTGAAAGAACCCTACAATCTACTGCAGAGTTCCAGGGGAGGTATCTAATACTGCTTGGAAGGTTCAGGAGAGAGAACAATGCAGATTCTAACCTGAGTGTTTTCTGAGGACCTTCCATATGAATCCCAAGAGTACCTAGGGATGGAAACATTTGAAAAATCTCCTTAGATATTGACTTTTTGAAGGAACTGATCTCTTAGGGAAGAGTGCATGATCAGCCCTTTCCAAGGATATGTTATAGGAAGTATGGGCATAGGTCTTTAACAAGACATTAGATAGAAATTAAAATTGTACCTTGATAAAGACCATGCAAGAAGTTTCCATTACTTTCAAGAGATGCTGTTTTCCCTAGCAGGAGAGATGTAATTCAAACCATGGCTGGCATGTTACTAATGTCCTTTAAGAGTGACAGGTGTCAGACACAGAAAAGCAGAGATGATTTGCTGGAGAGCCTCAGAGGACTTGCATTCAATGTGTTATGTATGTTAAAAATGGAAAACCCATCTGTTCCTTTGCATGAATGCTTGAGGGCACTGGCTAATCACTTTGGGAGGAGGGATATGGGGAGGGCTGCAGAATGGTCAAGTCAAATTCCTAAATACCACTCAAGAAGAGGGAGACATAAGTTTCCAGCTGCATACAGAGGTTAAAAAAGGCACTGCAGAAAGTAGCTATTAAAATCACAGTGACCTTAGAGAGCATGGTGATAGGTTCACTCAAGTCTCCAAGGGGAATCTACAAGGTTAGCTGCTAAGAGGTGCAGTCAAAAAGGTAATATAAAAGGGGGAACTAGCCTGAGATATCCCCCAAACCCCTTTACATAATAACTTTAAACAAATTCTAGAGTAGCAGAACACACAAAAGGATATAGTGAGACAAGTCCGATTCTTTTTGTACAGCAAAATAACTGTATGGACATGGATACATATATTGTATCTAACTTATACTTTAACATATTTAACATGTATTGGTCAACTGCCATCTGGCGGACGGCATGGGAGGAAAGAGGGGAAAAGTTGGAACAAAAGGTTTTGCAATTGTCGATGCTGAAAAATTACCCATGCATATATCTTATAAATAAAAAGCTATAATAAAAAAAAAAGTAAAATAAACTACATTCAAACTCTTAAAAAAAAAAAAAAGAAAGTGACTAGTTTAGCCCTTACCAAACTTTCCTGCTTGTCTATTTTTGTACTCACCCTATTTCCAGCTCACAGGGATTTCTCTAATGAGTTTATGATCTCATCAGTCAAACTGCTGAGTGTAGGTCCTTGCATCCAGAGCTTCAAAATGTAGTGTACTTCTTTCAGTGCCCCAAGTTAGGCACCAAATGTAATGTCTAAGCTAGCTTTCTTGAGGGTCTCTGGACGAGCCTTGGTCTTAGCAGGAGGGTCACCATGAGAATGATCAGGGATAGAGTCTGGAGTCTGGAGTCTGAAGTCTGAGCTCCAGCACACACACACACACACACACACACACACACTCTCGAGTCTGCTTATTTCAAGTCCTCTCAGCTCTTACATATCTTAGTACAATTACATCACTATAGCACACTGAGTATGTGCCAATTGTAGAACCATTAGATCATTATACTAGGTACTAAGTATATGTGAACTAGAGAACCATTATCTCATCAATTTTATTTAGTAAATACCCTGCTGTAAGTATCTTTGCTTCAAGTATACTTTTCTCAAAGTTCTCCAGTATCTCAGGATATACAATATCCTCTACTGATATGAACTAATCCAAGCACTTTTGTGAATGACCTTATTTTGTTTTGGAATAAATTGCAAGACAATGAATTAATAATACCCTGGAGTATATGGAGACTTTCTAAGGAAAGTCTAGTGAATGTTTTTCCTCTCCTTGTAATTGGTGCCTTCCTTCCCCTTTATTTGATGTCTATGCATGCATGCACATCTTGGTTTTTTTTTTTTTTTTTTTTTTTTGAGTGAATGTCAGTGACTTCAGGGCAGAAATTTTTGCTTTTGTTATTGGATCTCTAGAAGCTATCCCATTTCCAGGATTCCAATGGACAATGTTGTTATTTGTCCTTCATTTTTGAAGAGAATTAATGACATGAATTGAGCGAAGATTTTGTAATGCTGGAGAAACTGAGGCAAGGTAGAGATTAGAGAGTTTTTAATATTTTATTTGAGAGGGAGAGATTGTGCTGGGGGCAAAACAGGATCCATGTTGTCCCCAGGGCTGAATAAGTCTCAAAGTATCCAGCAAGGAATGTGAGTTTCCAAACATTTTTTTATTTGTGTCTCTTAGGCGATCAGGGTAGACAAACACAGGGGCAGAGTCAGAACACTGAGAGTGGAAATTTCCAAGAAGGGGACCATCAATCTGGTTCTGACAGGTTGTGGAGGGGAGGATCATAAATTATGATAAATTGGGAGTAAAGAAGGTATTCAACTAGAGCCAGGAAGTCTGGAGAGATAGAGGTAGAGGATACCAATTAGGTACTTGAGATAGGATATTTGGAGTTTTATGACTCTTTTGGAATGTCAGAGTAGCCAGCTGTAGCCCTAATTATCTTAATCTCAATAGTTGGGGGGGGAGGTTTGCAACCAGGGGAATTGAGGCAGAACAAGGAACAGAAGCAGAACAATTCAGGGAAACTGAGGCAGGACAATTTAGAGAAACTGAGGAAGGACCATAAAAGGGAACTGTGGCACAACAACTTGAGCGTAAATTGGATTTAAATGAGACAGACAGAATTACTCAAAGTCATCAGCCTCTCTTTCTCTTCCAGAGTCATGGATGTTCATTAGCAAGACAAAAATCAGTATATGACTAATAATTGTCCAGAATATAGTGGATAGCTTCTCTGATATCTGGTAATATGTTATGCCACCTTCATCACCAGTGGAATTATTTGTTCTTGTTTGACCATTAAGCTTTAAGAAGGTTTTGCATGTTAGAGGTAGTCTTCCGCCTAAATGACCAGTGAACCTAAGGCCTATTGGGTGCCCTCAACCTGCTTTAGTCTATCTGCTGAGATGGTTTTACTGAAGTGTGGCCACTGTGTATGCTACAGCTTCTTGGAACCATAAGTGATAGCTGGATATCAAAAAATGGGCGAGTAGCCATAAAAAGAATTCATCCCAATGAATACTCCACACATCCAAGACTACTTAATAAACGCCTATTGGTTAAGGGAAATTTTATAGGATGGAAGCTCTTTATCTAAGATTTAGCTTTGGAACATGGCAGTTATGCTGAGTTCTATCAAATATGTGAATTAATAAATGTCTCTCCATAAAGTCAATCTAACCCCTGAACAGACTGAGGTATTCACTGTTTGGATATTTCCAAAGAATTAGCATAGACTGAAAACATTTCTTGGGTTTTGATGGTTATTATGGGAACTTATGAAAAATTAGGTCATTATCATAGAGTCCATCTGTGGATCACTTGTTAAAGGAATTACAAACAGAAGAATAGAAGGAAATTTGAAAAATGGCATCTCCATCAAAGGGATCAATGTGGATTAAATTTTCTAGGTAAATTTTGGAGAATACTGGAATGAGAAATGGGACCAAATTTTCCAGGCCTTAACTAAGGCCTGTGTATTGCTTTTCACAAAGTAAGTATACCCTTTTGTTTACACATGGGTACCAGCCTCCATGTCTTGAGAGCAATTTTGTGCCAAAAAATGACTACTAGAGAAGCCTGTTGTATATTTGCCAGCCAAGTACTTACTTATGCTAATGCACTCATCATATTTATAGTCTAGACTAGGAGTTAAGAAAGTTATCAATGAAATGTTTTAACATGTGACACAATTTATAGAATCATAGATTAAGATCTGGAAGAAACCACTGAGTCAAAACTCCTCATTTTAAAAATGGGAAAACAGAGGGCAGAGAGATTAAGTGGTTTGCTCAGGGTCACAGAGCTAGTGAGTTTCTGAGGCAGAATATGAATTGAGGTCCTCCTTACCTCATTTAGTGCTCTACCCATTTCATCATGCTATCTCTTCCAAATATGGATCCTATATCCTAATGAAGAACAAAATAAATATTATCAGTTTTTGCTCTGTATGAGTTCAGTCAATAGCATAGATCAGGATAGGTGGCTCACTACATAGAATCTTGAGCCTAGAATTAGGAAGACCCAAGTTCAAATCTTAACTCAGGCACTTATTAAACTATCTGATCCTGGGCAAGTCACTGCTTCGATCCACCAGATGCCTTAATGTAAGGGAGAAGGAATTGGCAAATCACTCCAGTATTTTTGCCAAGAAAACCCCATAACGGGGTCCTGAAGAATTAGACACAAGTGAATGACTAAGCAACAACAAATAGATCAGAAAAAGACTGTTTGAAAATACATGCTGATTGTATGGTGACTAGAGCCCTGGACTAGAGTCAGAAAGGTCTGCATTCATATCTAGCCTTATTAACTGTGTGAAACTAGTCAAGTCACTTAACCTTTCTCTGTCTCAGTTTTCTCATCTGTAAAATAGGCACAATAATAACTACCCAAGGTGGTTGTGAAGATAAAATGAAGTAATATTTATAAAACATTTTTTACAAATCTTGAAGTTCTATGTAAATGATATTATTTTTATTGTTGTTATACTTATAAAACAGAAGTCTAGAACCAATATGGTGAGTCCTCAGGAAGTAGGTGGTGGTGGAGGAGGAAATAATGGGGCCACTAAGCTATAGGGATGAATCAAAACTTCTGTGCCATTGGGCCCAATGAATGGCCTCTACATACAAATGATCTATGTAAGATAGGGAGATTCAGTCTCAAAAAATAAAACAAAACAAAATAAAATGAGGGAGTTGTATTAAGTGAGATCTGCGTTTTCTTCTGGTCCTAAATCTCTGATTTAGGGCTTATGAAATCAAAGGGTTTATTACTAGGGTTTTACCATTCAAGAAGGAAACATTTTGCATTGAAAATTATTATCACAATGAGATGATTCAAGCCATTTCCAATGGTCTTGTGATGAAGAAAGCCATTTGCAATCAGAGAGAAAACTGTGGGAACTGTGTGGATCACAACATAGAATTTTTACTCTTTTTGTTGTTGTCTGAATTTTTGTTTTCTTTCTCTCTTTTTCCCTTTTTGAGCTGATTTTTCATGTGCAGCATAGTTATAGAAATATGTACAGAAGAATTGCACATGTTTAACAAACATTGGATTAATTGCCATCTAGAAGAGGGGTTGGGGGGAAGGGAGGGGAAAATTTAGAACATGAAGTTTTCCAAGAGTAAATGTTGAAAATTATCAAAGAATATGTTTTGAAAATAAAAAAAAAGCTTTAATTAAAAAAAGAAAGTTATCACCATCTTTTAATTTTTATTCATTGAAAAGGAGTGAAGTCCATAAGAAACCTGAAGTCAACCTCCTACCATATTTCCACTTCTTCACCAAAAAAAAAAAAAATAGTTTCAGAGAAGTTTTCAAAAGTCGGAACAGCAGCAAGGATGTATAACAGAGGAACTGTAGCAGAAAATCAAAGAAGGGATAGGATCCTTGTTTGGAGTGAAAGAAATGAGGACAGATGAAATAAAGAAAGCAGAACTACTTAACTCTGATTTTTGCCTCTTTTTTCCTTGTCTAGGAGCATAAGTAATTTGAAGACTTGACCAAAAATAGTTACTGGGGAAGTGAAACCAAAGTGGGAAGATAATAAGAGAGCATCTAACTACCTTGAGTCAATAGGTTCAGATAAATTATACTCCAGGGTACTGAAAAAATTGGTATACATGATTACTGTCAATGATCTTTGAAAGGTCATGTTGAAAAAGAAACTTGGGGGAGGGCAAACGTTAGCTATTTAAAAAAAAGAGAGAAGAGAGTGGTATTTGAAAAATACCATTGAACTGAAAAATTACTAGAGAACTCAATTTAAATTTTTGAAAAAATTCTGGAGTATTATTAAAAGGATTCTAAATGGATATTTTAAAAAGGAAGCAGTGATCAAAAAAAAGTTGATATGGTTAAATCAAGAACAGTGTATGCCACAGGAATATAATTTCTTTTTAAAATATATTTACTAGATGGATACATCAAAAAAATTCTGACTGTAATTATCTAAATATTAGCAAATTATTTGGCAAAGTCACAATATTTTTGTGAAAAATATGGAGAACTATGAGCTAGACAATAGTAAATAATGTTGATTTGGAACTAAATGGGTGTCTGGGCTCAGAGAATAGTCATTAATGACTCACTGTCAAATTGGTACAAGGTTTTCAGTGAAGTGCCCTGAGAGAATATTCTTAGATCTATGCTATTTAACATTTTTATCAGACTTAGACAAAGATTATCATAAGTGCAGATGATAGGGGAATGGGAAGATTAGCTACTAGATTGGTTGAAAGTACCAGAATTCAATAGTGATCTTGGCCAATTAGAAAACAGTAGACTGAATCTAATTTAATAGGGACAAATATAAAAATTTACAATGGTTCCAAAAATTTACTTTACAAAGATAGGGCAGGGAAAAAACCTACTTAAGTAACTATTTGTCTTTAAAATGTCTGTGGAGTTTTAGTGGATTAGTGATCACTCATAAAGAGTCAGGATTATAATACTCATCCAAAAAAGCAACTCTTAGACTGTATTGAAAGAGGCACAGTGTTCAGGCAGACTTGACATATTCAGTTCTAGACACTGCATTTTAGTAGCACACTGATAGTTTAGCAAGAAACTAGAAGGTGAATCAGGATGGTGATCAGTCCTGAGATTGTGCTACAGTAATTAAAAAAAATATTGATATCTTTTGTTTTTACATCAGCCATTTTGGTATGTCCTTTTCTCATTCTCCAATCAGTGAACCTTCCTATGTAACAAAGAAAAGCAGTTAAGCAAAACCAATAATGCTAACATTTTATGCAATATTCTCATCCATAGTACCCAATGCATAGAAAAAAGAGAAAGACATTTATGCCTTGTTCAATTTCACTTTATAAGACTAAGTTGTTTAAGCTATCTATTTCTTGTTTTGTGTATTTTATTTTATAAAGTAATTACATTCAGCAAACTTTTACTATATGCAAAGGCTATGCTGAGATCTCAGGATACAATGATAAACGTGGGGCAGATTCTTGATGTACAGCAGCCTACATTGTACTGGAGGTATATAGCAAAAACATAGATTTACAAAATATATTCTAAATAAGACAGTGACAGGAACTGGGATTCTTTCCCCTTACCAATACAAATCTGCATCATCTCTACAGTTTACTTGTTAGAGAATAAGCATATAGAACAGGAAGCAGTTGTGTGGAAGGAATAATGAGGATTGATTAAGTTCCTATTGTGTATCAGATATTGTGCTAAGCACTTTACAAATATCTCATTTGATCCTCACAAGGACTCTGGGAGGTAGGTGTTATTATTATTCCCATTTTGCAGTTGTAGAAACTGAGGCACTCAGAGGTTAAGGGACTTGCCCAGAATAGTTAGTGTCTGAGTTTGAATTTGAACTCAGATCTTGCTTACTCCAGAGCCAGCTCTTTTTCCATAATAACACTTAAATGTCTCTAGGTTTAAGTGACTTGCTTGGGATCCCATAGACAATGTATGTAAGAAGCAAGTAGTTGAATCCAGGTTTTCTTCTCTTTAAGTTAAGTTCTTCAGGTACCTTTATTTCCTCCACATGATCTGTTTTTCAACTTTATTTTTGTGTATTGTCTTCTCCATTAGAATGCAAGCAGAGATTTGGAGTAGTTAGTCATTCCCTTCTCCAGTTCATTTTACAGATGAGGAAACTGAGGCAAAAGGGTTAAATATCTTGCCCAGGTTTTCACAGCTGGTGAGTATCAAGCCAGATTTGAACTTAGCAAGATGAATCTTTGACTTGAGGCTGGAATTCTATCAATTATGACACATATTTGTCTCTATCCAGAGTAATAATGTATAATTTCAAATGGGGAAGAACATTTACAATTGGGTAGGACCAGAAAAACTTTATATAGGGTATGGCACTTGAACTGGAACTGGGAAGAAATAAAGGCATTCAAAGACAAAGTAAAAAGGCAATCATTAAAAAATGGACTGAGGAGTGAACTTTTTTTTTTTGTCTGAGAATCATCATAGATGATTTTTGGATAGGCTCATTACCAATAGTTTGATCCACAAGTGATTTTTTTTTTCAGCCATAGCAAATGAAGAAGCCTCTTTCCTGAGGCACAGAAAGATTGTGATACATATTAGCAGGAGTGCAGTGATGAAACCACAGATCCTTGAAATGTTCAAGCATTGAAATAACAACCTTATTGCTCCTCTCTATCACTTTTAGGGTTACTTGTGATGGTAACAATTAGAATTTTCAAAACTCTATTGGAAGAGCCGTCAGCCACAGAGAAAGCAGGAGAAATAGCTCTGCTTTGGGATTGATCAGGAACTTGGGGCAGTGTCTATAGTTGGCTCCTAAAAAGTTTTTCTCTTTTTTTTCCCTGTAATTCTCTTTCCTCCACCCCGATATTAATCTACTTCCCTGATTCACTTACTACAGCAGTATAACTCTCTATTACCACTAAGCCAACAGTGAGCAAATATTCCTTTGCTGAACTGGACCAAGTCAAGGATGCAAGGCAAGACTTATTGTAGGACTAAACTCAATGGTGAGATCTCATTTATGATCAAGGACACAGATGCTAGCACTAATCTATCTTTATTGTGGTCTGGCTTCTACATTCAGCCCAGCAGTGAAGGTTCTTCCACAGATCCCTAAGTCTTTGGTTGGTGAAACTTTGTAATTTCTAACCTAGCACAGAATGCTGCTTATCTTCATGTATTTTTTTGCCATGCTTCTGCTCTCATATGTCCTTTCTCTTTCCATCTATATATCTGGGAGCAATAATCAGCATTAGAAGTGGGGTGTCAGTCAGCTTCTCTATGACTTTACTCATCATTCTCATGACTTCGCTATTCAAAACAATTTTTGGCCATTACTCTTCCATATGTGTTGTCTTTCTCTATTAGAAAATAAGCTTCTTGAAGGCATGGACTACCTTACCTTTACTATTTATGTTCCCAGCACTTAACACAATGACTGACACATTGTAAGTGCTTAATAAATTTTTATCTCATTTATTTATTTATTCTTCCTTACCTCTTGAGGAGAAATGATCTGATAATCACAAATTCTTGAGATTTAGAACTCCAGCCAAAAGATACTTCATGTCCTTTTTATGGTTATCAAATTCCTATCTCTTTCTTTTGAAATCCTTGATAAAACATAAATCGCAGTTTCCAGAGTGAAAATTATTCCTTTTTCTTGCCACTACTCTGTTCTCTCACCCCTATCCACCTCAGCCCTTCTTCTTTATTTACTTCAGTTTTATCCCCTTCTTCCATTATGGCCTCTGGGACTTCTTATACATTGCTGACAAGCTTTCTTACATCCTAAATGTTTTCTTCTTATCTTCCTTCATGCAGTCAGAGAGACCTGGTTCTTTCAGAAAGATAAAGCATCCTTGGTCATTCTCTCTAGGACATTTTTTCATGCCCCTTGGCATAATAGGAACATTCCTTGCTCCCTTTTTTCACTATCATATCCTCCTCTGACTTTTATTAAGTAGCTTCCTCCTTTTTGAAGTTTGTTTTATCCAGATTTATCAACCTATTCAAATCCTTGTAGCAGTTATTTACTAACTTGTGGGTTGTTTTCCATCCTTAAAGAGTTAAGTGTCTGCCTCATAGACTTCTTGTCCATCATAATCTTTGCCCTTTTATTTGAAGACTTCAGTATATATGTAGAAGTCTCCTCAAATACCTTATATTTGAGAGATTTTGGTCTCCCAGATGACTATTATTTTCAATGCATAGAATATTAAATTTGGAGTCAGGATGACTGAATTCAAATTAGAGTTATGTTTCTGGTGGGCAAATTATTTAACTTCTCTCAGAATCAGTTTCTTTATCTGTAAAATTGGGATGATGGTTTGTTGTTAAGAACACCTACCTTTTAGGGTTGTTGTGAAGATCAAAAGAGATCACATAAGATGCTTTGCAAATCTTAACAGTGGTATATAAGTGCTAGTGGTTATTGTTATTTTTTTCTTGTTGCTACACCTTTATTACATTTCAGTCCCATTTGAACTCCCCAAAGTTGTTCATATTCTTGCCTTATGTTTTTCCATATTCATGAATTCAGTTCCTTTATGAATCTTCTAGAAGCAGTTAGATAAGACAGTAATACAATTAGAGTCAGAAGGTTTGCTTCAGATTCTAGGTGTGTGATATTGGACAAATTTAACTTTTTTCAGCCTCATTTTTCTCATCTATAAAATGGAGATAATAAGAGCATATCTACCTCTCAGAATTATTATGATAATGAAATTAAATATATATATGTATATATATAATATATACATAAATGCATATTTGTAAAGCACTTTGTAAACCTTAAAAGCACTATGCAAATTCAATTTTTATCATATAGCTGTAATTATGATTGTCATTCCATGTCTCTCTGCCTAAATCTATTCCTCACTGAGACTTCTGAGCCTTCTATGCCTCTGTGCTCTCTTAAGCCATCACTACTGATCTCAATTAATTTTCCTTCTTTCCTAATCTTGACTTTTTTGTTAGCTAGTTCAACTAAACCTTGCTCTCTGTATTTTTTACTTGCTCCTTGTCGTAATCCCACTCTTGCTTTGATAAATCCTAATCCTAGTTTGTCTTTACCATCTACCCTTCTTGTTCTTATTTATTTTATTTTTTGCTGAGACAATTGGAATTAAGTGACTTGCCCAGGGTCACACAGCTAGGAAGACACTAGCTATTAAGTGTCTGAGGACAGATTTGAACTCAGGTCCTCATAGTTGGTCCTCTATCCACTGCCCCACCTAGCTGCCCTACTTCTTGTTCTTATTGATAAAATGTTACACTATTCTGGAAGAAGTTATACAGCCATTTTAAGTAGATCTTCTATAAGAATATGTCCCTGATATCTTCAAATTACAAGTACCCTTCCCCTAGAAATTCTTTATATTTATTTACTCTCTGTCTCTACCTCTGTCTCTCGCTTTCTGTTTTTCTTGTTGTGTGTGTGTGTGTGTGTGTGTGTGTGTGTGTGTGTGTGTGTTTATGCTTATCTATGGAATTGTTGCTTCTCTCTAGGAGAATACAAGGTCACTGAGGGCAGATACCTTTATTTTTGATTTTGTATACCAAGTACTTTGCACAAGTTTTGACATGTATTGGGTACTGAATAAATGTGAATGAATGAATGAATATTAGAGATACAGGGTGACTGAAGATAGAAAAGTGAGGGAATTATCCTTACTTTTTCTCTAAATAAATAAAAGCAATTGGTATATCTCTTCTTGAAATAGATTGATGATGGTTATGAACCCAGCATGTATTGTTTTAGGAGATAATTTAAATCTATTCCAAATCCAAAGAACTCTTATTTGAGATCTATTGGGACCTTTGGACATAGAGAGGTAGATTTTTGTCATTCAATTCAATTCTAGGATTTTCCCTGTTGAGTTCAAGAATATAGCTAGGTTTTTTAACTATAGCTCTGGTCTTAAAACTTTTGTTGGTTCAGTGATCATAGGTGAAGCTATTTGATTAAAATGGTTAGCTATTATCTGTAGTTGTTGATAATTTATACTTAATTAATATTTTATTGTGTTTATGTGTCAAAATTAACAGTTTGTAGGAATAGATATACATTCTTGGAGAAAAGATAACTTAGGCCCACAGCTTTAATGATTTTTTTTTTATAGTTTTACAGTAAATGAATCCTTACAAATATAAATTTATATTTACATTAGGACTATAACTTCCTAATATGTAATTTCTAGTATGTTACCTCAGGATCTGTTTGAGATAGTTTTCAGAGTGGGGAGAAAAAATGGCTATAAAAACAGTAAAAATGACTGATGAAAACATAAAAATAAGTACCAAAGTAATGCCAATCCAAGCTTTCATAGATGACTTACTCAAGACTGAAGCATTTGTTTTATTTTTTTAAAATAGGTTTTCTTCTTTTTTGCCATCTTTAATTTTTTCCAATGTCATATAAAACTATTTAATATTTATTTCTTCAAATTTTGAATTTTAAATTCTCCCTCTCTTTCTCCATTCTTTCACCTTTCATTGAGAAGGCAAGTAATTTCATATAAGTCATTCACATGCAAGGACTGGAAACTTTGTGAAGCACATCCTAATAATTTATTTATTCTTAGGTGTAAAGGATTTTGCCCTTAGTGTAATGATGACTGGGAACCTTTTGTGATAAGTCTGAAGTCCTGGCAGAATTGATCAGCATTTGATTAGATCTCATAGTTGCTACTATACCCTTCCCCAGAATCAGGACAAAAGATGACCCCTGAATGTCTACAGAAATGATTGAAAAATATTTCCTGGAATCCTTTTTAAAAATACCAATAATTGCTAGAGTTGTGTGAGAAAAATAAATTTTAAGCTTTTTTGGGCAAAAGAAGAGCGACAAAGAAAAATGATGGACTTTACCTGAGGATAGATGGTATAATGATAGGAAACCACATAAAGAAGAAGAAATGCTCAACTATTTTGTTTCTGCTTTCTCTACTAAGAAGAATAATCATAAATTTGAAACAACAAGTAAGTAAATGAGTGTACCTAGCAGCAATTATTAAAATGTAGAAATTAGGCATAGACAAATTTTGTCTGAGAGAAGTATTAAAAGAATTGGCAGATGTGTTCACTGAATTACTATCACTAAAAAGTCTGATAGATCTATTGTTATATATATTATAGAGAGAATTCTTGTTTAGGAACAGACTGGAGTAGATGGCATGTGAGGTTTCCTTGAACTCTGAGATGCTGTGATTCTGTGGAGTCCTTTAAAAATAATCATGTCTCTTTCCCTTAAATCCTTAAATGAACTGTGCCATACCAGTGATGAGGATGAGAGTGAAAGCTAAATTCCACTGACTCATTGGTATTGAAAGAAGATGGAGAAAGGGGAGTCTCTTTATGTCATTTTAGCAATGACAGACACAAGTAGGACAGAATCAGGGAGACTTTGACATAGAGAATAAGGGAATGGAGAAGAGAGGTTGACAAAAGCAGCAATAGGCTCTCAGTATGAATAATCCTTCTTCCCCCACAGGCCATTAACCAGATTAGACAGCAGTCATAGAGAGTTGATAAGAGGAAGGAGCTGCAGGGGATCTAAAAAAGATATTCTAGCCAAGGAGAGGAAAATAGATTCCTACTTTGGGGTCATATCTTAATGTCACCTAATTGAAGTGCTAAGGGAAAGGAACAATGAAAAGATAATATTGCCTCTCCATCCTGACTCTGAGTATGATGTTTTGGGGTGAGGGGAAGATGAAGGAAGAGAGAAAAAAACTCAGGAAAAAGTCTAATCATACTTAGGTAATGTTACAAAATCTGGTGTGAATCCAAAAAATTATCTTGTTATGTTTTATTTTATTCTGAGGAACCACCCAAACAACTTTCAGGATTCAGTATGAAATTTGTGTGCGGAAATAACTAGATTCATATATTCATGTTCCTCTCATCTGTATAAATATTTGTGTATTAGTCTATCAGGATTACCTTGGTTTGGGAAAAGTGCCATGCCTTTCTCTAAATGAAGCAAAATGCAAGAGAATTCTTTTAAAAAATCCTATAAAGCTTATGACTTTGGAAGGGGAATCAGAAATATATTTTTTCCAATGAAAAAAAGTGGAGGAGAGTATAATGAGATTCTAGCAGGCTGGAATAAAAATATGAGAATTGATCCTCTGGAGTTGGAATTTTTGTTCTTGTCATTCAAGTCTTGTCTAACACTTTGTGGCTCCATTTGGGTTTTCCTAGCAAAAATACTGGAGTGGTTTGCCATTTTGTTTTCCAGCTAATTTTATGGATGAGGAAACTGAGGCCAACAGGGCAGTGACTTGTCCAGGATCACTAAGATCAGATTTGAATTCATGACTTTCTTTCTCTAGATTGGGCAGGATTCTACCCACTGCTCCATCTAGGTTCCCAGGAGTTGGAATTTAGAGAATTATTATTATTGTTTCAATTGACCTATCTTGTTACATGTATACAGAAGAGGATAAGTTTAAATTTCTAAATAAATTTTTGGTTAAAAGCTATATGAATATGGTACTTGTCAGTCAGTCAACAAAGCATCTATGTGCCAAGCACTGTGCTAAGCACTAAGGAATAAAGCAAAGCAAAACCAGTCCTTTCCTTCAAAGAACTCATGTTTTAATGCGGGAGGAGGAAATATACAATGTTTATAAGAACAAGATATATACAGAATAGATGGAAAGTAATCTTGGAAGGAAGGCACGATTTGTATTTTGCTTAATTTTCATTCTTTTACAGGCACAATCGTATCCAATATAATTTGATGCACTGAAAATTACAGTAGGATGGAATAGAGTTTGGATATGATTCTTAATATCATTTTGGAATTAAATTATATATCAGTAGTATATTGGATAGGTTATTGTTGACAGAGGAACTGAGTTCCACATATGCAAAAATGGCATATGTTATTTTCAGAGTGGATTTCTGGATATATTTGGGCTATTAAATTGGAAGGAAATCCAGGCATGGAGTAAATGAGTTTGATGTTGTAATTTAGTGGAATTTAATTTGAAAAGGAATAGGGCAGGAAAAAAAAATATAAATGTTTCAGAGGGACGAGGCCACAAAGAAACAAATGGAGAGCTTTTATTATAATAAATTGAAAGTATAAAATAGTGAGGTAGAATGTCCTGGAATAAAACTGGGGCTACTCCATTTGGACCCAGGGGACTTTTAAAATAGAATATATCTGGAAAAAAAAAAAGCAATAAAAAAGCAAATACTAATGTAACTCTGTCAAGTACTTCTGCTGAAAGATTCCATTGCTGGTATGTGGGGAGCAGAGTAAGAAAAGCAATACTCATGTTGTCGTCTAGCTTTCATTTCTCTGGGAGTGTGAACTACCCATCTAATGAAGCAGTCTATCAATTGAACAGTCAGCCTTTCTATGGAATCATCCTGTTAGCTGGCTATATGACTAAGAAGAGGAAGGGTGGGGGGAGAGGGGGAATCCTTGGAATAGATGCAAGAGGTTAAAATAATGATTCAGGCAACAATCTTGCATGTTTCTTCAAGTCAAAATAAAGCATAAAGCATTTATTATTTTGAATTTTGGCTTATTATGTGCCAGGCATTTTACTAAATTAAAGGGATATAAAAACAAGAAAGGAAGATAATTCCTCTCTTCAAGGAGCTTACATTCTAATAGGGTCAGCCCCTAAAGGGAAGCTAGAAAGGGAATGGATTGTACCTATGAACTGCATGTTTTGGAAATAACAATGGAATGAGAACTTGAATACATTAACCCTTATTTTTTGATTCTTGCCTAGTATGGTAGTTTAATATCTCCTAACTAGGAGACAGAGTATCTAAGATTATCCTTATAGGATATATCCTTATACAGATGGGGGATTCACTGTCTCAGTTGGATATTATTTACAAAGTATAGTAGGCCAGGTCTAGGAACTCAAGGGAATGTTACCTTGGGAAGTTACTTGTCATGATTATGCAATAGTAATTCCTTGAAATCTATGAGTTATCCCATTTGAATAAAAGAAAAGGGATGAAAAAGGTCAGCTACTATGTTTCAAAGCCCTTTTGCTGAATAAAGTGATTTGTTATTCAAACCAGGATCCAGGAAAGGAGAAAATTGGTGAAGTAAGCCTTTGTTACACTAAATTGGTGGGAAAAGGGAAAAGTAAATTTATAATTTATTTTACATTAATTTAAAGTAGTTGGACATTGAATCCTTCTTCTCAGAGAAGATACTTGGGAGTCTCACCTTTAGAATACACCTACTCTTCTTCATCAGAGACTTTTACATCAAGGAAATTGGTACCAGAGAGTGGTCACTCTGTTTCTCTTAGAATGTATATTGAGTTAGAATTATATCTATAGTCTCCCCTCCTCCATTAATATTATTAGTCTAGAGAAATGCTTTTTAGATTCAAGCTAAGCTGCTGATCACAATTATTAACAAGCAAAGAATATTAGATAGTATATATTTAAGGCATGGCTCCCTTCCACCAAATTTAGTTCCACAAAAACCATACATAACAAATGGCAGATAAACTAATTTATTTAAGCCAAAAGGAAATAAGAATCAGAGGTAAAAAGATGAGAATATACCCAATAATAAAAAAAGTGAATGATTTTTTTATTGGGAGTGAGATATATCAAGCAAATGAGAAAATCCCAGATCTTATGTCAAAGGGAAATTTCCTATGGTCTCTCATGTAGTGAGCAAAGGATGAAAACATGACTCAGTTAGTTCCTCTCTATGTTGTTTTTTTCTCAGACTTTCTTTCCTTTTAGAAACCTCTTTTAGAAGAGAATCTGGAGTTATGAGTCCTCTCTCTTAAAGTTGCAAGCCAGAAGACCAAACCTCTCTCTCTCTCTTTTTTTTTTTTTCAACGTCACACCTACTTCACTTTTCATGGAAGAAATCTCATAGACTTTGAGCTGTGGGTTATATAAAAATGACACAGAAAACAAACAAAAAATCTAGGTATAGCTGTAGAAAGCTTTATCTTGACATCATAAAGTAAATATTTTTATTTCAAACAGCACACTTAAAACACCATATTTGGTAAGTAGCTTGAAAAATGATCACACACAAGATCAGAAATGCTGAGTTGTGGGAGTCAAATTGCAAGATCTCAGTTGTAATATAGCATGTAACCACTTCCAGATTGTCTTAATAGCTGATGTTTTCATGTCTGTTCCAGACTGACCCAAACTGCTCCTGGATAGCAGGTTAAGGCTAATTTGGATGTATTTTATTTAGTAAAGTAGACTAAGACAAGGACTGCTTTCTTCCTCTTTCCTTTTCTTTTTTTTAAATTAAAATTGCATTTTTCCACAATTATATATACAAACTGTTTTTATATTGTTTTAAAACAAATTTTGAGTTCTAAAATCTCTCCCTCTCATCTGGTATACCCCACCCAAAATTGCTTGAGAAAGCAAACAATTTTATATAGGTTATACATGTGCAGTCATACAAAACATGTCTATGTGTTAGGCATATTGTGAAAGAAAGCACAAAAAAAAAAGAAAGGAAAAAAGAAAGTAAAGAAAAAAGGATTCTTTAATATGCATTCAGATTCCATCATTCTTTATTTGGAGGTGGATAACATTTTTCACCATAAGCCCTTCAGAATTATCTTGGATCATTGTATTGTTGAGAATAGTTAAACCACTTACAGTTGAACATGGGACAATACTGCTCTTACTGTATGTGATGTTCTTCTAGTTCTGCTCATTTCAATTGGTATCAGTTTATGCAAATATTTCTATATTTTTCTGAGAGCATTTTGCTCATTATTCCTTATAGAACAAGAGTATGCCATCCCAATCAAATGCCACAATTTCTTCAGCAATCCTCTAATTCAGTGGTTCTCAAACGTTTGTTTTCAGTATCTTTATCCTATTAAAAATTATTGAGGATCTCTCCAAAGAGTTTTTGTTTATCTGGATTATATTTATAGACATTTACCATATTGGAAATAAAAACTATTTTTGAATTTATAGACCCTCTAAAAGGGTTTCAGAGATCCCCAGTATTCTCTAGACCATACTTTGAGAACCACTGCTCTAATTCATGGCCATCTTCTTAATTTTTAAGGGCTACAGATAGCCAAGGCGGTTTATGACACAAAGAAGGTTACAAAAACCTGTTCTAGGAGGCATTCCTAATTAAGAAATTAAAATATAATTATCCAGAGTTTGGAAGTGAGGATAGTAAAGAGCAAACTCTTTGTGTGTTTCCTGGAAGTATGATAATGATGATATCCATGACAACAGATAATAATAAAAATAGTAATAATAGCTATTAGCATTTACATAGTGCTTTAGAGTTTGCAAATTACTTTACAAATATCATTTCATTTTTATCCTCCCAATAGCCATGGGAGGTAAGTACTATTATTATCCTCACTTTCAGAAGAGGAAAATGACCCAAGTTATATAGCTGTGTCTGACTCAGAATTTGAACTCAGGACTTCCTAACTCTGTGCCCCACAATCTAGCCACAGTTGCTCCTAGATTGCAAGAATAGCTGGGTTGCTGATAAGTTCATAGATGTTACTGAGCACAGGAGAATTTGTAATAACCAGATATCCTCTTCATTGGCTTTACTCATCATTGCTTTGTAAGTAAAATGATTTTTTTTAGCTTATTTACTTTAGAGTACAGTATTTTCACATCATATTAGAGTTATATTGATCTCTCAACATAATTTTTATTCTCATCACTATTGAAATTACTGGAATTATTATACCCTCTACTATATCACGTGTGATCACATTGTTTTGCTATAATGTTTCCTTTGCAATTGTATATATTTTATTTTCAGCATTCAAGAACATTATTTTGAGAACAGATTCATAGGTTTAACCAGACTACCAAAGGAGTCCATTACACACATAAAAAGATTAAGAACCTCTGCTTTTGAGTATAAACAAATGTGTTTCCAGAGGGACTATAGATCACTAATGGTCAATATGTAGTCCTAGAAGAGCTCTTCAGATCCTTATTGGACCTAACATACTTAACCCCGACTAGGATACAAAAGTAAAATACAAAAGGTGTATATAGGGCAGATTAACACATGTCCCTGCTATATAGATTATTGGTGATCAGCAAGATGGCACTGTGGATAGAGCACCAGACCTGGAATCAGAAAAACTTATCTTCCTGAGTTTAAATCTGGCCTCAACCAGTAGCTGTAAGTTACTTATTCCTGTTTGCCTCAGTTTTCACATTTGTAAAGTGAGCTGGAGAAAGAAATGGGAAATCATCTCTTCCATCAAAATCCTAAATAGAGTCACAAAGAGCTGACATAATTGCAAATGACTAAACAACCAATTTTAGTTCACAATAGCATTGTACTAAGAGCACCTCATTATCAACAAGGCTTGGATTTAAATCTTACCTCCAAGATATATTGTTATATGACTCTCAGTAGGCTTTTTTAGCCCCAGGAAATATTCCCAGCTGGCTCTCATAAATTGTGAGTTTGAAGAGAAATAACACTTGCCTCTAAACCCTTCTGAGCTTCTGACACATTGACACTACATTAAGGTATCTTTCTTCATCTCCGAGGTCAATGGCTACCGCTCAGCTTGGCAAGTCATTCTCTGTTGCATAGCTATATAATGGATGTAAAAAGTATAGTTTTGTAGAGCTACCTAAGCAGTCTGTAAATCTGGGCCTCAGGACATTATTCATATTGACCCAATTAATGAGAAAACATAATGCAATTTCAATTTGAAAGATGCTATAGAAAATAATATGTCTGAAACACATCACAGACAATGTAAGCACTGAGTTGGTTTTTCTCTATCTCTACTATTTATGAGTGAGAGAAAGAAAAAGAGAGACATCTTTCAGATGAAAGTTGAAAAATTCTATTGTTGAATATGCTTTGTGAAGGAGGAAATATTATATATAATTTTGTCTTTGGGTTTTCATAGGCACCAGATATGTTTGAAATTATAGCCTCAACACACATTATTTAAGACTTTTTTTCTCTGGGTTCTTGAAATCCTAATTTTTTTTTTTAATATAAAGTCATCATTCACCAAGATAAAAATCTTCCTTCTTAATAACAACATACAAGAAAGAATTTTGTTTGTCCAGGCATATTAAGAAAACAATAGAAGAGGCTTTTTAAAATCTATGCATTATACGAACCTATGGCATTTAGGTAAATACATGTACATATAAATGTGCATTTGTGAATTGCTATAATTTATTTTAAATAAATTGATGGATATTTTAAAACATACACAAATCCTGATAATGAAAAATTAGACTATTTTGTGGATAATTATATAGAATTACAAATCTTTGTATGGTTTGGGATCTTAAAGAACAGAAATTTGTACCCACTACTAAATTAATTAAAATATTGATACAATATACTATAATAATTACTGGGTTAATGATAAAATGCAAATTTATAGAAACTGACTAAATAAAAGAGTCTGGCAGCAGAAATGTGTTTCTACCTCATTTCCAGTCTTAAGTCCCATTCTTGTTCTAACTCTGCTGCAAGCCCAGTCATATTCCTGTCACATTCCACTCCTTAAGAAAATTACCTAATAGGTTCTGAATAGCACTTTCCATCTCTAACTTCATGATCTCATGGTTGCTCCCTGATATCAGCTTTGCTTGGGATGCCTATAATTCTAGGTCATTGAATAGATGACCCAAGTCTTCTTCTCTTTCATTCTAAAGATTCCAGGGCATGATAGAAGTGGCTTTTACATATTAAAACACAACTTCTGCAAGGACATTGCCTCCACTGCTATGATAGACCTATTTGATACTTTCTGTCACTAGTTCAGAATAAGAATATAGAGACTATTTAGTTTTTTGAAGGGTAGTGTTCCTTGTTATAGTGTGAGGGAAGAGTTGGAAAGGGAGCAAGCATTTATTAAGTGCCTACTTAGCACTTAGCACAGGAACTCTGTTAAGTACTTTACAAATACCATCTCATTTGATCTTCACAACAACCTTATGAAATAAATGTTATTATCATTCCTATTTGAAAAATGAGGCAGATTAGCACCTAAATGACTTGTTCAGAGTCACACACTATTATGTGACTGAAACCAAATCATAATTCAGGTTTTTCTTATTCCAGTTCCCTGTCCATCTAGCTGCCTCGAAGGGGAGAGGTACTTATGTTTTCTAACCCTCATCTGATATTGGGATGTATCTTGATCCACATACTTTCATCTGCAACACAGTTACCCAGGGCCTTAAACCCCCTGTTCCCTCTTTTCCTGTTGACAATGCAACAGAATACTAAGTAGTAAATAGCTGATTGTGCAATTGTAATCTTAATTTTCAGAGATGGCTATTTTTCAGGCCAGAAAGTTCAGATGGTGGTGAGGTTTGCTGCATGGTCATGGTAAAAAATCTCCCTAAGCGGAGACATGATCCTCACTAGAGTACAGGTCAATGAACTACACGGTCATGGTGTAACAAGTCAAGATGATCAAAATGGATGTTGAAAGTACTGAAGATGATGGTAAAGTAGATACTTGAGTCAGTCAAGTGTTGAACCCCTGAAGAAGATGGATTTCAACATGAGATAGATAGACAGATAGATAAATAGAGCATTTATTAGGCGTTTATTACACATCAAATATTGTATTAAGCACTGAGGATATGAATACAAAAAGCAAAGATATTTCCAGCCCACAAGAAGCTTTTATTCTAATTGAGGAAGAGAATACACAAAAGGGATCTAGAAAAGAAAGGCAAGGGAAGAGATATGTATCACAGCACAGTGGAAATAACTTGAAAATTGTGTGAAGCCCTGATTCTGGGTGAGGTAAGGTGAAAACTTACCTCTCAGAACCTATTTCCAAGAGCAAAGAGTTCAAGATTCTATTTTGGAGACAAAATGTAAGCTTAAAACTCACCTTTTCTACTTGTATAATTTAGGCAAGTCTCTTCTCTTTGGACCTTAGTTTCTTTATCTAGAATTTGAGGGTGTTGGACTAAATGCATTTCAATTTACATCAAGGTTTAATATTTTATGATCCTAGGACCTGAAAGAGGAAGAAGGTTAAACAAGACAGAGCCAAGGTATTAGTGACAAGGAAAGTCTTAGATGAAAGACCATTTTGGGGGGTTTGTTTAGACATATTATTGTATTGTATGTATTGACTCACAGAAATAATTTATTGTATATGCATGTCCCGTTTATACTGGATATGCATGTATTATATGTATTGTGGATGTGTATATTGTTCATGCATATATTGGCTCACTGAAATAATATATTGTCATCCATACAAGTAAAAAACCACAATCAAAAGGTAGATAGGTTACACAAGTAATTTCCTATTCTCATGCAATGACTTCTTCTACAACCTATTTCATGATTAGCATATTAGAATAAGCAATAATGCTTAAAATACTAAAATGCTACTCGTATTTACCTTTTTTTTAGTATTGAGAAAAGGGAAAGGACTATTTCTGAGAAAGTCAAAGTTAGATATGTCGGGGTCTAGTTAATGGGACCATGGAGTCTAGTCTTCCATAGTCTCTGATTTATCTTTTTAAAAATAAATTAATATTTTAATTACCCCCAATTACACATAAAAACAATTTTAAAATTGGTTTTTAAAAAACTGTGCTTCATATTCTCTCCCTCCCTTCCTCTCTCCCCATTGAGAAGACAAGCAATTGGATATAGGTTATACATATGCAATCATGTAAAACATTTCTATATTAGGCATGCTGTGAAGGAAAATACAGACAAAAAATTTGATTTATCCTATGGGAAATATTTGATGAAACTTTTAGTTCATTAAATAATCAACCAAATCCAATTCTAGTAAGAGAACAATAAGGAAAGCAGAAATGAGAGAATGAGTTGGTTGAAAAATAGAGCAGAAGTACATGGTGAAATATAGCACAATTCTATAAAAATTAACTGGTGAAAGAGTGGACATGAAATGTGTAATGTTTCAGTCTTATCAATATCACACTTAAAAATTAAGGAATTTTAAAAATTTATTTTTATTTGATAGCTAAATATTTATAAGGCAATAGAAAAAATTATTAAACTGATAATATACTGACTTTCTCCCTTCTCCATTCCCTACCATTTTATACTAACTGATTTTTTTTTTTTGGATGGTGTTCATTTCTTTTCCAAGGCCAATGTGGAGTTCTGTAGAATATGCCATCCTTAGACATTTCATTTTATAACTTAGAAGAGGCATCCCTAGATGTTTTGCAATCTATTTCTAAATGGCAATAATGAATCTTCTGGAATTTTTAACTAAGCATTTAATAGTAGACTTACCTTAAACCCTTAACTCCTCTAGACAGTCATTAATTGATCCATAAAACTACTGGAAGATTCATTATTGCTGATAATAACTCTCTCATCCCCCAGATGCCTTGATTCAGCTGGCTTAAAACATTTGCCTGCCTTACAAATGAGACTGAATAAATAAAAGAATATAGTACTAAATTAATGATCATCACATTCTAGTCAACCAGAACCTTCCATTTTCATGAAAGTGGGGTACAATATTAATGTGAGTTGATTTGGTGTGTCCATCACCATGAAAAGAAAAAAAGCAAGAACAAAGATTAAGGAATTCCAGAGAAAATATTCCAAGTGTATGTGATCTCCCACTATAAAAAACTTTAACAAGAAGACAAGTTAGGGACTTAGGGAACCTTGATACATGGAAGGTTTCTTCTTGGCTAGAAAATTTAGATATTTCTTAGGGTCTTATATGTTTTTGTCTTATTTACTTTCATCAATTTAACTCTGGGAACTTTCTGTCTAATATCTTCACTCATATGGCTATCAACTCTCTATGTAAATATTCAACACACTAAAGAATGTACAAGTTTATTTATAGGACACTGAAAACAAACATAACCCATCTTAAATTGAACAGGTCTTTCCCTGGTAGAATGTATAAACTTAGCTATTTACAGGACATAATCGATAGATTTCCTATTGTAGTTCTCATAGGAAACTTCTCAGTACATACTTCCAATAAACATTTTTTGGGTCACTTCTATAGTGGTATCAGATATTTCTAGATATTTTCCTCAAATTCCAGCAGACAACATTAAGAATCATAGAATTTTGTTAGAAGGGATTTCAATGTCCATCAATCTAACCAGTATCAATCATGTAGTTATCTAGCCTTTACTTTGAAGATGTCCAGTGAAGGAGAATCTGCTATCTTTAAGGCTGCCCATTCTACTTTTGGATAACTGTTTTTGTTAGGAAGTTTTTACTTATATCCACATACTCAGAACAGTTCCCAACACATAATAGATGGTTAATAAATGTTTATTGATTGATGGATCAATGAAGCAAAAAATGTCCTCTTTGTAACTTCCCCCCATAGCTTCTGGCCCAAATGACAGTCTTTCAAGTATTTGAAGTCAGCTATCATATCTTCTCTTCTTCAAGTCTAAATGTTCCCAATTCCTTTAACTGAATATCATATGAGATGGACTCAAAATTCAGTACCATTTAGGGTACCCTCTTCTATTTACTCTCTTATTTATTATTGTTCTTTTCAAAATGTAGAATTCAGTACTGAATGCAATATTTCAGATGTAATTTGTTTATATCAGAATTCAGTGGGACTTTTATCTTCTAATTCTTGGAAACTTTCTCTTAATGGAGGTCAAGAGTATGTTAGTTTTTCTTTTGGGGGGGAGGGTTTCTTGTCATACTATTGAATCATTGAATCTATCTCTAATACAACCAGATACTTTTCCAAATAAATTACTCTCAATATCTTCTTCCCCTATTTTGTCCTTGTGAAGATATTTCACTAAACCAAATATAAAATTTTCTATTTTTCCCTATTAAATTCAATTTTATTGGACCCTGTTATCAGTTGGTCAATAGATATTTGTTAAGTGCCTGCTATGTATCAAGAAATGTTTAACATGTTGACACAAAACAAAAGGAAAACAAACAAAAACAAAGCATAAAGCAGTCAGTGATTTTCAGGAGCTTACATTCTAATGAGGCAGAGATATGCAAATAACTATGTACAAATAAGTTATATACAGGATAAATTAGAGATAATCAAGAAAGGGAAGGCATTATTATCAAGGAGGATCAGCAAAGATTTTTCATAGAAAGCTGAATTTTAGAAGGGACTTGAATGAATATAGGAGGTAAAGATGATGAATGAGTTATTTCTTCTATTACTGTGTTATTTGCAGATTTTATACATGCCTTTAAAGTAATTGATAAAAATATTGACAATTATAGTGTAATGCTGGAGAAACTGAGGCAAGGTAGAGATTAGAGAGGTTTTTAATATTTTGTTAATTGGAGAGTATAATTGACTGGACAGGACTCTTGTCTCAAAGTATCCAGTGACAAATGTGAGTTCTCAATGACATATATATAGCCACATGGCTCAGCTACAAGGATAAACCAAGGCAGAGGTGGAGTCAGAACATTGAGAGTGGGAAGTTTCAGGACCACAAATTTGGTTCTAGCAGGATGGGAGGAAACTGGAAGCCAGAGTCAAGACGTCTGAATAAACAGAAGTAAAGATGTCAAAGAGGTATCTGGGATAGTCTTATCTTTTGGAATATTTTAGAGGGGGAGTGTCATCAATGCGTGAGGGCAGAAGGAGTTAGGAGTCAGGAAGTCTGATCTCCTCATCTTGAGTCTCACATTGACAATTTATAACCTTAGAGCAAATGGTCCTCAGTCTTAATGGACCAGAGTGGGGTTTTACAACTACGGGGATTGAGGCAGAACAGTTAAGGAAACTGAGATAGAACAATTCAGGGAAACTCAGTCAGGACAATAAGGGAAACTAATGCAGGGAAACTGAGGTAGAACAGTTCAAGGAGACTGTGGCATAACAACAGAACCAAGCAAAAACCCCAGAAGGCCCCTTAGGTAGAGCAGTGGATAGAGTACAGATTTGGAGTCAGGAAGGTGAGTCTTCCTGAGTTCAAATACAGTCTCAGATACTTACTGGCTGTATGACCCTGGGCAAGTCACTTAAGCCTGTTTGCTTCAGTTTCCTCAAATGGATAATGAAGTGGAAAAGGAAATGTGAACCACTCTAGTATCTCTGTCAAGAAAACCCATGTAAAGTCAGACATAACTGAACAACTAAACAACAAAATAGATCCAGAAGATCCCTACTGAACATGTCTTTCTAAGATGAAAAAGAGCCCTTAATGACTATTTTTTGAAACCAGCTATCTTCATGCCCAAAACGATGTCAGAAATCCACCTCACTTTTTCTTATAGAATCCTATACTCTACTTATACTCTTTGCATCTCATAATAGGATTATCCTCTCCTCACTAGAGTATACACAGACATTAGGATTTTGCATAATCCAGAATCCCAAACTCAAATTCAAACTACCTTCCCACAGATTAAAGTATTTTTTCTCTTTCAAATTTTCTCACAGACCCTTGCAAAAAGATGACTACAAGCAGAGTCATAATTGGCATGGAGATCCTGAAGATGGGCTCCTGGGCATTGATCTGCTAAGAATCCAATCTCTTTCTGCCTCTTTTCCTAGGCTTGCCTCCCTGTCACTATTTTCACTAGTACAGAACTAAGCAACATAGTTTATGTCTGGGACTCCAAATTATATAAACTAGTGTTTAAGTTTGCAGGTCTGAGTGATCCATGGTCCTTTGCTTATTCCCCTTTTGACGGAATTGGCCCAGTATCTTAATTCTCAATTATATCCCTAACTGGAGGAAAAGATAGCTAATCTTGAAGTATCTATATTAGAAAATGGATGTGGGTGGGTAAAGAAAGTCAACCATTCCCCTCTCCTTATCCCCTAAATTTTGGATTCTATATTATACACAGGAAAGGAAGAGGTTTGTATATAGGAAAAGAAAAGACACTAATCTTTAAGTCCCTTTCAAATTTAGTTAGACTATGTCTATCTTAATCAATTGAGTCAAAATAAGCTTAAATAATTAGTTAATTCAATGAAAAAAATCTGTGTAATCTATGATGTTTTCTAGCTAAAATAATCACTTATTTCAGTAAATTTTATTAATGGCATTTAGTTCAAATAGCCAAATTTATAACCTATATTGGGCAATCTTTGGGGCTTTCTCTCAGGAATATTGTGAAGATAGAGAAGATTTCCTTCAGTTCCTCAAAATTCCTCATTCTATGCTCTATAACATCAGTCCCACTTTCATATTCAGTTGCCTAAAACTTCTATAATGTCTTTCCTTCTTACTATCAGAGTTTGATTTCATTTTTCAAGATGTTAATGAAGAATCACCTTTCTCAAGAGGTAGTTAAATTTGAAAAAAGGATGAAACAATTCTGGCTAAAGCTAGTGTGGGTGTGGAAGGATGATTTAGAATACTGGGGCCTTCTGGAAAACCCTGAAATTCCACCAAACACCTAATCTGCCTACATGAAAGATCAATCTCACTTATTCTTCTATTTGGACAATAGCTCTTTTGCCCAGTACATAGAAACTATTTTGATAAATAAAATACAAAGAAGGAGATTAAGCAAATCGGAATAAAATTATCATGATGTCATCATTTTAGGATTCTTTTTTATTGATCTATTTCTATAGGATAAGCCTTCTTTTTAATATATCACATTTATCTGAATATCCTAGCTGACAGAGATAATCACATACACTATAAACTCAAGGGAAACACATTTGAGCTTGTACTGGAGAGTTATTTATTTTCATTTGGTGTATTATCTTTTGCCCTCTTTGTTATGATTTCATAGTCAGCTCTTGATTATCTGCACTATGGATTGTTTGTGGTTTCCTTAGCTCCCCTGTTCAATGATCTGGTTTCATCCTGCTGACAATGAAGCTAGTTATGAGAGTTGGTTAACTGATTACAGAATTAATGAGTGTAAGAGGTCTGGGTGAGAAGCCTCCTGTAGTAAAAAAAACAATGAAATTTTAGTCAAAATACCTGATTTTTGGGCCTAGATCTTGCAATTTTATTGTCTGTGATCATGGGCAATTCATGTAACAGCTAATATTTCTAAAACACAAATCATTCCTCTCTTTTGGAAATTTTGGTGGCTCCCCATTATCTCTATGTTTCCAGGTTGATTTCACATTAATCTCTCTCACAAACTCTATGATTCAATTAAATTGAACTACTGTTCAATTTTTGTATTTTTTTTTTTGTATATACTATCAAATTCCTTGGGGATGAAGTGGAAGAAGATTCTCTCTCCTCTCTTTGGTTGCTCACAATGCATCCAGGTATGGGAAATCCTCCTAGAGAATGTTTAAGATATACAAAGAATAAAATGAAAATAATCAATAGAGGAAAGGCAATAGAATTAAGAGGAACCAGGAAAATATTCTTATTGAAGATAGGATTTAAGCTGGAACTTGAAGGAAGCTAAAAGGCTGTTATAAAGAGGGAACAAATTTCAGGTATGGAGGGCAGCCAATAAAAAATTTTCGAATTCAGAAGATAGGATGACTATGGAGTTAATAGGGAATCACTGGAGTAAATTAATTAGAAATGTAACTTGATCAGACCTGTGCTTTAACCCTCAGCAGGGTGAAACATGAACTGGAATAAAGAGATGCTTGTTTCAGACCAACCAACCAACAAGCTATTGAAGAGGTTCAAGCATGGCGCAATAAGGATCTGAACTAGCCTGGTGGCAGTAAGTAGCAAAGGACAGAGGGAAATATGTTATGAGGATTAAAAAACCAACAAGACTTAGAAACAAATTGGATATCATTAAGTGCAATCTCGTAGTGTGAGAAGAGAATAACATAAAGGGTCCTGGAAATAGCTCTGAATGATACCCACTGTTAGATATTATGTTGATGAAGATCAAAAGAGAAGATGGATGGGTGTTCAAACAGGTGAGAGGAGATCTAGGATATAGTAAGGTAGCAGAAATATAGGGACAAGGAAGTATCAAGATGAGAGGATGGTTGGTAGTCCAAGGCTGCAGAATGGTCACTAATGACAAAGATTGAGAAGAGACTATTGGATTTAGCAAGAGTTCAAAAGTAACTTTAGAGAGAGCAGTTTAAGTTGAATATTAAGGTTGGTGGCTAGTGTAAAGTTAAGTTAAGTGAGTGGAAAGGAAAGTAGAAATGCCCACTGGAGTACATAGATCTTCCAGTTGTAGACTCCTCAAGAATTTAATTATAATAAGAAGAAAGATATGTGGTGATAGTTGGTGGTATATCTTGGGACTTTACTCAAGGCTCAAAATCTCACCTTCTACAAGAGGCCTTTCCTGATTCTCTTACTTGTTAGTGACCCGCCATGTAAATCATTGTTATTATTTCATATGTATCCAATATGATCTGTGAAAATGTTTATTTTTTTTTCCATCAAAAGAATGCAAACTACTTGAGGGCAGGAACACTTTATTTTTGTATTTATATTCTTAGCACCTGGCATGTAATTGGCACTTAATAAATAAATAAATTTATTTTTTTCTGAGCCCAGTTTATATATATATATAAAATGATGATAATAATACCAATAGCAACTTGGTAAAGATTATACATGCACAATCACATAAAATATATTTCCATATTGTTATTTTGTGGAAGAAAACTTAAACAAAAAAATTTAAAGAAGGAAAGAAAGTGAAAAAAATATATGTTTTGATATACATATGTTAAGATTCCTTCAGTTCTTTGTCTGAAAGTAGGTAGAATTTTTCATCTTATTTAAGATAAAATCTTTCATCTTGTAATTGTCTTGAATCATAATTGCTGAGAATAACTGTCATTGATAATCTATAACTACACAATATTGCTCTTACTGCATACAATATTTCCCTGGTTCCACTAATTTCATTCTTTATCAATTCAGGTAAATATTTCCAGGTTTTTCTGAAATCATCATATTCATTATTTCTTATAGCATAATAATATTCCATTATGATCATAAACTATAACTTCTCTAGCCACTTCCCAAATGAAAGACATCTATACACTTTCCAATTTTTGGCTATCACAAAAAGAGCTATTATAAATATTTTTGTATAAATCGTTTGTATCCTGCCTCCTTTTTTTTAATCTCTTTGTGATATAAATCTAACTAGTGTTATTATTGGATCTAAGGTTACAAATAGTTTTATAGAATTTTTGGCATAATTCCAAATTGCTCTTCAGAATGGTTGAATCAGTTCACTACTCCATCCACAATGCATTGGTGTCCTAGTTTTCCCATATCTCATATGTCCTTTTCTGTTATATTAAACAATATGATATGTGTGACATGATTGTTCAGAGTTGTTTTAATTTGCAGTTCTCTGATCAATAGTGACTTAGAGCATGTTTTCACTTGACTATAGATAACTTTGACTTTTCTTTGGCCTGAAAACTGCCCATTTATAGTCTTTGACCATTTGTCAATTAAGGAGTGACTTGTATTCTTATAAAAGTGACTCAGTTTTCATTATGTTTGAGAAATGAGACCTTTATCAGAAATTCTTGCTCCTCCTCACAGTTTTCTGCTTTCCTTCTAGTTTTGGTTGCATTTTGTTGTTGTTTGTACAAAACCTTTTTGATTTAATATAATCAATATTATCCATTTTGCATTTTGTAAAACTCATTCTTTCTAATCTGTTACATAGAATCATGTCGTTAGCATAATATCTTAATTTTGTGGATGAGTAAATTAAGACTGAGAGAGATTAGGTGTTTTGCCCAAGATCAAATATTGGATTAAGCCCAGACTTTTTTTTTTTTTCTGACTTCAAGTTTGGTATTCTGTCTACTATATTACACTGGTCACTTGATTACATTTCAGAAATTATTCATGCAAAAGTGTTGTGTAAACTGTAAAACTTTTTGTAATTTGTCAGCTATATTATTATTATTATTATTGTTATTGTTACTCCATGAAGTTATTGACCCAGACTTGCTGGAAATGTTTTTGTTGTCCATCTACATATCAGCAATTAAAAAAAAATACTTTTAGGACCAAATAAATATTTTAGTGGCTAGAACTGTCTATGTGCCAAAAAATTTGACTCAGTAGTATGTTTCCCTATAAGGCACATGAGGAAAATACACAAACCCTTTCAGGGCAGTACAGTATCAGTTAGGTTAAATTTCCATGCTTAACAAAATAACCTAGTAAATAGAATCAATTATATTTAGTTGCGTTGTATGGTGTGACCAAAATCTCCACTAAAGTTTTGTTGGATAGATACCTTCTTGGGTAAGGGAGGCCCTCAATGACTATGTCAGCACGTCACTAGTTTAAGTAATCTACATAAAGTTGGAAAAGGCCTTCAGTGGGTCCCCAGTGATGGACTATATACTTACCATCCAAAGATAAGTGCACTCAAGTTTAGGAAGTTTGGTTGCAAAGTGGTGTTAGAAAGGAGTTGTAATTTGAATGCATTGAAGACCAACACTAGTGAAACCACAGGCTGCAGAAATATTGAATAAAAAACAAATAAGTATGCAATTGTCTAAACTATTCATTTTAATTAATTGTTTGGGAAGTTCATAGCTTTAGTGCAATGAGATAATAATTTAGTCATTAGTGTCCCCGTGATATGGGTGAGTTAAATTAAATATTGAGTGCCTACTACATTCAAAACTATGGGTCTTGATAAAAATTAATAGCAATCTCTGTCCTTAAAAATGGAAGGAGAGATGAGGGCAATAAGCATTTATATAGCATCTACTGTGTGTTAAGCAGTTTTCCAATTATTACTTAATTTGAGCCTCATAACAACCCTGGCACAACAAACAAAACAACCCCTCAAAACAAAGAAGGCTATAACATAAAAGGAAGAGCAATGCTGTGTGAACAGAGGAACAATGGAGGAGACACATGAATGGGAGCATCTACTAATGATCCTCTATACTAGGTATGACTTTTAATGACTGGTATTCTACATACCTCTGAGTTAGATTGCTCACTATTGAAACTCTTATTTTATATGAGCTTTGGAATATGCTAAATCTTGAGAAGCTATTATTATTAAGTCCTGATTAGGTTTTGCCTTTAGATCAATTAATGGAGCTTTCCAAAATATCTGCACAATCAGGCATCTGATTCAGTGAATACCCTTTATTGACGATGTTGTTGATGTGATTCTTTGACTGAAAAATTCATTTGGTTTCAGTCAGTCCCCAGGTCCCTAGTTAATAATTCAAGCTTTCTAACAGATCGTACAAACAACCAAACTAATTTTTAAGACATAGAAAAATGGCAACAAAGAGGTCAACCCATTTAGCAAGTGTCAGCATTACTGAGAAGATAAACTTTCATGAATGGAAAAGAAATAGAAATGTGGAGAAAGAAATATAATTTAGAACCCAAATTGAAAGACTTTTTTCAAATTTCTGGTTTATATAAACCAAAATATATGCCCTGATTTTTGAAAACATTTCTAAAGTAATTTGTTCTTACATGATGGAAGTCCTGAAATTTTCCTTTATTATTATCCCTCCAGTCATCTTAGTCAAGGGAATCAAATAAAAGAAATCTAACATAAGGAAAGAGAAAATCCATTAAAATGTTTTTCAGTTTTGACTTCTTGAAAGATCACCAAACTCTATTTCCAAACAATTGCTAATGATAAAACCTTATTCCTCAAAATATTAGTGATGCCTATCTAATAAAAATGCTTTTGCAAAGTTCTTTTCTCTGCTAAAAAGTCTAAAAAACTTAGATATCCAATTGATTGTTGTGAAAATGCTGAAAGAACTTAACTTTATCATACTGTGGCTGACTTCAATGTTTTATTCTATTGACATTTTTCCTGATTTTTAAAAATTTAACTTGTATTCCTGATATCTCCTGTCTTTGTTAGAAAATAGTACTGAAAATTTCAGTTTCGTGGAACAGTTTCTTGTAATGCATCATTTAGCTAAATCATATCAGTAACAATTTATTTATAGAATATTTTGATTTGAAAGATATTGTTGAATATTGTAAGTTCTCTCCTCCATCTGCTTCAGGGCTTCTTAAACTTTTTCCCCTCATGATTCCTTTTCACCAGAGAAATTTTTATGCAACTTTTTTTTGAATCTAAGGTGAAGTGTTTCTAGCAACATTTGTGCTTGTATACAGCAAAGTGGATATATTGTGCTTTCAGAATCAAAGCTTCAGGGAAGTCATGTGATACAAAAAGCGTAAGCACTGCCAGAGATACCTTAGAGCCACTATACTTTTGATTTCAAGTATTTTTTTGATCATTATATTCAGATGTCTTTTAGGGTTGCCAATTTTTTCATAAGCCTCACATTCAGTTACGTGATCCCATATAGGGTTATGAACCAGTTTTAGAAGCTTTGCTCTAGTGTGGTTAGGGATTTCCTCTAGAAGCATATTGATACTGTGAAAAACCATGTTTCCTGCATCTGTAGGCATATCTAAGCTTTCTTGCCAAATTTGCTTTGGAGATGATTATGACCTTGCTTCAAATAAATCATAGTAACCCTATCAAGAATTGAAATCAACACTTCCCCGAATTCTTTAATTTATTGTTTTTCTCTTTTGATGAAATCAATTTTTCATATGTCATTGTTCTGTATAGAAATCATGACTGTTGAAAAGTACTTTTAAAAATTTCATGACTTCAACATTATAAGAATTTCTGATATTGACACAGATGGCACCAAATTCATGTTTTCCTTAATATACAGTCTCCATGAGTTGCTATGATCCGATGTGTTTATCATCTGATAACTGATCTTTTAATTATGAGTCTTTTTTTAACTTGGCTAGAATGATCATTATTGAACCACAGGGGAAAATAATTGATCCTTTGTCACTCAGTTTTTCAATCTTGATTAGACTTGTCAGAGGTTAGGATCAACTGTAGTAGATTTCATGAAGCTGAAGTCGCTTCTTGCCATGAGAAAGCATTGGAAAATGACTTTTGTGGACCCAAAAAAAGTATGCATGAAAATGATTTGTTTCTTAGTAGAAAGTAGAGTCAGATGATGACATGCATTTAAATCCTATTTCTGATACTTATTGCATGATCTTGAAAATTAGGGGTGGGATCACATGGTCTCTGAAGTTGCTATCATATTTCAATCTGTGATTTTATAAATGTGAAACTTTAATGGGAAAAAATATAGAATCAGTTTTATATATGGGAAGGGAAGAAATATCAGAGAAGACTCCACATACTCAACTCCTCTTACTTAACTAGGCTTATGGCTGACTCGAGGAAAACTTTAAGTAATTCACTTATTGTTGCCTAAAAGAAAGGTGAAAAAAAGGGGAAATTGTGTCTTTAGTTTTCTGATTCCCTGATGAATAGGAACAGTGGAGGCAATATTATAGAGTAATTGTGCACTCTATGAAATATTTCTTGATTTTCTGAAGTTGCTGATTCTTGGTTTTCTGAAGAGAGAGAGAAAGTAAAAAAAGAGAGAAAGACAGACAGACAGACACAGAGACAGACAGAGATAATCAGAAAGAGAGAGATAGAGAGAGCCAGCGAGCACACAATCATGGTCTTGCACAGATTTTGCCAAATCTCAGAGGAAGAAGGCATTCCATAGAAGCATCCAGAATATAAACAAATATACTTTGTGCATGTATGAAAAAGCTTATTGAGTGTCTAAAAGTACTTAGTATGATGTTCAGTATATTTCTAGGTTACATAAAAGAACTATTAGACCTCTTCCCTTCTTTCTAGATAATTACAGTCTTGGGGAAACATGATTTATTTACACAAAATAATCAGAAAACAATAGATGGCATTGTATGATAATGAGTTGAATTATGTGTTTCAACCTAAAAGTATTGTAGGAGTTCAGAGGAAGAAGAGTTCAATGTGTGAAATGGGTATAAGGGGAAAACTTCATAAAGGAGATGAGATTTGATCAATATCTGAAATTTGGGCTTGCATAATTTGAGGATTTGAGCAATTGGAAGAATGAGGGAAGCTGCATGAGCAAAGGCATATAGTTAGAAATTTACCTGGTATGTTCAGGGAACAGTACTGAGTTGTCTTGCCATGAAGGCAGTATAACAGCAGAATGAATGCTTTCTTTGGTATATAGTGATCTGAGTTTGGATGCTAGCTCTGCTACTTTACTGCCTATGTGATAGTACAAATCACATAACCTTTTTGAGTCTCAGTTTAGTAATGTGTAAAATGAGGTTAATATATTAGATGACTCCTGAGGTCTCTTTCACCACTAAATCTACAAACTTCTCAATTATAGGTTCAGGTTAAAAAGCAGTGATAGATAGAGATGGATTGGAAGAATGATGTAAGATTATGGATAATTGCGAATACCTGGTGAAGAGTCTAGACTAGGCAACAGTTTGGGGATCTTGGGAAGTCTTTCTAGCAACTTTGTTGTGCAATTATTCACTTGTGTCTGATTGTCCATGATGTGGTGGACCATAGCATGACAGGTCATTCTGTCCTGGCAGGCCCTTATCTCCTGAAGCTCATATTATTGGCCATGGGATTTTTCTTGACAAAAATACTGGAATGTTTTGCCATATCCTTCTGCTATGTTTCACCTTTTGTCAGAACCTTTCACTGTAACCTGTTCATCTTGTATAAACTTCCATAGAATAGCTCATAGTTTCATTGAACTATGAACTATGAAGCACCATGCCATTATAAAACAGTGATCCCAGAAGTAGACTCTAGAAACCACCATTCATTAACCTTTCATATTTCTGAGAGCAATAATCAAATTTATTTATTTCACTGGTTTATTTCACAGTGAGAACAAGTAAGTACTTATGAATCCTGATGATAACAACAATAACAATACTAAAGGAGGGAGAATTAAATTTGACATAGTTTAGACTCCTCCTTAGAGGCAAATGTAATAGCTACAAGAATAAAGTCTTAGAACAACAAGAGTTTAATGAGATGATATATTTGGGGCCGAAGGCATAATGTGTCAAGCAATAAGCTCTCTCAGGATCAGACAGGCCCTGTTCATGAGAGGGTGATATTTTAATTTGTCTGTCACTTTGTCAGTTTTTCTTTCCACCACAGGCAAGTGAAAATTAAAATAGGAACTTCCGGGAGCCAGGTGTTTTGTGTTTTAATTTATTAAATATTTTTTACACACTGCCAGATAGTGGAATATGTGAATACAACTATCTATTGGTAGTTCCCTTAAGCATAGTATGGTCATGCCTGAACATGTTTGAAAAGATCCACATCCTCTCCAACCTGAGGATTGTTGTTGTTTGTCCCTTGTTCTCCAAAGGGACAGTGACATTAGGGAGGTGATGCCATGTCATGCAAATAAATTGGATTTAAGTGAGGGAGGGCTGTGCAAAGTCTCCAGCTTCACTTTCTCCTAAGAAACTGGATGGCCAGTGGCCAGAAAGAGATCAGGATGATTAGAGATGGCCCTGGATGAAGTGGGAGACCTTCTTTTTAAGCTGAAGTCTTTAATAGGTGTAAGTTTGATGGAGATAAGTCCCGATTGGTGATTAAGGCTAGATAAAGAAATGAGGCTGAGAATGACCTCTTTTAACTAGTCAAAACATAACAAAACAAAAAATTAATCTGTGAGGGAAAGACCTTCAGGGTTTCTGACCAAAACAAAAACAATTGCTGTTTATTCATTCTGAGTCAATCTAGACTCACAAAATGACCAAGGGGGCTTGCCTGGGAACCTGTTGGCCAATAGCCAATCAAAGATAATCAGAGTGATTTATATTTAAGGCTTGGTCCCTAAAAAGAAAATTTGACGTATAAATCCCATGATATGTTGTAAGGTTTTGGTGATCAAATAGAGCACCCACAGATAAAGTTATGATACCCTATGTAGACAGAAAGAAGGAAAAGGAAAGAAGAAAGAAAATCAAAGAAAACTGAAGAAAAGAAGAAGCTGTATTGCTCAACTGGGCAGTTTAATTTGGTTCCCAGTGGAGCAGTTCCTACTACTACTTATAGAAGTTGTTATTTGTCCTTCATTTGAGAAGGTGACGCTGACATGCAAATGAATTGGATTTAATTGAGGAAGGGCCATGTTTCACTTTCTCCTCTAGAGCCATCTAGGTCCAATAGCAAGAAGTAGAACAGGATGGCTGGAGATGGCACTGGATGCATAGAAGACCTTAGCTATTTTAAGTTAAGATCTTTAACAAGTTTCAGTTTGACTGAGACAAAGCCTAGTCAGTGTTTAAGACTAGGTAATAAATGAAGCAGAGAATGGCCTCTTTTAACTAATCCAAAAAAAAAAAAAAAAAGATCAATCTGAGGAAATGAGATGTTGAAGGATTTGTCTTTTTTCATGGTGATTATCTACTGAAAGTAACTTTCTTGCTTTTTGAGTGAGATTCTTCAATTCTTATCACCTCCTTGAGCCCAAAGAAGGATTCTTATCTTGCAAAAACATTCAGCCTGACAAGTTCTGAGATGTACAAAAGACTTTAATTTCAAATGTGTGTGATAGCTGTGAGGTGGAGAAGAGACAAGGTGGTTCAGAGATATTGTTGAGCCTGAAGTCAGAAAGACTACAGTTAAAATCCAACTTCAGGCTTTTACTAGATATGTGACCCCAAGCAAGTCACTTAATTTCTCTTAGCCTCAGTTTCTTTATTGATAAATTGAAGATAATATTAAAACCTATTCTCTAGAATTGCTGAAGCTAAAATGATATAATATTTGCAAAGTGCTCTTAAAACCTTAAAGTATTATATAAATGCTTGCCTTCATTCAATTATTTGTTAATTCCTTCATTCATTTATCTATTTCCCTTCCCATGTCTGAAATGAATTCTTTTTTTCAGTTCCCTCTCTTATTTCCTTTAAATATCAGCTTAGGTGTCCTCTCCTTCATGAAGTGTTCCCTGCTTCTCAAATAACCTTATTTACTTATATAACAAGCCATGTTGTCAGCTGCACCCTGGACAGAACATTCTCATTGGTCTTTACTTTTCCCCTAAGGGAGAGGATCAATAGGAAAGCTCTCCTAATAAGTGTCTACACACTTGATCTATTCTTTATGCACATATATGTTCAATGAATCTGTTAAATCCTTTAAGAACATCACCTGTGAACAAAAAAATCTTTCAAAATTTCATACACATAAGCTGGAACTTTAGAAAGTCTTGTCTACATGAATACTGTAGATATTTTTAAAGATATTTTGTTTTCAGAATAAAAGAACCATAGAATTAGAGCTGGAGGATGAGGATACTGATTGTCTAGAGAAGTTATCAATTACATATTATCACAAAGATACTAAGGGGAAAAATTCAAATTTGAACACAAATCCTCTGATTCCAATTTCTTCATTGTTTCCCATGCACCACCAAAAAAACTGGAATTATTTAAGAGGATTTATTTGTTTGAAATGTCAGATGTCAGAAGCAATACTTCCATAAGTAATTGGATAGTAAAACACTACCAACATCTAATTGCTTTGCTAAGCTCTCCAAATTGCATGCAATGTTTGGATTGCAAGAGAATTCCCTAATTTTTTTACCAGGGTTTGATTTTTAGAGGAGAATATAATAGAATGAAATTAAAAACAAAATAATAGAATAGAACACAAAGTAAAACACTTTCATGTGGTGAACTTTTTCTTCTCAAAACACAGCCAGGTGATAAGAGTTCAGATCTTTTATTATCTCCAGTATAGCCCGGTTAGCTTAGAGGCCTATCTCTCTGCTTGGTTCCAAGAGCTCTCTCCAAATGTCTTTAAATCCAAAGGTCTGGTCCTTCAGCCTCTGCCTCTGCTTTCTTCAGCCTCCAGCCAGCTCCAGTCTTCATGTCATTCCGGAGAAATCTTGACTTGTAGCGTCTTCCTCTCTCGAACTCTCCGACTGGCCCATTGGCCTATTTATGCTCCTTCCAGAGAGAGGGATTATGGGTAGTTCTACTTAGTACCTTGTTTCAGGTTCTGCCCAAAACATCTTTTTGTAAGATTAGATCAACTCTAACTACTTAGCAGTTAGTAAGGATTCCAACATCTCCCCCTTTCTTTTGTTTTAAAACATAGGGGGTTTCTGAGGGGGTACACATAAATCCATCAATATGGGCCAGAACTTTGTAACAGATATACATGGTATACATAAATCCATCAATTTGGGAGGCATTATACATAATTTACATAAGCACATAGCAATATAACACAGGCTAGTAGTAAAGTAACAACATAAATCAACCTGAAAATTTACACATGTCCATAAGTCCTAGAAATAGTCCATAAGCAATCCATTGTCCATTAGTTCATGTGCCAAGAATCTAATAATTCCTGTAAGCTCTGAAGTACTGCAAAAAGTCTCATCAACAATTTTTCATCTCAGGGAACCCAATGATTCTTGCTGGTTTTTCAGGAACTGAAAGCTGAAGATTTTAAAGTTCTTTTGACAGTCTCATGTTAGCCTTTTCCACCTGTGGAAATATAAGCAGATCCTCTTCCCCAAGCAGTTAACTTATCTAATTCTCTTTACCAAATTTGGGATTTCTCCTCATCATCTGGTAATTACATTGGAGCTGTTTGCATTGGATATTGTCTTGTTGTCTTAAAAGGCCTGTATTCTTCCCAACTGTAATCCTGATAGCTTTTCTGTTGGTTGATGACATCAGAGTTCTGAATTTCTAAAGTCTCTCTGGGTGTAACCTCAGCTGCTATCATGCCCCACCTGTCCTTTGATTGATACTTTGGAGCTGGGCCTTGCCTCTCCTTCCTCTGGGTCAATATACATTTAGAGGCCCAATGAAAGCCTCGGTTACATTTTGGACATGGGGTTTTGGGTTTTCTCTCACCCTGTCTTCTCACTCTATCTCCATTTCTACATTGGGCTCTTAGATGTCCAACTTTTCCGCACTGAAAACATCGACGAGTTTCTCTAGAATTCCTCTGCCAAGAAGGACCTTGACTTTCCATGTTCATCATAGTCTGGGCATAATAAGCATTTGTGCCCACTGTGGCACAGTGTCTAATGATCTCCTCTAAAGAAGCATTTTTGTCTAGCCCCCATATAATTCTCTTGCAAACTTCATTGGCATTTTCCTTAGCCAAATGTCTAGTCATTATTTCTGTGGCAGCATTATCTCCAATGGTTCTTATTACAGCTGTTTGCAGACGTCCCACAAAATCTGCAAAAGGTTCATTGGGACCTTGCTCTATTTTTGTGAAAGCATTATTTCCATCTTTCTGTCCAGGGAGAGAATTCCAAGCTTTTATTGCAGCCTTAGAAATTTGCTCATACACTGTTATGGGATAATAAATCTGTTCTGAACTCTCTGCATACTGACCTTCTCCAGTTAGTTGGTCAAAAGCAACTTGTACAATAGCTCCTGTTTGCCTATTGCGTTGGGCTTGAATCCTACATAATTCATGAAACTCTGAAAGCCACAATAAATTTTGTCCTGGTTCTAGACATGTTTTAGCGATGGATTTCCAGTCATTCGGGATTAAGATTTCATAAGACAAATTTTCCAGTAACATCTTCACATAAGATGATGTAGCCCCATAAAAAGTGCAACCCTTTTTCAAATCTTTAATTTTTTCCAAATTAAAAGGAGTGTATTTTCTCTCTTTTTGACCTGAGGAGTTGAGCTCTTCAATCACAGGATATGCATTTATAAAATCAGATATATCTTCTCCTTCATTTTTTGCTTTAATTAATGCTTTTTCTAATCTTGTCAAATTCTGCTTTACAGGAGAAGCTGACTGTGTTTCTGTCTCTCTCCCTCCCCCTTGTTCCATCCATGAAGGGTTAATTGAGGGGGAGGGTCATGAGATGTGGAATCACCTAATTCCTCCTGCTGTGAAGTATCATACTCAGAATTGTAATTAACTCCATTCTCATCTGATTCGTCCTCCTTTTCACCTAGTAAAGTTGGCACTTCTTCCTCCTGTACTTTCCTTTTCATCATTCTATCACTTAAATAATTTCTTATAGCCAATTGTATTACATTATATGTATTAATTATGTCTTTGGAAATTGAGTCAGGTCCATTTCTATTATAAAAAAGATCCTCTCTTTCTAATGTCCACTGCATTGAGTTTGAATTAGATCTGTAGCATTCACCCAGTTTTTCTCCGATTAATTTCCATTCGTCTAAATCTAATTCCTTTTCTGTAGAAAACCAAGGACATATGTACTTAACAATTTCTAAAAGTTCAGTGATCTGCTCCAAAATTATAATTAAACCTTGGCTTTCCATAATTTTGACAATGCTCTCTAAACATTTTCCTTGAACAGAAACAGGCTGTTTTCTAAATATCTGCCCCATCTTAGATGAAATTCTACTTTAACTCTTCTAACAAAATTTCTTTGTTGCACTCACCCTAATTTCTGGGTTGAAGAGTCTTTTCCACTGGATCAGGATCAGAGGCTTTTCCACTTGAATCAGGATCAGAGCTTTTCCACTGAAATCCACTGAAGGGTCTGTTAGCCCCACGTTGGGCGCCAAAATGTTGTGATCTAGTTCAGATGGATCTGAATCGGTCCCTGTTCGGGCGCCAAAATGTGGTGATTTTTCTTCTCAAAAAGCAGCCAGGTGATAAAAGTTCAGATCTTTTATTATCTTCAATATAGCCCGGTTAGCTTAGAGGCCTATCTCTCTGCTTGGTTCCAAGAGCTCTCTCCAAATGTCTTTAAAT